>NC_051043.1:11583309-12207059 GCF_904848185.1 Acanthopagrus latus | reverse complement strand
GACACACACTGACACACACTGACACGAAGGATCTTTTACACGATGACGCGATGAGACAGCTCGTGGCGTCACTTTCCGTTTTTAGTTTGCCAAATTTCAGAACGAAACCCTCTACATTTGTTGCTTCTTCTAACGAGGATGTTGCTTCTCCTCCTTCCTCCCTAACGTCCTGATGTGTGTCCTTATTTCTCTTTGCCTTTTCCTGACGAGGATGAATGTGAGCCCCCCCCCCTCTCTCTCTCTGTCTCTCTCTCTCTCTTTTTTGTTTTTCCACTGACCTTTCTCCCCTTCCACCATCTGCCATTTTGAAAAAAAGTTTTATCGCTTCTAGAGGAACAGTAGCCTGTAATTCTTCCTGTGCCCTTCAGCAATATTTCTTTGTGCTGTAAAAATCAAACTGGGAGGAAATCTGCGGTGGCTCAGATAGCTCGGCGCACTGCAACGGAAGAAGTGGACAGGGCACCGGCAAGCAGACACAGACGTATTAGAATGAAAAGTGCAACCAGTGTGAAAAATCCGTCCAGAACCCTGAGCGGATACTTGTGTATCTTTTGGTAGATGGCAGCAGTGCATCATTGCTACGTCCATGTCGCTGCGGACGACGTGTGCCGCGCTGTCTGAGTGCACCGGCCTGAGGTGAGGTACAAGACAACAACAACAAAAATGTACATTTCTTCAAAGGAAATAATACACATCAGAGGGGTTGGGGCCAGGGCTGAAATGTCACTGCTTTTTAAATCTCACACGGAGAAAGCTCCTGGAGCTGCCTCGCCATTTTCAGCAATTTATTTGATTGTTTTTGCAGCCGTGAGTAACGCCTCTACTTTCTTCTTCTGTGGAACGATCAACAGCTCTCTCAGAAATCAAGCGTCTTTACACACAAGCAGTGTACTTTATAGACGTTCTTCAGTGCTACGTGTGCATTCTGAATCCCTGGCCGTGTTACATGCAAGCACAGCATTATCTCACAGTGCCATATGTGCAGCATTCTCGCCGCGCCGATGATATCCGATTGGTGTTTCCTCCTTCGCCCGTGTTTTTCATTTATTCGCAAGTGTGCCCGAGCTCTTCCGGCTCTTCCTGACTCATTTGTGTACAAAAAACGTTGCCAGTGTCTCAGATGTCGCGCAGCCATAATTCATTGTTGTTAAAATCCTACAGAAGGGCACTATTAGTATAGAACACAAGCTGTGCATGTGCAGAAGCGCGCACACACACTCTGCACAACCCTCCGGCCCCCTTCTCGGTGGCTGTGAGGCCCATTGAGAAGTTTCCATCAGGCAGTGAAGATGGATCCAGAGGGTTTTGGCAGCGGCTGTGATTGCAGTTGTTCCGAGACGGGGAGCTTTTGCTCTTCTGCAACTTGGCCCTTCCCTTTGAGCTTTCTCTCTCTCTCTCTCTCTCTCTCTCTCTCTCTCTCTCTCGTCCTCTGTCTCTCGCCCAGCTACACTCGCGTATTTTTTCCCTCCTCTCCCCGCCTCTCGCACTCGTTTCGGGCTCAATTCGAGTAGCATAATGGGGTCAATTTTTTGCGTTGCCAGAGTGTAAGCACTTAACACTTGCATAGCTCAACTTTAATTGAACAGACAAGTGCGTATTCAGCCTATTGTGAATGAAAACTATGCTTGCATAGAGGGGAAAGCACTATAATCCTATTGGAGGCTCTAATAGTAGTGCCGCCATTATGGATCTGTCTCTCTTTCCCTCAAATCAGTTGAGTTAGATTGAATGAAGTCCTATCGGCATTGTTGTCAGAAATTACACACATTAAACATTATTACCCAAAAAATGTAATACCCTCAGAATGTGGAACACAAGGCAGTAATAAATATTTGTCACTCCCTATGAATGATGCAGCTACCCTTTGGGCCAATCAATAAATAAATAAGCCCTGAGGGAGGGAAAGTGTTTCCAGGAACGTCAGACTGGTGGAAAATTCAATATGGTGCATACTGTCACTCCCGGAGGCGAATCTGTCGAGCCAGCGTAGCTGGATGCACCAAACGCTTTAGCTCTCGTGGCGTGGATATTTTGTTTATCGAAGCCTTTCATTCTGACCTGTAATTCCCCCCCCCCCCCCCGTCGTCCTGAGAAATGTAATTCCAAAGATGTCAGAATGTGGCGGTGAGAGGCATCACCCAAATCTAATCAGCGATGTCTGAAACAAACGAACAAACAGATGGAGAAGTAATCCATAGCTCCCCGCCGCGGCATAAATGTTTGTGCTTTTTTTTTTTTTTTTTTGGGTGAGGGGGTTTTTCTCTGCACAGCACACTCTCTATCTGCTGCCTTTATGTGCGATGTGCTCAGAGAGTTACTGGAGGCCTTTAGAAGGAACTCGGTGGAGCTGCTCCGGGTGGCTCGGGTCGTCTGCATTATTTATCAGCGGTGGAGTGGAGGTGGAGGAGAGCCCTGACCTGCTTGTTTGTTACCAGCTGACCACTATTGGCCATCTGCTGCCCGCCAGCTTCTCTCTCTCTCTTTCTGTCTCTCTCTCTCTATCTGTCATTACCTCTCTCTCTCTCTTTCTGTCTCTCTCTGTTTATCATTACCTGTCTCTCTCTCTCTCTCTCTCTCTCTCTCTCTCTCTCACGATCCATCTCTATGATGCTCTGCTCTCTGTGTTTGCATCGGACTTTCTATCAATAACTGGGTTTCCATCCAAGTTTTTATGGAAAACAGGACATAGGGAGTCAGAGGGGTCAAATGGATTTTTTTGCTCACTCGTGATTGAGGAGGGTTCAGTGCGAACTGTGTCAGGAAGAACTGATGACTAGGCATTATTTCAGTCGGCAATTGACATACAGTGGGTTTGATCGTGAGTAACTGAGAGGGTGCTAGCATATGTCCTACTATGGTCAATATTATATTTAGTTAAGATACTTTTTTTAACAAAGAAATATAACAATTAATTAATTAATTAATAGGAGAGTTTTGAAGGTGCTGAGGGGCGGAGTTTGTGTCCCTCCAGCTTTAAGTCATTCTGCTAAGCTAAGCTAGCAGGGGTTAAAAACAAGAGACTTATTGATTTCTTTCCCTCCATCTTCCCGGCACAAAAAGCAAATAAGCGTATTGCACAGAATGTCCGACTTGTGCTTTAATGAGCTGTCTGCAGCGACATGCTCTCCCCCTGCTAAATCATTAAAGCCCGTGTCCACATGCATACGGCCGCATCCATTTGAAGCGAGCCATCGCCGGCCATGCAGCGTGTTGTTTTCATCTCCTAAATGAGTCAAAGACAAGAGAGAGAGAGAAATCTTCTTCACATTTGATACTCGTCCAGTAATTTCCTCTTCAGATAGCAGCTGGACTGATCTCTCCCCGCTTCATTCTGTTTCCTGGGTCTGCCCGTCCTTGGCTGCAGTCGAAATTTCGAAAGCTGGATTGGGGAGAGAGATAGTAATATATGCTCGGCCAAAAACCTTGTCAGCGAGCCAACTGTGTTTCGGGGGCACCGTGTAAGGTATTAAATATGTTTTCTGAGGCCCCCCGACGAGCCCGTTCGCCGTCTGCTCGTTGTTTTGTTTGTTCCGACTCAGCAGATGTTTTCTGGCTCGCTTGTCCGCGCTGTGTTCTGTGTGCGGAGGGAACCGCCGGAATTGTTCTCTTTCTTTTTTTTTTTTTTGTTATTCTGGTTCGGGTGACACGTCGAAGCTGTTTTGGAGCCAGTATGAGGTTCCCATTGTTTACTGTCAGTCGCGGCACTGCTGCGTGTGTATGTGTACTTTGCATGGAGTTTGCATATTCAGCTCTTGCTTCTTATTGTTTTTATGCATTGATTCCGGCGCAGTGTATGCAAATGTCTGTGAGATAACGGTAAAAAAAAATAGAAATACAGGCTCATGGAGTGGATGTCTGAGATTGGGTGTGTGTGTGTGAATAATGATGCAGATGAAGTGGGCAGCAAGAGGAAAGCAGGCCCCTGCCCTCCTCTTTTCCGTGTTAAACAGAGCATGGTGGTTTGTTTTTATGACAGCCTCTTTTTTCTTTTCTTTTTTTTTTTTTTGGCATTGTTCTGGTCCGATAGCGCTCGCCCTCCCTACCGTGGGACTGGCCGTTAGTGGGCAGGAAGTGCCGGGAGCGCGCAGCGTGAGAGCACACACACTCACACACACGCATACATGCATACTGTAATGCAGACTCCGGCCCCTCCCGAGCTATCGCCCCGCACTCACACATAAAGTTTTGAGAGGACAATAAAAAGTTGCCCCGCGGCTCGCAGGCTGGTAAGCTGCAGCTTATCCAGGAAGGCGCTGCAGCCGGGCTAATGGCCTCTCTCCAGGGTAGGCACTACAGAGGGGCCCATCCAGGCTTATCAGCAGCAGGAGGGGCCCCTACACGGTTGCTCTTTGAGAACTGTGAGAGTAGCTTAGCTTTCGCAGAGGGCTACCTCCGCTTATTTCCTGTTGTGCTTGTCTAATGTTGTCTTGGCTGTACATGAAAATCAAGGGTAGTCGCTACTGACTCCAAATGAAAACATAGATGTTTACCCAGCGTTGCACCTCCAATTAGAAATCAAAGTTAACTTGCACCTCTTGATGGAAGTTCAGGTCTTACTGGGTAGTCGATGCTAGTGTTTCTTGTTGAAAAATCAATGTTAGAACAGTGTGGCTTTTACTCCTTTCTGGTACCACGGGACCCTTTTGGCAAGTGTGCAGAGGATCGTGGGCAATTACTGTTTAAATATCTGCACAGCAGTGATGCATCGTTTTCTTCTTCTTTTATTGAGTAAAGTCAAAGTAAAGAGCCTGCATGATTTGCAGGATATGACTGAAAGTGAGATAAAGTGACTGACTAATCAGATTTTGCCTCATGGCTGCAAGCATGACGGCTCCAGCATGACTGAGCCCCTGAGTCACTGCTCCTTCTCTTCCTCCGGAGAGGAGCAGGAAGTGGTACAGTTTACACAGCAGCTGCAGACTCCGCTGCAGCGGGGTAACCAGTCGCTGTCGCTTCTTGTGAAGAATTTGCGAAACACAACCCTTTCGTTTGGCTGGATTGTGAAACAAACAAAGGCAGCACAGTGCCCTGCCTAAATATCTTGAACTTGTTTGTTTCTGTTGACGCAGCCACCTACTCCTCTGCTTTGCACGTGGCCTGTGATAGACGCAATGAGATCCCGCAGGCACCAAGAACAACAAATACGCTTTATAATTAACTGATAGACTTGTACTTTAGCTGGATATACAGAATGATCCTGACGTGAGGAGCATCTTTATACCCGGTGGAACCATGCTGTGATGGAGCCTTCTGCTGGTGGCCTATGAGCAGATCCACTGGACGAGATGGTAGTTTACCCTTCAATCCCCAATTATCTTTTTAGTGTCCACCTAATCTTGAACAAATTAGATATTCTTGATAATTGGACATAACATTTTTTGAGGATTTATTAGATTTTAGGACAATGTTCCATTGTGAAAAAAAACAGGACAAAACTGTCCTGTTTTTTTTCACAATGGAACATTTTTTCCTAATAACCAAAATAACAACAAAGAAAAGACTATGTTCAGACAATGACAATACTTGGACCAGTCGCCAGGACAAAATGCTGGCAGTAAGTGTCTCTGCAAACCACTAGTACTTTCTCAAAGGCCTACACACCATACAGACATTGACATTTCAACAAATGGTTTCGCTTGTAGTCGTAATGGTGGTTTCTCCAACTAGAACGGAATACCAGTGGAGGTTGATGATCGTGAAGCCAACATTTCAGACAATAAAGACTACAGTCTAGCAATCTTTTTTCTTTTTCTTTTTCGAAGCACAAAGTCAACTCTATGGCCTTCTCGTTGTGATCAAAGTAAACGCAGCAGTTGCGCGGCGGTGGTCTCTGATTCTGTAATGTGACAAGACGAGTAAGAAGTCCCGCGGATGTAACCGCAGTATAAGTTTGTGCATCGAAGTTGATCAAAGAATGGAAAGACGTTTATTCCTGTGGTGTGTACAATTAAAGCACGGCACAGCCTGATCATGTGTGATATTTCCCTGGTGTCAGGTCGGTGATATCAACCAGTGGAACAATAACTGCCTGTGGTATCTGCAGTGGGAATCCTGGTAATCCCCTGGATCAAGTATAAATACAGATTTATGGATTAATTTCCCCGGGTCTCTCTCCCACAGGCTTATTGAAACATCACTGCTATCTTGGCAGTGTTGGTTGTTGGTGCTAGCTCTGGTTAGCACATCGTTAGCCTCACCTCAAATCTAGCATCTCCTTTGAGCACAGCTGTATCAGCAGCTGCAACTATAATAGTCCTGTTGTTGAGGTGCTGGTCTGGCTTGTGTGCCGGGGAGGAGGTGAAAGAGAGAGACAGAGGCTGAGTTTGCCCCCTCACCCACCCCTATCCTGCTGCAGACTCACCTTTGACCCCCGGCTGGCTGAACCCCCCCCTCAGTTCCCGCTGCTCTTTTCCAGTCCACTGCCTTCTGCATGATGTCTGACTGTCTGAAGGGAGGGATGGAAAGACAAGAAAAGAGATAAATATGCTCAGTGGGATGAGGCAACAATAATATAAAAGAAATGAGATAAAGGAGGAGAGAGAACACATATTGGGAGGAGTACAAGGGCTGGGGAGAGGGGAAAAATAGAGAGAGGTAAACGGGTTGCCAGGTTTGGTGTAGTCCTGGAGAGAGACGGAGATTTGAAAGGGAGAAAAGAAGCCAGCCTGCGCAGACAACAGCCCTGAGAAACCAAGATAAGAGCCGACCAGCAGTCAACAATTACGCCATCAATTTCCAGACTGGCTTTCACCTCCTCCTCTCGCCCGCTCTTTCAATCTTCCTCGTCTTTCCCTCCTTGGTCCTCGCTCTTATTCTGTTTCCTCCCCTTTATTCCCCACTGCTGCACTCCTGATGTGTTTTTGTAATAGAGCTCTCCACGTGCAGCCTGTTATACACACACGCATGCACACATGGGTGCCTTCCGACAGTGAAAAAGATTACTCACCACTGCACTTTAAGTTTGCTTCCATCACTTCACTTGATGATTCCAGTTAAAACTTGTACTTCTATACGCTTTGAGCTTATCAGCTACAGTGAGGACACTGGCTTTAGATTCTAGAGTGTCACTAGAAATAACAAAATCGTTACTAAGAATATAACTTAACAGTATTATTTTTTAGGCTTACTTTTATGTCCCATAACCTTCTTGTGAAAACCCTGAATCTGTCATGTTCCCACAGCCCTGTTTCTAGCTCTGTGACGGGGCACTTTCCATGCAAAGTGCTTCTAAATTGTTTATGCTCGGGTTTTCCAGAGCATCATATTTTGGGCTCTGCACTGTAGCTTCAGTAAGAATTTCCTCTGAATAAGAGCTTTCGACAGGGGATGGGGACACACTATACTTTCCCCAAAACTTGCAGTTAGTATCATTCGCTCATACTCTTTGTTATTACTGTAATTATGAGTCTAATGACAGATGTGGACAGGAGGGTAAGACGTCAGGCCCTGTTCATTACGTCCCTGTGTCCCAAGTCTCGAAAGCAAAACGCACTGTCTCCTTCCTCTTAATAAAAAAAAAAGCAAAAAAAGAATACAGATTTGGTCATAGATTACCATGGCAACAGTTAAAGCTTTTAAGCATTCGGGTCAACCCTGTTTTGTGCATGAAATAATTAGAGGCAATTGTAAAGATTTAGGACAAAGTCGTTAGTTCTGTGGAAAAAGCATTCTAGAGCAGACTGACCTCGCCAGAACTAAAAATCCAAGATCACCAAATGAGAATGAGCTGCATGAGCTGATACCCCCCCCTCCAATCCCTCCACCCACCCACCCCTTTACACATTGTGCCACACAGATATGGAAGGCCACGTGCATTTTCTCACACACTCTCACCTGGGCTAACACATTCACGCATGCAGGCATTTGCACGCACACCTTCATATGCACACACACAGACACACACACACACACAAGCACACACACACACACACACACACACACACACACACTCGTCTGTCTTCTCTGTCACGCTCACACACACACACGGCATATGTAACAGTTTATCTCGCAGTGTTATTTTTCATTTCTTTTTTCATACCTATTAGGGAGTCTTTTTTAGGAACACCAAGGAGGAGAGAAAGGCAAACTCTTTAGTATGATTTTTTTCGCCTGAGGTTAGACCAGCCATGGAGAACAAACACACACACACACACACACACACACACACACACACACACACACACACACCGAAAACTCTGAGCCACCCTCTGCCTCTACGCGTCAAAAAATCAATAACACGTCTCTTTAAAAAAGCCTGAAACCTAATGGAAAGAGACAGTGAGAGAGTGAGAGGGGGATGCTGATCAACCCCACCAACACACACACACACACACACACACACACACACACACCCTACTCACTCTCCCTCTTACTCACTTTCTCTGCTGATTGTGCTTTTTCTTCCTCTCTGTCTGTAGATAGATAGATAGATAGATAGATAGATAGATAGATAGATAGATAGATAGATAGATAGATAGATAGATAGATAGATGTGTTACAGTAAGGTAGGGAAGGTGAGAGGAGTCGTGTCAAATTGAGGCGACTGAGTTAAATCGCTCTCCCTATTTAAAATTCATTGACCGTCCATCCTCCATCCCTCCGTCCCTCCATCCATCCCATCCTCTCATATCTCTGCAGCTGAACAGCTCTGATTTGTGTACCAGGATTAAATTCCTCAAATTTGTCTTTCACTCCCTGTGGGAGAGGACCGTGCTTTTTAATTAATTGATTTTGAAATGAAGTTAGCAGCCGCGCGTGGGTGTGTGTGTACGTGGTTAAAGTGTGTGTGCGTGTGTGTGTGTGGTTGCGGCGGAGTGTGTTCCTCTCTCTCTCTCTCTCTCCCCGACGCTTAGCCGGGTGGCTGATGGGTGTGGATGTGTGTTTTGCTGAGTGTGTGCCTGCGTTCGTATCTGGGCCTTTGTAATTATCTACCGTCGGAGGAGCTGAAAGGAAGGGATGTCGATGCTGAATCTACAAATCTACAGTAAATCTGGAGTGTAAAAAAATGACAATATATGGTTTAAGAGGGGTTATGTGCCTCGTGTGTTTAGTACAGATTGAACAAATGAAATATGAAATGCTAATTAGTGCGGTTTGGAGGTTCTGCTAGGCGGGCTTTGTTACATCAGAGGCAGAGCCAGGCTAGCTGTTTCTCCATGTTTCCAGTCTTTGTGCGAAGCTAAGCTAACTCATCTACTCACCAGTCCGTCTTCACAGGCCAACTTTAGTTAAAAGCTATTCCGACTTCACTCGGCAGCTCATAAACTGATCCATTTATATTAACGTGTGTATTGTACAGTGTAGTAAGAAGCTTAGCGGTGGCGATGTTGAAGTCGCACAACCACGCCGTGGTTCATTTACAGCCTAATGTTAGCTTTTTCACTTCTGGCGCTCTCATTTTCGCTTCAGAAAATCATGAAAGTGATGTTCAAACATGAGAATTACCCCGCTGAACAAAAAATAGAGATTATTTTCTGCCATAATCCAAAAATCCAATTGAAAAACACATTGTCCCTGCAGCACTCTGTCATACGTTTAGGCGTTGGCTAATGATGAACGTTACAGGTGTTGTGCTGTTTGTGAGCGCTTTGTTAAATGTTAGTTGGGGTGAACAGACTGAAGCAAATCGCTTCCTGAAACAATCCGTTCATCAGTCGGTTCAGCTGTGCTCTCGAGCAAATGTTGGAGGTGTGTTCAACATTAACAGCACTGGTCTTTGACCACAGTCAGGATCGATGACATTATGTACTGTAATACTGTATGTGTAGGCTGACATTCAGTATTACTGTGTGTAGTGCTGCGTGCATGCAGCAGTATTAAGCACACACACATAATGTAGCTGTAAAGATCACTGACACCCATGGAACGGGGTGCTGTAGGCCACACAGACACGATAAAATGGCAGATTTTTTGGAAGTAACAGCAACTTCCTACCTGACGATGGATTATTGTTGTCCACAAACCTGAACTTCTACTGAAGTTGAGATCAGCCTTTATATTATTATTCATTCATATGAGTGAAATATGAGTAGGCTAAAGGGAGGCTGTCACCTAACAATGCATCAGCCTCACCTTGACAGACACGCCACACCTGGTTTTTATCTCAAACATGCAACAGTTGCAGGTTGTGCTGTAGGATTACTGATGAACAGATACAGACTTGACAAACAGCGCTGAGCCGCTGTGATAAATGGTAATCAGAGCCGACATGAAAAAGGCTTCCTTCGGCATAATTACATGCTCCTTCATCTTTTTCACCCAACCACCTTACCTGTGCGATTCCTTTTTTTTTTCCCCACCCTGATCAAAACTGACTTGCTAAATAATGTAGGGTTTTTAACTGTGGCTGCTGTTGCTGATAAAAAGTCGTGTCAGTCTTCATTTGCTAGACCGCTCTCCTTTCTCAAGTTTAAAACCTGTTGGAAAATGTATCCAGGCTGTGCGGTTTTTACAGCTTCGCGATAAGAAGCGCAGAAAATGTCTGAAACTGAAAAAGCTAACATGTTAGCTCGCTGTGAAAGTCACTGTCAACACCCCTCGGTACGACCTTCCACTGCCTTCACGTTACAAAGCATCAGGTGTGACCTCAAACATGTTAAATAACCGCGAGCCTCAAAAATGTAGAAGATGAAACAGGAGACTGTAATTGCGATTGAACGTGGATCTGGAACCCCAACAACTGTTTCAGGAAAGAAGCGATCATTAGCCAAAGTGATTCAAGGCATCAGGTCAGGTGTGCTTGTTAGAGGAAAGTGGACGGGGGGCTTATTTAGCGAGAGGACAGTAAGCAGCTGGATGAGTCTCTTCGTCCCCAGACTCTTCTGATTAAAATCCCCTCATAAAAAAATTATAGGCGGCCAAGTCGTAGCTACTTAATGTGAGGGATGGGTCAGGTAACTCTCTGCGTGTGTCCTCACTCCTTCATGATTATTAACCAGTGTGTCTGAGTGAGGGCGTGAGCGCTCTGCTGCGCTCTCTTTGTTCACATGTGAGTGTGTGTGTGGGATTTCTCTCTCTTTTTCTTTTTTCTTTCTTTTTTTTTTTTTTGCAGCTGCATGGACTCTCGCTTTGTTCCACAGAGCTGCTGTGTGTCGCTGAACGCCTAATGTATTATGTGGCGCACAATGCCGTCCTCTCTGGAGCTGCGTTCGGCCGCCGCAGCATGCTGCCTCAGCGCTCGCAGCCGACCAGGAACGTCAGCAGGCCGCGGTGCGCCTCACACCGCTGGTGGTGGATCTGCTGCATGCTGTCAGACTCACGCCGTCTGTCGCAGTTTGTGTGTGTTTCTTTGTGTCTGTGTGTGAGCCTTTGCCTTTGTTTCTCAGAGTAGTCTGTGTGGCTGTTTCTTTGTGTCTGCATGTTGTGAGAGTGTGCTAAGCTTGTGCATCTTCATCTCTTTGTGTCTGAATGTGAGTGTGTAGTATGTGCGTATTTGTACCTGTGTGTGTTATCATCAGGTTTTGCATCCTTGACTGTGTGTGTGTGTGATTGTGTGTGTGTCTGTGTTTGTGTTTGTATGTCTGTGTGAAAGGGTGTGCCTCTGTCTAAGTGCTTTGTGTCTGCATCTACTTTTGTCTTATTAATTATATATATATCTCCAAATTGCGCCTGTGTGTGTGTGTGTGTGTGTGTGCTACCACCGTTGTATGACAGACAGAGCTCCCGCTAGACTTTATTAACAACATTTACTAGAAACTCTGCTGGGTTTGTCTAGGAGATTAAGATGTGCATGCACACACACATACACACACACACACACGCTGACAAGACTGACTCACACAGGCACCAAGGGTTTGAGGGGAGAGGGAGAGTGTGTGTGTGTGTGTGTGTGTATGTGTGTTTGTGTGTGTGTGGGGGCGAGCTTTGCAAAAATCAACAAAAACATGCGCCACAGCGTTCCAACACATTCACACACACTTTGTTCTCACATATTCCTGTTCTGTCATACATACTGCGTCACGTCTCCCACTCAACACACCAAAAACACAAACACACAGAGGCAGTTTGTGATTAGGATGAAGGCATCAGATGCTTGTATTTATGATTTATGCATGTGTGTCTTCTCACCTGGGCTCCAGCACTCAGTATGATACCTCACACACACACACACACACACACACACACACACACACACACACACACACACACACACACACACACACGCACACACACAAACACACACACACACACACAAATCCTCAGACACCTGAGAAAGTGCACTAGTTTGCCAATGTGACACCAATGTGACTGTCAGTGTGTGTGTGTGTGTGTGTGTGTGTGTGTGTGTGCGCGCTCAGTGGAGCAGTAGCAGCAGTTGGAGCAGGCCCATCGACTTATTGGAACGCAGGATTGGTCAATTCCTCATTATTCATTTAAATGGAGGGACCACACAGGTAGAAGTTATTTAGATCTGAGAGGGGAAAAAAAGATGCAAAGAAAAACCTGCAAAGTTAGTGTAATAGTGGGGAAAAAAGGGAAGAGGGACGTGAGAGGATTGACGTTGTTCTTATTTTTATACTTGAAGCATGGAGCTGGAGACCGGACATGGTTAGCCTAGCATTAAGCACAAAGACTGTAAGAAAGGGGGAACAGCTAGTTGTCTAGTAAACAAGCAACCTTCCTATCTCTGAAGCTCGATAGTAAAAATATTGGAACAATGCACTAACAGACATCAACATATTAAATTAACTTTAATTTTGCATTATTTCCTGGTGTCCGGTTGAGCTGGAAGTCACTGCTCCTGGCTGTTTTTTTGAATAGTTTGAGAAACATTGTACCTTCAGACAGAGTCAGGCTAGCTGCATCTGCCAGCTTTCAGTCTTTATGCCAAGCTGTGCTATGCACATCCCAGCACTATCCCTAAACTTCAAAGCACTACGCTTTCAAATGTCTCTTTTGAATCTTAGGAAGGAAGCAAATAGACATGTTTATGGGACAGTCGAACTATTCCTTTATATTAAAGTTTGACATTTTAGGAATTTGGACAAAGGAATGTGCTCAACAGTTTAACTTCTCCTTTATATGAGTACTTTAATATTTTGTTAAAAAAAAAAAATCATTCTTTTTTTCTGACAGATTAAACAACATTCTACCTTAAGAAGGAGTCGGGCTAGTTGTTGCCACCTGCGTTCACTCTTTATGCTAAACTATGCTTCTTTCTTACTTCAAGCTGTTGCTCCATATTCAGCCAACAATCATGACAGCAGTGTCCATCTTTTTTATCGAAGCCTTTTGAAGAAAAAGCTAAAAACTCCATTTCCCAAACTGTCACTTTATTCCTTCACACAAAAGTGACTGAATATGGACGAGACAGTGTCAGGCAGCTAAGTAGGCTGAAAATGAGAAGAAACAAGGAGCCAGAGAGACAGTCCAATAGACACCGAAAAGTCAGAGTGTGCCAGACAGAGCTGAGGAAAAAGAGAAAATGGAGTCTGAAATAAATGGAGAAAACTCATATAGAGAATGGGAGCCGGAGAAGTGTCTGAGATGATGAAAGAGAATAAAAAAAAAAAGTGAGATGGAGCGATGCAGACAAGAATAGGAAAGCGACAAACACTGCAGATAAAACCGACAGAAGCAGAGTGTGTGATTGTTGTCCTCGGGAGCTCTCTGACTCCTGCTCAGTGACCACAGGCCTCCTCTGCACACAATTTATTGTCAGTCTTTATTTGATTTCTTTGTACCGCTGTCATTTTCCCCCTCCCAGTTTGCCACCCAGACACCCTGGCACTTTTGTTTTTCCATTGCAGCAACTTAATGGCCTACTTCTTTCTTTCTCTAACCTTGACATAAGGAGCGCTCTCTCACTCATTCTAGTGCTTTTGCAGAGCAGTGCCGTTTTTTGTTTTTTTTTGTTAAATTGTCGTTTCTCAGCAGCACTGCGGTAGTTTGCAAAGATTGTAACTATTTACCTCGGCGACTTTCGCTTTTTTAAAATTAGCTGACTTTGGAACCAGTCTTCTCTTGAATATCTCAGTACGTGCCCTAATTGTAATATCGTGCGATAAAAAGGAATGATAGATGTCTCTCTAATTTGGCACATCCTGTCTCAAGACCACTGTGTATTCGCGTGCTGCTGGACTTCTAATAAGTCGGCCCACACTGCTTTTTGTTATGTGCAGATGTGGCTTCAATTTAGCAGATAGAGGACATTTTTCCATCTCAAATTGACTGCTGCGCTTTTGATTTGAGGGCTGACAGCGTGTGTCGGCCACCGGCGAGCCTCGCATTTATTCAGAGGCAGGTTTGTTTATGTTGATATTATTCAAAAATGGTCTGCAATTAGTGACGGTTGATGGAAAGTTGAGAAAAGCTTCCCGGCGACAAAGCTGCGTGCCATGACAGTTTGTATGAATAAATTACGGGTTCTAAAAAGCTGATCTTTATGTATTGGTTAGAGTAATATCAAGCTGATTTTATGGAGGCTCCATCTGTGATTATGATGAACGTGTAATGACTTTTCTCTGGAGCTTCCGGACCGTCAGCGTGTAGAACCCTGCAGTAAACCTTACATTAAGAAGCTGGTAACCCACTGCACAGAAATTTCCATCACATGACAAGTGACTCCAGAGAGTTTTATCAGTCCAGTTTCTAAATTCTAAATAACTCCAAGTTGTGGACAATCTGACGCCATCTTCCATCAATAGCCCCTTGCACTCCTACTGGAAAGAGCAAATTTATCCTCGCTGCATTACAACGCAAGAGCTCTGCTTGCATCGAACGGCCTGCGAGTGCATTTAACAGGTAGCATTACACTTTAACATGGTTTCTCACCGTCCATTACAGCACCATCGATTCCAGTTAGGCTCTCATTGGAGATTGATAAAGTGTAAGTGAGCCGGGGGTTTGAGCAGAGAGTTTCATCTCGTCTCCTCAGGTCCTGACAGTTTAAAGCACATCGTGCAATTGGCTCCGGGCCCGCTGTGATCTCATGACGAGGTGATATAATCCGTGTTGGTCATGGTGTCTGGGCTGCCAGTTGTTTACCATTTAGCGCACTGCAGAGCAGTGAGACGAATGTAAATGCCAAGCGTCTCCTCACTTCTATTTTTGAAGAATCATTGAATTTGCATCTATATAAACACAGGAATACGCACAGGCGTAAGGTGCAAGGGTAAATACAGTCTCCCTCCAGAGGACACTTCACTTCTGTTCTCATGTGAGGATACAGCAGAAAAAATGGGCCCTTGGTGTAGGAATAGTGTACTGGGATGTCCCAGTGCTTCAGAGGTCTAAGCTTATAACTCATCCCAACAAAACAGTGAGCTTAAACCCAGCTGGCAGCGTTTGTGTTTGTACCCTCACCGTCTTTGCCATCTCTCCACTGCGCGGCATCCAAAAGGAGCACAAATACCATAAAACGGCTTCGCTGAGGTGGAAAAAGAAATTGCCTTTTAACCAAATGTTAAATGCAGCCTAACCAGAGCGAATGGTGAAATTCACCAGCTGTTCTGCATTTACTGAGCAAGACGATCTGCTGAGGTCGCGTCACATGCTCTGTTCCTGAAGAAGCGGCATGACTTGTAATTGTTCTTGTCACAGTATGTGCCTCATGTAAAATAACTCACTGCGCTCAACAGAAAGAACCTTGTCTCGTGGTGGGATTCATTAACGTGACGATCATTCACACCCTTTGCTTCTTCCGCTATGGCAAAATGATACAACACGCTAATTATTAAACATACATTCACTTCATAAAGCTTTTATTTGTTTGTTCTACTGGAGCACTGCTGTAGTAAACACTCAGTGTTGTGTAACTCAGTCCCATGAAGAATGCTCTGGAACAAGCAGCATCATGGGAAGTAACGTGTCTTGCATTTGGCAGCAGCAACAGCAGTTTATTTGGAATAACTAGCAGAAGATGCCTCCCGTTTAGCATTACAGAGGAAAAGAGTGCCACCGACAGAAATCCAAACTTCACCAGCCGAGCTTTCGAGTGAAGGAACATCCCATCAGCTGATGATTAAACCAAACGGGATCCAACTAAGGGAGGGTTCAGACCTGCCTCCTCATTCCTCCCCATCCCCTTTGCATGAGAAGTGCATTGGCTCAGCAGGGGCCTGGAAGTAAAGAGCGTCAGCAAAAAAAAAAAAAAAAAAGAGATGAAGTCTTCAGACTAAAGAGGGATATTAACTTGAAGGAGGCACTCTCGATGGAAAGGTCGATTTCGGTTCAAAGACTTCACCTTTGCTTGTGAGTTTGAAAGCGCAAGATCGGACGTGTTTTATTCAAGTCAGGGACGGAAGGTGTCATTTGGACTTCAGGGCCAGGGTGTGGTGTCAGGCTGAGGCACATATGGATATCTTATTGTGATATAAGACTGTATATGATCATATCATCATAAACCATGATTGTTCTTTCCTGGTCTTAAAGGCAGTAAAGTGATTTTCTTCTGTTCTACTTCATACTTGCCTTGACACTCTTAGTCATTATGTTCACATTATTGAATATAGTGGTCATCCCGACAGTATTGTCACCCCCCCAAAACGAGGATGAGTGGAGGAAATATGAACAGTGTCAACAGGATTAAAAAAAACTTAATCTGATCAAGAAGCCTTGTGCATGAACTGTACTGCAGACTGGAATCTCTCTCTGAGTCATCCTGGCCAATCAAAATGACACTAAAAACATGAATGTTAGACGCCATTTACGGTGACATCAATACATAGACAGCACCCCCAACTGTGACTGATTGCTCACGTCACTGCAATATTGATATTGATTGTTCGCCTCAATCTCGAGGTGTCCTGGGCACGTCCAACTGTGGAGACCACGGGGCAAATACAGAACATACTGAAGGGATTATTTATCCCATATGGCACGAGAACACTTCAGGATTCACCAGCGAGAACTGGACAGACAGAAGGACATCAGCGGTTACCTTGTCTGGCCTGCTGCCATCGTAATCTGGAACCTAGAGAAGCAGTGGGGAGTGAAAAGATGGATGAATGGAAGCAGAGCACTGTGTGAGGACTGTAAAATCCCATCTCAAAGTATTAGAAATCCTCGAGCAGTGTTTTGAGGTTTGATCAAACCTTCCTTGATCATATTTCATCCTTTCACCGGCACCTGTGGCAAAACACAAACAAACAAAACACCTGTATTGTTTTAACAGGGCCGGCTTCCCGCCTGCACACAGATGAAGATGCACCTGTCCCGATGCTGTCACTCAGAGTCCCCTGCTCAGGGGCACTTCAGCATGCCTAATGGTTGTTATGGTGCATTGATCCCAGGTCAGGCTAATGTTCCAGCATAAGCCCTGCAGAGCGCAGCTGCAGCCCCATCGCACGGAGCATCACACACGCAAACATTAAGAGGCAAACACAAAGTGAATAAATCAGAAACCAACACACATGCACTCACACACACACATGCAGAGTAGCACATCGGCAGACGTGTTCCTTAGCTTTTGAAAATTTAGCTTCCTTCCTCTACTTTTGTTCCTCCGACTTCCTCTCGCACACACTTGGTAGACACCTTTCCTCCGCCCTCAGGCACGTCTCCTGGAGAGCCATCCCTCTCCTCTCCTGTCAGTGAGAACAAATGAGCCGGGGCATGTTTCTTAGTGTGTGTCCGTATGTGTGCGCAGGGCAAACTTCCTGTCTGTCCAGAGTTCCTCTCTTCTGCTTCCCCCCAAAAACACACACACACACATACACACACACACACGCACGCACACACACACACACACACACACACACACACACACCTGTTCTGCACTGTTACCCTCTGACAGATCACTGACATGCTGTCTCTAGGCCATGCTGCACTGTGCGTGTGTGCGCGTGTGTGTGTGTGTGCTTGCGTGTGTGTGTGCTTGCGTGTGTGTGTGGTTACAGACAACCCCCCTACTGTGTCTGTCTGGCAATTGCCATTTCTCAAGGAGCTAAAGGAGGGAGGGAGTGTGGAGTGAGGATGGAGGGAGTGCGAAGGCCTTGATGTGAGTGTGTTTGTTGTCAGAGGGTTTATTAATAAAGATGACCTCAGCCGGAGCTGCTCAGGGTGTGTGTGAGGATTGTGTTTTTTTCCCTTTTCTCTCTCCCTTTGTGACTCCTTGATAAAGTCAAATTAATATTATTTTGAGAAGAAGAATTCCACCTTTATGTATTCCCACATACATTTTAATGCCTTCTCCCGTCTTCTCTCTTTCCCCTTTGTCATTTTGTGGCAACAGTCGGAGGTTGTTGCACTGTGTGTGGACTCATAATGCGTCTTTTGCGTGCATGCAGACTCATCTGTGTGTGGGTGTGCGGGTGGGTGCAACGGGGATAATCCTTCTTGATATAACTCCTTTGTGTCTCAGCGTCCGTGGCTGTGATTATGTGCTTCATTATGTCGGCCCAAACAGGTTGAGTCCGCCTTGTGCGTGTGCGCGTGCAGACGTCAGTCACCTGCTGTGTGCGTTAGGCAGAACAGATGTCCTCACAAGAATAGAAAGACGAGTAATTTACTTCAAAGTGCAGAGTGTTTGTCAGTCCAGCTCTCTGTTCTACCGCCACAACAAAACGCACGGTTGGCTCTATCTTGTGACCAGTAACATCATGAAAAGAACGGCATACCCGAGCACAGGTCTGCAAAAGAAAGTGAACGCTTATTTGATAGATTTGCCAAAATTGTGGGAGTCTGGAGGCGTGGCCATAGGATTCCCATAGTTTTGGGAAAGACTAAATAACCAATCTGGCAAAGAAAGCCCTGAAAACAGGATTATCAGACCTTCATCCTCAAAAGGAAAAACAAAACACCAACTGAGGACAACGACAGAGCCACAGTTAGGACCGCTCCATCAGCAGACGACGGTGCTCCTCCTCCTTCATCCTCCATCCAAGGCTAAATGCCTGATGAGGAGCACCTGAGAGAAGGGGAGGAGGACAGAGGAGGAGCGCATAACACTCCGTCACATGTATGACTTGGTTAATAGTTAAGGGGTCAGTTTGCTTAAATGGCTAACTGGTCACACCTTCATTGGTATCTAGACATGTAGATGATGTTGGTCTGGTCAGTCAGTGTCTCTGTACAATGATACAAAGGTTGATCATTCTGCATCATGTTGAGAACCATTGCTGTCTGAAACTAACTGGGCTCCTCATTCCTCATTTTGCAGCAATTCCTCCAATGACAGTAAGTAATGGGGGCAGGACATTTTACAGTTTAACAATAAACTTTATTGTCTGAAATGACATCAGTGCACTGAAACAATGAACTTCTCTCTTTCGGCATCATAATCTCAGAAGAAAAAGGTTTCATGTCGGCATTTATCTGACAACATATACACCTTTACCTGTATATCTGTGACAGGCTGATAATATCGACCAGCCAACGCATCGATCAGGCTAACAACTAACAAGCGAAAAAATCCTTTCAAACTGAAGCTGATGCTACTAACATGTAAAACCTGTCCTAGACCTTTTATAAACACAAGTTGTATAGAGGTGAATTAGCATTTTTTGTGTTACTTCCATCCCTTCTGATATTTCTTTTGCTTCTAATTTCATTAGATTGAGCAGTTCAAGCTTTGTTTGATGGTTCCCATGATATTCTGTGTATAGTCCCATAGTTGTGTTGCTGTGTAGAGCTCTTGTGGCAGGACATCTTCTACGGGATTCAAACAGCTTCTCCTGCTTGAAGTCAAGTACAAACGTAGTTTTCTGTACTGTACTTGTTTGTAATTTAGCTTTAACTGACGCTTTAAAGTCAGGAACAGGATAAGCAAAGTTAGGTGAGGTTGATAAACTGTTTGTGGAGTCAGGTTAGGTTCAGGTAGATGTGGTCACTACTGGGAGGTGATCTCATTTGTTTGGCTGTCGAGCTCCCCTCTGTACCCCTCCCACAGGGCCGGAGCCTGAGCCTGAGTGGGACAGCCAGCGGAGCAGTCGGCCCCCAGGGGTCTGGCAGTTACCATGGAGGCGGAGGGCGGCCCACACTCTGCCCTCTGTCTGCCTCAGCACGATGAGCACAGAGGCCATTAGGGACAGGGTCCTCCTGCTGCCTGGGAGAGCCACGTAATGAGATAATGCATGGAGCTCATGCTGTTACTGTCACCTACACACACACACGCATGCACATTCACATGCAGGGGCAGATGCACATGTGCACAAATAAAGCTCCACTAACACGTAACACCCAATGGATATATGTCTGTGGTGCGCGTACGAACATGCGCACTCACTCACGGGGGTAGGTGCATGAATTGATCCCCGCTCACACATATTACTCTTTCACCTTCCTCTCCATCAATAATCCTCCTCTCATGTAGGGTTCCCTGCCTGTTTGCTATTTCAGCTGCGGCTATGACCCTCAGCCAGTTACATTTTGTTGGACAGACGGCAGCAGCAGTGAGAGGAAAGCTAATGAAACAGGATATCCCTGCCTCTGGTTATTCCACAGGAGACGAAGAGGAAAAATCACACTCGCGTTGACCTTGAATGAGTCAATAAAATCACAGCATATGCAGAGAACTGCTGTATGTTTATTCCGTTTACTTAGTCGCTGGCTGGTGTCATTGTTCTACGGAGCCCACGCAAGACCTGAAATGCTGCGCACTCCCCCATAATGGTTCAGGGTCTCCTTCAGGGAGACACTGAGTCATGCCAGCCAGTCTTCTCTGGAAAGTCCAATCATATATAAAGTCAAGACTGACGTTGTGGAATTATGAGTTGAGACCTTTTCAAGAATACTTGTAATAGATGCTTCTTTTCTTATTGGCACATTTTTCTAACAGTCCCGAAGGTCATGAAACATGACCCTGTTGCATTTATGTGCGAGTCAACCTTCAGCTGAATACTGAATACATGTTTGTGTAGGTATCTCTTTCATGGCAGGAAATGTAAGAGTCTGAGATGGAGCCTCAAAGTAAAAGCACATTTAATTGAGACTATGTTTTTATCCAAGTCCAACGAGAACATATCAGAATTCACACACTTGCTCTCCAGTATGCCGCAATTTATTCTCCATGTGTTTTGATCTCCAAACTACCTTAACTATAGACCACCTTTCATCCATCCTTTCCAAATATTTTTTTTGCAAAATACAATATTTACTTGTTCCCATCAAAAGATATTAAAGGGCTGAATCTCTATTATTTCTGTGCAAGATGAAAAAACTGCGTCTCAGACTCTATTTACTATATTCTATAGCAGCAATCATCACACAGCGTTGAAATACTGTATAATCGTGCATCCTTTGTGATAATATGTCAAGAAGCTATGGCGAACTTGCGCTTGGCGCTACGCATTTACATATTCCGCAGACACGGAGCAACATTAGCATTCATTTGACTAGACACCATTCATTTCTGTCCACCGAATAAATGTAAATCTGTCCATCAAAAAAATATATTTCCTCAGGAAAATATCTGACTCATAAGCTGCTAAATGCTGACTCGCTGTTTGGTGCGATTTATCAAGAGTTTTCTGCTGAAAAATGCCAACTGAAAAAGGAGCTGATGAGACCTGTGAGAGGAAAGAAAACCCTACCCAGTCAGCAGAATAAATGTTGGCAGTGTACGTTTCTCCTCTACATATTGACTTCACATTTCTTTAAGTTGCAACTTTCTTTTAGGTTCAATTATCAATGTTATGTTGTGATGAGTTCATGGTCTGGTTGGTTTTAATCACAAAAACAACTTTGGATAAGATTGTGTTTTGGCTTAAAAAATACCTGTTTAGTTGACACAAACACGGCTGGAGATGTCTTGAAGTCTTGTTAAAAACCTCCAGTCCTGTCGCCACAAACACTGCGAGACCCCGAAAAAATATCCAGTGGAGTCACGCTTACAAATGTTGAAAGCCAGTCTCGAACTGCCGTCTCTGGCTCGCCTGCATTTTAAAATAAGCTTTTCACATCCTGACTTTTATTGTGACATGATCTGAGATTCGACTGGATGGAAAAGTTGACCAGTGAGGCCCCTGTATGGAGCGTTGCAGGTTTTGTCAGAGGGCACCCCAGCAGAAGCAATGTGTTTAGCTTAACTCCTTTATGAGACATATATTGGGAATTGGCTTTGTTGTGAACAGGCCAGAGACCAAGGCAGTGCTTTACTGATCACATCAGTCCACTTATGCAAACACAACACAACACACACACACACGCATGATCAGAGACCTCCAAACTCATGCACTCACCGTACTCCTTTTACACGACTTTCCTCTTCTGCACATACAACTTCAAACTCAGAAATAGACCTCTTTCGCTTGAGTGAGATCTCATGGGCTGATTTCGTCCCTTTTATCTTTTGAAACAGATAAAACCTTGTGGAGTGCGTGCCTGTGATATAAAGCACTCGGGCTCATGTTGTGGATATATTGACAAATGTAAGCGTTTTTCCTTCCTCAGTTTAGTTCACACACCAGGTGCTGCTCAGTGTTTCGTGTCCACGGTGGCTCCTGTGTGTTCTGGCACAGTGGGAATAATAATCACGGCTCCTCAGCTCAAAACCAATATCTGTTGCCAAAAGCACCCAATGCAGGCTCCCCGCCTCACGCAGGAAATGAGTGGATGATAGTGGAAAGGTCCCACTTCACTGAAAAAAAAATCAAAATCACAATCACTTTATCTGTTGACACCAACAAATGCAGAGGGGTTTTTTTTTGTCACGGCACAGAGACAATAGGGCTTCAAACCCGCTTGTTCACGCTGCCAAAAACTTGGCCCATGTGTTCAGACTGACTGCAGTGCCAGAGGCTTTGATAGCATCTGTGCTGTGGGCCTCACTTACAAAGTTCAGAGCTGGCAGCGCAGGTATTTTTCTCTGGTACTGGTAATGTTAACCACCTCAATGGCGTTCTTTTCTTTTTTTTCCCAACAAAGAGCTGTAGAGAAATGAAAGTCTTTGAAGGTCAATAAGCAATTCAACAGCTAGACTTTGTTCTCGTTTATGTAATTTTTGTCTTCTGAGCGTTTTTTTAGAGCCCCAGTGTCTCTGAGAGGATGCTACATCCTCACGAGAGAGGCAATCTGCAAAAATGTGCATTTTTCACACTTTCCAATGAGGCACATGTTATAAAGGTTTTATGAGATATAACGGCTTCATCAATGTTTTATAGATTATTTATAAGCCATTATTAATAAAGCACTCCAGCAAATAAAGGTGTAAAAATTGATTGGAAGATACGGTATGAACTCATCAGACTCACAATGGACAGTTTGGAAAAAAGTTACAAGTCGATGCAGTAGAGCCAAATACCTTAGACAGATAGCTTAGCTTTAATTTCATGCCTGTGCAACTCTGATGTCGACTGGTCAGAGACTGGGTGGTGTTATGCCAGTTGCCGCCAGTGTAGCCTTAAGCCGTTAGCCTCATGCAGTGCCCAGGTGTGAGCTACAGAGTTTCTTTCCTTTGTACACCCCTGATTTTTACCATTACTTTGTAGACTTCAGAGGCAATTAACGCTGACTAAAGTGACATTATTTGAGGCTTCGCACAGCTCCCTGTGGAGACACAAATGCTTGATACAACCTTTTTTTCATATGTGTAGTACTACCACAAACAGCTGTAAACTTTAATTTGTGGAAATTTAGTGCAACATCCCTTCATAGAACTCATTTTGTGCTATAAAGTTGTGAAAAATCCCTTAAGCTGGTGTTTAAGTTGTCACACAGAACAAAGGGATTGTTCACAGAAAACATTAAAAACATAATTGAAATTATCAATAGAATGTGAAGAGACAGCATATAGCATGTATTGTTTATAGCATTGTATCTATTCAAGTTAGCAGGCTAACCAGCTAGCCACAGGCCATACAGATCCAAAGCTCCTGTGCAAGCAGTGTAAACACCAAGACAGTTCTGGCAAACCAAGCTCCCAGTCTGGACTGCTGGCTGCAAGGCTAACAAAGCTAACTAGCTAACGGTAGCAGCAGTTAGCAGTTAGTCTGTTGATAAGCTGCTATCTGTTTTGAGTATGAATGAAACTACAATGGCTCTCAGTGGAGCGCATACCTTCGCCACAGTCCAACATTTTCCTTTATTTCAATCAAGCTTCTATGTAAATCTGCTAGATCTGGATTTGTAGTGGTCCACACCACATTGTAATTGTTCATAGATGCCATCCACATAAATATGCCTGATTTTTTTCCATCAAAGCGACTGCATTATTCCCTGAAAAATGAACAAAATAAAAAAACTATCTCTCTGTGTTGAAGACAGTGAGAAAAAAATCATCCGAAAGGTTAATGAGATCTGTTCTGGCCCGAGACCTTTCCTCAGAAATGTGGAAATCCGTTAGGTAGCTTTTATGTTATCCTGCCGACAAACCAACAACCCAACGAGTGAAAACATACCCTTGTTGGCAGCGGTAATAAGTGTGCAGAATAACGTTTTGTTAAAATGTCAGCATTCATCTTCAAAGCCACATCTCACACCCCATAACAGCGATAGTAACAGTACAGACAGAATATTTCACATAAAGGATGAAGCATGAAGAAGACAAATGCTAAACCGTGCACTGCGCACATCAGTCATTTCTGTGTCACACTGAATAATCGATCCCTCAATTGAATATGGATTGACGACTGTCGTGAGGGATCTCCGTGGGAATTGACTTTGTTGCGCCTCGGCTCTGATAATGGCCCCGGCAAATGGCAGCCACCTCTAATTTCACCTTGTAAATCAGAACTGTGATGGGCTGCACTTAGAGGGGTCAGAGTTAAAAACTAAATCACTCTGGACAACAAACTTTGTACAGTCAACCATTGCAGTCTAATGATTTTTTTTCTCCCACTCTTTTTAAACGGGGTGCTGCGAGTGGTGTCGGGGGATGTGGCTGGAGTGCTAAGGGGGTTGGAAGTTGGCATTCATCTCTCAGATGTAGCTCTGACCTTGGCCAGATGTCCACCAAGATGGAGTGTGTGCCCGTATATACGTGTGTAGTCAGCCAGGTTTTCCAAGTGTGCTCGGCTATAATAGGGACTGGCAGGCATTTTGTTGGGCTTTATTGCCACATGCCGCTTCCAATCCTGCCGCTGATTAGAGCTGCCATTACTGGTGCACGCACACAGACATGTGCGTGCACTCTTACAAGGCAGACCCACACACTTTGGCACACGTTCAAATCTCGGGCCCCTTGCATGTGATTAGCATCCCATTGCGTTGTCTTGTGCAGCGATCAAACGGAGCACAAAGTTGTGCTCTTGTCACGGCGCACTGGAGGAAGTGACGGGTACATCGTCACTCCACTTTTTATTCTGCTCATCAGGGTGCTGTCAGCTCAGACAATGTCAAATTTGGTGCAAAGCAATTAAAGGCCTGGGCTGTCACAATCGGGCCTGATAGGGACGGCTCAGGAGAGCACATCAGCGCACACTCACGTGGGCATGTGGCGCGTCCTCCCACGCGCGCGCACACGCGTACATTTACAATAAGCATGCAAGCGATTAGCTCAGAAAGTGCAGGTTTAAAGTGTTAGTCATTGCTGATTCACAAGCGGCTGGCTGGCTTCCACACAGCTACACAGTGTGCTGCCTGTCAGACACACAGGCAGGCAGCAGCTGGAGGTGTGTGTGTGTATATATATGTGGGTTTGTGTGTGTGTGTGTGTGTGTGTGTGTGTGTGTGTGTGTGTGTGTGTGCGTGTGTGTGTGCAGGTGTTTCTGAAACCCTGCTTTTTAACCAGAGCCCTCTACACCCCATCCACTCTGCTCCTCTTTGGCCCTGTGTGTGTATATGTGTGTCAGTATTGTGGAAATATATGTGTGTTTGGTTTTGTGCATGCATATTCGTGTGTGTGTGTGTGTTTGTGTGGAGCCTTGTAGGGTTTTGGCTGCAGTGTTCTCCTGGAGGAAGCCAGTGGAAAGCTGAGGTCTGGATGACTTACTTATTTAAGAAAAACCCACCAGAGATGGCCAGTATGCTGCTGTGCTGTCACATACTTGCGCACATGTGTGTGTGTGTGTGCGTGCGTGCGTGTTTGTGTCTGAGCTCATCCAGTCTCGTAGGTAACCCAGCCAGTGGCCTCAGTAGCAGCAGTGTATTTCATTTCGCGGAGATTTCTTTCCCTAACAGCCTTTAAAGTTATTCTGCTGCTGTTAAAGCTTCAGCAGACACGCCGTCGGTTCAGTCCCAGGTGGAGACACTCACCGAAGGGTTAAACGCTCTACCAGAAGCAGCGAACACACACAGACACACACACACAAACAAATGCACACTCGCTTACTCTCATATGGTGAGTTACTCCTCATAGCCGTGAGGTTCCTCATTAAGTCCAAATTCACTTTCCAGGACATTTAATTAAACTAACTGGATTTTCGGAGGACCTGCCGTCAAATAGAGTTTCAGACTTTTACGTAACCCGCTTTTTAATTTTTTTTTTTTTTTTCTAGCAACCATCAGAAGATGTTTCATCCTGTCTTGAGGTTTTTTCATCCTAGAGGAAAGCCAGTCATTGGCGGGTTTCATATTGTCACTGCCTGATGGAAACCATGAGGATCAAATGCTCTTTCATGCATTGAGAAAAAAATGTGTCTCCTCCTTTGGATAAATAAGCCATTTTGAAAAAAAACCTATTGGGTTGTTTGAAAAATGTTTCAAAGGATTAAAAAAATATATATCTGTTTTTCATAGCTTATGAAAATAAACATTTTGGAGCTGCATGGTTTTCGCAGGAATTCTAAAATACATACTTTACAAAATATAGAATTTAAATTGTTCATGTAAATTTACCAAAAGAATTGTGTCAAGGTTCTGCACACAATGTGTTTGCATGTGTGTGTACGTGTGTGTGTGTGTGTGTGTGTGTGTGTGTGTGTATGTGTGCTCAATCGATAAAGTCTGATGAACATCACAGCTTTGCAGTCGATATAGTGCAGTACAGTCTGCAGTGTGTAGCTAAGTTTCCAGTGTCTGCTTTATTGACAGCCCCGAATGAACTATGATGGTGTCAGAGGTTTTGTTGTTGCCTTTGTGTGCTCGCTCTCTGTGTAACACAAGCCAGCCCATACGTTACTGACAACATCTGCCTGGCCCCCCTCAGCGCTCTCACTGTGATTAGTGAGCTATTGATGTTGACATGAATCTTAGCCTCTACAGGAACACGCACACACACACTGGCTGAGACTTGACAGTTGGTTATTTGATCTGCAGTGTGAACCCTGGGATCCAGTGAATGTGAGCTGTAAGGGTTCAGGTGTGTGTGGCTTTGTGCGTCAGAGTGTGCTTTTCATGTTTGTATTAAGACAGAACTGTGATTGAAAAGGTGAAAGTCAAGTTAATCCATGCACATTTTAACACAAGGATTCAAATATCAAGCTGTCCCTCCTTATAGGACACAGAAAACTAGCAAAGCCAAAATGGTGGATTAAAGAAACTTATAAAGAGAAAGAGTATAAAGAGAAATAAGAAACTTAAGGACTTCTCACAGGGCTAGTGAACTACTCCAGCTGGCTAGCTAACGACTGACATGCTAGTCACTCAGGAGCATGCTTTAGTTTTTTGAATAGCTACTTAATGTATTGTTTGCTAACCAGGTGCTACTGCAGATGCCATTTAGTCTTGGAATACAAACAATAAACTCCACAGTAACTCCACAACAGACACAGTGCTTCATTTTCTCCAATGAAAGAAGGTGAGTGGAACACAGGTGTATTTTCTGTGTAGCCTACATACCGCCCTGGCATTGAGGTTGAAAGGCTTTTTGTTGTTGTGCTAAGCTAACATCTCCTTTCTCCGAGTGCTTAGTGACCATAAAGATTTGAGCGTTATATCAGTCTTCCCAACTTACTCTTGGCAAGAAAGGAAATACATGTGGGTCCCACTTATAGTAAAGCTAGTGTAGTATTGTGTTGTAGTATTGTGTACTTACATCCTTTTCACACTCGATGGCAATTCCAAAATGGAAAGCACCGTTGAAGCTGGCTAGCAACATTTCATCATCCACACGTCTGGGTTGGCCTTGGTTCCATTAGCTTCTGCATTCTGCAGCATTCAGCGTTAGCTTTTCTGTCTGAAAAGTTAAAGCACGCTTGTTTACTGTCCACATCTACTACAGAACCTGCTTCTGGGAGAGTAAAACCAACTGTGCTCTCTCTTGCGGCAACAACAATTTATTAGCGGTCAAAAAACTACATCTCCCATGAGTGTAGCAAATTCCTGGCTGGCTGGCATGACAGCAGTTAGCACGCTAGCTATAGTAGCTCACCAGCTAGCCGTGTGAGCGTAGTCTGTAAGTGTCTTGAACTACATACTTCTGGTAGACCACAAATGAATTTCACTGGATTCTGTCCCTCGCTCTCTTTCTGTGTATGTTTGTGTGTGTGTGTCAGTGTGTCTGTGTACATCTGAGCGGCACAGCTGTTTGTTTGTGTGTTTACGAGTGCTTATGAGTGTGTGCTGAGTGCCATGTTTTTCTCAGAGAGAGACATGAAAGTGATTAAAGCAGCCAATCTCACATGGACGTACAAGCGTGCACACACACACACACACACAAACACACAAACTTCCAGCCCCCTCACTCATTACCCTCTTCTTCTTCTTCTCCTCTTCTTCTCGTTTAGGCCAATGTGACCTTCATCCGAGTGTTCAACATTCATGTGGAAGCACCCAAGAAAAAACTGAAGGAGATTAAGACGGGAGCACACAGACGCGCGAGGGAGGAGAAGAAAAGCAAGCAAGTAAGAAAGTAAAAAAAAAAAAAAAAAAAAAAAAACAGGACAAAGGGTGGAGAAGAAAAACACAGCGGCATCTTTTCTGCCTCCCTCTGAAACCTTTCCTCAGTAAACAGGACAACCGGCAGAGCGAATGAGAGAGGAAAACAGAGGAAAGAAAGAAGGAGGGACGGGGAGGGCTGGGGCATGTAAAATGAGCGAAAAGAATCAAAAGAAATAAGAAAGAGAATATGAGGAGGAAGAGGAGAACCACGTGGGGGGGAGGAGGGGGGCAGTTGTCAGGAAAAAAAAGGACGTGGAAATTACAGGCATTTTCAGGTGCTCCCGGAAAGAAATTATTCCGAGGCGAGACAAAGAGAAGAGAAATGCAGAGGGCTGAGAGATAAGAAAGGAGCAAACAGAAGGAAAAAAGGAAAAAGTTGGGCAGAATATTGGCTTTCCAAGCATTTTGTTAAGAAAGATGCTGAAGGTTGTGTATGTGTGTGAGTGTGCGGGTGTGTGTGCAGGGTGCTCACACCTTGTCCTTACCGTGTGTGTGTGTGTGTGTGTGTGTGTGAGTGAGCGTGAGGAGTTCTTGTTTCACAGCCAGGAAAAAGTGAATCTGACGGACCATGCACGGAATTTAAAGTTCAGGTGCACTGAAACTGCATTTTATGGTGTGTGTTTAATGCACTTACTCATCATTTCCTTTCTAATCAAGAGTTTGGGTCTAACGGGGCTGTAATTTAAACTACTTTTAGTTTGTTTTGCTCACCGTCCAGCTGCTTGAATTCAGACGGCAGGAGCTGATAATAATTTGTGCTTTTGATAACTGCTGTGCGCTCATGATGAGCTTTGTGAGCACACAGTAACAGCGAGTGACATCCTTCTTGCCGTGACTTTTGTCTCTCAGGCTAGTACTTAACCATCTATTTGGTGAAAGCTGTTGGGATTGCATACACGCCAATATGAGCAAGAAAAAAAACTGCCACAAACATACCTGTGATGGGCGCTTCAGTGCAAAAATTTGCTCCACAACTGGGGGATTTAAAATGCGGCTAGCGGCAGTTAGCAGCTAACTCAAGGAGGGAGGACAGCCGCGGGAAATGTCACAGCAATGTCCGGGGGCTGCTCAACCTCTGAGAATGAGAAATACCACCATTTTGAAATGACTGTGAAAAAGACGGGCTACAGAGATATACACCAGCTAGCCCGAGTCCGTCTGGTGCAAAGCTGCGGTGCAAGCTGGTGTAAGCAACAACACTCTCATTTACGGTCAGTCGCCTGTTCGATCAAGCGACCGGGAACTCCGGCAGACTTGAGGAAATCGCCCCCGGATGAAAAGAAGTCATTTGTATACTAACTTCTACAGAATACAGGGACGCATAGGCATAAGAGGGATGCACTTGAAAATACACACACACACATACACAGGCATGCACGCATACCGTGACGACAACAAAGCCGTACACTCGCATAAACACATGAGGCGTGAAAAAACAGCCCCAGGCAACATTTTCTCTGTTCCTCAATCCATAATTCCTCCGCAAATGTGTATGTTCCTCTCTCACTGTCACAATGCACTCACCCCTCGTTCCCCCTAATAATTCAGGATTTCTCTCTCTCTCTCTCCCTCTCCCCTCTCTCACCATCGCTCACAGTGTGTGTTTATCTATGTGAGGATATTGGTTGCCGATCATAAATAGCTTTCTCTGACAGGGTGCCATCGCAGCCTCCGAGAGCCTGGGGAGGCAAAGTGGGGGGGGGGGGGGGCGGGGCCCATGACAGTGAGAGGTGAGAGATGGAGGGATGTGACGGAGGGGAGAAGGAGGAGGGGGAGGAAGGAGAGAAAAATGCGAGAATGATGGAGGTGAAGGTCATGTACATCAAAGCAGCTTGACAGGTGTCAGGTATGGAGATGGGAATGCTCTGCACTTATATGCACGCCTCCGCGCACAACCAATTGCAATGCAAGAAGTGTTGTGTCTGTGCTCACTAAGAAATAACCTGCACATACAAGTGATACAAAACAAGCTACAGGCATGAATGTCGAAGCAGCCGAGAGGACGACAGATAGGCCTTTATCACTAGTAACACAACTCCCCGTCTCCTGCGCTACCACTGTTTTAATTAGCTGTTTATGCAAAGTCAACATTTTCTCCATGTTTCCTTGCTGTCCTGATAAATTCACCGCCGTTTTCATTCACTCATTTTTTTTTTTTTTTTTCACAGTCACATCACACCTTGACAGTGTTAACATATGGACGGAGCTTCTTGTTCCGATGCAGAAGCACCGTAAACCTGCAGTCATCCTAATAGCCAGCAGGTGGTTTACACAGTTTGCGTGTAAGCTTATGCGAAAATGACCCTGCTTCTCACTTTGTTCGTTGCCTCGGTGAGCGGTTTCCTCATGAGTGTGGGGAGTCAGTGGTTAGTTTCAAGTCTTCTTATACACCCTAGATATTCATTTTGTAACTGATGGTCCCATTTGGAGTTGTGGCCAGCGCAACATCCAAGTGCCCTTGAGTGGAGAATCTCAAGGGCACTGACTGGGTTAACAGTCGGATCCAGTCAGGATATCCTCCCCAGCTGGTGGCCTCTCCTCCAAATATGGCCTCCTCTGGCTCCCAAAAAACCAAGACGGCAACAGACGTAATGCCAAACTGGAGGCTTCGACCCCATACAACAAACCAATCAGTGATCACAGTGGGTTTGCACTTCACAGTCCTTACAGTACCTAAGAGGGCATACAGGAAGTGTTTTTCCTGCGGGCTTTTAATGTTCTGCAGGAAGTGTTAAGTTTCACTGAGGAAGTCGCTGCACCCAACCTAGAAATAGGTTCCGCACACAACTCTTCCTAAGACCACCAGATTGAAAAGGGCTTAATTCTTCTGTGTTCAGGTAGACTTTGTAGACTTTGAAGCATCCGCAGGAAATGTTGACTTTCACTAACACTAGAATCATTCTGAACAAAAAAAAAAAAGCTGCAAAGAGGAGTTTGAAGTTGTTTTGTGAATGAGAACAACTTATCCCGATGCAGATCGCTGCAGATTGATGAGCATGGCACAATGTTGTCTTGATGGAATTAGTGCTATGCAGCATGTCAAAACGCTTTTAGGATTGTTTATCATGCCCGCCCGCTGCCAGTTGGAGGTATATTGACACACAAACAGGAGATGATGGTTGCCTGAGAGCACACAGACACACACACACACAGGTTCTGGTTTGATGAGGTGAGCGAGTGTGAACCTGCTGCATCTTGCATTCCTCCATCCTCTCTCTCCTCGCAGCAGCACTCCTTGTCTCTCTATCGATCCCGGCTTATCTTCCCGTAAACCTGGACCTCTCTTCTCTCCTCCTCACCCCGGCGCCTCCTCCCCTCCTCTCCTCATTGCTATCGATCAGTCCGTGTGTTCAACAAAGTATAGAGCAGGCAGTGGTTAACGTAGAGCCAGGCCGGAGGAGCTCTGCTCGCGGTTTGCGTATCGTCTTTCCCTCCTAATGGGCCCAATCAGGCTCTAATAGACCCTGAGTTAGAGCTCCGAGGCCGACCACTCTCTCCTCGCTCCTCTCGCCTTTCACTCCTCCTCTCTTCTCCTCGACACATGTCTGTCCGCACTGTACGTCTGCCAGGTGCATTTCTAGCTGATGACCGTTGATTCCGCTAACTGATCCGATAGCTGTCGTTTGCAGATTTTTTTTTTTTTTAATATACATTTATTCATCCGGGAAAGGATTTGCTTCTGCTGAGTATGCACGCGCTTCTTCAGAACTGTCATGCTGTGCATTTTTTCTACAGTAATGCACACTCATTCCTGGGAGCTGCCCAGTACGACCACAGTCTTCTAATTTTGGCCACTGGGAAAAGCCCTACCACCAGAAAGTCAAGTCTTTCATGTCTCCAGACTTTCTCTCAGTCACTGAACACATTGAGACTAGCAGGGCTAAGTGCCTTGCTCAGAGGCATTGTCATTGTTAGTAGTTGTTGAGTCAGGGGAAAGTGTGTCCGGCTGTTTTCCCTTACAGCTTGTGCTTGCCTTCCAGACATTTGAAGGGCTTATGAATGATAAGTGAAACACCAAAGTGGAAGAATAAAAGTGTAAAAGCCAAAGGCAAGCGAGGGGGTCACTTCTCCGCCAGTGTATCAAAAATGAACATTCCTATCCCCCTGTATTGTCACGACCAGCCATCACAAGTCTCAAAAAGGAAAAAAGAAAGCTGATGTTGTCCCTGCAATTTACAATATTCAGCCAACTACAAAACGCTATGAGCCCGTCCTGCTTCAAGCATCAGTGCTCAGTGGTCTAAAGCTCCAACATACGATGCTGTACCTCCTCTAGCATCAGTTTTGCATGTGAAAAGCTTGGTGGTCAAGTCAGCACTGATAAATTTTATGCAACATCTGGTTAGACTTCCAAAACAGAGGCTCTGTTGGTCAAGTTAGCAAAAATATGTAACTTTTAACAAGTTGCAGTTTCAAAATGAAGCGTGCCGACAAAAGGCTTGTGTTGTGTGACATATTACGACTTTTGGAATGTTATTCACGCTGTCAAACTGTCGCCGTTCGGTAAGTTTAGTTAATAGAAATGATAGAAAATTAGGGGGTTTGAGAAAATCCTTTTATTTAGACTGTTCTGTTTGGTATTTTATTGCAACTTCGTGGATCATTGTTGCCTTTCTTGGTTACAAAAGAAGAAGTCTGTTTTGGGTCTAATTTGACACATCCAGTAAACATGTAAAGCGGCATAATAAGTAGATGCCGGCTGTTTTTAAGCAGTCACAAGCTTTGTTGGTAAACAGTCAACTAAACTACTTAATTTGAATGTCAGTTCAAAAGATAACTCATCCAAAATGTCCATGGTAACTCCTCCTTACAGAGGAAACGCACACAACAACAGCTGTTGCACTAGGTCAAGGTTGAAGCAGGAAGTCTGTGATGCGTGTTTAGCCCGTGTGTGCACTTAAGCTGTCATGCACATGCAAACTGTCTGCCTGCTGTTTTTTTTCTTACCAACAAGTTTGGTGAACCAACAGTTTGTTTATAAAATATCTGATTGCTGTTGTTCTTGCCTCATCAGCCTGGTATTAACAATAGGAATCAGGATAAACAGAGAGCACGTCACATCTGGTCTTCAACTTCAACAGCGATGTACATTTTATTTCCGGGAAGCGTCTCTGCTCATGTGATGTTCGGGGCTAAGAATCCGAGCAAGCTTGACACGGACTGATCCCAAACTCACAAATCCCCCCGCACAGCCCGAGATGTACAACATCTGATGAACATGAGCACATATTGAGAGAACCGTTCTAAATTCAGCTAAATCTAAATGCTAATACGGGAGGCGGCTGGGGAGGTTGGAAGGAGCTAAATGTGCTGAGAGCAGGCAGTGGTGCGGCGGCAAGATTGCAGAGCCCGGTGTTAACGCATGCAGGGTGAGTGTCTGTGCGGGGCGTCTAGTGTCAGAGATATGGTTGTGGCCGCATACGTTTGGACGCTATGTGGAGGATGTGACTCTGAAACACCTTGTCACCGCTGCAAGGCTCCGCGGAAAGCTTTATGTGCCGGAATAAAGAACCCAACAATGAAAAGCCTGAGTCCACAGAGTCCCCTCAACCCTCGAAATTTACACTACAGTCGCTCCTGTCTCTTTCACTCCAGCTTTCTCCTATCGACTGATACTCTATTCATCCCAGCCGCCCTCGCTCGCCACCTGTCTGCCGCTGGTGTGTGTAGGCTGTTTTCTATAGGAGTCCAGCTAAGTGTAACCTTTCTGCCCTGCGGCACCTCACTGAGATCCAGAGCTCTGCGCTCTGCGTGAACTCCTGAACTTTTTGCCGAAAGAAGAACTCAAAGACCGGAGCTCGGGAGAGGGGAGGAGGACAGAGCGAGTGGGAGGGAAAGCGAAAGGAGCGCTACTGGACAATTAGCCCCCCTAGGAGCATAGTGGGCGGCCTCCCCAAGACAGAATATACACTGCGAGTGTTTCAGACACTGGCAGCCAGACGGAGAAACCGAAGCGAGAGGGAGATAGTGTGAGCGTGTGTGTGTGTGTGTGTCACAGCGCTTTGCATACACACACCCAGCGGTTGTTGTTCCGAAAATGAGACAGTACGTCGGGCGCCCGCAGGCGTCAATACGACCATTTCTATTATTCAGAGCTGATTACAGCGCTAAATCGTACAGCAGTGAATACTTTTTAATGAGCTTTGAAATACAACAGAGAAAGTTTGTCAGCCTTTTTGTTTGTCTGAATCTGGCTGGCGGGTGAAAAGAGCATATTTGCCGGAGTGATTTTATTAGTGCGCTGGCGTGTGAGGAGCAGGTTGCAAAGGAAACGTACGTGCATCTGTGCATGTGGCATCGCTTTTTTATGTGTATCGTCCACATGAACGTGTGGGTGTGCGGTATTGTTTCCAGTATCCAAATATGTCCCAAACAACAGTGCCGGTGTAAATGAGTTCATGCGTGATCGGCTTTTGTTCAGAGGCCGGCCCGTCGCCTCGAGCAGAGCTGATCGACCTGTGACTACATGGCAATCAGGGGCTAGCACACTTTTATGTATGCGCATTGATGACAGGTCAGAGCGCTATCCCAGCGTCCCCTGCCTCAGGTCGAGTCAGGCCAGAGTGCACGTGCGTTTTCACCATTTCTCACAGCACTCATGCGTGCTCATCAGAAACAACATACGCTGCGCTGACAGCACAAGGTCAGCCAGAGGAAAAAAAAAAAACAGGGAGGGAGCGCAGGATGGAGAGACAGAGGGAGAGGAGAACACAGATGGCGTGTCTGCTCGCACATCACTAACCTGGTTATTGTCGGCATGGAGAAGAGATCTGGTTTCTTTAAATCTCAAGTAACAACAATAAAACAGGTTAAGGGCTGAAGAGGAAACGGGTTAACACGGCTAAACTGTACATTTCTGACGGATGTAAACTGATTATTTTTGCACTCTTCAGTTCTGCGTCAGCCAGTGATATCGTCCAACCAATTAGACCTGAGTCCAGCCCCAAAGTGCAGAATCTTTAAATGGTCATGCTGTGAATAATCCTGAAAAGTGCTTAACAGAGTAAGGTGGTTCACGTTGATGTTAACAGTCTACTGGTTATCTTACATTTATTTACTGTAGTGTTTTGAGGGTTATTTTTTTTTTTTGTGGAAGTCACAAAAAAACGTAACCAACAGAAATAGATGTGATGGAAATGCATATGAATTGAAAAAATGGCTTGATGAGTTTATTCATTTTTCAGTTCATGTGCATTTCCATCGTCTCCATTTCTTTTGATTATTTTTCGTCACGTCCGCCCCTCGTATGATTTGCCCTCATCCGGCAGCAGAGACTGATGAGTCATCTAATGATACGCAGTCTTGTCAGTGTCATGTTACATTGTCAAGGAAGCTAGAAACAGGAAACCTCTTCTTTCTGTGAGATAACTTCACATCACCCTGTCAAAATCGGTGCTTGTCTCTATCTGTGGTTGAGTAAAATGACATCCCACACACCAAACCTTGATTGACTCAGTTGTTTTTACCTTATCATTACATTTATCAGTAACTTTTACTGCAATGTCATGATCAAAAGTTTTTTAATCTGATCTTTTATGAGGTTCACCAATACAAAATATAGAATATGAATCATTGTTTATGTTATTTTATTTCTTTGTGCGACAAAATACATTAGATCCCAAATTCTGAATGGTTTTGTTGAACCTGAGAACATTGGGCAGAATGACACTGTGTGCAAGAAGTCATTCTATTAAGAAAATATGAGATCCAAGTACTACGGAAGCCCTGAGGGACAAAGGAAAAACACACATTTAGGAACTTGGAAAGAATATATTGGCAAAATAATTTCCCCTGTTCTTAATTCATAAACAGATGAGAAAACAACTTACACATAGAAAATGAATCAACACATTTTTGTGTTTCACTCCAGTGTAGTACCATTTTGCATCTTGAGAATACAGTTGGATTTTGGCCCATGGTCCACCATTAAGTTTAATTTTTAACATCCAAAGGAAAAGGCTCTGACAGCCCTGATCTATGACCAGTGTAAACTCTTCACTCGAACTCAAAATAGCAAATTTCTTTGGAGCCGGACTTCATCATAATCACACAAAGGGATTTCATTGATTGAGTCAGACACAGAAAATTTGTAGATGTGGATATCGTCACAAATATTTGCCTATTTACACACCCAGCAGATGTGAGGCAACATCAGCATTTATTTGGCATTGTGTTCGATATTCACTCTCCTTTTTCGCTCCACTTTAGTTTCAACTGTCTTGAGGGAAATGTCCAGCGCTCCAGATACTTCAGATACTTACTGAAAACAGCTTCCTGTTTCTGCTGGAAACAAGGTTAAGAGGCAACCAAAACGCAAATGATTGAGCTGAAAAAGATGAAATCAGACAAGATTTAGCAAATTGACAAAAATTCACGGGTTATCATTTTATCCTAGAAATATAGCCCTGTAATGAAAAAAATAAAACTGCATCAAAAAATTGCCACCTCTGTCGGCTGTTGTTGAAGCTGAGAGTTCAATAGTCATGAATTATCTGTGTGTGTGTGTGTAAGATCTGCCTCCATTCAGCCATGGTTCACCACCACAGACCAAGTGCACAGATGGTCCCGCTGTCCGATTAGCTGGACGTCAGTCTCTCAGGTTTCATCTCCCATGCACCTCCTCTTCTATCACTTCCTTGGGTCTGAGCAGGTGTTTGGCCCCTAGTCAGAGTCCAAATCAGATCCATTTCATCTGTAATCAGCTGGAGCCTCTGGCACTGATGGAAGAGATCAGAGCGCCGATCAAAGAATTATAAGCCGACCACGCCTGGCCAGCCGACCATGACATGGACAAGACGGCGAGGGGGGGGGGGGGGGGGTTGATGTGGGCAAGTGGGCAGGAGTTACAGCAGGGATGAAAGGAGAGAAGATGGAGATTTGAAGGCCTGCAGAATCTCCCAGGGGAGAGACATGAAAGATCAGGGAGCTCGGGGGGGGGCAGCAGGGAGGCTAAGATGTTACTCTCGCAAGCTCTCATGGGATTTTATTTTCTTCTTTCTTTTTTGACATTTCCATCATGTGGAAATAGGTTGTTCAAATGCCGTGCTCGGTTCCGCCTCGGTTTGGGGTAATTAAGATGGGAAGTGAATTCCAATCACAATGTGAAAAGGAAGTCGATGACATTAACTTGGTGCAGTTCGATTGCTCGATGCCACCGCCGCCGGTTAGCGAATCATTTAGTGTGTGCGAATATGGGAAATCGTGTGCGCAGGTGCGTGGAAAAATCGACGGGCGACTCACATATTGATGGCTGCAATTTTCGGAAGGGCATTTCAAACACTTTTCGGAATGCGTTAACATGGTGTCGGACGTTTCAGAAGAGGCACGCTCGCAAATCTCTCCCATTCATCCTCTACGTTCGCAGAGGATCAAACCCCTGCTTTGATTATCAGCCTTTCATCTGTGCCAGCTCAAGAAGAACACACACGCACACACACACACAAATTGCCACAAACACACAGCTCTTTAATGTGAGCTGGTCAGTTTCACACCTATATTCACAGATATGCTAGTTAATGCTATCACTTAGATGCAGACCCGTTCGTGCATGATATTGCTTCCAACCATTTAGACCATACAGGCTCTCACACACAAACACACTCACACACCTGCTTTATGAGTCCACCTGTGCTTTTGTACAAAGACTCTGAGTGTGTGTGTGTGTGTATGCGCGCAAGTGTGTGTGTGTGTTTTCTTGTCAGTGGAGTGTCCACATCTGCTCCATTAGCACCACACTGTGAATTAAGGCAGTGCATCAGCTCTGTTCCGTTCATCCGTCTTGTCACTGTGCAGGGAAAAAGCTTCTCACTGTCTTTTTTAAGCCCTGTTGCACGCATGGCTCTGCAGCAGTGTATGAATAACTAAGAAGACATACCAAAAAAAAAAGAAAAGCAGTGAAGTCCATGTTGACTTCTCTCACATCCCACAAGTCATCAATTTTGCAGGGAGCGCTGTAACATGATACTCCTGTTTCATAACCATTTTGCTCTGGACTTGAACCCAAAACCTTGAAATCTCTTCTGTGATGCATCGCCACAGCAGCAGCCATTGAATATTTTTACATTTATATTCAAGGCCGTCAGCTAAAGCTGTCATACAGGGCAGCTTACAGTGTCTGAGCTCTGACCGCCCTGGTTTTAAGGACTGATCTGTGATCAAAACGTTTCAAATGTAAAAATTCATCTAAATTGGTGGAATTATCATATGATACATCTTCTCACAGGGTTCTCTGGGGGGTTCACAGACTCCACTTTTGAACCCCCAGAATATATTTGAATCACAAAGATGAAACTAGGTGAACCCTGGTCACAAATTAACATTTGGCAGTGAATCGCTCTGCGTGGGAAGAGATGAACAATTTATCTTTCGGAGCCGTCTCGAAAAGTAAAGTTCAACTAGGTGAGCTGTGCCACCAATCAAGCCGTTCCATCTACAGCACCCATTTTTCTTTTTCAGAGACATCTACTGCCAGTGCGATGGAAATTCCACCGTTGTCACGGGTAGTAAAATACCATCAAGCTAAGAAGCATTTCTTTTCAATTGTTTGATCTTTAGGTTTTTTTTCTAAAACCAAGGGGAACAAAATCAGGCAGGGCAGCGAAATAATTTGAATATATCTCCAAGAAGTGTGGACTTTCTGTATTCTCGGGCTGTTTTATTCTGTGTTGTTACAAGATAGTGACACTCAAACAGGTTGATTTGTATGGGAACCAAGTTCACACCAGCCAACAAAAAGGCTATGAAAAAGAAAAAGATTTTCATGGGTACTGGAATATGGCCTCTAGATAACCCTACACCACTGATGAATGTAACACACACACGGATGTGCAAGTAAAACTACTTTTAACTTGAAATGAATTAAAATGAAATACACACTGCAAGGAAGTGATCAAAAATCAAAATCAGGGCCAGGTAGTCCGTCAGAAAGAAGACAAAAAGAGAGAAGAGGAAGGATCAAATCATGCAGGACGACCAAGTGGAGGCAAGATGGGCAAGTGAAACAGGAGGCAAATGTCAATAAAGAGGGGAGGGTCTCGCATAGCCACTTCCAGATGTCCCCTCCACAGAGTTGACTGAGTCTGAATACGAATGAAGACGGAAGTTGACAATTCTGTCAGTCGAGTAAAATTCGGATGTGTATTTCTTTGTGTTGGGATCTGTTTCATCCATTTTCAGCAGCAAACTGAACGGAGAGAAGTGGAGGGCTCGGGGACAAGCAGGAGGTCAGGTCACATTGGCAAACATCGCACAGAAACTGAAACATTGAATGCGGATTGTTCTGAAGTCAGGCGATTGTGATTGAGAATGTGAGTAAGGGTTGAAAATAGACTCCTGCAAAAATCAGTAGTGTTAGTATGTAGATTAAAATCATCTTTCCACACCGGCAGTGTCTCACTTGTTTTGCAAGCAAGAGTCTAAAACCATGCGAGCTGTGACAGCGCTGACATGCAGAATTTAGCAGATGTGATCTTCACCATGTTCACCATCTTAGTTTAGCATGTTAGCCGGCTAACTTCTGCTAATTAGCACTGAACACTTAATAAAGACTTTAATCTGATAATGGTGCGAGATGAAAAGTCAGCGTGTCACCGAAATTATCACAATCCCTCCTTTTGAGAATGAGAAAGTCATCAATCCAATGTTGAGCTATTTGAGCAGTGATATAATCAAATAATAATCCATTCTCGAGCATCTTGATTTGAATATATTAGTAACTCTCAGTGTTTCCCATAATGCTCTCATCCTGTCAGAGGCTTTCCCCAGTTTGTCAGGACGAGCCTTACATTTTAAATTTTTCCAATTAAGCCGATGTTGAAAACCAGCGGCCTCAAACCCTCACATCCGACCCTCTGTGCACTGCTGCCGCTCCAGCTCCCCCCCATTAATGATTTCAAAGTGAGGGGGAATGTGGCTTCAAATGTCCCGGAGCTGCTCTCAAACCCTCCGTCCACGAGGTGTGAAATCGTTTGATCCACTTTGTTCTATTAAGGTGAAAAAGCTAGCGTGTGTGAGAGAGAGAGTTTGCACTTGTGCATATTTGTGTGTCTTTTTAAACACCCCCCGGAGCACTAAAAAAAAGTGGAGGGAAAGGGGAGGGGAATGGGGGGAGGGGTTACAGGAAGGAAGGAAGGAAGGAAGGAAGGAAGAGTGCTGACGGTAGCCGCTGTGTTTGTTTTGCAGGGAGGCGAGAGGGGAGACGAAGGGTGGGAGCTGTCCTTTAGTCCATCCGTTCGTAAGTGTGTGTGTGTGTGTGTGTGTGTGTGTGTAGGGGCAGTTACGGGTTAATGGACATTAAGTCTGTCCCTGTGTGATAGTCGGAGTGGAGGACGCTGGTTGATGCTCCCTGGCTCTCTGTAACCCACAGAGGGGTCAGAGGTCAGGGTGAAAAGTCAAACAATGCCTGGAAGGACCAGCAGTCAGCTGGGACTGCAACAGAGGTCAGCGTGTGCTGTGTGAATGTGGGTCAGAAAAGGGCTGCCAGGAAGGGAGACGCGGGGGGAAATGAAGGGCAGGAAGAGGACAAACGGAAAACACAGACGCACAGCGGTGAAGAGAACAGGACGGATGGATGGGGGTTGGAAACGTTCTTCGCATCCACCTTTTCTTTTTTTTTTTCCCCGACATCCGCTCACTTCGAAGAAAACGACCCTGCTTTGCTTCTCCCCACAGGGATCCTTCTTACCTCCAAATACACGCTGACATGAAACACACTCAAGCATACATTCAGGCAAAACACACACACACACGCACATACAAGTCGATAGGCACCTTCGAAAACACACACGCACACGGGAGCTGAGCAGCCTAATCAGAACATGTGGCCTATTTCTCTGTATGTTTTAATGAGCTCTCCATTGTGGAGCGCTGACTGATATTATTAAGCTGCCGTGTCTCAGCTCATTAGCTAAACCAGGCTCAACAAAAACACCAGCAGCTAGAAGATGATTTGATACCGCCTGCAGAGTTATGCGACACCGCAGGACCTTAAAGAGGCCGCGGCGAGATGCGGAGCGAGAGAGGTAATTCGGTCAACCGGGGGGGGCGCAGCAGTATCCCGCGTCTTACGACTCAACGAGGGATCGTAAGAGCGGGTTTGATGGAAAGTAGAGGAAAAAATACATCACAGGCCGACTCCAGCCGCCTCCCTTCGGCGTTCATAAAGCTCCCGGCGGATGTGGCTTAAAGATTCAGTGAGCAATTTAAGCAGCGGCGCGGTGTCAAGTGAAGAGAAGACGTCGACAGCAGTGATAGAAAACAATGCTGCAGCTAGCTAATTTGTTCCTAGTTGACCATTATTGCTCTGCGTGAACAGCTCAATTTTCTATATTGGCGCCATATGGAATCTCTCTGCTGTGTGCCGGTAAAGTAGCTGAATGAGTCAAACTGAACTGACAACTGTCTTCGATGCTTTTTAAACGGTTTTCTGCAGTGACATACTGTCAAAGCCAGGACTGCTGGTAGAAAGGTAACCTGCTAGCATGATTGCTGCCAGCTAGCCTCTACTGGCTGTGTAGGCTTTATTATTACAGTGCTGTATTATAAACAAAAGTGGTGGAATGTTGTTTAATTTACTCAAGTACTGTATTTAAAGCCCCCCTCCTGTGAATTTTGCCATTTTTTATGATTAACTATTTACTTTTCTGACAAATAGCTTCATTGTGTGCTCAAAGTCACTTAATTTAAGCTGTTCTCTGTTTGAGGAACAACGCTGGCTGTCAAACAGGAAGGAGTGGCTGGAGGTGGGCTTTAAGTACACTTCTTAAGTACCTGTACTTCACTTCACTACTTCCATTGTAAGCTAGGTACCAGTTGTTAGCCGCAGATAGTTACGTAGATATTCAGACTTTATTTAAGCCAACAGAACATCAATTAAACTGGAGATTTAAACCACTTGAATGTACAAGTGTCAAAATTAGAATGTGTTAAACATGTTTGCATAATAAATACTAATCACATATAGTCTGACACGAGGGTCATTCTGCATCATGAGTGCTTTTGCTTTTGATAGAGTTGGGCACATTTTGCTAATGACGCCTTTACTTGTACCTTATTTTCAGTATTGTGTAATGAATAAAGAACGGCTCAGTGCCATCGTTAATTGTAAAACAATAAATAAACAGGTTGTTTTTGATTTATTTTGAGATTCCCACTGAAATTAGTATGTTTAAAACTCAGTAACTTAGTAACTTTAGAAACTCAGATCCGCCGTGTGTGGCTGCGGTGGAAGCATTTCAAAGATAGTTGACTTACTTGCTTCTAAAGTACAGGTAGAATTATGCAAATAAGCGAATAAGTAAATTATCTGTGTAAAGCGATTACCTTTACGTACATGTCGTATTAAACAGATAAGTAAATTATCTGTAAAGTGCTTCCACAGTCACTGCAGGGACCACACCGGCAGTGGGTTTGACAGTGTTGTTTTTTGAGTTTTGCTTTTTCTTTTTCTCATGTAAAAATTGAGTCATTTCCGTGGGAATTCAATATGTAAAATTATATTTGCTGTTGTTTTACTACAGTGGCATTGAGCCATTCTTTATTCATCATCTAATATTTCCCCAGCGACACATTCTGAACTAGAGCTAGTCTTTTATTGTGTAAAAGAAACACACACATTGAAGGATTCTGTGATTATATATCCGTGAAAAAGAAATTGAGAAGTAATTTAAGGATATCAAAGCAATCTTTTCAATAGCAGTAGAACCTGATCCTGAACAATTCGGTCATCTGATGCTGTAGTGATGCTATCAGTGGGTGAAATCTGACACTGGAACCGCAGCTATCTATAAAGGCACTGCTGTTAACCCGTTGCTTTAACTACAAATCCAGCTTTGCAATACAAGTAGTCAAGTTTACAATTATAAGGAAAAAGTAGGCTGCTGTCACGTGACCCTCGCCTTGCAGGTCACCTTTGTCTATACCAGCTTTTTCCGGTCACAGCCGAAGGGTGTTGCAGTTATCTGTCCCAGCATGCACAGGGTAAAAAGGAACATATCCTCTGTGTATCTTTGTCCCTACCATACTGATCACAGTTTACTGAGGCTATGAAACACCGTTTCCTGGATTTGAAAATGAATGTTTATGCACCTTGGCAGTGTTATTGGTGACAAAACGGTTCTGCTTTTAGTTTGGGAGAGAGAAAAGAGAGCGAAGACGGAATTAAAGAAAAGTGGCAGCAAATGGAAAAAAGAGGACGTGCAAATGAAAGTGAGATGTACATTCAAGATTTTTAAGCTGTTTCTCCTTCACTATCCTGTCCTGTTTACACGCTGGCACTTCAGTTAATCCAGCCTTCAGGATGCCCACTGTACTTGGTTACCTCTCAGCACAGAGATGGAAGCGTGAATGAGAAGAAAGGAGAGGAAAAAAAACTATGAGCCTTCTGCAATGCTTCTTTTTTTCCATAACTCTCTCTCCTCCTCTCTCATCCCTCGCTCTCTCCCTCACTCCGTCCATCTCAATCTCAATCTCGGCTCGCTCAAGCGTTGGCCGGCAAGGCCTCCAGCATCGATCCAATAAAGCTGGTAGTCAGCACCGCGAGGCTTGAGGAGCTTTCACCGAAACCCAGTGTTTAAGCACGCTCATTTAACAGCACGTAGCCATGATCTGATCTGGGGTGGAGGGTGGCGGGGGTATTTGATTTTTTTTTTCCTTCTTTCAGCCTCTTCTTATTTTCCTCTGAAAAAGTAATCAATAACAGTCACATTGATTGGATGTGGGCACACAAACACTCACACACACACACACACACACACACACACACACACACACACCTCCAAATCTCAATTACCTCCCCTGCCAATCTGCCAAATAGACCAAATACTCTTTGCCAGCTCTGGAGTTTCATATTCACGTGTGAGACTTGAACATGAAATGTGCTTCATATACAGACATATTGTCTGTCTTTGTGTTGAGATAGTCAGACTTGGTTCAGATTGTGGTTAGCTGGAGATGCAGAGGGTCAGTTCGCTAAAATTACTTAACAACAAAAACTCTCTTTTTTATCACATCCCTGCTCCCAGTAATATCCACCCTCACAGTTAGTTTAGTTGTTTTGTTGCTGACATATCCATCTCTGAGATTTGACTCTGAAAAATGACCTTTACAGCTAACAGTGCCATATTTTCTACAGACTGTTTCTCTAGGAACTCCATACTGTGAAGTGTAATCGGAATCATCAGAAATACTTCCTACCACACCACCAAGGCCTCCACATGAGAAGGCTGGACAGAACGTTTTATCAGTTATCCTTAAGGTCTTAGTGTGCGTCAAACCAGGTGCTTCTCAAATTGTTTCAGGAACTGATTCTCAGTGGTATAATCGGGCAGCACTTATTTTCAAAATTTCTGCAACTTTTCAAAAACAGACAGTCAGATTACCACATGCCAAAGACACTTAAAGTTCAGGGATCAGCGAACTTTCTGCATGTGGTCATTTGAAAAAGGTACTAACACTTTTGCCTTAAATGTGCAGTATGGAGGAACTGGCGACCCGTCGAATTCACGCAAAACAAATGGGGGAGCGCATCAGAGTAACTAGTCAACGGCTGCTAACCTTAGCTTCTGTTGGCTAGTTAGCCCAGTTAGCTGTGCAGCTAGCGGTCCAGACAGAAATTCAGAGATCCGGTGAGAATAGGAACTACTAAGGCCTTTAGTAGCAGAGACAATTTATGGACATTGGTGTTAAAAACTTACCGCTGTAGGCTACATCATTATTTTTTTCTTTTGTGTCACAGCATAGCCACAGCAGCAGAAATCCAAAAAACAAATATTTCACTATACTTCGACAAATAAAACCATCTGCATGGCTAGACACCGCTGGGGAGAGTGTGTGGTTTTTAATTTATTTGACCAATAAATCTGCCGTGTTTTTTCAACAAATGTGACTATCGCCTTGCAGTTTTGTAGAGGAACGGGCAGAATATGTAATTTCTCTCTTAGACTTGTTATCTCCCACTTGCCATCATTGATCGGAGAGGTTTGTCAGCACAGGTGGCTGCGGTAAATCCACTGATGACGGCACTCCAACACACACACAAAAAAACTAGAAGTTATTCTCACACTCAAACACTCAACAAATGAAAAAGAAATGTATCGATCCAGGGCTGCTCCTGCTTGATTTTGCCCTTAATAAATGTTTCATCTTGAATTGGAGTGTGTTTCACACACATGTGCCACTAAGTGATGTCACTGAGTGCATAGGACATGACTCTATATCATACAATGACGGTTTGAGGGCTGGCAGGTACTCACATGCATGCAAAAAACAAAATGAGAAAGTGTCATTGTGTGTGTAAGTATTATTCAAATGTGAAACTCCTCCTCATCAGTCTCACCTGCAGCCCCCGTAACAAGTCAATCACGTTGTGCTGTTATTGGCCTGTAATGCCGCTCTGTAGCCGCACACTTGACATGTTCATTAGGTATAAAGCAATTCATTTACAACACCGTGCTATTGGATTGTCCTTGCCTCGACATTCATTTCCCAACACGTTGGCGTTTGATGCGTTGCCAGCGCCAATTAACTTTGATAACTCAGCCCCAGTTTAATATACTGCTGCTGAATTGGCTTGACAAGAGTGCGGCGATAAGCTGTTTCTGAGCTTTTTGAGTGGCGATAGTAGGATTATCGCTCAGAGTAAGGGAGGGACAGGGAGAACTTCCCTGCATAACCCCCCCTGGCCAAAAGTCATTAAAATGTTTGATTTGTTTTTGTTGGCAGACACACACACACACAGAGGCACACACACTGATTGCAGCTATGTCCTTGTTGGCTTTAATGATTTGCATAACTCATTTCTGTTTTACATTATTGTGGATTTCGATGAACATGTTCAATTATACACTACATGTTTTCAAAGAGAGAGATTTATCTTCCACTGCAGCTTGAACGAGTGAATCGTTTTGTGTGGCCTTTTTGAAAAATGTGCGAGTTGTAGATACTGTTGTGACAAAAATTGTTTCTGATAAACAACCGAGGCCCAATAAGAGAAGTGAATTGCTGCTTCCAGCTGATGTGATGTTTTTTCTTTCTCTCGGCAGGCAGCCAGGAGCCGAGCTGCTCTCTCAAGTCCCTCTCATCAGCTGATTGATCCCTCCATCCATCACTCAACGCCAGCTCCAACGAATGGGCGCTGACACAGGAGCCATGGGTGGGACCAAGGTCTTGCTCCTGGTGTTTCTGGTCGGATGGGAGAAGTCGCTGGGTCTCAACTGGAACCCAGTCCCACGCAAGACAGTTCGATACCAGGGTGAGTGAGAAACATGATACCAGCTAATAGAAGAGTTAGGCCTCAGAGGGCGCTGATACTTTCTGGTCAACGCCAGACTGGAAGAATTCCTGAAACATTTTCCAGCATTTTCACCCTGAACTCAGATGCACAGTACAGTTAACCAATCAAACCTGATCTGGGGCAACTAGCTAACCCCACCATCAACTGAAACCAGATTTGTACCCTTAGCTTGGGTTGATAGCAAGGTTTTTGCCAGCAGATATCCTCGCACAAACCTCACGTGATATTACTCTGCTAGCTACACACAAGCTAACAGTCGATGGTGGTTTCACATGGCGGGTGGTGTCCGCTAGTAGCCCCAAATTATAAACCTCACAAAATTTTTGATTAGACACAGACTACACAAAGTTAGAAGTTGTATTTTTTCATTAACTTTGTCTTTCACCGCCTATGATATTGCCTTGCTAGCTACCTACAAGCTATCGATGGATTGTGGTTTCATATGATGGGAGTTCACTAGGTGCCCCAATTCATTTGATCTGATATATTGACCAGTATGCTTGAGTCTTCATAGATATTTTGAAGTTTGGCAAGAGAAGTAAAACAGATCATTTTTTGCTGTAAAAATACTCAAAAAGATTTCTTCAACATACATTTTTAGGATAAATTAAACTGTTAGGCTACAACAGGGAAACAGAATTAGAAGAATATAAGTAAATGCATAGTAAATATTATTTTTATCTTACTGTGTCTTTAAAGGCCTACTTACAGTGGAAATTGGTGACGTAGTGACTACTCGCAGAACTAGCTGGTGACCTTAGCCGCTAACATGTCAGCCAGGCATATGGTATCTCTAGAAGCTCCTTCAGAGATGTGTTACTCCATCGACATCTATCTGAGTAACAGAGTGGGGGAAATGGAAGACCATGATGAACACAACTGCTGGACAGCTTCCTCCATTTTTTTGTCTTTCTGTTGTCTCAAAGATCATCATGATTGAGACAGCTTGCTACTGGTCAACATGCAAGTTATTCCTGTCAGAGTTCACCACAGCTGATCTTGACTCTAAACATTTGCACAGATTTACTTTCCTTCCTGATACAAAATCCACCAAGTCGTCACCATAACACGGAGTTTAGGGACTGACAGCTGTTGGTAGGATCATCCAAGTTGGCCCTGAAGTGATTTATCTGGTCAGACATCTCATACAAAACCAGTGATGGCGAATGTGCGTCCCATTACAACAGTCAGGGAGGATTTTCCATTATACCACAGGTGGATGATTTCTGATTCTGTAAAGAGGCCCGACATCCACCCTGTGTAAAACAATACATCAGTCTAATCCTTGCGCTCAACTGCGTTTGCACTCTTTATCTCAGCCCTCCTCTGCAGCCAGGCCCAGTTTTCTTCCCTGAACAATGCCAATTGTTGCAAGCTGAGAAATAGTCTTTTTTAATCCCTCAAAGGGGAAGTGCTGCTTTCTCTCTCTTGGGGATTAGGGAAATACTATAAAGAGAGGGTAAAATATGGGGAAAAAATATATTTCCTCACCTCTCTGTGCCACCTATTCCACCTTTCATCGCATATCTACCTCTCCTTTTCCTTCTCCTCCTCCTCTTTCTTTTTTGTCTATTATCCGTCTCCTCCCCTTTTTTTTTCGCTTTGTACACTGCAGTTCGTCGCATGAACCCGGAATGCTCTTACGGCGTTCTCACAAAGAGCTCCGATTTCAGCCGCTCTCGAGGAGAATGGCGCTCGGTGGCGTTTGCAGTGGCGGTGGAGTGTGGGGATATTTCAAAAGCGGCTTTCTCATGCTGCTATCTTGCAAAAACCCCTCCTCCCCTTCCTTCTTCTTTACCATACAGCCCTCCTGCCTTCTCTTATCCCTCCGTGCCACAGTCGTCGCTGGTGTTGCGGTGGGATGCTAGGGAGGGCAGAAACAATTGATAGGGCGTCAATACTTTCCTGTGAAAATGCTCCAGTGTGACAAAGCCGTCGCTGGCAGAGAGCAGCCCAGATTTGCTGCACTTTGGCCAGAGCACAGTTGTGGTGAAGGCTCACCACACGGGGCAAACAGGGACAGCTGCAAATACGTGTTCTCATATGGAAGGAGCAGAGAGAAACGCACGCCCAAAACAGTATCCCACTTTGAGTATTTTTCTGAAAAATAAACCTGCCTGCAGAGACAAGATAACTCCCTCCACTCCTAGTGCCGTTGCACTTTTATGTAATGAAGCTCTTTGAAATGAAAGCCTTGTCATGAATCGTTGGAGAAGGCGCGTCACGTCACTCGTGTCACACTTGGAGTGTGGCACTTGAGCTCGGGAAGATTCTCAACGCAAATTGATTTGCATTGGAAACAAGTGGGATTATCTCACCCGCTGACAGATTTCTCCACTCGGTTAAAGAAAAATGAGATTTTCAGGCTCAATACTGGGTTAAATGACTTATATGGATGGGTTCTCGCCACAGTGCTGAGGAGGAGATAGGAGAGATGGAATGGAAAAACAAAGCTGCAGAAAAGAGGTAAGTGAGGGAGGGATTTGAGGGGAGAAAGTAGAGAGTGGAGGGGGGGCTATATAATGGAAAGAAAGCAAAAGAGAGAGACAGGTAGAGAGAGACAGAGAGAACAGCTGGGGGAGAGAGGCCAGTCACTAACTGCCTTAAAAGGACAGAAAGTAGCTCTAGAGAGCGACATAGGGAAAGGAAAACACACACACACACACGCACATGCACATGGACACACTTTGTAGGACACTCACCCTGCGTTTCATTTCACACTGAGGCATCTCCCTGTACAGACACACAGCATCCATATTAACGTGTGTGTGTGTGTGTGTGTGAGTTACTGTTTGCATGCAGTGGGAGTTTGCAAGATAGAGACAAGAAGAAAGGCAATGAAAAACTAGAGTGAGAGAAAATGCAGGGGGCACAGAGGGCGTTTGTGTTTATACCTGTTTGTGTAGAGAGAGAGTGTGTGTGTGTGTGTGTGGCTGTGTGTAGCTGTGTGTCTGTCTATCTAATCCCCCTTTGTTTATGTGTGTGTAAATGTGTGTACTGCTTAGGCTGGCAGTCTGAGGGATTTGGAGCTCTGGGCAGTGTGTGTGTGTGTGTGTGTGTGTGTGTGTGTGTGTGTGTGTGTGTGTGTGTGTGTGTGTGTGTGTGTGTGTGAGAGAGAGTGAGAGAGAGAGAGAGAGCGAAAGAGTTGGGTGGGTGGGTTCTGGTGGGGCAGTGATGGTTGAAGAGATAATATTTAGCCCCCCCCCCCCCCCCCCCCCACACACACACACACACACACACACACACACACCAGCACCACTACCATCGCCAGGCAATTACATGAGGCTTACATGAGGTTGCAAAAGAAGAAAGACAAACATCCTCCGTGCGCGCATGTGTGCGCGCGTGTGTATGTGTGTGTGTTTCCATTGCCATCAATCCACCCCTTCTTCTCTGTCTTTTACTTTTTAAAAGTCACATGTTGACATTTTGAATTTCAGTATTTTGTTATTCCTCACCAGCCTTTCGTCACATTCATAGAGGGGGAAAAGAATCATTGTTGGCTCCTAATGAGACACTTTATGTCGTTACGTTATGTATCGCCGCCGCCAAGCCGCTAATGAGTGCTGTAAATTTACATACTTTTCTTTTCTAATCGCTGACACAGTGCATGTATCTTGATTTGTTTGCACTTTTATGCGGTTTATATTTCACATTTATGTGATATTGTACAAATTTCTCATTTGTTTTTTTTTTCTGCTCAGAGTCATCTCATCCATAAATTTCAAGCTAATGTTAAATGAAAAGGCTAATGTTGTTCCATTGTTGTCTTGTTGGCGACAAATTGCAATTAAAAGACTGAAATCGAGAAATATATTTCAGTCTTTCTCCCAATGCTTTTCATTTCCTGTCCTGTCTGTGGCACTCATCCCCAAGCCCATTGCTTCTTGGCCAAGTCTAAATCAGCTGGGCACCAGTAGTAATAGTAGTAATTTTTAGCAGGGCTCATTGAACTTTTTGTTCACTCATCTTTGGACAACAGTCTGTGGTGCCAACAGACGAGATGCATCAGGCTTTACTGACTCAACAGGAACTACTCATGGGTAGGATGAAGAAGTCATTGCTCTGAATCTCAGACTGTGAGAAGTCTCAGATTTCTGGCTATGAAGACAAGTCTCAATTCAAGTTCACATCCTAAACTTAACCAATTGTTGTTTACAATTAAGGGGAGCAGTAGCATTAGCCTTGCTAGCTGACCTCCCATCTAGCTAACATTCTACAGTGTTTAGTTCTGTTTATTGACGTTAAAAGACAACATTTTGGCAACTAAATCTGGAATACAGACATGTTACAGCACTGCCTGTTCAAAGGCTCATCAGTGTTTGCAGTGTTAACATTCAAATAACTTATGCTAGCTAACCTTCAGCTAACATTAGCTGAGTTATTGCTAATGTGAGTTATAGCTTTTTTTGTCTGTTGGTGTCCCTGCTTCCTCCCTTTCACCTGTGCCTCCTCCATTCTGTCAATGCATCTGAGCTGCTTTGTCCTTTTCCTTTCCTTCTGAATTGGCCACACCTAATTGGAGCGACCATTATGTTATTTTGAGCTACCCTCATGCCCTTAAACTCTACTGACCACGGAAAAATCCTCCAGCTGATAACGCCACTGTCATCTCCTGCTCCTTTCTGTCCTTTTCTTTTTCCTTTTCTTTTCTTTTTTACTCACACATCTACACGTACACTCCTTAACCCAGCCCAATGACAGAGGCCAGTAAGCCGAAACTATGACAAAACACAGCAGCTGTGGTTACACAAAGAGGGGAAGAAAGAAAGAAAAGAAAGAGGGAGGGAGGTGAAGAGAGGGGAAATAGAGCCCTTAGAAACTTGATATTTGGTTTGAACATCTAGCCCGCTTTGATGCTGCAAATGAGCGCTGCATCAAGGAAGCCAAAGCAAATGCATGCATCTTGATTTAGACGTAGGATGACAGAAGAAGAAACGTAGCAGAGAATAAACATACCGAGCAGAAGGAGAGTGAAAAGGGCCAGGCCTCTGACCTCTAGAAACCTCTCTCCCTCGCTTTCTCTCTTTTTTTTCCCCTCCTTTCTGCCTCTCCGCCATATCTCCCCGAAACCCTCCAATTACTGTAATGAGTGGTTGAGTGCGAGGCAGAGGAGGAGGCAGAGAGAGGCTGTGCGTGACTGGGAGGATAGATGGAGGGAGAAGGAGGGTGGGGTGGAGGAAAGAGATTCATCACTGCTTTTTATCTGCTATGAGTGTCACTCATCCCCTGACCCTGCACTGATTGGTCAGTGAAGATTAACAGCTGCGACCAGATGTCAGGACCCGAACTGCTCTCTGTTGTCATACTGACTTTGTGAGGGCTGACGTGTGGGCAAGTGGGCATGTGGATTAAAATGGAAATGCCACTCGAAGGCCGCACTTATCCAAAGCACCTTCTTGTGGCAGAGTGCAGTGGTTGAACTCTGGCTGGTTTACCATCGCTGCCAACACATTCAAAATCACTGCTGCCCATTCTTCTCTTAGTCCTCAAACAAAAGAGAATATTTCATACAGACAAGTGAAATGTGCCGTCACCTGACTTCCTCCTTTGCTGCTGTAATGGTTATTATGGCCACCACAGGTCGGCATCTACCATTAAAAGTAATTCCAAGTCGTAATAAGCTGCTTGTAGAGCCAATTCAAAGGGTTGTGTTTCTGCTGAGGGGAGGTTGGTTTTGTTGTGTATTTATTGCAGAAATCAGAGAGTGATTCAAGAAAATCATCTTCACCAGTTTTCAAAGTCAAGTAGCTGATGAAGTCATTTAACATTTACCAGCTTGTGGATCTCAAATGATTCCCACTGTCTAATCTAATGGTAAATTGAACATATTTGGGTTGTCGAATATAGTGAGCTGCAGAGTTTGTGATGGCTGTTTCTATGCATTTTTCAATGGCATTTTATAGGGGAAATTATTCTATCATTTAATCTAGTTCTTGAATTGAAAGTGTTCTGCCTTGAGATGTCCATGGTCATGTAAATGCAGCATATTTGGATACAACTCATGTGCAAGAACGATGCGCTTTGGCGTCCGAATTTAGAAACTTTGAAACAGAAAATACTTAAAGTATCCGAGCTTTGTGAATGGACTAGACCACATGTTGTACCTTACATAGCTGTGTTTGCCTCCGCAGATTGTCTGAGCAGGGAATGGGCCTATTTCACTATGGCTTCTTGACAGACTTCCACACAAACATCCAGAGTGTGAGGATGTTATTACGCTGGGTTTGAGAGTAGGGTTTCACAGTCTCAATGGCTTTTCATTTCAGCTAGATTTCCCGGTCCTGTGAATCACCAAATACTTGTAATTGTAGTCATATAAAACATTCAGTGAGTCAAATGCCAAACACTAGCAGTGCCGTGCTGGATCCGTCGAGCCTCACAGGCTCCCCTCTATCTCCCTTTGTGGGCGTCTGTGTGTCATCACCACAAAGTTGTAGAGAGCGGCCTAACTCTCTCCAGCTGCTGTACCAGTAGTACATGCTGAACCATGACGCTGGAATGGAAAAAAAAAAAACTCAACAAGCTCTTGATTTGTGCTGCTTGTTGTGGATTGTGATGTCGACCCCCCACCAAGCTTGGCTGTGTTACCCCCACCCCTTTCATCTGCTGCCTTCAGCCCCCCCCCCCAAGAACCCCGGGCTCACTTGATCCGTTGTTGTGTTAATCCACTTCAACCACTTCCTCTCCTCCCACCCTCACATCCCTTCATCTCATCGTGCAATTCTGGTGGTTCAATCACGCTATTGCTCAGACCGTGTTTTTTATAGAAAACAATAATGGTAAAGCTGCAGAGGCGGTTCAAATGAACCATTACTGACAAAAAGAAGGGGCTTACACGTGTAAGCCACGCTGGCACAAATAATTATTCGGCTTAAAAACATGTACTTTTATTATGTATTCATCAATGTGCATGCCATCATTCTTTGTTGCATGTGGATTCAGTCACAAACAAGTACATTCTAATATTCCTTTGCAGTACCATATAATTTATGACAAGGCAAACTCAGTCAACAATTGACAAAACATATTTTTGTCGATCTAGCTAGTAAGAGCACAAATATCTCCCTCCTCCATGCTCTCATTCTGTCGTACACCTGACTCTCCTGTGAACTTGTCGTCTGTTCAGCAGACAAAGCCTGAGCACCCACGGGGGAGTGTGTGTGCCTTTGTGTATGCTGTATTGTTTTTTTGCCTTCAAAGAGGGGTACCTGCTCAGATGAAGGTATGTATGTCTGCCTGTTTGTGTGGGCGCTGCGCAACGTCTCTCCCTCCTCTGTGTCTGTCTGTCTCTGCCTCTCATTCGGTGTTTGTCGCTGCTTCAAAGCTCTCCCCAAAATAGGCCTTTAATCATAGTTTGCTGTGTGAGTGGCTCGGTGGTTAGAAGCTATAAGCAGAGGCTGGATGTATTTATAGCAGACAGGGAGAGGGAGGCTGCGTGGAGCTCCGCTGGAAGGCCAGTGGAGGCAGATTACAGAGGCGAGGGCCCTGGATCAAGACCTTTCCAGCCGGCCGTGAAAGCAACAGGCGCTTCCCCCCCCTCCTTCTTCTCCACCACGCATGGGCGTTGTGTTTGGTCTGGCTCAGAGCTGATGGGCTGGGCTGGACGTCGCAGCAGCAACATGACCCTGACATGCCCCACCATGAAGTGTGCACACACGTACATGAAGCACAGACAAAGGCGCACAGTGACAGTTTCCATGGAGTCGCACTACTTAATGTCACCATAAAGCAAGCAGCTTTCCAGTAATAACAAAAGGCTCATCAATAAAGTGCTGTAATGGTGTTGATGCATATTTCTGCATCACTGTTTACCACTTTCCAAAGAATCACATCCTCCTCATTTCACTTCATTTCAGTACTCTATGAAAATATCTGCCTCGGCCTTGAAACTAGCTGATAATGATTAATCCATCAAACGAAACATTTTTTTTGTCCTTCTGTGTTGAATTCCAAGAAGCAAAACACATTCAACACGAGAGCGTCGTCTGCCGAGCTGCCACCTTTTTATTGTGAGAAGCGAACAAATTCACATTATGCTTTTCATTAACGCTGCGCTTGTATTATAGTTTGCGACTATGAATCCTCCTCTCGATAATGTTTTGTCTGAAGCTGGATTATCGCTGCAGGCTACTGCAGTCGTAATGTGCTCAGGGACCGAGTGAAATTTCTCCGTGGTGGTGCACTCAAGGACACCCCACCACCCGACACTCAAAACAACCAGCCTGCAAAACATCAAATGCACAAGACACACAACAAGTATAAACTTAAAAAAAAATCAATGCGAGACGGCTAATGTGAAATTGGTAGTTTCAGGCGGTGGCTCTACCAGCTCTCGAGTCTCAGATGTTGCAGCTTCCTGTCATGAGCCAAATAGGAAGTTGTTTCAAATAGGCCTTTTCAGAACGCCTCCATTTCATGCTCCTTTTTACCTCAGCACCACTCCATCGCACAGGGAGGCATTGTTCTCTTTTACGCCTCTACATTTATACAAAAGCCATGACAACTACTTGTGGAAGATTATATAGACAAATAAGTTGAGTTTGATTGTATATCAGGAATGGTTAGAATAAACCATCCAAATGTTTATCCAGGTTAGCGTTTGTTACCATTGACCCTAAAACTTAACAGAAATCATCATCATCATCATCATCATCATCATCATCATCATCATCATCACTGTATTGCCAATAATAATTCTGTTATAATGTATTTGATACTTTTGATACTGTTAATATTTCTGCACTTTTAAATAGATGCGTTTTTACATTTCCATGAGTGAAATTAATTATTTCACTTATTTTTTTCTTCATGAACTCTTTACCCTCATATCTAGAATAGTATTTCGACTCTTTTATATTTATTTTGCTTTTCCTGCCCTATTCAAGCAGTCAGCATCAAGTGCCATACATCATTTAATTCAGGAGAACTTTAAGTTTCAGTCTGGCTCATTTAAAGTCCATATTTTACATAATGATATAAAAACATGCCCTTTAAAATTGTTTTTTTTTAACTGTGAGCTGAGACAAGACCTCAGGAAGTTTGATTATAGTATTTATTATATTGTATTATAAGTGTTTTTTATTATTATTTTCTTGCACTTCTGACCTTTCCTAAGCAAGTTAAAGCCTTTTACTATAATGTTATCATCGCTGTTTTTCAGCAAAAAACTGTGTAACTAATTAATCCTATATTTCATTAACTGACAATATAGATGTGTCCAAAACACCTCAGAGAGTAAACAGGGAGGTTATGAATTAATAACAGAAGACACTGTGTAAAAGATTTTTCACTTAAATTTTTCATCCATTGAAGATGAAAGACAAAAGCACCTTGGGTCTCCATGACAAATCACCTGTGTTAATATATCTGCATAATCACGCTCACCCAAAGAAGACGCGTGATTTCACTAAAAATCTGATTGACTCTGCTTTACGTGAGTGTTAAAGCTGAAGGAGAGCTGAAGCGGTTCAAAAGTTATTAAACATTTTGTAATAGCTACTTTAGCCAGTGGCAGCCATCTAGGTCTTTAATGGTTAAAGCAATTTAAGATTATTTTATTTGATCAGTTGAGACTTTGATGAGAAGACTAACCGCTCTCGAGTTTGTACACCAAGTATGAAGCTAATATCAGCAGCCTGTTAGCTTAGCTGTCCCAAAACATGTGGTTTTTATGCTGTAGTGTTTGTGCAGATTAATCAGATTAGATGTTAATTAGTGAGCTTTAGAGGTGCTGGTCAGCAGACTTTGTTATTCTCCACCTGCTACTCCTCTGCACCGAGTACTTAAAAGCTGAAAAATCAGGACGGTACAGGCTCTCTGTGATGGTTCCTCAAGAATGGTTCACTTCTGAAAATAGTGAATTGTTGTCAAATTAATTATCACTCTTGGGAAGCCATCACAGAGAACTTGTAACTGCCTGGAAATAATCTTAAAACATATGATGTGCTTTGTAAAATGGTCAGAGGAATTTGTCAAGTAGCCATAACTATAGCTAATGAGCGAAAATTAGCAAACATGCAGCTCCGGCACGGTCATGTATCCATACTAATGCACATTAGTCAGTTTACTGTCACTTATTACGATGCATTCCGTGTATTCACTCCAAAACTTTACATAGAAATCGCCTGAAATGTGTTTTTCTCAAAGTTTTCTTCTCTTTCTTTAAATGTCACGTATTGTATAATCCACCCACACAGACGCAGATAAAAGGCTGTCATACTGTCTTTGTCTATTTTTATTACCCTTCCTATCACACTCTCACACTCATCTAAAGGCAAACACACACACACACCCACACAGAGCCAATGAAGAGGTCCTGTAGTGCAGTGATCTCCGATCACCTCTGTCTCCACTGGTACTGACCTCGGTCAGGCCCTCTGAGTTGTTTATCTTTTGTACTCTCCCTCTCTACCCCGCCGTTCTATTTTTGCCCTCATGTTTGTATTTCTGCCGTCATCTGTTGGACTCGTTATGCCTCCCCTCGTCTCTGCCCTCCATTTTTAATATGCACTCTTTTATTTATATTCTCCCTTTTCTTCTGTTCTCTGCAAACTGATGTCTTTGAGCATCAAAAGCCTCGTAATTTAACTCAAACCGCCTTTTACACACACGCTCAACAGGTCCTTAAAGTGATGGAAAACTCACTGAACAATCCAAACAAATCCACCTGAGAGCTCTCCAAAACAGTTTTCATATGTCTTACATGCTGTAGGCAAACAGTGGCACTACCATGTACACAGCACAACGGCAGTTTCCTTGTGCTTTGGAATTCATGGATCTGAATAAGTTGTTGTTGTTTCTGCTCAGTCATTATTAGAACAGCAGATTCCTTCTTTTCTTCTCCCCAGCTATAAAAACATCAAGAAAGTCCTAAAGTCTCAGATGCCGTTTGCATAAATTTGAACTTTGAACAAAAAACCACAAACACATTGAACCACAGGTGTGTGTGTGTGTGTGTGTGTGTGTGTGTGTGTGTGTGTGTGTGTGTGTGTGTGGTGTGCGTGTTTGTGCATAGAGCCATCGCAGCAGCAGGTAGCCTCAGGGCTGCCACAGTGTGGCTGCAGATGGTAAGTGCGTCTGCCCGTATCGCCTCTTAATGACAGAGCCGCTGATCACTTCAAACAAGCCACTCGGAGCAAAACTTTCCCTCTGCTGGTGGAGAGACGTTCAAGTCACTGAGCAGGTACCCTGGAGAACCATCCAGGACTCTGCCAGTGTGTGTATGTGTGTGTGGTATGTGTGTCTGTTTGTTTGTGCTGATGCAGTGTGTCTTAATAAACTTTGAACACATAAACACACTGAGAATGTACAGACGTGCACTGGTTTGCGTGTACAGCCACCACGTACCTCGACACAAGTGCAAGCTTGTGTGTGCGCGTGTGTGTGTGTGCGTGCGTGCATGCGTGTGTGTGTGTGTGTGTAACTCTGTAGAAGTGTGTCAGCTCTGGAGCTTTTTTGCCTGGCTGTGTGGAACACAGCAGATGTGCTCAGTTCTCCCCTGAGGATGCCAGTACTCTCCCTCCCTCTCTCTCTTTCTCTCTCTCTCTCTCTCTCTCTCTCTCTCTCTCTCTCTCTCTCTCTCTCTCTCTCTCTCTCTCTCTCTCTCTCTCACCCTCCCTTCAGTCACTCTCATCAGGCTCCCTCATCCGTACGTACCCTCCAATGTTTATACGCCGCTGCTCTTCAGATAATAAGCTGACTTCAGTACTTATCCCCCTTCCTTCCTTTGGTTACTCATTCCCTCCTCTCTTCCATTCCTCTCCTTGCATCCTGCTGTGCTCTGCCTCTGACAACATGTCACCTCTCAGGCTTTTTTTTTTTTTTTAACCTTAACCGTTCGACTGGCCGTGTTTTCTATGATGTTTGCCCAGTGTTTACAGTTTTAATACACATCCACACACACACACACACACACACACACACACACACACACACACACACACACTCATTGGAGCATGCTGGTCGCAACAAGTAGAGAGTTTAGCTTTGATGGTGGAAATGCTTTTTCAGCACTCATCTAGAGTCAACAACAGTCGGTATCTTCATGCATGAGTGTAGTCAAACGTGAAGTAGATGTATAAATACTTGTGAATTATATCAGCTTTTCCCATGTATTTTTTTTCCAACATGTATTTGGTTCATGTGACTGCTGGTCGCACCTGTACGGGTCAGGACATCTCCAGTTGTGCTGTGGCGACAGTGCACTAGAGTCTATTCACCATCGGCTGGTGGTGTCAGTTTAAGGCTAAGCTCGCTTAATGTTCTATTTTCCTAACCCTATAGACATAAAAGCCTATTTTTATATATACTGTAGAATAAAAGACGCAACAGTGAGAAAAAAAAGAAAATGACAAAAACAATTTGGGCAGCGCCTTTTCAAAAATGTCACAGGATGCAGAATAATTATGCTAAGGATTCTTGTTTACCTTGATTCTGGCACCTCCGTTCGTCTTAATTTGCCACTTCATTAGTGTTTTGAAAGCAATAATATATTTTTTTTCCTTTGGAAATGAAATCACTTGCTCCGCAGTAGGTATGAAAAGAAATCATTGTTTATTTGGAGCAACAAAAAAACCCCCAAGCATATGGTTTTACGATTAGTGAATTAATAGATAATCAGTTTTTGCTCTTGCTGTAGAAGTCCGTCATCAGAGAGACACAGTTTCCTTCCACCTGGCAGAAAATGTTGTCATTGGTCACAAATATAAAGTTGTGCTGTTGGGAGATAAAAGCTCATTTTGTGCAACCTTGCTTGGAAATTATAAGAATAACATGAATGAAAAAACAGCCACCTCAATTCCAATCGTTCAGAGCACTTTCAGGACTTTTCATTCAGGTTGAAAGTTACGCTTATTTTCTTGTTTTCTCGTTCCACCGTTCCTGCCTTTGATGTGATTTCCCTCAGTTGACAGGAACTTAAGCGCTCTGTGAAGGTGAAACGCGTCGCTTCCTGTGTCCTTGTGTCTGTCAAGAGCAAAACATGACCTCAGAGACTGTTCAGTGACATCACGGGCGTCCTTGCGCTTAAATGGTGACTTGTGTCAAGCTTTAGGTAACAGGCCTCACTTTTTCTAACCCTCCTGTCTTTCGTTTCACTCCCACACACATCCATCCAGCACAGCCTGCTCCATGTATATAAGTCTATTAAGTCCCAACTAGGCCACAGCGTCACATGTGCAGTTAGTCACACCATAAATCACACTAGTTCCTGCTGTTCCCTCTCTGGATTTCAGCTGCTATTTTCAGTCGGGAAAAAACGGTGAAAGAAGTGGAAAATATTCATGCCGTGGAAAACAAAAAAAAAGGGAATATTCTCATTTAATTTATGCGATCGCCTTACGTGCGGCGCAGGGCTGTCGTCGCCTCGCGTTCCGCACACGTCCAATCGGCCCCGGATAAAGTGGGGGAGCGGGGAGGAGACGGAGAACAAGGTGACACTACAAGCAACAAGAGTGTGGATAATGAAAACTAAACACCGTCCTTTCTCCCGTTCCTCCTGCCTCTGTCTTGCTTTCTCATCTTCTCTGCACCACTAGTTTGTCTGTATGCTAGTCAGGGGATTTGAGTGGTGTGTGTGTGTGTGTGCGTGTGTGTGTGAGAGAGAGAGAGAGAGAGCGGGAGAACAGTAAAAAAAAAAAAAAAAAAAAAAACAGTGGGTGCATCTTTTTAAAATTTTGATGAAAAAGAAAAAGTCGTCTCTGGTTTTGCAGCAAACCTACCAGATGGGAGCGTGGAGGGAACATTTTGTGATTTTTCTCATAATCCTTGTCAGATTGTTTGTGTCGGTCCACGGGCAGCGAAAATGAGGAGCGATCCAAAAATATGTGCAGTCCTTAAACAAATGAGACGGTCCCTGGAGGAAACGCATCGATTCAGCTATTTGATCAACGACTGTCTTAACAAGGAGGCTAATATTCCATTAATACTCTGAGTGATAGCCTAATCAGAGGGAAAAAATGCCTTATTTAGGACGTGTATTAAAATGAGATTCGCATGGATGTTCAGCCCAGATAATGAACAATCTAATCACACCTGCAGATTTACTCCCCATTATAAGCAAGTTTAAGCTCTTGCATTCGGCCCACGTTGTCGTTCGCATCTAATTTTTCATTCCCAATAATGCCTCCCGGTCCGACTCTAAATCCCTGCATTGTTGTGTGTATATAGGTGCCCTCTCCGTCTCGCCTAGATTAAGCTGCTGCTCTTAATGCTGTGCCGCTGAGTGTATCAGGCTTTTAACAATCTTTAGTCTAAAAAGGCAAAACACAATTTAGGTTGTTTTCCAAAACAAGATTAGCCGCTTCTCTCAATTTGAAAATTACCCTTCCTAATGGTATTTGTATTGAACATGTGTATGAATACAAACCTCCTGGCATCTGGCTCGATAACACACTCACTTTTAAAGCTGGCATTAAAGCGGCGGCTGATTGAAGCTGTTGGAGGTTAGTTTCTTTTATGGATGAAAAGATTGTGATTCTGCAGATTGTGCAGACGGGCACCCATTTCTATCAGTCCTAGGGTGGTATCATCTGTATTCATCACTACCACCACTACTTTAAAAGCTCTCAACGCTGCTTTCACTCTGCTGCTGGATTCATAGCTGCTGGCTGTAATGGGCGCTGCGCTCTTCATCAAAACGAGGGCTGGGAGAGCAAAAAGGAATCGCTGCTCCTTGTTTGTTTGCACAGCTTTTCTAAATAGACGACCACCTTATCTCTCTCCTGACATGCAGATCTGGAACTTATCAGACGCGCCCTGCGGACTTAGAGTAAATACGGAGCTTGTGAAGCTGAGATTCATCCTGCAGGAATCCCGTTGATCTTGAAGCTTGATACTGCGGCTAGTTGCAGCAAACTTTGTCGGGCCTGATGAGTTCTAACTCTTAGAGCTGTTTTTTTTTTTTTGATATAACTTAAATTACCTCATGTTTTTGTTATTTTCCCCAACTTTGTTAACTTGAAGTGTTGGACTGTTGTTTCTCCGTGTGTATAAATTGTGGATTATTGTGCGGCACATCACTTAGGTAGTCAAGGACATAGTGGAGGTGTAAATGCTTTCAAATTGAATCTTGTATCCACTTAAATGGAATGAGAGGGCGGATGGTTGAATAGCTGCCGGATTGGGAGACACTAACAAGCTAACAGCCATTTTTTTTAAAGCAAAACTGAATACATTTATTTTGGCCACACACAGAGGCAGTGCAACAACATTACGAAAGTACTTTGAAAAAGTTGCGAGTGGCACTGGCGAAGATGGGGACGTGAAAATTAATGGAGAAACCGCACTAAATGGGTAAAATCATATATTCTGCAGGGACAGGCTGGAGGCACTTCCCATTGCTCTTCATACTTCTGTTCTCATGCTTTGATTGGATTAGCCTGTTCCTACTCCCAACACGCCTTGCGTTTTAAAGTTTGGCATCTTATGATGCAGGTTGCATAACTTCAGTCAGGTGGCGAGTGTCAAGTTTTGTGACTTACATCACATAAGTTACAGAAGTGAATGCTGTTTAGCCCAAAGTGTGATCTTTTCCTAAGCCTCACCAAGTAGTTTTTGTGGCTAGACATAACCGAACCATGACGTTGTGCATCTTTAATAAAAAGCGTTATTTTGAAAATCTAACCAGACTTGCCGTACTTGGTATTGCTGCGAATTTGACCGTGAAGCCATGGAGAGTCAGATAGAACGTCACAGTTTGTAGGTTAAGGCCGCTGACCAAGCTGTTGTTTGATGAGCTGTGAGTGAGAATGTGCCGGTCAGGAAACAACACAGATGAGAGTGTAAAAAACAGTAAAGTTGCGAGCCATAAATCCAAAACAAGGGTGCTGAAAGGCGCTAAAATGCTGTAACGAGCTGAGGGGATATCAAGAACCATGGAAATTTTATGTCGGGTTTGTCCCTTTGAGCAACATCTTTCACAGCCTTTTCTCATAATGAAAGATTTGAGGATTAAATGCAGGTAGGAGCCAGGTAATGGACTCCAGAAAACCTTGACAAGCACATCAGCTGAGAGTTCATGAGTGGGTTATCTGGCTGCAGGGTTAAAACGTGGCAGAGCTCTCGGGGAATGTGACTCCGTGTGGTGGCATCTGAAAGTTGTGTAAGAACAACACACTCACAGCTCCTTGTGAGAAGCAAAGATGAGGGTGAGATGCCGCGTGCACAGCCCCGGCAGAATGCATTAAGCTATAGGTGGTGGAGTGGGCGAGGCTCGGTGGTGAGAATAAGCTGAGACATCAACAATTCGACAAGGAAGCTGTGAAATGTTCTTCTCGGGTTTTTATTCAGTCATCTGTCAGCAGATCAGCTGAAAGGAAAGACAAACTGTTCTGGCAGCTTTGTATCATCAGTGATGTAACGGTGCATCTGCGTGTGTTTTTTTTTTTTTCCAGATGTGCTGGACAGCATGGCGAGGTTCAGCGTCCAGGGGGTCTTCAACTACAGCATGCTGACTCTGTCCGACCACGAGAGGGTTCTGTACGTCGGCGCGCGGGAGGCGTTGTTCGCCCTGGACCCCAACGACATCAGCAAACAGCTACGGCCACAGGTAACACACACACACACGTCAACACACGGGGATTCAAATTAAATTCAATATTGGAGAGGAAGGTTTTCAGGGAAAATAATTATATTCACAACACTGACTGACTAACAGTTGGCGGAAACACCCACACATTCTGAAAGGCTCTGGTAGAAATGTAAGAAATTAAATGATAACACATGAGATTTGATATCACAGAGCCTCATGATGGACAGTTCAAGAACAAAGAGCTCCATCTCCTCCACACGGGCCGATTGCGTACCGAGCACTGCAGAGATAAACACACATTTCAAGTGTTTAATTTAAATACACAGCATTCAATTATGATATTAACTGTGATATAATTATTCTAGAGAAAGCTTAAATATTATGGAGGTTCAGCTTGGATTAGCAGGAGAGGAGAGAAAACATAAAGAAGAAGAAGAATCTTACTGCCTACTAACTTTCAGACTGACCTTATTTTATTCTTTTTTGCACATTTTTGGACTCAAGGACATTTGAGAACACACACACACACACACACACAATGCTGGCAGACAATCAAAGAAACAAATAATGCCATAATAAAGTCGACTGAGTCATACAAGTTGTTTAGAATTTTATAGGTCTGGCCCTTACTTCTGTTATTAAATCTTTGGCCGTTGTAGAAGCTAATAATGTTCGAACCTTCAAGCAATTTAATACCTTCTCTAAATATATTAAATTGTCCTCCTCCAAGGGTCAGAAATATAATAAAATGTATTAATTGCTGCTGTCGGCTAAGAGTCCTCCAGAAAAGAACCTTGTTTTTGGTTTGACCCAAGAGCAGCTTTTTAGTTTAATAGAGTGTTTTTGGAGCGGGTTAAACCACAAACCAAAGTGCTATAACATTTTTTTATTTTATTTTTTCAACCATAGTAAAACATGTAGGGCTGTACGGAGGCCTGAAACTGACAAACTGTAGTTCAACGTTTTCATGCAATCACTAAAAGTTGCTATAAAAACTAGATACTAACACTTCAGAATGACATTGTCGCAAAGAAACTTCATATGATTTAATTTAGGAAAGACCTTTTTTAGATTATCCGCTTTTTAGATATTTTGGAAACAGTTCAAATGTTTTTTTTCTGTCATTTTTCAAAGGTATTACTTTATTTGGAGGTTATTTGCTGTTGCTAAAAGCCTCCAATGGCTACAGTGTGAGTAAGCTGCCAGATATGAAGATCATAATATGTGTGGCTGTTGGCTTCAGTGTTTCACTGCTATCAGCACAAAACACTGTGAGTATGTGGGAGTATTCGGGCGCTCTCACACACAGTCTCTGGCCCTGTACCTCAGAGTTTATGATGCACTCATTACATCATGGTTTTACTGTCCTTGTTTTGATTTGGGTGTCTTGTTTCTCCTGCCTCGCGCTCCGGGGCAAACCTGTGTGAGAGGGACCCCATAAATACCCTTGGCGTGACCTGACACGCACTTACACAAACAGTGATGTGGAAAAGCCTCAGAGGCTCAATCTGGTTTTGCTTTGCTCCCTCAATAATTGGTCCATATTGCAATCAATACAATTACAGCAGTCCAATGGATGTGCAGCGAGCCGCCCGCGGCGGTTTGGGGATTGTTATCTGATTTACCGCCGTAATGAGCAGTTATTAGATGCGCGCACGCACATACACTCGCGCTGTCACACGCAACACAGGCACAAGCTGTTTGAGTGAGGGTTATGAGTCTTACAGTAATGATAAGACCACCTGTTGTCAGCCCCCGGTGTGCAGTGCAGAGGAAAGGAGCCAACACAGAGAAATGACTGCACGAGGGCGAGGGAGCGGTCCACCCCCTCTGTCGCCATCTGCCCATCACTCTCTCACCCCTCCTCCCCCTTTCCTTCCTTTAGTTGCTCCTCTTGTTTGTTTTGTTTTTTTTCTCCACCCGCTGTCTCTCTTCATTATGTCCACATCTGTCTTTATCCCGGAATAGTTTCTGGGGATATTCTTCTCAGGATTGTGACTTTTTTCTTTGACGCACAGCTCCCATTCGTCTCGGAAGTGCTCCCTTCTACATTATTTAGTTATGTTCTCTGCATAAGACTAAACCGTTACAGTTTTGACAAAATTTGCAATAGTCATGCTCCATCTCACCTCACTCCAGCATTTTTAAGATGTGGCAAATGCTGTTCAAATGACATGTATTCAAGTGTCCTTGCTCTACAAATGTGTAGTCAGAGCCATCAGTGTAGTCTTACTCTTAGACTTTCAGCCAGCTCTTTGGGTTACCAGAGAACCAGCGGTCTATTTTTATTCATTAGCTAATGGCCAAAGCTGACGTGGACTGCATTATTTGCATGAGTTGAAACATAATTAGCATGCGCTTTTTAAAAATACTAAAAAGAAAGTGGCTGGCTAATAGCACAGAGCTCCTTCCCAAAATAAATGTTCCCACTTCATTTTTAAAAGGTTCAGACCTTTCCGCTGACTATGTGAGGTACATTAACCAAACTTACCTTCAAACATTTGCCACATTGAGACTCTACGATATATATATATATATATATATATATATATATATATATATATATATATATATATATATATATAATATATAATTTTATATATATATAAAAGACTCTAATGGGAAGAGAGTTGAGAACGTGTGTCTAAGAGCTGCTGGTTATTATAAGTGTCGTGAATTAATGTGAGGTGGAGGACTTTTATTTTGGTGGATGTCTCTTTGTAGGCCATTAGTCGAACACTGAGAGCTTCTACCACCTGTCAACTTACTACTGACTGATATTTTTTGTACAATACCTGATGGTAACACTTAGAAATGGTACATTTACAGTTAAACTAAGTTAATAATGTTTTATTAACCATTTATTAACAAATAAGTTCCAGTGCTTGAAGGGAAATTAAGATTTTTTAAAAACCTGGGCCTTATATTTACATGTATTGGTTTGTGAAAGATTCATAATACCAAAAATCTTCCCAGCTGGTAGCCACAACACGGCTACAATGGATGCAATGTAATCCTATGTATGTCCATATGTTGCCCCCAAAGGATTACTTTCTATGCGTTGCAGCTGTATTGCAGCTGCCAGCTGAGGCGATCTACTTGAAGTATGGATCATTTACACACCAGCAGAGGTAGATGCAAGGCCCAGGTTTAGAAATACTGTAATTCCCATTTGCCAAAACATTAAAACATTCCATTCAGTGAAATAACTATTAAATTGTTTAATTAACATATAATTTACCATTTATGAATTGTTATGTACCTGAGCAGTTAGGAGCAAATGAGGAGTGGATTTCTCTGATAAGGTAAAAAAGTAGAGCGTGCATTTCACTAATGAGAATTCCTTCGGAACCAATTAGTAGTAACCAAAACTAATTGCTTCATTTTTTGCTCCATTTTATCTTGCCACCTTTAAAAGCTGAGTACATTTGTTAGAAGCACAAGTCATACAGGTAATATTTCACAGCCATTCAGTTTTTAAATCTTGTACATTAGAACTCCATCATCTCTGCAGCGACCATGGAAAGAATTAAATGTGGCCACTCTGTGAAGTGTTTGGTAGAGCAAAGGGGAAACATCTTCTTGTGCCTTGCCAGTGAAATAAAGTGATGTCAGATAAAAAAAAGTTCTTTTCAGAGAATTCTAACAAAGCTGAAAAAAAAAAGACTTATACTGACTATATTAAGATATAAAAGTCAGTGTTGTAAGTCTAGTTTGTGCAGTCCATCTGATAGTGCAGTTTCAGGCTATAACCCGTTGTTTGATTGCTGTTGCTTTAACTCCAATCAAGTAAATCTGAGTTTGATACTGAATGTGCTACCCGCTCTCTGCCTGTAATGGCCAGTGTAATTATTTCTAATTGTGCGGAAACCTCTCAGTAAACACAGTTCATATTTTAGACCTCTGCCCAGTTCAGCCATGTGTCACACAGTCACTGAAAAAAGCAGCTACTGTAAATAATACTAAACAGCAAGGGTCATCGGTTTCAGCAAAAGCCTGCCTTTTGGAGGACAAAAGCTTGTCAGTGGAGTAGCACAAATGCATTATAGTGCACTTTCTAGACAGTCAGTCTCTGATCCTTTAAACATTGGTGTAATCATTAAGGAATTTTTGCTGGAGTAAGGACCCCACAATTTCCTACCTACTGCTAACAGTGCATGTGATGGGGTCAAGTCAGACGCAGCGCTGCCAGCCAGTGAAGCTGCTTCTCTGCGGTGGTGCTCTGACCCTGCACACTCTGGGTGGCTCAATCTTGAAGCTCTTTTAACTAAACTGTGTCTTCAGCTCATGCTGAACTACTATAACTTTGTACAGTGTTCCCGAAACCACTCTGTGCCTATTTTGATGGGTTAAAAAGGACTGCACACCTTTGCACAGTGTGTCATTTTTGTAGTTCGGTCATAGAACATTTTCATTTCTCAGCACTGAAATGTGCTTGTATAATATAAATTGTGTCATTTTTTTGGTTGTTGCCATAGTTACAGCAGCTAGCGGTCATAAGTGCAGAGTCTACATGCTGAGTTCAACAAACTGGTAACAAGGAAAGCGTCTTTTTTTTTTTTTTTTTTTTTTTTTGCCATGGTGTGCACCCTATTAGAAACAAATGAGGTGGGGACATGTACTCATTTATTCACAGTGTGGATATGTTTGCGATCTCTACGCCAAGAAGTGAATATGTTGTATTAATACATTCTAGTCCAGAGGGAGACAACATCATTCCTGGAGACGATGTGGTGCCTACATTAAATCTGTCTCTTTTCTTTTCTGCAGATTGACTGGCCAGCTCCGCAGGATAAGAAGAGGGAGTGTGTTGCCAAGGGGAAGAACAACCAGGTAACATGGATTCCAGCTGACACAGTGTCACAATCGTTGGAGTTACCTGCCGGGCTCAATAGCACCACAGCAGTATTTTTTTTTTTTTTTTAAGAGAGTAGTTTATGAGAGCAGCATTAATCACTTCACTTTGCTCAATTACATTTTGTCAAGTCAGTGTGGGGTATCAAACTGGAAACCTTCCAGTCATTACATTAGCTCACAGTGCATCTCCCAGACAGGGTGAGGAGGGGGGGGGGTGTTCAGGAAGTGTTTTGTCTTGAGCAAATCCTGCTCCAGAAAGAATCTCATAAGAGACAAGCTGAGGCTTTATCGGTTTGATGATAGGCTACTAATTACACTGCATTAAAGTCTAAGACAAAAAAAAAAAAAAAGAAATACAAACACTGTTGCTAATATGTAATTACCTTGTATCAACACAAGTGTGGCTCCATGTCATTGTTTAGAAACTTCTGTTTCTGCTTTTAGCCTTTGGAAGGATGCAAAGTGATCGTGCTAATGAACAGTTAATTATCATTCCTTCAGCAACATAAAATGTTAATGATACAATTAAGGGAATAAAAGTACAATTGGTGAAATTGGCTTTTTGATACCTATGAAATTAGACCTAAGATGCTTTTTCTTTTTTATTTTCTTTTCCTAGAAATGTTTTATGAATATACTTGTGCTAAACGCCTCATCAGTAGCCTCGCCTTTAATTCTGTGTCCTTGTGACATCACTCTACCTCACAGAGTCACACATTTGCATAATTTATTCCTGGCGGCTAGGTTGGCATGTAGGAATTGACTTGGCACAGTTGCTCTGTTGCTGTTAGTGGTGCTGGGTCAGGCCTGTGTGAGCTGATTCATCAGAGAGGACGACTATAGACATTTGGGAGGAGACAGGAGCTAAAACAGAGCTCTTCAGACAGAAGGTGAATACAGAGCTGCTGCACTGGATAGTATCAGTAAACTGATGTGCTTTTTGAGCATTAAAGCATGTAAACATATTCTAGTCATAACCTAAATTAAAATTATGAACCTGAAGATGAGCATAATATATCTCCTTTAACATTAGATGAGAGGGTTGATGTCACACTTATCTCTGTCTTTAAGTATGAAGCCAGTTGCTCAGTATAGTTTATTTTGGCTTAGTGTAAACAGGAGGTCATTCCTAGCCTCGCTCTGTCCACCAAATTGTAAAAACAGGCTAGTTGTGACCCTCTGTTTCCAGTCTGTATGCTAAGCTAACAGCTACTGGCAGTCGCTCATTTAACAGAGCGACATTAGAGCCCTATCAAGGTTCTCATCTAAATCTCAGCAAGAAAATCTGTTAATGATGTGGCACAGTTGGAGAGGCATTCTTCAATCAGATAAAAGAAACAATTAGCAAATCTCATGATGACGCTCCATATGTTCTGATCTCGCTGATCGTCAGTGTTTCCGACCATCGAGTTCCTTCCCATTCAGTTTTGGGACTTTTGTAAACACATAGGAGTAAACTGGCCCCAGATTCACACCTCAGTCTCAGTGAGAGCTTCTCCCTGCTCGGGCTGCATCGTGTACATTTGCAAGCAGTCTCATTTAATATTTTATAGAAACACACAGCGGTTGGAAATTAAGCAAAAACTTCTGTCATTGCTCAACACTAACTTTTAATGTGGTTTAAGGCAAGAAGTTCACTGGAGTTCAGTAGCAGAAACACCACTTTAACTAAAGTTGACGGCGAAGAAAAAAACATGCTGATAGATGAGTGCAACAAGAGTTTTGAAAACACTCCAGCGTTTTCAAGCTGTTATAAAAACTTAATGTGTAGTCCAGATTCACCTTCTGAAAAACTGATGTTTTTTACGTTACGGGCTGTTCTGTAAATACAGCATGAAGGCCTGTGATCAAGATGGTTGAGCCCAACACATATAGTTATTTTATATACAACAGGCATTGGCTTGCTATGCAACAATAACCATATGGTGTTTACACTGCCTGTCATTACGTTTAATGATTAGTCTTTTTATGTAACGCTGTAGTTGGGGCTTGTAAGAGACCGTCTGCTAGACAGATCTCATTCTGATTATCCTCACTGATTGCAGGAGCTGTAAAAATGAATTTTTACAGAACTCATTTTGCCCGTATCACAGCAGAAAGATACAGATAATGTTTTGCTCCAGCAATGGCAACATCAACTGGATGCACTGAATTATTCATTCCACTAGCATCATGTGTGAGCATCTGTTTCCAATTCCGTTCAAAGAGCTTTATTGTTCATCACAGAGCAGACATTAAAGGCCACTTGTCATAAAACGCTGCATATATTATACTGTTAATTACGTACATATTCTTAGAATGGAAACAATCTGTTGCTTTTTTTTTGGTCGGTTTAAAGGTTAATCAGATGATGTGGCTGCATTGCTACGTCGTCTATTAAATGTTGCCCTGGTGTAGTACATTTGAATAACGTGTGTTGACTGACATCATAAACAAATCAGAGAACAATGTAGTTCTTGTAGGCTGCCTATGTTTATTGTCCGCACCTTCAAGTACAAGAAAAATGGCAAGGTCGAAGGTCTTTTCTTTCGCTGACTGACAAATTTTTTCCCCAAAACCTCATGGTGCACCTTTGAAAATAGATAATCATCTTATCTGTCAAGGTTGTGGAAGCAGTGAATTCAGGTGGATTTAATTGTTATACTGAAGCATCGGAGTACAAGTTAATCTCAGAGGATGCGTGAGCGCACGCTGAGAAGTCCTCATGTTGAAAAATGCTTCAGCACTGATTGACCCTCTAACAATTCCTCCACTCTCCTTCACAGACCGAGTGCTTCAACTACATCCGCTTCCTGCAGAGCTACAACCACACGCTCCTCTACACCTGCGGCACGTACGCCTTCCAGCCAAAATGCTCTTACGTGGTAAGCGTGTGTGCGTGTGTGTCTGTGTGTGTTTGTGTGTGTTTTCTCTAATAGTCATGGTGAGCCCATTCTGACAGGTGTCAACTTGAGATTGTCTGTCTGACCTCGAGCTACGACAAAGTAAAAATAAATGCAATGGAAAAAAAACGTATCTCACGCTGTGTTAGCTGAATGTGTGAATGCTGTGAGTGTGTGTGTACGTGTGTGTGTGTGTGTGTGTGTGTGTGTGTGTGTGTGTGTGTGTGTGTGTGTGTGTGTGATGCGTGTGTGTGTGTGATGCGTGTGTGTGTGTGTGTGTGTGTGTGTGTGATGCTGATTCAATAGGACAGCATGGTGAGGGGCGAAGCTACAGTTCTTGTAATGGACAGACAGAGCTTGCAGCTGTGTCATGTAGGTCATTCTACACACTGGCCACGAACCACCTGTGTTTCTCATTTTGTGTGTGTTTGCATGTGTGTGCTTGCAGAACGCCGACTTTTTTACCCTCACCGGGCCGCTGGAAGACGGGAAGGGTAAATGCCCATATGACCCTGCCAAGGGGCATACTGGCCTGATAGTGGGTGAGTACAAGTGTGTGGGATAGTGTGAGTACATACTGTATATAGCTGTATCTAAAAATGCATGTGTATACAGGCTAACTGTTGATAATATACAGGAATACAAGTTTTAAAATACGGTGTGTCCAAACCGATGAGATGATCATTCTAGGATCATTTTAAACAGAAAATCCATGATCATACATTAACATTCATGTCAACACCAAACAGTCAGCTGCTGTTCTTCCATCTCAGTGGTTTGAACATTAAAGTGAGCCGCATCGTGTTTTTACAGCTCCGACTGAAGCATAAAATGTCCATCAACTCTCCGCCGACCGCTCCCGCTGCATTTCCCATCTGTTTTCTAGACATGCGATTGCTCCGAGAGTCCAGAAGACCAATTCAGACTTTGCATGCTGCATTCACTTCAGTATGAGCGGCTTCAGCGAGCCTACAGGCGCCCATTCTCTCATTCTATTTTGTGTCTCCCTGCTGAAACGCTGACCTTTTTCCTCATTGTGAGCGCAGGCAATTGTGGCAGAAAAACACAATTCAAGCTAAAGCTTGCATTTGTTTGTTGGTGCAGATAAGGAGCTCTACTCAGCAACGCTCAACAACTTTCTGGGTACGGAGCCAGTCATTCTGAGAAACCTGGGCCTGCAGCACTACAGCATGAAGAGCGAATACTTGCCTGCCTGGCTCAATGGTAAGTGAAAAAGAGGACACAAGAAATGCAAAGAGAAGGAAAAAATGTAAGTTTATAGAGGCAGGGAGGAAAGGGAAGGGGAAGGAATGGGTAATTCCCCAAAATTCCCCAAAAATTGCAAAAAGGCTTCAAGAAGGAAGGTGAATCTGAATTACCCTTATTTGCACAGTGTACGACAAAAGTGAGTGACTGATGTGAGAACAAAAGACAAAAAGAAAGGGAACATAAGAAAAAAGAAGTTACCTAAACAAGTAAATAAAAGGCTTGCTCATGCTCAGATAAACATGCTTTTTAGTGTATTTCTCACACTTTTACTACACACTGTGTTGCTTTGTAAAAGCAGTACAAAAGGCTACAAACAGTACAAAGATACCTTCCAGCTGTTACTATTACTGGAAGTTCGTGCAAACCACAGTGTTCTTGGGAAGTATTAAACAAATTGCCAGTTGTAAAACTCTGACCTGGAATAATACTGAGAAGAAAAGTCAAAATAATGGATGAACACCATTTCGTCCACACTTGTACAAAATGAATCTGATCATTACTATTATATTAGTATTATTCTGCATCAGCTCAGATTCAAGATTTCCTCCAAGACATTGCAAGGCCGACAAAATTAAATGTATTCAAATGAAATAAATCACATTAGAGGGTGATAGCAATGGCTTCTTTTTTAACAGACTTTCATAAAGAAAGAGCCAGAAACATGCGAAAGAACAAGAGAAAGAGGAATGAGTTGCAGGAAATGAAGCGCGGGACTCGGCTACAGTGAAGGATCGTTATCTTTCGGGGGAGAGGGGAGTGAGTCACTTGGAGAGAAATGAAGGGGAGAGAAGAGGATGAAGTCACAGCAAGAAAATGGGCGATGAAAGAGGAGACATTAGGATAGGCGATGAAAAGAGTGGGGAGAGGTGAGGGGAATGGGGAATGTAGGGGGGAGGAAGGAGTGAACATATAGATGAGGCTGAGGCTTGGACCGACGTGTCCGCTTATGATTCATGCTGATACAGAGCGTTTATTAAAAACTAGACCAATGAGGCCGGCCTCACCTTAATTTAAGCAGCTTCTGACCAACTGAAAAACAATTACTTGGACTGTGTTGCAGTAAAGAGATCTTGCGCTCCACAAAAGCTAGAAATACTGCTCCGAAGGTTTTAACATAGAAAAGAACAGCACATTGTGTGTGTGTGTGTGTGTGTGTGTGTGCGTGTGTGTGTGTGTGTGTGTGTGTGTGTGTGTGTGTGTTTGTGTGTATATATATATATATATATATATGAGGACTGAGTGTCTGAGTGTAGAGAGATTCTGAGAAAGACAGTAAGGATGGGAGGAAGTGAGAAACACAAAATGGGCCGCTAATAGTGAACAGTCGAGAGACAGAGAGCGAGAAATGACTGGGGGAGAGATGAGGCGAAAGACAGAGTGATGATAGAAAATAGAGAGGTGAGAAGGGGCGGCAGGGAATGAGATGGAGGTGTCAAGTTTGTGTGTGTGTGTGTGTGTGTGTGTGTGTGTGTGTGTGTGTGTGTGTGTGTGTGTGTGTGTGTGTGTGTGTTTGTGATTCGGTCCAAAACGGGTTGAGGCTGTCTATTTGTCCGGTTGTGATGTATGTCTTTACCATTGGTTGTAAATACAGTTTCTGATACTGCTCTTCTGTATGTGAATGTGTGTGTGCGTGCAGAGCCGGACTTTGTGGGCTCGGCCCTGGTGAGGGAGAGCGGCGGCAGTAAGGACGGAGACGACGACAAGATCTACTTCTTCTTCAGTGAGCGAGCGTTGGAGCTGGACTGTGACACTGAGCTCACTGTGGCCCGGGTGGCCCGCGTCTGCAAGGTAATAACTTGCGTCAATCATCGGAGCAGATTCAGTTAGCAACCTCTTAGTGTGACGAATGTGTGTAAATGAAAAAGAAAAAAAAGTGCACAGGGACTGGTGTGTAAGCTCCAACAGAAGTTTTAAGTCCGGAATCATAGTTTCATGCGAGCTCGGCTTGAAATCATCTGTGTTCTGTTTTTCTCCAGCTGTTTTGGCAGCTGTTTCTGAGCATTTAATAATGTGAGACAGCAGTTGCTAACCGTTTTGGGCTTGCAGACTTCAACAGGAGGTGCCAGTATAAGGAGGCAACCAGTAGAGCTGTTTTTCAGCTATAAAATGTATATAGAGTAAATAAATATACCTATAAAGCTGATAAATCACACTTGAATTAGCTACGGCACAGCTAACAGTCGGTTCCAACAGTGTTGGCTCTGCTTTTAGGTGGAGCACACAACTTTTTTAGATAGCAAACACATACTGCTGTTCACTTCAGCTTAGACAGAGTTTCTAATTTCTCTGTCTATGAATCTCCAGTCTTGTATCCGAACTTGAGGGCAGAGACTTGATGAGCATCCGTCGAACTGTGCGACGAATGTAGACTAAACTGCACTGTTCTGTCCACATACAGAACATGTGCTTATGCAACAAAAATGCATTGTGTGAAAACTAAGCAACAGAGCTTTAAAATACATTGTTTCAACTTATAATAATGCACAAAGAAAAAAGCCCTTCCTGTTCTAAGCTGTGATTTGACCACAGCAACAGGAGCACATGAATCCAGCTGAGCACCAGTTTACTAACAATGTATTATGTGAGGACAATCACACTGACATAGACTTATTTGGTAATTAATGTATTCATTTGCCTAATTAATGACCTCATTAGGATAACTGATTAGGTTTGATATACCACAGTGATTACGGCCAGACAGCAGAGGTGTTTCTCGTTGCGAGGCGAGGCGCTAAATGAGACTTTGCACTGCAGTTCTTCTGTTTTTGTGCGATTTCAGTGACCCTAACACAACTGAGGTTTTGTGTAACGTTTCAAATGCGACCAGAGCACATTTCAAACTACAAAACAGAGACAGATTGTTAACAGTCTGAGGAGATGTGTGTAATTAGGTGTACAATATATTATGCGCTGTTTTATGGGAAGTGCCCTTTAATGTCTGCACCGTGATGAACAATAAAGCTCTTTGAATGAAATTAGAAACAGATGCTCACACATGATGTGTACTGGAGCAGTGAATAATTTAGTGCTTTCTGCTGATACTACTGTTGCAGCGAAGGAACAATGTGTGCATCTCGCTGCTGTAATATGAGCATTTGCATTTTTTTAATTTCTTTTTTACAGCACCTGGAATCACGGTGGATAATAAGAATGAAATGATGCGTCTCTTTTGAGCCCATAGAATGCTCTATAAAGAGGCTGTTCATCAATCTATATAATGCAATGTTTGTTTTATGTTTGAAAAGTATTATTATTTAGCATTTCAATGGTGCCCTTGAACATATTGAGGGTCTAAATGCTACTGAAGAGGTCTTATCAATGAGACAACCGCTCAGCCAGACAGCTCACATGGAAAAAGTACATTGTAAGTACAGAGATTGTATTTGAATTCATTAGGATAATGAAATGCAACAAAAGCAATAGCTACAGCGTAATAAAGTCGGAAATTCCGCGACTTGGTTGAACAATAGAGCTTTTTCAAACGCTGTTGTTGCGTCTGTGGCCACACACCCAACACAGTGCACTGACCATGCCCCAGAGTACGCCTCTGCATCACTGCAGCATGAGGAGAACTTAAAGCACAACAGGCCAAGAGAAAAAAGGCTTCTGTAAAGTTGTTCTACTCATCACATTGTTGCAACACATGGCTCAGGCAGTGCCTTCTGCAGAGAGCCCTGTTTAAGATCTTTACTTGAACTCACAAAGAGGTCAGCGGCATTAAATCCCCAGGAAGAACATAAAGATCCCCTAAAAACATAATCACCGCACAATGCATTCATTATTTGTGTGGACATGGTCTTGTTTGATAACCTATTTAAAATGTCTTGTTATTTATTCAAATTTATTTAATCCTGATATCATTTACTCCTTCTTCCTCACTGAAAAATCTATGATATGCAAAAAAGCTTTTTTTTTTGTAAAAGTTCAGCTGTGTGATTTCACTGAAAAGTCCATTGTCAGCCTCGATAAAGGCTCTCAGTCATCAAGGTCACGGTGATTATAAATGCTGAATCGTGGCCAAATGGATTTGTTTGTCATTGTATTTGCGTGAGTATGTTTATGAGGCGTCACGTTTCGAGGTCACTTTTATGTAAGTTGGACTACAAATGGCTTCGTAAGTTGTGATGTTGCAAAAGCGCTACACAGTGAAGCTTAAACGGTTACTACACATTAAAGTGTGTTTACAAGTCAATGTATGCACCAGGTTTTGAAAAGGAAGAGGAATGCATGGAATAAATTGTCCATAAAGCGTCTTCTAATGTTACAGGACTTCAATGCTATGTCAGTTTTCAAACTGACGAAACTCATTCACTCAAGGAATTTTATCAGATCACATGCAGCTTCCTCTGGAGCCACAAAAGGCTTTATACACTGTATCACATACGCAGTTGTACTCCCCATGACCTGTAAACACACTTTAATGTGTCAGATTGGTGGAGTTACCCTTTACACATCAAAATATTTGATGTATAATCAACCCGTATCAGCCATTGATAAGACACGATGTGTCCTCTCTCAGGGGGATCTGGGTGGCACCAGGACCCTACAGAAGAAGTGGACCACCTTCCAGAAAGCCCGACTGGAGTGCTCCCTACCCGAGCGCCACGTCTCCTTCAACAACCTGAGGGCCGTCTACACGCTGCCGGGCCAGGACTGGCGGGGAACCACCTTCTATGGCATCTTCCACGCCCAGTGGTGAGTCACTGTGAGCATGTGTAAAGGAGAGTTTGACATAGCTCGATTTCACTCCATCCTCCGATAAATGTAAGTTAATTATGACATGTGCCATGTGCTGTCAGGGCAGGACACTACATCACTTGGGCAACATGTCAGATACGCAGATTTTTATTAAATCATGGGTCAGCCAGTCACGCTGATATGATGGCTCTAATTATGTACTTCATGTGATTAGGTATTTCCTGTGTAATTATGAGTTCAATAAAACTGACAGTGATGAGAGTTATTTTAAGTGGCTACAACTCAAGTGTGCTCAAATGTGTTTTATGGGTGATTTAATGTCACATGGACTCCAACTCGTTCCAGATGATACTTAAACCATTAGCTGAACATAATCAGACTGATTCCATTTGGTCCCCTGCTTCAAAGAAAAGTACACATGTTCATCTGCAGACTGAGCTTTTTACAAAGAGTCCTCTAAGAATACGCTACAGGTAACTTAGTGTAACAAATAGATAACCTGGTTAGTACATTTACAGAACAGGACAGAAATTTTAAATGAAGCTTAGTCAATATTCTCCTTGTTTCACTTTGTTGACATCTTATAGTCAGAGGGTTTCTACTGAGATTATTTTGGATATCCCCTCAAATCAATCAGAAAACAGGCCTTTTGTCAACAGCCAGGGAAAAAAAGAGGAATTGCCATGTTTTTCAGAATAAAATGTTCTATAAATCAGTCCATGAATGATACATGAACAAACCTCTCTGTGAAAACCTTCAGAATATAGATGGGAATGAAACTAGAAAGTTTGGTATACTACGGATTTGTGGCTTGGAGTCTGAGTAATCAACTCAATTTGAGAAAAACTGCGTTTCAAGATTTGAGTTCCATGGAACGTCCCCTGCTGATTACTTCCATTGAGATAATTATTTTTGGAAATAAAGAAATAAAGGAAATAAAAATTTTGTTTAAATATGAAAATGAGGCATTGCCTGATTAAAACTTAATTAATTTGCATAATTTTCCAGACTATTAATCTAAACCTTGGATTGAAGACAGGTTTTCATTATGTTTACATATTAGAGCCATAGTCAAGTATTTTTTGGGCCCTTTTTATGGCTTAATTGATAAGAAAGCTCAGAGATGACAGGAAATGGGATGCAAACATTTCCAGAACAGACATCTGAACTAAAACAAACATCTTCATGTATGTTTTAGGTCCTGTTATGGATGCAAAATAGCCCCAAATCTTAAAATTTACAACTGCATGAAAAGTGGTTTCACCTACAGCATCTCCCTTTAATTCAGTCTTTATCAGATGGCTTAAACACAGACTCAGTCTAGACCAATAATTTGGTTGAAACAAATCAATGATATTACTCATTACTTGTTAAAACTTCAGACTTGAGTGTCATGACCATTTATTTCTTCTTGGGAGCAGAGATTCATCATATCATTGGTTATTTTAGGGGTAAATAACATCTCTTGACCATTCGTGAGACTGATCAACAAAACAGGCTCAACGTTTTTTAAATCTTTCTAGCTTGATAAACGAAATGTGTGATGCAATAATCATTTCTTTGTTTCTCTTTTGTAGTAAATATGGAGAAAAGTTTTTCAAATGTGATAATTAAACTACAAGCGGGTATTTAAAAGGATGTCGACAATAGTAAGTTGGTTTTGATAAGTGCTTGTTGTTCGATTGGTGGGATAAAGAGCGACATGTGTTGGACCACCACATAGCCCGACTGTAATGTGTTAATGAGTTACTTATCAACAAAGACAGAGGAGTGAGGGCAGGAGGTTTTTCTTTGGGAGGAAAGTTGGAGCCTCTCTCCGACTGGGGTAATGCCCTTTGATGTGAGTCTTTTGTGTTCTTCAGTAAGATACCATATCGCAAAGTGAACCAGCTTTGAACTTCAAGCTTTGTTTCCTCATTCAGAGTTCCTTCTGCTGCTGGAAAAAGAAAGGCTTAATCCCTTTTCTCTGTGTGACTCGCCGGGGATTCCTTAAAGCCCCCTGGCTTTGATAGAGATAACATTAAGATAATTGGACATTATGTAAATGATGACTTGGAGTTCAAGGCATAATCTCAGTGAATAGGCTAGCTTTTTAACTTGCTAAGACATCAGCACTGTCCTTTGGTGTTGATGTTCACCCTATAAAAGCCGTGACACTGCTGCCCATTAACAATGCTGCACTGGACTGGAAGAGCACTCAGTTAATGGACAGAAGCTTTGCTGCCCAGTTTACTGCAGCAGTACGCACTCTTTTTGAAGCTATATTTAGAGCTGTGTATCTTCATAATTGTCAGAACAAATAACAGCATTTAGACCCAAAAGTCCCAAATAGTTCTCCGTGACCTTGAAAAGAGGAGGTTTGTTTCCCAAATGGATTTGTCATTTATGAATATTATGAGCAAATTTCGTCCCACTGTCCCTCGCAGAAGTGCAGGCTAACTTTGTGAGAGCCCCATATCTAAAATGGCTACCAGCAAACAACTTCAATGGAGGTTATTTCTTAAGCAGTTTCACCCACTGTGCCGCACTGCACATGATTTCTGTTTTTTTAACAACAAATTTAAGATGGTGGACAATTTTCAGCTACAAAAAGGTACATTTTTCAAAGAGTTAATAGAGCTTTCACAATAGGTGCTGATGAGAACTCAAAGCTGAGCTTGAAAAAGTAGGTTTTCACTGATCATAAAGGTCAAAAAGGTCAACAATTGTGGTTGATGGAAACCAAAACTTCACTCTCCATGGTCACAGAGTAACATAACAAAATGTTACAAAAAGTGTTTGTTGGAATAGAACATTAGCATACATGTGTACATGTACATTAGTACATATTAAACCTGAATTTGTATTTGATTAGTTCTGTTTTGATTTGATTAGTTGATCTGAATCTGTTGATTCTCCCTCCTCTCATCCTTTAAAGCCGCCAACCGTTGGCCATCTGAAACATTTGGAGAGACTCAGACGAGTTCGGGAACAAATCTGTTTGGTGTGTTCAGCTGCAGTAGAAGCTTTTGGAACTGCGTGGACAGCGTCTGCTTCAATTCAACTTGCAAAGTCTGAGAACGTTGGTTGTTGGCCGTCTGAGCCATTGGATACTCTGATTGGTTGTGTGCTAGCTGTATGACCATTCCGATTGGCGGTGTGCTAGCGAATCAGCACGGTGTGTGAGAGGGGCGGAATTCTGCGTGTGCTGTTTTTCTATGCACTCCATTCCGTCATTTCCTGTTTTCATGTTTTGGATTACTGGCACGAGACTAGCGCCACCCGATGTTAAGGAGACTTATTGCATCTCACACAAGTGCAGAACATACATGCTACTGTGTAATTGGCAACCATCGTGGCGGTATGTTTCAATGCAACTCTTCTGCCGATCGGGTCAGACGAGAGGCAACGGAGTGGTCGGATAAAGGCAGGTGGCCATTGGTTTGAGTCTGGGCTGTGTGTGGGGGCCTTTACTATCATCTGATCGGGAATCAGGAGTTTTTCATTTTTTCGGGTGATAAAGTGCGGTTTATTTATGACTATATGTCTTCATATCAATATGTCAGTGACTCAGTTGGAGAGCTAAATTAAAAAAAAGTTGTTTTCATTCCACTGACTTAGCGTGAAAATGAAATATATTTGTGAGATGAGAAGTACAAGTATGAAATAATGTGTCTGGGTCATGCATCAATACGTAATTTCAGACCCACTTGGGGTTTAAAATTGGGTTGGAAGATCAAACAACACCCCCAACCTTATCATTATATGAAATGCATTTCCTTAGTCGCAGCACCGTCTGATTGATTTCAGTGTGGCCTGTCAAGGCAGTGTATTACATGTACATCAATTTGTGCATCAGTTTGCTTCGCCACAGAAAGACTGGAGATGTATCAAATGTGTAATCATTTTAATTCACTTAGTGACGAACAGTTTGAGCTGTAGAGTTAGTAATTACCAATACTGAACCGTGATTGTGACTGAATTATTTAAAAGCTCTTTCACTGTCTGTCTTTTGTAAACATGTTAATTTTAAGATCATATTCCAAATTGAACATGGAACAGAAATCTATATTTTGCCGTATTTCCCCATTTTCCATTCTGTTAGCTGTACGTCACATTCCTGGATGTTAGTTTGACTGCATTCAGAAGCTTCTCACTACTGAAAAGTCACATTTCGACAAGATGATCACAGACCACACATCACTAATTGTCACAATGTTTCAGGGGTGACGTGGATGTCTCGGCAGTGTGCCAGTACCCAATCAGTGAAGTGAAGAAAGTGTTTGAAGGATCCTACAAAGAGTACAGGGAGGCATCCCAAAGGTGGGGACGCTACACCGGCGCCGTCCCTGTCCCACGGCCTGGATCGGTAAGAAACTTGTTTCAACCCCTGTACTGACATATACAGTTTTATCTATGATGTTTCATAAAAGCAAATCTTTCCAGGCAACTTCAGGAAGACAGAAATTAGTATTTTTTCAAAATGTTGGTGACTTCGTGCACCTGTTTTTTTGTCAACTTCTGCATCACAAAAGGAAAGATGAGTGGGCAGAGGAGGGGTAATGAGAGAGCAAGGGAGGGAAGTAGAAATGGGTGGCCTGGGGTACTGTAGGGGGGGAAAGTGCAAAAGCTGGCATGATACAAAACGCTAAGAACATAATGATCCAGGACGAAAGGAAAGGAAGCACAGGAAGGGGTGTGATGGCAGGCGGAGGTGAGAGTCAGAGTGAAAGAAACATGGATAATAGGAGAGAAGGGAATGGAAAGAGGGAGGGTGGGCAGTCATCTCCAAGCCAACCAGCCATGCCAACCTGTGCCAGCTGCAGCTAAGAAGTTTCCTCCTCTTCCTCCTTCTCCCTCTTGGCCCTCTCACTCTTCCCTTCATCCTTTCCTCCGTTCCTTTCCGTCCTTCGTTTCCCTCCCCTGTCTCTCCACCCTCTGTCTGTGCTGCAGTGTATAACTAACTCTGACAGGGAGAACGGCTACAACAGCTCTCTGCAGCTGCCTGACGCCACGCTAAACTTTGCCAAGAAGCACCCGCTGATGGACGACAAAGCTCTTGCTCGCCCCCTGCTGCTCACCAAGGGTGTCAACTTCACGAGACTGGCGGTTGATCGGGTGAACGCCCTGGACCAGCGTTCGTACAACATGCTCTTCATCGGCACAGGTACAAACAAAAAATGGTTATTACTAAAAGAAATACCTGCAAAAATCTGAAAAGTACGTTTACAGTTAGATGCACCGAAATGGCAGCAGTCAATAAGGAAGGATTGAGTACTGAATCAGGAGCTACTTGATAATGAGTTCATCTGAATGAATAACTGTGATTCAAAGACTACATAGTAGATAATGATGAGTCACTAGAGAATCGACATACTGACTACTTTCTTTATGTGTTGTTGAGTTTAGACAACTCATTAATTACTGATTAGTAAGTAATCATTAGCTACTCATTGTGCAACAACAACCTAGGTGAACAATGATGCTTGTAGCTACTAAGCATTATGTGTCACTTTAATTGTAGGTGCATGACAAGAGTAACCAATGATTAAGTAATGAGTCATTAATAAGTTGACTTCGTTAATATTCAGAATTATGTATCAATTTACTTTCATTACCTAATTATTCATTTATATAGTGTATCCCATCATGTTCTGTAGTAACATAAAGCTTATCACAGCTATTCAGGAATTACTGATCAATAATTCATTAACTACCAAGTTGTTCCTGACTCTTTCTTCACTCATTTCCTAATAACTGCTCACATTTTTGTGTCCTTAACTGTAACGTTTTACCAGAATAATACTTTCCAGGTGCAACCTGATTTAAGCTTTAAACCAGTTATCATCCATTGTACATAATCATATTAATTCAGCCTTTACAAATCTTGCATGTTTTTTCAATAATCGCAGCTCAAGCGTAATGCTCTTTTCAGACCTTCTCATGTTTTTTGTATGTATGTGCGCTGCATCAAGCCTGCCAAGTGACACTATTTACAATGCACATATTGTGACTATTGCCGGTGCTTCTAACTGAAATTCACATTGCTTACAAACAGTTTAGCTGATATTTCCTTGCTTTCGTCTCTTATGCTTCAACTGACAGTATGACTGCTTTCAGTGTTTACATTTCAACTTTTGTGTACATACCAACTCGTATGTATGTTCAAAGTTAGCTAGCACACTTAATTAATTTTTTGTGAAAGTAATGATTTAGCATTTTCTGGTAGGTTATTGGGTCACATTGACACCACACTAATCAGCTTTAAAAGTGACAATGGCCTTTCATCATTACCTTTATGACACAATGCAGATAAGTAAATTATCCCTTACAAGCTAAGCTATTGGTTATTTAACAGGTTCGGATTGCATTATACAGTATACAGTGCTTGTTATTCTGCCCACCTTCTGTATTACAGTGTTCTCAATACAGCAGTGAAAACACATCCTAGGTTACAGTCTTTCTTCATATCCCCCCTGCTCCCCCACTGTGGGAGAGTGTGTGCTGGTGTCTGTTTGTGTGTTGAGCGAAGTATTTGTTGAAGAAGAGATGAGAGCTTGCAGGCCGTGGCAGCAGTCAGGGACAGGTACTGGCATTAGGTATGGTGGCACAAAACAACATGCCATCTAACCAGACTTCAGCTGGGTTTCAATTATGCACTTGATTTGCATGATGAGATCCATCTTCATGCATCAAAGGAAATGCTTACGTATGCGCGACTTAATTAATATCTCCAGTCAGTAGCTATCGGGCCCGTATGCAGGTGTCCCACTCTGGCACAAATCTGAAGTCAGCCGGCCTTCCCGGAGCCTTAATCTTGAATAACACAGATCTGACAGTGGATTCCAGGGAATGTGAATTTGAATGCAGCCCATCTCATGAATGAAGAGGGACTCGTCTACTTACCATTCAGATCACTGCAGCGGCAGAGTGACTATGGCAGCTGACAGTGTGACAACAGCGAACCCAGGGCTTCTCTGCTGGCAAGCAGGGGGAGGCCAGCCCGGACACACACATGGACACACCGACACACACGTGCTCACACACATGAGTAACACTCACAAACTGATATATGCAGACACACAGAGCGATACGCACGCTTGCACTCGCCGAGCCAAGTGCAGTCATCCCCGCTTGTCGTGCTTCACAGCACAAACTCAACAGGGCCCTTGGCAGACGTGCGCTCATGGTGCCAATTGGGCTGCGGGCTTGATTAGCTGCAGCATAGCGACAGCTGATGTGAAAAGAGAGAGAGGGGGCGCTTGTCGAGACTGTTTTTCAGAAGAAGAAAAAAAGCGGGCTACAGGATTGAGGGATTAGCTGACACCGGTCCCTGACGCCGCGAGAAGCAAGTGTGATGATATGCCTACTGCTTGCTGTGCGTGTGTGTGTGTGTGTGTGCATGCATGTGTGTGTGTCTGTGAGAAAGAGAGAGTGTGAGTGTGTGTGTGTGTGTGTGTGTGTGTACAACATGTATTTCGATCTCTCAAGTCTCCAGTTAGCCACCGGGTTAGCTTTTCATAATATCCGTGACAGTCTCTTAATCAAGAGGACCACACAAGAAAGCTCGTGTCAGCACGCAACACTATTCCATCCGCACGCACACACACACATCAAGGTCACCCCACCAGCTGTGCCCGAAACACCTTTCATCACAGGGGATCTAAACTTGTTCACAATGCCCTACATGAAAGGAGCAGAGGATCTCCTCTTCCTCCTCCTCCAGCATCAGCTCCCCACACACCGCTCGAAAACCTCTTCAAATGTCTCTGATAATATTACCATTACCCGAGGTCTTTAAAGGCCAGGAACAGCATCTGGACTCTTTTAAATTCACCTTCAGATAGTTACTCGCTGTGCTGGACCCGACTCAGCAGTGCAGCTGTACATTCTGGCAGCAGGAGAGGTTGTTTTCTGTTTCATTTTTCTGTCTCTCTGAGTTGCAGAGTAGCGTGAAATTTTGGTGCAGCTGGCGTTAAAGTTTCACAAATTGAAGTTGATGAAAAGTTGCAGACAACCTGATGACTCTGTAGATACAGTATGTGAATGTGCTGTGTCATTTATCATCTCGCTCTTGCTGTGGAGAGCACATCCTTCTCGACTTTCCTCGACCTCTTTCACAGTCTGCATTTTCAGATTTAACAGGAAAAGAACAGGTGTAATTAATAACAATAATTAAGGCTGCATTCTGCTCCAGTTCCAGGGACATTGATATTTGCAGGCCGGTTCTCCCCAAATATCATTGAGGTTATTAGTTTCACCTGTGCTTTTTCTGCCATGAGAAGTCTGAATTAAGCATTCAGTCCCAACACCATAGACGCAGGACGAAAACAGACCAACTGACAACAAGTAAGAGAAAAACTGGTTTGAATAGTCTGGGGACTAACTATCAAATGAAACACAGACGAGCAGGGAAAACTGTAGGGAAAAGTCAGAGGGAGAAAGTGAAAGCAACACAAGAACCACAAAATAAAACGGGAAATAACTCATCCAAAAACTCAAACCATGGCACACAGTCGGCACGTTTTTTTGTGAACAGCTGCTAAAGAGTGCGTTCGCTCGCCTACATGAGGATTTTCAGCTTGCGTTTCAATATTTAAATCGACTGTCTCGGCATCAAAGGAGATTGTTTGTGTATTATGATCTCTCACCATTAATATTTTAATGAACGTCTATGCAGTCACAGGTGTGAGTCTGTGAATGTTTGAGCATGTCATTAATATTAAAGTAAAATACTGCGCCGTCACAGGTGTTTGTTTGCACATCATTAAATTTTGAATTGACTGATATGCAGTCACAGGTGCATGGGTAAATGTGTGATGTCACATCTTTATTATTCAAATTACCTGGTGTGCAGTCACAGGTGTGTGTGTGTGTAAATATTTAAACTTCATATCAGTGCTATTGAACTGAGCTGGTCTGCTGCCAGAGTGTGTGTGAAGCTATCTGACATGTTTTCCATGCATGTAGGGGACAAAGAAAGTCTATAACACTGAGATGAACTTTAAGTTTGACTAGAAGTGAGCTGAGCTGAATCTTCTTTCCTCTGTTGTGCTCTACAGCGGAGGGCTGGCTGCAGAGGGTAGTGATTCTGGGCTCAGAGGCCCACGTGATAGAGGAGATCCAGCTGTTTGAGACAGGCCAGCCAGTGGACAGCCTGACCATCTCCCACTCCAAGGTAAGGAAAGGGGAATAGGATGCCTCTCAGTTATTTCAAAGAATTGGCTTTCTGAGGGGAATTGTATTCTCAGTCTGTGAAAACAGTTTCATGATGTCTTCTGCGGCTCAGGAGGAGCTAGAGTCTGGAAGTCTGAGAAAGTATCTTTTGAGGGTGTCACAGAGGTTAGCTTGACTTTTTTTTTTTTTTTTTCGGGGAGATCAGACATTTTGAATGGAAAGTCCGCATTACAAATTGGAAGCATGGAGTTTAAAAAAAAGTGCATATTTGCCACACAGGGACTCTAATGAAAAGATGCATCCAGTATATTTGGAGCTAGACAAAAACAAAAGTAACAAAACATGACGATGTGAGCGTTGACCATGAACTACAAAGTTCCTCATTAAAGAGCAAAATGAAAAAGAGATCTTGAGAGATTCAAATGCACAGCTGGCCAACATCTCAGTCAGTTTCAGAAACTGTCAGATGCACCCCTGCCAATTATAATCGGTACTGTTCTCATTTAAGACACATGATTTCCATCAGTTCCAAATGGAGACTAAAATTCTCAAGACAGATAGGACTGACTCTAAATGTAATACATTAATGAAGGCATTTCAGTTCATTAATCTCTGTCTGGATACTAGACTGAGAACACGTCAACAGACCAGACTCGATACTACAAATTGAGGCAGAAGGGATTTTAATAAGGAGAAAGTAGCTCCTCTTCTTTTTATTTGATCATTTGAATTTAAGCTTCCGGCTGCTCCCGCAGTGTCGTAGAGTCTAACCATGTGCATACTGTCCTCATGGACTGCTAGCTCTATTGTTTTCTGTCTTTAAGAAATCTTAATGGTCTCTCAGGGGAAAAGCTGTTCAAACTTTCTTTGTTTTCTTGGTGATCTCCTGCCTGGCCAGCACATCTACTGACGCTCTGTACTACATCTGATCACATTCCTCGAAAATTGTAGTTCTGGTTCCATTAGCTTGCTTTGCTGTTGCATCACTTGTTCATTGGTATTCAGAGACTGCAGCAGGACTTTGTCTGTTGCTGACACTTACAATCATAGATCCATTGACAGCAGACAGACAGTCAGCACGGTGCCATCGGCCCGGTGCCACTCAGCAGATGTTTTTATCAACTCTGCCCTTTTTCAGATCAAGTGTCGCCTCATGAATCCAAAAGCGTCCTCACAATAACAGTAATTACAATCCTTCACCGCAGCAGGGAATTGAACCTCTGCCCCTGTTGTTTTCTCAATCTCCTGCCCTGTCAGCTGAGCCTGTGTGTTGACTCCAGCCGTGTCCCCATGGCTCTACAACGGCATGTCCCCCAATCAATGCGGTTCTGACGGGGCGTTCCGAGCCCTAAAACCCACTGCTTATCTCATTAATGCCGGCTTAGCTGCGACCAGACATTTTATAACAGCTTTTGCGAAAAGAGCGCAACCCAGATTGGATTGGACGAGGGTCGGGGGGGTGAATGTTATTGTAATTGAGAGTGATTATCCCATTATCTCCTCTAACTCCTAACTGAGTCACTCTCCCTGTCTCCCTCTGTTTATCTTCCCTCTTGTTTTTCATCTCTCTCTGGTTTCCATCTCTGGGTGACGGCTGGACCTGTTCTTTGTCTTCCTCTTTCTCTCTCTTCCTCCCCTCTCTTTGTTTCTTTGCAGAAGTACGTCTACATAGGCTCTCGCTCGGAGGTTCTCCAGCTGCCCTTGGCCAACTGCAGCCGCTATCAGTCTCTGCAAGACTGTCTGCTTGCCCGGGACCCCTACTGCGCCTGGGACAGCGAGGGCCGGGCTTGTGTCCGCATCGACCTCCACCGGGGGTGAGAGGAGTACCCATGTGCACCCATGCATTCATACTAGATACTACATAGACAGTGATATCACATCTTTAAGACTTGGTATTGATATTTCAAAAGAAGCTACAGATTGTATGTCTTGGAAAAGTCTCTTAGACACCATTAAGATATTATGCACCCTTTAAACTCTGTATTGACACCCATACTAATCAAAGTCCTTTGGCTGGATATAAGTGGCTCCTCAGGAGTGAAGTGCAGGTTTTAAAGACTTTCACTCTGCAGCTGTTGCGTAACATCCTCCTGCTTTGCATGCTGTGATTTCACTGGTTATCCTTGTGAAACAAGTCAGAGGACACATTCTGCATATCAGAACTGAACTTTTATCACATTTATGTTATAATAAAAGATCTGCCTTTTATTATACTAAACTAAAGTTGTCTATTTAAGGATAGGCTTATTTGTAGCTTAACTTAATTATTAAATTCATTTCAAAGATGCACAATGTAAATGTTGGGGAAGACATTTTAATCCAAAGAGAAAGATCTTCATTGATTGATTTGTGTATTCCTGTCCAAACTACATAAACAAATGTTTTAATGACCTTAAAGGACAACTCAGTTTAACTCTGTTTTATTTTTAAGCTAGAAAGGTGGCAGGGTCCGCCAAATATAAACAAACAGGGTTCCAGGGACCTTATTTTACTGAGAACAGCTTGTTTATTCAGTTATAAAAAAAAATAAATAAATAAAAAAAAAAAAAAAAAACAATAATTGTGGTATTACCTCATTTATATTTTAAATATTGAAATTCAGAATTTGAATTTCTTCTCCAAAATTACATAGTGCCTTTTTGATATGATCTCTATAGCTGCTGGTTATTTTGAGTACCATTACTATTACACAACAGATTGCACACAGACATTGGATTCATTGTTGTTTGTGGTACTGTGTGTCCCTCAGTTCTAGCGAGAGGCCATTATTAATGTTCCGCTCTGCTTTCTGCCCTTTCCCCTGCAGGTCCACCTCCTCCCTGTCACAGGACCTCATGCTGGAAAGGTTCAGCCGGGGAAAAGCCAAGTTCGACAAGCCCGTTTCCATCCCCAGCCCTGGTGAGTATATGCAAAGAACTCAGTAGTGACCCCTTGTGGGGACTGAGTGTAACCACAGGAGTAAGTCCAAGAGAATGGACTTGGAGCTGGACTGAGTGAATACATTTGCACTGAACTGAATAAATTGAGTTAAGTGGAGCGCTGGCTGCTGTAGAAAATGAATTGGAATGATTATGGATGATACTATAACCCTCCTCTTCCTCTGCAGAGCACTCCCGTCTGAGGAACATAACAGTAGTGGTGGGCTCTGACATGGTGCTGCCTTGCCAGCTCGTCTCCAACCTGGCCCAACCCTGCTGGGTTCTCAACGACCGCGAGCTCCAGCTGGGTGACCCTGAAGCAGGAGGGCCTCGCTTCGACCGGACCCTCAAGGCCCTCGTCGTCCCTGAAGCAGGCCAGATGCAGGCTGGACGCTACATCTGCTACTCCGAGGAGCAGGGGGTCAAGTTTCAGACAGAGCGCTACCAGGTGGCTGTAGTAGCCAGTGCTCCGGTATTCATGGAGGCCCGGGCTCCAGACAGCAGCATGGGGCTCTTCTGGGTGCTGGTCATCACCCTTGGAGCGGCGTGCCTGCTGCTCCTTGTGGCAGCTCTATACCTTCGCAGGAGGCTCAAGCTGGCGCTGGGCAAAGGAGCCGATATGAAGCCTCTTGAGAGCACTCTGGTGTACCCCATAACCCTGCCCAAGGAGCCGCCCACATTTGTGCCCAGCAAGATGCCCACAGATGAGGACCGCTTCTGGGAGACAGGCGCCAACTACTACTACTCAGACGGCTCGCTGAAGATCGTTCCCGGTCACGCCCTGGGGCCCAGCAGTGTCAGCAGCACGGCGTCGCCCAGTGCCATTCCCGGCCAGCCCATCCACTCCCCCAGTCGTCTCAGCCTCACCAACATCCGAGGCTCCGGTAGCAATGGCTACATCCGCCTCAACCTGAGCACAGCAGGGGAGGAGAGGGCTAGCGGGGCTGGCGCTGGGGGCGGTGGGCTCGGGGGCCTGGGCATGGGCGGGAACGACTACTCCAGCCCCTTCAAGGAAGAGCTGAGACGCACCCTGCAGCAGAGGAGCGTGCTGCCTGATGCCAACCCAGAGGAGTCGTCCGTCTAGGCATGTCCTCCTCCGTCTCCATTCCCTGAGTTGGAAAAACAAAACAACCAACCTACCTCCCTCCTTTTGAGGATGCCTGCTCTCTCTCTTTCTGTGACATGCCGTCACTTCCCCATGCTCTCTCTCTCACTCTCTCTCGCTCTGCCAATGCCTGTTTGGCTCACTGTAGACATTAATAGCACACAGCATGTCAAATATACACACTCATACAACATGTTCGCCAACATGCACTTCTATTATTATTGTGTTGTGGGCAACATGCAGTCATGATTGTGGCTTCTTCTTTCTCCACTGTGCAATTGCCACTTGTGTAAATTGTGTATTTAAAAAGGCTGAACGCAGAGGAGAAACCACCTCAAGCATGGAAGTGAAACAAATGGCGTTACATGTTTTCTGAAGGGCACATTTCTTTTACGTTGAGTGGACCAAGCGAGGCTTTTAGGCCCTCGCGCTGAAGCCAGCTGACGAACGGCAAACGCAACTGACTGGAAATACAAACTCTCTGTCCTTGTGTTCCTTTGAGACTTTTTTCAGCTTACTGCACTTAAAAACTGGAAGCGCGTCTTCCCTTTTTGTATTCGTGAGCCAAGAGTGTGAGAGCAGTATAAAAAGACTAATTAATCTCGAAGCAAGACGACAATCACATCCCCGTAGCAGGAGCTGTACGTGGGACCGAGAGGAGTGGAGAGAGAGTGAGAGACAAAGAGAGAGGAAATTAAATGGAAAATGAAGTGAATTGGAGTGAAAGACACAAGGGGGGTTTTTTGAATGAAGGACAATCTCTCAAGACTTTCTCTGCTCAATTGGTATTTTTTTCCCCCCCATGTTGTATTTACCCCGGAGAAAGTCCTTGATCCCTCCCACTTTAATTTGTTGTGATGGTTGGTTTGAATTAAGACATTTTCTTGTTGTTCTTTTTCTATGTCTTATGGACTACAGCAGTGTTCAAGCAGTTATCAAGTGACTAACGGCTCTTCTCTGTGAATGAAAATGTGAGGGCAAGTGCTTACATTCCTCTCTCAGCCCTGCACGGTGACCTTCAAACGCACCTTCGAGTCCAATATACTACAAGTGCACTCCAAATGACATTTATTAGAGTCGGAGTGTGTAACAGATGCGTGTTTTGTTTAAGCTCTTTTGGATGTTTGTTCTTCTCTCTAGAAAGAGAAGGCTATTTGCATTCAGCTCTTAGCGGCGAAACAATAACTGCACATTTAATTCCAAATTGAAGCTGACGTGAAGACATTAGGCACAGAGAATGTAGTTGAACCCTAACTGTTGCGACCGCTGTGGATGTCTCAATAAGTGCTTTATATCTTATGTGTTTGGTGAGGGTGGTAACTTGCACTGCCAAGAAGGAAACTACCCCTCCCACACACACACTTACACGCTCACAGTCCTCCTGAATGCCAACCATCCTGGACTGCAGTGTGTTTCTAACGCATCCTAAAAGCCCCGTGGAACCCCTCATTCTTACCGACGCCCAGAGACTGACCCAGGGCTACTGTGGACTTATACAGAGGAAGAGCACTGTAAAACACACCATCAGTAAAAGAAGACACACACACACACACACACACAGTGTTGACGGATGAATGGACCGACAGACAGACTGAATGCTGCCGTGCTGACAAACTGCTGGCTCCAGGCGGGAAGCAGCCATGAACCAGAGAAAGGTATTGTTCCACTTAATTAAAATCAAGCAAACAGATTTAAGCAAAGTCCTAACCTCTAACGATTTCCAATTTGCTTTTTGGCTGCTCAGTGTAGTGTTAAGAATTATTCCGTTTATTTATCTGGCTTATCTGGACATCTCTAAAGCTCAACTTATCACTCAAAGGAATAATACAGCATTTTGGGGTAATTTGATTATTTGCTTTCTTGCTGAGAATTAGACAAGATCGATATAGCCTTCATATCTGTCTGTTAAAAACAACGCTGTAGCTATGGGACACTTCGCTAAACTAGCATAAAAACAGTAAGCGCGGGAAAAACAAAGGTAAAAAATAAATAAATAAATAACTCACATCATGTTGGTTTAATCAGAGCCACAAGTTGTGAATCTTGCAAAGTCACTGTTCCCCGGCAGGAATTCTCTGGCATATATGCCCCACATCCATCTGCATAAATCCCAGGGGGGACAGGGAGGACATGACCCCCACATCATGGACAGAATATTATTTATCCCCTCAAATAAGCCTGTATCATACCACACATTACATAAAACACATTTCTTATAATCAGCTGTCTTCATTTCTGCTACACTGAGTTACAGGTTGCTCTTATGTCAGCTAGCAGTTAGCTGATGTTTGCTGGCTATCCACAGCCAATGTTTGCAGCTGTTTGAATTTGATTCGATGAGAAGAGCTGGCAGTACAGTGTAGGTTTCTGTAGCTGGCAGCGGAAGAGTTTGTTAGCGAAGCTACAGCCTGACTTTTGATGTCCCCGCAGGAACTCCTCTGGAGAATGTAGCCTAGTTGTCCCCCCAGAAGTTGATAGCAGATTTCGCTTCTGCAGAGTTCAAAATGAAATTTGCCCTTTAATACTTTTGTTTGTATATGGATAAAACAAAGCACATGATAGACAGGCAGACTTTTTTACCTGTGGACAGAAGCAGGCTAGATTTCCACCTCTGTTGTTGTGTTTATGCAAAGCTCAGCTAACCAACTCCTGACTCTTAACTCCAGAGTTCACATAAAGACATGTTCGTCATACATGAATTGCTACTAATCTGTAACACTATATTGACAAAAGGCTTAAAAAATTAGACGCTAATGTAGCCTGGTTGATTAAGCTGAATGCTGCATCCTAAAGTCGACATTAGCATTTAGCTCAAGCACCTCTGTGCCTGAGTGCATCCTCACAGAGCCAAGAGAGTGGATGTAAAAACTTAGTCTTATTACATCATTATGTTCGACACCATTTAATCAGTCTACTTCTCATCAAAAGCTGTCCTTGTGCACACTTTTATTAAAGTGGGGGGAGGGACAGGTGCATACAAAGTTTCATGGCAAAAGATAAGAAAAGGATCTGCACTGCCTGAAGCCTGAGACTAGAACATTTTATTAAAGAAAAAGTGTTTCAATCTGACAACAATCAAAATAAGTTGACCTAAGGTCAGACTGAAACTTCGGTTCAATCACAATGATTCAGACAGCATATGGGACTTTTTTCTACCAATCCTCTACTCAAAACTGACAGATATAACTACATAATAGTTTTGCAGTTGCTGCAAAGTCTTATATACCCTTATTAATTACTTAATCTATTTCTCTAGTCGCACAGAATAATTAAGCAGAGTTTATTGAAGTGCCAGACAAAAATATCTAAATCGCCAACAGGCCGATCTGCCAAAAATGTGATGTGTTCCATGGTCATGTAATGATGTCCTAAAAAAAGATGTAACCTACTTTCTGATCTTCTTTAAGGGAAACTTTGAAATACAGCGAGCACTGCATATGTTTGCTGTTACTAACTTTTGTTTTATTTTGTCCTCTTTCTGTGCTTTGTCCACCAGGGCTGGCTTTTGTTTTTTGGGACGTGTCTGTCGGGACCAGAGGAGCACAGCAAGAAGGAAGGGGAGGACAACCTTGTTTTTCCCCCACTGTGTACAGAGTGCCGAGAGAGATGTAGAATATCAAAACAATCCCAAGGTTGAAGAGGTACTCAGCCATCAGCATCCTAGTGTTGCATGATCCTCTGCAAGTGGACTGTCCATCTTTGATATGATCATCCTTGTACAAGTGCATCATTTTGATCGGTCACTTTTGGACTTTTACAGACACTGATAATGTGGAACACTAATGCTCTCTTCTGAAAAAAAATAAAACAAAAATATGTCTGATTTTATGGTTCAAGGGTTGTACAGGAATTCATGGCTGCGTTTCCACATGTTTACTTTTTCTGTGCCTCTTCACCTTTTGGATAAGCCAAAGTAGACTGCAGTTGCTTTTGTTCTTGTTAAATTGCTTAAATTAATTTTGTTTGATTTCAGATCGATATTTAAGTCTCAGCAGTCCGTCCACTTAACTACACTGAGCTGATGCCTGCAAGCTTTCTGCATATTTTATCTGCGGCTAAATTTTCCCTGAAGCAAAACATGAAAATGGCTTGCGGCTGATGGACTTCCTGTTTGCTTCCTGTTTCTATGTCAGTAGTGATCTGCTGGGCTGATTTCTTTATCCCCTTGCCTTCATGAAAGGATGAATAATGTACCAAAACTTTACATATACATAATTTAATGTTTTAGCCCCTTAAAACCAAATAAGCATCTGTGATTCAAAGCAGATCAGAAATGGAATGTGTCCACTTGATATTATTAGATCCCCTGAAGCAGTCGGCTAAAAATTTTAGCTCTTTACACTGGTACTTGGTTATGTCTTAACATATTTCCCTTTTACAATTGGGCTTTTGTTTTAACTAAACATGTTGCAAATAAAAAAAAAAAGGAAAACAGATCCACACCTTGAAAAAAATGCATGTGTAATATACTTTATGTGCATTTTTTTTTTCAGTTTGTCTGCATTTGTTTGCTAATAATATTTTCTCACACACAAGGCTTTAAGTTCTGCTGTTTGTTTTCTTTCCGCATTATTTGGATTATTCGATCATCACTAGGATTTTATTTTTGCCCATTTTTGCTCGTCTGTTATTGATCTTTTGTTTGTTTTTAAAATATGTTAAGTAACTTATTTCACTTGTACAAACATGTTGATATTTATTATCATTGTACATATGTCCTTATTTTTTATATGTGTATATATACACAAATAAAAATAGAGATATACTTGAGGTGTGTGTGTGTTCGTTTGTCCACCGGTATTACACATCGAGGGCTGGTGTTATTATTTTGAAGTAATACACAGCCCGTAGAAACTGTTGTGGTATGTTTTCTGTAACTCTGGAGGTGCTATGTGACCCTGATGATGTCATAGTGGTGTTATCAGGATAGCAATGAGATACAGGGTTGTATTATAAGAAATACAGCAAAAGTGTTTAGGACCTAAAGTCAGGATAGCTCTGCTTCTTCTGCTTCAGTTTTTATATTGTCACCATATGTTATGGAAGTGCAACAATGAATCACCAAAGAGTTCCTTCCTCAGAAAGTGACACATAGGTAATTATTAAACAGTGTTTCTAGATTAAAGTGATTTAAATCAGGTGTGTATATGCACGTGCCACAGAGCCAGCAGTTTAACTTCCCAGCTGTATGCAGGCTCATCCCCTACCCAAGTGAGGCCGATGATGACAGTTGGGTGATCTGCAAACTTCAGGACTTTAACAGATGGATCTCCTGAGGTGCAGACATTAGTGAAGAGTAGAGCAGTCGGGAGACCACAAGGCCCTTGGGGACACCAGGGCCGATTGTGCCTGTGCTAGATGAGATCCTCGTGATTGTTCTGACGGGTACAAAATGGGCAAAATTAGATGGATGAACTAAGATCAACAAATTCAACAAAATCCCTATGTCTTATATAAAAAAAAAAAAAAAATTCTGATAAAATCCACTTTTCCAAACTCAACCTTTAGACAAGTGGTGTCATTGAGTAAAATTTGTCAGAAAGCAACAAAGAGACATCATAAATCATGAGCTGAAATTGTAGGAAGAGTAGAAGATGATTAGCAAATAATAAATTGGAGTAGGACAAATATTTGTTTCCAAAACTCCATGCATCACTGTGTTGGCCATTCTACTTTCTCAAAAAAAGACTTACAGTTTTTTTTTTTTTTCTATCATAAAATGTCTCCTTTTGAACAGGATCTCACAGGGTTATTTCACCAGAGAATGTCTGGAGTTTTTTCATTCCCTCAGCCTGAGCAGCACAACAGCAACACCAGTCAAGCTTCCATCGATTGCACAGCCTTGCCAGGTGTCAACAGAAGAAGCCACATGCTTCATGTGGTCGACAGTCCCGGCTGTGGAAAGAGGCTCATAGTTGCATCTGATCTCAGTGTACTCAGCTGCGGCACAGCCTCTGAAACCTCACAAAAGGAGAAATGCTGTGTGTGTTTGCAACTGGTGTTTGTGTGGGTAGGAATTACTGAGATTTTCAAGAGTAGACCACCATTCACCGACCTGTGTGGGCTCATTGATTTTCAGTCACACAGATATATGTAAAACCATTGTAAACCACATGGAAATATGGTGGTTTAACGTTAAATACATTATTGATCACATTTCCTTGAAGTGCAATTCATTTTATTGCATGCAGGTGGTTGCTTGGCTAAGAGCTGAACATCGAAGCTCATTTACTTTTATTTACCACAACTCACGATTAAAAGCAACACAAATAGAAAGGCCATACATGGACACAATGCACCGTTTGCCTTTGCCTACATCCAACATCTCTGTTATATATAAGTATAATACAGTATGTCCCACTAGATGACCTCCAAATGCTGACAATACTTGTCTAGCTGACAGGTTGGGGGAATTTTAACTTTGAGCATCAGGTCAGTCATGAACCAACAGATTGAGAGTGGGATGCACTCCAGCTCCAGCTGTTTGGTTACAAAAAACCAACAGATGGGCCCCACAGTCTAGGGAAAAAGTTCTGGTCCAGCTGGATCGCTGGGAGATTTTATTTATTTTTCTTAATTTCAGCCCAAAACATCCAAATGATTAATTTTGCTTGCATTTTGTGCATATAGGCTGAGGATCAGAGTTTGTTTAATATCAATAAATTGGGAATTAGATTTTATCACAAGGGCAGATCAGTGAATGAGTCAATGCCAGGATGTTTTCATGCTGCTGAAAAAATAAGTTTTCTGATGTTGGCTTATTTTTGTAGATTTTAAGTCGCACTCCATTCACAAACCTGCTTCTTCACTGTCATGATGATGATCTATCTATCTATCTATCTATCTATCTATCTATCTATCTATCTATCTATCTATCTACAGTATCTATCTATCTATCCCGCATTCAACATTTGCAGGCCACGTGGCATACTGTCGGGCATTTCTATTGGCCAATTCATATTAAACGAGTTCCGGTCGCTTTCATGCCCTTAGAAACAAGTTAGTTCCTCCGAACGATACATTTCCACAATTAATATTGACATTTTTTAACAATGTGCTTCGTTTTTCGCAGCACACTACATTTATAAACAAGACTTTATCCGGGATAGTGCTTTCTGAAGTTGTTTAAATGCGTGTCGTTTACGAGCGTTGCCGACGTATCGCGGAGGGATCGTCACACGGCCGCTGGCTCTGGCGTGGAGCGTAATTTGAAACACTCTCGAGCTCGCTTTAATCGCACGAATTGTATATTGAGAAAACGTATTGAGAAATTAGTGGACTTTTTTTTATGACGCATTAGCTTATATGTGTTTTATTTAGACAGCCTCATTTACCTTAAATTTAGATGGTAAGTATTTAACTCGCTGTCAGTCCATTATCTTGAACACTGCTGTTCGCTAACGTCCCGTGTGAATAGCGCTCTATGAGTCAGAAGTAGCTAACTAGCTACTGTTAGCGTTCAACAACAACAAATAGCTTTTTTTTGTTTTTGTTTTTTTTTTTAGCTACTCGGCGATTCTGTTCTTGTAAACCCAACCATTCTGTGCATCATTATTTCTGTAATCGCATCCAGCATGAAGCACATACAGCAAGTTAACGTTATCCTAACTTCGTGCAGTTTGTTTCATGTTAGCAGGGATGTTTAGCTTGCTATATTAGCATCCTGTCAATATCTGGGAAACACTAGTGTACGCTTTGTAACCGTCTGGAGTTTGGCATGAAATGTTCATCCGAAGTGCCGAATTCATATCATTATTCGCTGTCATGGCCTGCGAGCGTATTACTGACCACCCCCCTGTTGTCATCCATCTTTCCTCCAGTAACGACTGCTGGTACATGTTCTTGTGGTTCAGCTGCTCTAAGATGTGTTCATGTTTTCTATACAGATGGCTACCGTGGAGAGGAAGACTAGAAGTACTGAGGGAGGTCAGAAGGAGAAACTGTTGGCCCCCTCAGAAGAAGACTCTCCATCTGTTGTAAATGACACTTCATCTCAGCTGAACTTCTCTGAGCTCACACCATGTCAGTTTGGCATCTCTGTCCAGAGTTTTACCCCAGCATCACTGTCAAAAAGCAAAGGTGAGAAGACTGATCCTTTTTTTATGGTAACTTGCTGCCACTTCATTTACATAGCCTTACTGGGGCTTGTGGGTTTGTTTATAAACTGTACAATATGAACAATCCAGAAAGAAATTAGTTACTGAAGGCACTTTCTCTCCATCTTGCTCAAGAAAAGTCTCGTCTGGCACAATTAAAAGCAAGGCGGAGGTCCAACGTTGGTGTCCGGGGCTCCCCAGAGACAAACTCCCTCATCTGCTTCATGGCACGACAGAGGATGAAGACTCCACCAACTTTTCAAACTCCAGAGGTGAGATGCTCATCAGAACCCTTTTGTCACTGGTCAAAAAAACAATAATAACATCTGGTTTGTGTCCCTAATGTGAATAGGTACAATCTGCATTCACTCTTGCATGAAAAATGATTTTGTTGTAGTTATGGATGTTATGGATATGCTCCAGCTCCAATTAGTGGTGATAGAAACAATACCTGCGTGGACACCCTTTTTTTGGCCCTTGTCAGGCACAATGCTATGACTTGTGTTGAAGTTTAGAACACTGGTTTGTAAAAATTTTTACCTTTCTGATTTTAAGGGAAACAATTTTCCCTTTGTCTCTGTTTTGTGCAAGCCCAAACAAAGTTCAGTTGATGTGGAGTTTGAACAGGAGACTGAAATTAAAGATATTTTAAAAACTACTTTTGGTAGGTGTTTTCGTATCCTGCCAGTGGCCTCACTTGTACTGCGGATGTGCAACTCTTTGCAACTTCTGTCATCAGCTCCAGAAAAATTATGTGCCTGATTGAGGAATTTACTGATTAATACTTTTGAAAACATGTTAAACTTCTTCTGGGTGCATTCTGTTGGTTATCTGATCTGCTGCTTCCCCGTGTCTGACACGTTCATGATGATAGGTGAGACACAGAAAGAAAAAGAAAACGGAAGGGCAAACTAGTCTCCCAACAATGTGAAAAGAATCAAATTCCTCTTTTTTGTGGATTTACCCACATTTATAAAAACCTGCATATACATGCAAATTTTGGAGCAAAAGTGGTACTTGAGAAAGACTTGCACCCCTGTTACCTCATATTGGACTGTGAGCCACTGTTTTACACTCTGGAAACTCTGTGTGATTGTAAACGTTCTGTTTTTCTTTATCAGTTGCATGCAAGGATTGTCACTGCCACAACTACATATAGTTGTACTGTATTGCAGTGTTTCACATCTGCTGTCCATATTCATTTACTTCACCAGATTATATTGAATGAGCTGTGCTCAGGTTAGCTCATTGGTTCTCACACCAGATTCACTCACATTACTTTCAAGAGAAAGTAATGAACAACATTTTAAACATAATTTATTTTACTTTTAACAGAAATGAAAATGGTCATTTGTGTCTTGTAATCAGAAGTCTTTCTAAATAATATCTTGTGGAACAACACATTATTTTCAGCAAAATTATCATTGATATCCTCCTAAACTGAGGGTAAACAGTCTATAGGATTTGTTTAATGCCTACAACTAGTGCTGCGTGATATGGACAAAATTTTATAGCTTGATATATCTAATTTTATGTCCCGTTAATGATATATATTTTCGAGTCACTAGTAACAGCTTGTTGGATGCATGTTGCCGTTGTCTGGTTGGTGTCTGACTTTTTAAACCAAAGCCAAACGATGGAATTGTGGTTCCCCCTTTTCGGCACCAAATCTTCTCAGGGTTCTGCTTCTGTATCCGTGTCTGATGTAACGTTACTAGTAACGTTATTTTTGTCTTCCATTGCGCTCTCCTCTGTCTCTGTCATGCTTCTTTGCCTCTGTTTACTTCTGAGCGACTAGTGCCGTAAACGAGTCCTTGTGGCTGATGAAAAAATGCTACCACAAAGCAGTAGCGTTGCTGCAGTTACTTTCGCCTTCATACAATGGACTTGTTTTGAACTCAAAATTTGTATATCCAACGGTCATTCTGACAATGAGTTGTACTGTACAGAGCGTATTAAATCACAACCGTAGTGTACCTTAACGTCAGTGTAGCAACAGTGCTAATCAAGTAGCCTACACGTTAAAATTACGATATAATCAACAGAGGGTTATATCCTATGGTAGACATTTTTATATTGCACTACAATATATATCATAACATTGCACAGCTCTACATACAACACACTTGCTTTTGTCCATATACAGACCTTACAAACAGCACTGATCAGTTGTACGCAGCCATTACCAGCCTAGGAAGCACCTCAAGGCAGTGTTAATATCAACAAGAGCTTTATGCATCAATCTTACTTTAATGCTGCAAATAAACAAAGCAGAACAGAAAATAATAAGGCTCCCACTGTGACAGTGAAAGTTGAATGACAGAATGACTTCTGGCAAATGCTGTTGAGTAAAGCAATATTATGTATGAGGATTGCTGTTGTGCTGAAAATTTCAGCTTGGCAGCTTGCCACATGCGACAGCATGTAGCAGAAACTCAACAGGAAAACAGACATTATAAACCCATCATCAAAACCATGCAAAGTAGAGCTTAACCAATACATTTACTGCTAGTTGCACATTTGTTTTGCTGCTTAAAATATCCTGACTAGTTTAAAACAGCCTTTGTATTGGTGGAGAAATCGGTTCAGTTTAATTACAAGTTTATAATATAGTCATTGTGGAAGTAAAAATATTACAGTTAATCATTAAATGTTCCACAACTCAAGGCACTGGTCGGGTATTGGTAAACAGAATGACCACCCACTCAATGTTCATTTGTCACAGTGAAACTTCATTCAAAGCAGAGCTCCACCAAAAAGCCTGCAATCGTTGGATGTGTGTGGCGAACTATTTCTTTTTTAGCTGAAGCCGACAACGGGACAAAATAAATGTTAAGAGAGACATAGTGGAGTTCCTATTTTCGTTTTGACAGGTATATTAAATTCTGTAGTCTACCTCTTACATGACCTGGCAAGTGACATTATTCCAAAATGCATAAGAATAACTCCCCCAACATGGTTAGAAAATACTACCTCTTGAGCCAGCTGCACAACGAGAAAATGTCAAAGCATGATCAGAATAGCCTCACCTGACAAGACAACAGAGTGGGTCAAGTGGGGGAAAAAGGCTTCAATTTGCTAAGGAGCATATAGAGTGGCCTCTGGAGCAATGGACAAATTCTAGATGTTTGAGACCAGATTTACCCTGTTCCAGTGTGATGGCAGCATCAGAGCAAGAAGAAAGGATGAAGTGATGAACCAGTCATGCCTAGTGCTACAGAACAAGCCTGTGGGGGCAGTGTTATGATCTGGGTTTGCTTTAGTTGGTCAGGTTTAGGTTCAGCAATTGTATGTGCCCAAAAAAATCAAGTCAGCTCACTACCCGAATATACTGAATGACCAGGTTTTTCCATCGATGGATTTTTTCTTCTGTGATGACATGACAGTGCCACGATTCATCAGGCTCAAATTGCGAAAGAGTGGTTCAGCGAGCATGAGACATCATTTTCACACATGGATTGGCCACCACAGTCCAGACCTTAACTCCATTGAGAATCTTTGGGATGTGCTGAAGAAGACTTTATGTAGTGGCCCGACTCTCCCATCATAAATACAAGATCTTGGCCAAACATTAATGCACCTCTGGACAGACATAACTGTTGTGACATTGCATAAACTGATCAAAATGATGCCAAGGCAAATAAGTGCAGTAATCAAAGAAAAAGGCGGTCCAACAATATATTAGAGTGTATGACTTCATCTTTTTGTTTTTTGTTTTGTTTTTTTAGGCCAGGCAGTGTATAACACTGCATTACTGCTTTTCATAACATTATAAAGTACCAGCTCACAGAGAACTCGTTAGTAATACCTCACCCAATATTTAATTATCAAAGACTCACCATGCAGGCCTGAAAAGTTGTTATCAAAAGTTATTAACAGAAAACATGTTGGTCACTGTGTACTCTAATATAGCAAGTCTCCATTGGCAGAGTCTGCAAATGAATTGTATATGTTGGTAAAATTATGCATAATTAGAACTTTTGAGCATATAAGGGACCAAAGGAAAGTGCTCTTTGTTGCAGAAGTGGTTTAAGAAGTTCCACTGGACTTCCATTGGTGATTTTACTATTAAGGGGTAGGGCTGGGCATTAAATTGGTTAAACTGATTAATTTAAATTTTTTGTTTGGTTTTGGAGGATCTTAAAAAATAAAATGAATTTTCTCTTTTACTTGCCCCGCCGCCACTCCCCATGGGCTCTGGTAGTTCATAGTAGGTTCTGCTCTCTCCCCGCATTTATTTTCCACAGAGACACAAATGCAATATGGCAACAAGCCAAGAGTTCATTCCTAAAAAGACACTGTCTCGTTAGTAGTTTGGTTTTGTAGCGTCAGACCTCGAACAAACCACGGTCTGCTGCAAAGTTTGTTCAAAGGCTGTTGCAACTAAAGGCAGCGGGCCAACCCATTTATTTCAGCATCTCAAACAGACACATCTATCAGAGTGGGACACTTATTGTTCACTACTAAAAGACCGCGGCAGCCCACAGATACCCGCTAAAAAGCAGCCAACATTAGCGGAATTATTTAATCGTTGTGTCCCGTATGAGAAGAAAGGGTCCCGGTGGACAGCTTTTTCGGATGCAGTTACGTTGCATATCGCTAAATATGTGGCATACAGTGGAAAAGCCAGATGTTCATCCACATGCTGAACATTTTTGACCCCAGGTTTGTGCTACAAAGCCACAACGGGGAATGTCTCAAGCCAGAGGAAGCAGACAGGCTCATCTTCCTGGCCAAAAATTTGGAGAAAAAAAAAAGAGAAACACACCTCATGTGTACCAATGTGGAAACTGATCTGTTTTTATAATAGCAAGCAATCTGACATTACATATATTTTTACAAAAGCATTTTATCAAAGAGGGACACATTATTTTAAAAGGATGCACTTTTATTTCAATTGAGTTTGAGTTTGCACTGTTGCACAATGGCAGGGCAAATTTGTTTAAAATAAAAGCATTAAAATAAATGCAATTCTTTTAATAATTTCTCATTTGAAGTTTGTTTTTCAGAATGGAAAAAAAAATTATTAAAATCGCAAATTGAGTTTGGTGTGAAAAAATTGGAGATTGAATTTTTAGGCCATATCGCCCAGCCCTACCTAAGGGGTAAATTCATGGTCAAATTCTGCTTGAAAGAAAGCTTTCTACTACCCTTGTGTGAATGGTAATGACAGAATATTTCCCTGCTTGAGACTTACCATGACTTGCCTGTTAGATGATGCACAGCTCAGAAAACATAATCTGTGTGTGTGTGTGTGTGTGTGTGTGTGTGTGTGTGTGTGTGTGTGTGTGTGTGTGTGTGTGTGTGTGTGTGTGTGTGTGTGACAAATGTGCTGCCTCTCAGTAATACCACTTCAGTAATTTCAGAAGTCTATGAGCTGTCATGCCGCATCACTGAGCAGATATGTTTGTTTTTTTGCCATCTCAACTCTCAGCTTGTCAGAAGTAGCCCCTTCCTTCCCCGGGTGGCCTCCACACTGAAGCAGAAGATGGCCTCCTTCCAGAACCTGATGGATGTGGAAGAGAGTGAGGTCTGTGATCCGATGCCAAGGCAGGACCACAACACTGGAGGATGCATCAAGACAAGAGATTATCTGTCTGGTGAGGCTGCCTCATTGCCACAGGATTAATAGTTTGATTTCTCAATAAGGTTCTATGCCAGTAGGATTTCTTTTTGATGTCTGGGGGCACTGTTCAAAAGTAATGGATTAATGCACAGTATAAACCCGATGCTGACATCATCTGACCCAACAGCACTAATTTCTTCTCAGTTTGGTCAGCTTCTTAAGTTGGCGAGTTTTGCAGATGTTTTTTTGCTGATGTGAGACTTTATCTCCAGTTTTGATCAAGCTGTTTTTCCAAGTGGCATTTTTTATATTTGTCTAATTTCGTATTTTTTGTATTTTTTTGTATTTCACTGATATGTCCCCGAGTCCCATTTGTTGTTGTATGTTTATCAGATGGGTACAGCTGTGATGGAGGGAAGGAGAACCACCCACCACTGATGACACCGACACCCACACCCTGCAAGAGGAGGCGCCTAGGCCCCCTAGAACCCTGCCAGTTGGAGATTAGAAAGACCAGCGCTCCTATCCTCCACCTCAGATTGGAGCAGGAGGTAAACCCACTCTGTCATGTACTTACTTGACTGCCGTTAATAATTTAAGTAAAAGCTTTTACCTCTCGGTTCTTCGTTTCCATTGAATATGCTGATTATTTTTAACTCCTCTCTGAATGAGAGATCTTGGTGCTGCACAGCATCCTAAAAGAGGAAAACAAGCACTTTCAAGTTAGCCAAGTTTGATTTAAGTGCTAGGTATTAAGCTTTATTTATTTATCACTGCATCTTTTGGTTTTTGAACTTGAGGTCTCTCCTGGTATCAAGTTAAGTGCAATATTAAGTTTTATGTATTTTGTGTCATTCTAAGCTCTAAAACAGCAGTTTGGCAAATCTGTATTTTTTTGTATCCACAGTAGTAGTGTTGTAGCAGCGATGCTGTGAACAGACTGAAAGCAGTTTGAATTCATCATTTCCACAGGAGGACAGAGAACCAGTGACACAGGCTGTGACAGAAGGACCGCTGCCATTCACTGAGGCTGTGGAAGAGGCTCAAGCTGTGCTTATATCCCCACTCCCTCATGTTGATCTTGAACTCAAAGCCTGTTCGCCTGCTAAGAACCAACAGGTTAGGTCTAAATCCAGACTGCAACACACACACACATGCACACAGAAGTTAGGAATGAATCATAGAGAAACTGATGACATTTTTAGTGATGCTTCAATGACACAAGGCTTCCCACTGGGTAATGCCATTTGAGTAACTGAATGTCAAAAAAAATCCATCTAAAATCTGGTGCACAATTGACAGCATGACATGATTCAGAATGAATTCATGCAGAAATGTTAAAACTGTAGAAGTAAAGTGAAAGGATGTAACACTTAGTAACTAGGCACATAATGTCCTGAATAAAATATGTAATGGCCTTTGTCCGCGGGTCATGTTAGAACACTTTGGTAGCTGCATGGTGCCGATCAGTAATGTTATATGCTTCGACTGTAGCCACACAGCAGGTGATAACAAAGCAGAATTTGATATTGTTGTGCTGGTTTTTCACTCTAAAATACTCAGCATGTCTGATCACACAGAGCACTGGAGAGAACACACCATTTTAAGAAATGTTACAATGTCTGTGTTCAGTATTTTCTATTGTTTGGGCTACTTGCCTTTGTTTTTACTTCTGTCAAAGTTATACCAGCCACAGTTTTCTGATCTGTGTTCCTAGGGCTATATCAAAGCTATATAAATGGAGATATTTTATGTGCTAAGCTACTTCTAACCAAACGTTATCTGTCCCTGCCTCACATTTAAATCAATCCTTTTATTGACTAACAGCTGTTAGAAATAAGAAATGTAGTCTTGTCACTTAGGTCAATGCTTACTGTTGCTGTTCAAAATAATTGTTGTTTAAATGTTGCAAGACAAGAAATGTAAAGAACATCTACTTTGAGCTGATACGATGAATTGATTAAAATCATTTCACACTCCAAATTCTTCTAGATTCTGTGTACAAAAATTGAAGCTTGTATCAGATACATTTCAGTAACATTCACTTTTACTCAACAACCTGCGCTGTGAAGCTCCTTGAACCACAGTCCAACAGAACAGGAGCTCTCATATATTCTCTCTCAGCAGGACTGTGTCTTTGAACTCCAAAGCCCCAGCAAACCACCACCTGATGCTTCTGCAGCGGCTTCACCAGCTCGGCCCACATCCTCCTTCCGCATCCCCTCTCTGCCTTCTCTGCTGGAGATGAAGCCCACAGGTAAACACACAGTGCTCTCTGCGGCCATGCAAGAGTAACTGGTCTTTTATCTTGGTTTAGCCCTGCCTTTGAGGCTTGGTGTATGTACTAAGCTTGATGCAGTTGATCCAGGCTACGTACCAGGAGAGTGTCTGGGTTGATTTTTAGAAAGGAAATTGATATTAACTAACATGTTTTGAGTATTCTGCATTGAAAAACATGGTGTGTTTTTGCTAGAAGGGGAGTGTAAATGGTTTACGTGAAATGCTAGTATTAATATCAAATAACATACCAAAATTGGACAACAGTTGTGCACTATATGTTGCAGTTTTACCACATATTAATGAACGTCAAGAACCATGTAAACAATCTAAGATTATAGCAGAGTAGCCCTACTTTCTGCCTCTTCATACAGTGTGTAATTGGGGCAACAAAAGGTCAGTGCTTTTATTTATGCATTCAAGGTTTTACTATTTTCGCAGGAGAGGATGACTCCACAGAGACATCCAAGGTCAAGAACAAGAAAAAGAGTGTGCGCTTCGGCACTCCGCTCTCTCCCGAGTTCTTTGATAAGAACCTGCCCCCCAGCACCCCGTTACAGAAGGGGGGCACGCCGGCCCGAGCACCCACACCAGGTGGCAGCTTAAAGCTGCGCTCATTGCTAAAGACACCGCAGAGGAGTGAATCCCAAACACCACAATCCCAGCCAGACCTCAACAGTCCCACTGCGTTTGGTGCCTCACCTACACTTGCAATGCCTCGCAACCGCAGGATGCACTCTGTGGGTGATGACAGTGAGGAGGAGGATGGAAAGGTAGACAAGATGGCAGATAATGTTTCTGTGATGTTAGCATGTTGTTCATACAGGGCTTTAGCTGTCTGTTTTGTTTTGCTTGTGGTCAGTATTTTTTCTCTTACTTGTAAATTATAGCAAGGGAAAAATTCAGAGGCATTGTGTTAATATTATTTACAAAAAAACATGATATGACCCACCATCTGTTCTCCTTTATTTTCTGTTCATAGATTGTTTTCCCTTCAGTGGAGGATATTGACTGTGCTGTGACATGTGATACAGGTTGGTTATTACAGTTTATTTACATTGAGAGTAACAAGTTACTGTCGTTGGGAGAGTAGGAGAGAGAGAGAGTCTGTTTGTATGATGACAGCTCTTTCCGTTTGTTGCATTTTCAGAAAGCACATGGGACGCCGAGCCATTGAATTTAAACACTGCTTTCCAGGAAGAGTCTCTTTCTCAGAGTTTGACAGGTGAACTGCTGTCATACGTCTCTATTTTCTCCTTTCATTGTCACTTAACTTTATGTCTTTGCCTCTCATGTTCACTGCTGTCTCCTGACATGTACTATTGGGTCAAGCTATAAGACAAAACAGAAAGGGTGTTTCAGTCTGGTGTGTGTGTGTCTCCACTCATTTTAGATCCCTTAAGAAACTAAGCTAGTTGCCATTCTACTACAGTATAGATACAATATTGGGGAGGTCAAATTGATAAACATGTTAAAAGAGTGTGCAGGTATCTAAGATATTACACGGTCTTAATCATTTGGATTCAGCAGTACCATAGTGTAGTGAAATTTAATCTCTCTTCTTTACCATTTACCATGCTACCCTACATTACTATTTTCAGCTTTACATCTAACTCCAACCATTTCCTCAGAGTCTGACACTAAACCCAGCATAACCTCCCAGATGGATCCCTGGAATGAGCTGACATCTGGGCCAGAGCAGGAAAAGAAATTTGAAGATCCAGCCCAAACTAGAAACCAAAGAAAAAAGGTGTGTCTGCATTTTTCAGTAATTCCCATAATGTGAAATTTCCAGTTCAGACACCTAAAACTTTTGAAATCTCCTCAATAGCGGCCAGGACCAGAGCTTGAATCCAGCAGCGAGGCTCCAGCTCGCTCCGGCAGTCGAAAGAGAAAGGTCTGCTATTACCACAAACTGCTTTCAGCTTGATCTCACTTGTACAAATCTCCATTAACCAGTCGAGATTGTCTCTTTTATAATTTAGGGGTCATAACATGCTCCCATCTAATCTACTGTTTAATTCCACTGGATCTGAACTTAATCACATCAGAGTATATCCACTTTATGTGTGTGAGAGAGTGTGGCAGAGAGACGGTGTATATAACCTATCCTCACGCCAACTCTGTGTTTCCCCCAGCAGCCAGAGGAGAGCGAACCTGTGAAGAGGTCGACACGCTCTGCTGCCAAGTCGGCCTCAGGGAAGATAAAGGTGAGCTGGCTGAGTCGACTCGTTTGATTTCTCTTTAAACCACTTCAGTGAAGTAACTGCAGACATGGAGCTTATAGCTGCACACTGTAACTACCACTTATTTTGGCTGAAAGCTCTTGATGCACAGTATGTTTATATGCCACCACAGATTTATCATCCTCAATACAGGATTATAAATAATGGGAATTCCATTATAAATTCAATTAATACATAATGTGGTGCTAAGTTGTGTGTGAGTGGGAAACTGGCACTGCTGTCACAGATGACGGTACAAAGCACTTAACCAAGTAAAAAAAGCAAAATATCTTTCAGCCTTGTCTATCAAGTCATGGTTTTTGTTGCTATTGTCAACAAATCTTCACTGAAAGACCAAAACCAACAACTAATTAATCCCAACAATGTTGACTTCCCTACCCTGTCTGTTGCTCTGAGCCTTTTCTCCCTACTTGCAGTTTGTATCTTGAAAAATAAACGCTAAATATGAACTTTTATTTTTAGAAAAAATAATTTAAATTCAAGTATTGTGGTTTCAATTAACATGAACTCTGACAAAGTCATTTCTCATTGTCAAAATTATTAATTATTATTATTAATTATAATTAAATATATATTAATTAATTAATTAATTAATTAATTAATTAATTAATTATACCCAAAACACCCGCTTTCTCCTCCAGTAATTATGAATGTATTTCTGCCATAGACAGTGTGTGTTTGACAGGTAAAGCCAAAAAACTGACAGTCAGAAACCACAAACGTAGCATCATTTTGAGGAGCTACCAGTCATTGCATCTTTATGCACCACCTTTGCTTTAGGTAAACAATGAACTATTAGATGGATTGATGTCAGTGTCTGATTTGTTACGCTAGCGAGTCAGTCCAGCAGCAGCATGATGTATGTGGAATCAACTCAAAATAAGCTACAGTATCCATGTTCATCATAATGTAGGAACATGTCACACCATGTACATCAGTGTGGCTCACTGATGCATTTGAATAGTCTCTTAGATAACAATGGAGCTGTCTGGCATCTATTTTTTTCTTTTTTTAGTGTTTTCATTACATTTGTTGATAATGAGAGAAATATAGAATATCACCAGCCTGATCCCTTTAAAGCCATTCAGACAAGATTAATTAATAAAAGGGATAATCCAGAGTAATACAGCTGATGAGTCACAAGAGCTCTGCTTCTCTCTAACTGCACTGCACACATTGTTCTGGATGGAAGTTTATCCAGGGCTGCAGTACAGCAGGTTCTGTGTCGTTGGCAAAACATTCCCCTGTGCATCAAACAAGTTGTTTAAAGGCAGTCTGCAGTCTGGATAGCTGTAGCTCTTCCTTACTGTAGCTCATACTGCAATAGTTTATTTACTGTGCTTGTAGTATTTGAGTTTTCTCAACAGTTTAGAAGATGTAGTCAAATTAGGTAAGCCAAATAACCTTTGGTTCTATGATTTCATGCTGCAGGATGTGGGCTGATGAAATGTAATTAAATCATTGAGTAAATACTCCACTGATCACTGTACAGCACAAGGTGTCACTCAAGTGGGACCTTAGTTATCAGACGTTAAAACAAAATTGAATTAATTCCACCTCAAACATGAAACGGTACATGTCAGACAGTTTATCTTGATGCATAATACATTTGATCACTGTTAGCGAGGGGGACTAAGTGACATTTTCTCCAGTAGTGTGTCCAATGTAAAATTATCTGAGCTCCTTTAGAGAAGATGCTTTAAATATAAACTGTATGATTTAAGTTTGTGATAACTGTGCTGTATTAACAGTTTGTTTTCCATAGTAAATGTTATTAAGTAATCCCACTTGTGACCTAGAGCTCGAACAATGAGCCACAAACAACGTTTCACCTAAAGGTCCTGAGGATGATATCAAAAGAGTGTGTTAGAATCAATCGACATGTAGAAGAAATAATCACTGTGCACCATCTGTTTTTTTTGTTTGTGTTTGTTTTTGTTCCAGCTAACAACAAAACTCAGTCAACACTGAAACATCTGTATAAATCATTTGTAATGATGCAGATTTCTCTCCACAGATGACCTCCACAGTAAGACGTCAGTGGAGTAAGGATGTAGACCGCTCCCTGTACAGCTCTCGAGCGTATGCCTCAAAGAACCCCACCTTGAGTCCCATCACAGAGAGGTTGTCCTTGATCAGCCAGTCTCCAGCAACACAGCAGACTCCCTTCTCCAGCCACACAGGTAAAACATACAGGCAATTACCAACATTATCTTATAGTAATGGTTAATTATGGGTTTGCTTCTGTGATAGTGAGTCGGGGGGGTGAGGGGGGCCATGTAAGCCCTGATTCCTGAAAAGTTCAAACTTGATTAGTTCACCACTGTTATGTACTCATTTTTCCCGACAGCCCCAAATCATGAGAACCACTTGAACCCTGAGGTAACCAACGACAGTCAAGCAGCAGCTGAACCCACTTTGATAGATGCCTTAAACCCTTCAGAAGATTCCGTCACATCTCCTAACTGGAGTAAAGATGGCACTGCAGGCATCAGCAGGAGGCTATCTGGCCCGAGGCTCAAAGGGAGAGGACTGAAGAAGAGGAAGGTCAGTGTTGCTGAACTGCAGACTGGTGGAGTGATGGAGGAGCATTGTGAAGACCAAACCTCTACAAGCCTGGAGGTATCCAGCGAAACCCTGCTGACCCTCGCTGTACCTCATCAGGCAGGGGCTGACACTGAACTTAATGTCCAGACTTCTGCAGCTACACACTGCACAGACTCAGAGGGAAAATTTGAATGTGATGGCAGTGCTGATGCCCACTCCTTAGACTGCCCTCCTTCAGGTGAGGAGACCGACAATGCAGAGCCAGCCCAGGGAAAAACCAACAAGAGGAGTTCTGCAAACAGCTCACATCTACAGGAGCAGGGGAACCAGGCAGAGGAGCACCAAACGAGCCATGAGGTGGGGGAGAGGCCTGCAGCTGTCCAGCAGGAAAACACCAACAGGTCAAGCTCTGATGGTGAAGATGAGGAGGGAGCTGCCAGTTTAGACCTTGCCCCCTGGCAGGCTGACTTTAATTTTGAAGATGTGTTCAAACCTGTGGCCACTAGAGGTCAGCGCTCGGTACGGCGTAGCCTGAGGAACCAGAGCACTGCAGAGCACGGTGCAGGTCTCGCCTGGCTGCCTTGGAGCTCCCCGGAGTCCAGTAAAGAGGCCCGCAGGAGGACCAGAGGGAGACGACTCAGCGCTGCTCCTCCTGTCCAACCTTCGCTCCCTGAGGAGACACTAGATGAGGCCTCATGAGACTTTTAAATGAATGAACTAAGGTGAAAGGGCGATATCTGATACATCCATTCCATCCTCATACAGACCTGCCCTGTTTTATTGAAATTAAACAGAGACTTTACAAAGAACAGCTTGATTGTTTTTATAAGAGCTAAACTGTCGATGCTTCTGCTCCCTGTGAATTATTAGAGCTGACCGGTAATTTGTAGCCGGTTTCCCTCCACTAACCAAAGCCAGTCAATACGCTGAGAGCCAAATCATCTCTGCTGACCACCTCTTGATCAATATCCAACCACTCAGCTGGTAATCACAGTGCATCCTCAGTCTCACTCTCCAAAGTCACTGGATCGTGCATCTCCCAGTCAATATCCACTCTTTATGGATAGATGAACAGGGCCATACTGCATTCACCATCTGTCAGGCAAGGCTGAGGCGGGTGAATAGTAATTGAGGGAGAAAATGTGACTTAGAAAATGTGAAGTCTAATTAATAGACTCAACCAATTCTGTTTATTTATGGTTGTTGGAATGGTTTTGTTTTTAATTTTGGGTCTTTTTTTTCCCCCCAGAATGAAATTTCTGGAAGTGGTTGCTGTCTTATTATTATCTGAACTTTTAATGGATGATTTCAACATACTGTCAATGATTAATAGTAATAGCCTGATTGAAACTGTCTTACATCGCATCAAATTTAATAATAAGTAATGTGTTCTCTACGAGTTCCCTGAAATGTCCAAATGTACCCTGCTAGACTCCAATTCTGATTAAATGCTTTGGTTGCATGTAAAGACACCTCATTAGATCAAATTGTGTTCATTTAACCACATGATTTAGACTCATTTGCAAGGAATTCATCCAGATAATAAAACTGCCACTGTCTCTGCAAATGTGATGTTCCAGCTGTGTGGTCAGTTCACTTCCAAGTGCAGCTGCTTTCCCTTTTTCATAAACCAGGACCCTTTGCCATAACTGAATGCATCGCTGCGATAAATTACCATTCTGGTCTACACTTTGAACACAGCCAAATGTGTGGAAGTAAATTGACCTCTAACCTCAGATTCCACCACTAACAGATTCAAATCAGCTGCTCTTTACAGGCTCCATTCATCTGTCAGAGAGGACCGGATGGAGAAGTTACAAATTGAGTTTCAAATTCAGTTCACATAGGAATATTGGCTCCCAGAATGATGCATGACTGTAATCTATCCATCACTGGGTAATTGACTCCCTCTTTTTACATCAAGTCAGAGTCACTTGGCTGAAGGACACCAGAGGTTTCTTGGTCTGAGCGCGTGCCAAGGACTCTTCAGTATTCCCACTAGAAGACAAATGGATAGAATCATATAGCTGCTAATGCAGGTCTGGACGAGCACTGTGGGGCTCCTGTGCCATCTAGTGGAGCAGCTGAGGAGCTGCAGTCACCAGTTACTCATCTGTCAACTTGATCAAGTGTGAGGAGATGAGAGCAGTCACAGGAACTGATGTTATCATCAGCACAGGAAATAATGTGGTAGACGCACATTCGTTAATGTCAAAAGGGGGTTTTGTTGGGTGCCGCTGCAGAACAAGAATCACTTCTGTCTCCTGTGTGCCTGTGTGTTTTTACTCAAAGCGTCATGTGCTCATGTTATGACCATTTCAAAACTTGTAACTGGGAGCATCTTTGTGATTAGGCTGTTTTTATTGTGTGAGCGCACAGCCAAACTGCTGCTCCTCTGTGCCAGAGGATGTGGGGTGTGTTTTGTGTCAGGGAGAGAGCGGGAGAGTGTGTGTGTGTGAGGGGTGTGAAGCCGAAGCCCCCGTCCCTGGCAGACGGGCATAGTGAAGACGGCTTAACACAAGAACAATGGGGTCCTTTGACCAAAAGGACGCCCCCAAGACATGTGGCCTCCCTGTCACCGTGGCAACCCCCCATGGGACAGGGAGCGGGCTGACAGCTGGAGAGGACTTACAAAAAAATGGAGTCCATTTCTTTCCACTGAAGCTCTCCTGCTCTACATCTTTTCTCTCCTCTTCTGCTCGAGAGCCTTATGAATGTGGGTTACATCTCATTTTACAGCTTCATGTGTTTGACCTTATGAGCCCAACTCCAGCCCGACCAACTCTTCCAGACAAAAAAAAAAAAAACAGAGTTGGAGGGACCACAGTAAATCAAGTCTCTATGGGCCCTTGCTGCTGTCAGTAGAGAGCATTGATCTCATTGACAAATACGGGCTTGAGCCACAAGATTTCACACTCACTGTACACTTGATTTTACGCCTCATTTTAAAACGGATGAGCACTTTCTGTACAGACACAAAGAGGCATAATCAGTTATTTGTACTCCCAGATTTAGAGACTTTGGTGTTTCAATTAGTTAATTAGTGGCTGAATGGCATTAAGTTGTCCCGCTGCCTCGGTCCTTTTTCTGCTCTCGGTGCTGCGAGCCCCCTATTATTGATGCACAGAGGCGCGCTCTCTAAGCCCTGCACATTTCTCCTACGGAGCTAAAGACAGCAGGAGGAGAGCGACAAACAAAGGCAGGACAACAACAAGAGACCCTCTAGCTACTCTCAGTTTGGTTTTCTGTCGCAGTGTGTGTGCGCGCTACAGCTGCGGCCGGCTCAGTCCTGCTTCAAGCAGCTGCCTACAGGTGCAGCACCCAGACCTCAGACAGCAAGGTGTTCAGTGGGGTTTTTTTGTGTGTGTGTTTAGTTGAAAAGTGCTACGCAGTTAATTGGGGACGTCCATCATGTATGCAGCAGGCACATCCACCCTGTCAATGCAGCTGCTGTACTGGAACCACTTTAGCCATTAATCATTTTGTATTGGACAAGAGCCTGACTACGTCTCATCACAAGCAGTCGTGTGAATATCGGATCGGTTTTCTAGCACTATAAAGTATATATCTAAACTCCAGGCTTTAGTTTTTTCATGTATTTTAATACCCAATGTGCAGGATTTTGGAGGATCTATTGGCAGAGATGGAGTCAGATATTTATAAGTGTGTTTTCATTAGTGTTTAATCACCTGCAGCTAAGAATCGTGTTTTCGTCCTCTTCCTCGTGCTCCACCATGTGTCTACAGTAAAACTGGCTTAAGAAGATGGCCCTTTGCACTTTCAACAGCCACTGTAGGGAAGAATGACATGAGGGGTGTTGAGTTAGTTGCAATCTGTAACCTTACCACTAGATGCCACTAACAGCCGAGCTACGGAACATCTTGTTCTGTGTTCCGGAGCTCATGTATGTACGTGAAAGCGCGGCTCGCCCGTGTCATGCCAGCCTGCAGCAGCGCGTCATCTAGAGATTCAGAGTCTTGCCTGTTTTTCTGTGTCATGCAAAAGTGTATCTGAAAAGGATCTGTGGACGGTCGTGTCGACATCACACCAGTCGCCTTCACTGCTCTTTCAGTGTCTGTGTCTGTAGAATGTCACAGACGTGAAAAGAATACACACAATGGGTGATGGGCACTACTTTTGCGGTGCACTCTCTTTTTCTTTCTCCTGGTCTTCCTCTCCCTCTTCATTCATCATCTTCTTCATTGATCATGTCAAAGGCAAACTCCATGTAGAAAGATTGAAGGCACAGCAGTGACATAGTTGTCACACACGCTCAGGACACGTGGCCTTACCATAAGTCCTACACACTGGACCATTTGAATGATTACGCTTTCAAATCAATCTTATTTATACAGCCCAAAATCACAATCACATTGCCTCAGTGGGCGTTACACTTTGTACAGTGAACGCCACCCTCTGTTATTGGACCCGCGATTCTAGGATTGATGCAATCAAGACCATAGAGTCGATCTATATTTACAGCTTCATCTGCATTTTTATTGGTCTCCAGTACATAAAAGCCTCCAGTGTCTCCAGAGGGACCTTCTTGAAGGCTGATTAACTAATGTCATTTCAGTCGTTGGCAGTTTGGTCTAAAGACAACAAAAATTTGGCATTTGGAGTCAGAGGTGAGTTTTAGCAGACCTCTCTAGCCCACTCATCTAGGCTGAAAGCTAACATAACGCATCCGAACCGCAGTCCTATAGCATTGTGGGTAATGTAAGTATCTGATTCTGACAAGGAATAAGAACACACCGGTTCAGCTGCATCGGTCAGTTTTGATCCTTTGTTTTCCTCCTTTAAGTCGGTCATGTAGCTGAATGAATTTGCTCTGATAAAAGCAAACTGCTCAGATTAAAAGAAAAACCCAACAAGTGTCCTGGGGTAACGCGTTGTTCCGTACGGAGCCTGCAGAACAGCTTCGGTGGTATTTGTCAGACCAAAGATTATTCGAATCCGCGGAGCTCTACTGGAGGAACAAACACCGTCTCCTCCAAAAGATTCTCCTGCGTTTGTATCAGGTGACAATCCTTGAGAAATGTCTTTATTGTGCTATAAATAAGCAAAGTGCTCTGGGAGTGTGAGCAACTTCAAGTTGGTTTACCGTGTCTGCAGGAGCTTTTATAAAGTGCCGTCAGGCCTGTCACTGTCTGCAGGTTTCTGCTTTATCTGGGAACACATGCAGAGTGAGGCCAGAGGAGGAAACAAGGAGACAACTGGTAACATCCTGTTTGTGTCAGGAAGCCCGATGATTTATGGTAAACAGGACTTTTTTTCTCACACGGGCACTAACAGCATTGTTGGTATTCCGCTGTAACAGCGGAGCAGATGAATGAGGCCGTCAGTCACTATCACGACAGTCTCAACTGTTCATAAAATGATGTGCAACATGTAAATGCCACGTGAATAACTGGACAATGATGTGCATTTTAAAGGGGCATTATGTAGTTTTGGAAGAAAGAAATTCAAACTCAGTAGTGATGGTTGCGATGTTAAAGAGGTAACAACACAAACTCAGATGTTTATTTTTTGAATAGGTGAATAAACAAGCTGCTTTCAGAGGAAAATAAGGCCCCCAGAACACTGTGTGAAGCTAGAAAGATGGCAGGGTCCGCCACATGAAGGAAAACAGTATGAAACGGTGTTGTCCTTTAAGGTTGATTTATTCAGTTTATTCAGCCATGAAAATAAAACAGAGTTTGTTTATTTAGGTTGTTCAGACATAAAAAATAAATAAATAAATAAAAAATCAATCAATGAAGCTCTTTCTCTTCTGATTGTCGACGCCGCCACCACATCCTGTAGAAGCCCCCGTTTCCGCCTGTTACAGATAGAAAAGATGAGAATAAAATGTTTGAATTGTTTCCATAATTATGAGATAAAAAGTCAAAATTATCTTTATCTTATCTTTTAATCCCATATAACCATGGGAATATATATGTCTTTTGATAAAGGCAAAACTTTTTTCTTGAACAGTGGGCTTCCTAACATCCTCGTCCTCTGAGTGTGTGGTGGTCAGGTTCGGTTCTTTGGGAAAACGTGTTTCTTTCAGCTTATTTTTATTAATAACAATTTCAATTTCAAAAAATCTTTATTTGTGATCACTATAATCTCTGTTAGTGATGCGTTACTGTAATGAACCCCAGCGGATCTATTATTTTAAAGCTCAGGTCCCTCTGGCTCCCACAAGTTTAGTCATACTGAGAAAATGGACGGAGATTTGATAAATGTTTAATGTCCGTGTTGGAGGAAGCTTGGACTTTATCCAAAAGGTTCGGTGGTGCCTCCAAGAAGATGATTTTACTCTTCGGTGGAAGCACAACAGCAGATGTTTCACTAAAAAAAAAAAAAAATCTGCTTTGCTGCCTAAAATCTTGAATGCATACTGGAAAAAAATCCCCCATGTCTCTCTTTTTCTAACACTAACAAATATCCATAAAATCAACAGCCTGCTTTTGAGCCATTCAACATCATAATCGCAGACAGCTTAATGAGAAGGAGTTATTATTTCATGTCTTGTGTTTCCAGTCGACAGCATGAGACTTTTTAAAGACGCATAAACACTTAACAATTCAAACTTGGGATATTGAATGGTGTATTACAGGGTGTAGACCAAAACATGAAAATCTCTGAGGCTTGATTGTTTGAGATATTTACCCGAAAACCTGTTAAAAGAATGTATTTTGCTACAAAAAATCAACTCGGCTGGAAAAAGTCATGAATACATGATGAGAAAATCTCTTTTGTTTCTGTGTTTCTTAAACAAAACACACATAAAATCAAGAAAACCTACTTTTTTAGCTATTTAACACCATGACTGCAGGCACTGCAATGATAAGTAATTATGATTAAATGCCTTATTCTGCCAGTTCATCGCATCATTTCTCTTAAAAACAAGCAGCTGCCTGTTCACACGGGTCAGACTTTATATTTTGTATCCACAATTTTACAATCGATCATGATCCATTTTGTATCCACGGAGACACATGGAAACTGCACCAATCCTCCTTCCTCACATCAAGGACGTCCTGCTGCGTCTGAATCTGCTCTGTTGATATGATTTTCCTCCACGTCCCAGAAACACGCGTTCCCTCTGGACGTGGATGTGGGCTGCGTGTTGTGCAACAGTGTGGTGGACCGCTGACCTGTCCGGGGTGCCTTCCAGGCTGTGGCATGCTGGGAAGAGTTTCAGGCCCCCTGCCTGTATTTTGTAGAAGCAGAAAAGAGCAAAGCGCATCACACTGCAGGCCCGAATTCTAAACGCTCAATGATATCACAACCCAGGCCGTCTGATGCGTACTAGTTCTGGGCGGAGGAGTCAACTGAGCCAACATCATTGACATTTCTTCCTCTGGAGAAAGGAGGCAGCCTGCCATGGCAACTGGAAGACGAGAGCTATGGCTGTTTCTTGAAGAAATCCCTGAAGAGAAGCTCTATCTTCAACTCTGTGTTCGGCTGTGTGAGCATCCAGCTGAAGGGCACTGAAGGCAGTTACTACTTGTTCTGCAAAGGGCCCTCAGAGATTCAGCTAAAGAAGTGCTATAAACTCAGCTCTGGGAAGGAGAAAATGTGTCAGACCACCAAAGGCCAGGTTTTTGTATAATATACATCACGGTACATGGAATAAATGGTAGCAAAAACACATGATACGAAACCGTCACTCTGAATATATACAGTACACAAACTGTATATATGCTAATTGATTGTACAGACAAAGAGTTCTGCATGGATGCCACATTTTTGTAGGCCAATCCAAAAGTTAGCATCGCCCTGCTTGTCTATGAGACATGGATGTTGGATTAATTTTGTTCACAGATGAACATGACTTGTAGCTAAATGAAACCAGGGGCGGACTAGTGAGTAGAAGTAGAAGTAGTAGTCTCATTTGGCCACTTGATAGCGATCGCCTTCTCGAGAGACATGTTTACACTTTATAATTAAAACGTGGGGTATTAACTGACAGATTTAAAGTCATGGAACAAATCATTAAATATCTTAACCTTGTGTAACCCTTACCACAGATCTTACTGCAGGCATCGTCTTCGAAAACACATTTTTAAGGAAAAACATTCACACGCAAACTTATCTCCAAATTTTAGGATTCACCCTTGCAGCACTCAATTATGCTGAAGGTTTTCCGCTGTGCTAGCAGACAGGAAATGTTGGTCTGCACATATTGATCAGAGGTCTTAGATTGATTACCATGACATTTTGTACAGACACTCTGCAGAATTCCCAGAGGATGAATCCTGATGACTTTGGTGATCGCGCAACGAGGTCGACAATCATCGCTCTCGTCAAATAATGAAGCTCTGGGCTTCCCAACTTGTCAAAAACTGACACTTTGGGAGTGTGAGGACAGGTCGGCTGAGTCAGCATTTGATGAGTTGAGAATGTGACTCAGAAAATCTACTTTCCTCACAAATGGCACCTTTAAAGAGACAGGAGCTAAAACACAACAGAGAGCTGCAGCCGTGGACAGTATGAAGTTACCAATGTGTTTTTTCAGCATTAAAGCATGTAAACCTATTCAAGTAGTGGCCCAAAATAAAACTGAATATGAAAATGAGCATAGTGTGTCTTCTTTAATCTGCCACACATCTGTAGTTTAGTGTAGACAGCAGAGTGTCAGCTCAGTAGCTTTCACAGAAGATATTATAATGAAGAACAGAAACTTTCATGAAGTATGAAGTTGGTTTCAAGACATATTTTTACACACTGTGGCATGGAATGATGTTTTTTATGGACAGATTCCTTATAATAATAAATAATCAGAACGCAGAGTGCTTGACAAAAACAACCAGAGTCAGTATTCTACTGAGTACACTCAAGGTATTGTGAATTTCCAACATCCATGGACACATTTCGGCAGCATCCAGGATTTTGTGATTAAAAGCCAGTCATGGTTCAAGCATGACTGTGTAACTATTTGCTCTGAACTCAGAGTTTTCTGTGTATTAATCTACCCACTGAAGCCCTCACAGAGCCGGAGGTGACCTGATCAAGATCTGCGGAGGCTGGCTGACTGCTCTGTGAGAAATGGGCCAGGCTGACATGTGTCAGCCGTGATAAATGAGCAGGTGTTTGGCTCGGTGTTAAGTAAATGGAGTCATTATTGATGACCTCAGAGCTCCCAGTGTGTTGCCAGTTATCAGTGATGGCTTCCAGGCCCCCGCTGCAGTAAAAGGGGATGTTGTGATTCTGCGGGTCAGAGGAGAACTCATGGCCTCGGGGCCAGGCTGCAGCGTCTGCCACGGTGGGGTTAAGTTGAGATACTTGGACTGATGACCTCTATTCCTAAAGTCAGAGGGAAGTTCAGTGGCACTGACGCTCTGTGGTCTCCTCTGTGTGGCCTGTGTGTTACTCGCTCCCTTCATGATCCTCACAGCTCAAAGTTGCATTTAAGATTTTATGTAACTTTTTTCCTAAATATACACACAATATGAAAATGTTATGAATATTATTGACAGCTAGAAATAATGTGCATTTCTGTTGGGGTAAAACATAATGTGCAGCTTTGGCTGCTGAGTTTGTCACTTCCTGCCACATCAAGAGAGAAAACATTGTCTTCTTACCACCACCACTTCCTCTTGTGATTTGTTCTTTTAGTGTGATCGTTTCTGGTGTGTATGTTTATAGATGCATACATACATACATTACATGTGCATGTATAATGAAATAAGATGTACACAGTATGTGATATATAGTCTGTTATATGTGTGTTATTCTATTTCATTATTCAATTAATTGTGTTATTCACACATTTGTTTTTCATAGGTTCCCTCTTATGTACATAGGCACTATGGCCAACTACTATTGGTGGAAGTTATTGAATCACTCTGCTGATTCAACTCAATTAAACTGGATGAGGTGTTTTTTTCCAAAGCAAATGCACTTCAATACGTAAATGAGTGCAGTGGGACATTCTGACTGTCCCCAGTTCAGTAATACATTCAGTCTTTTGTTTAAACCGTCGCATTCAGCTCAGTACAAGCACTGTTTTTAAGGTTAATCACTTAGTAGCTAATTCTTTGCGATAGTTATCTCATCACGATTGTTTCTCTGACTTACACAGAAAAATGCACAGTATGTAATTTCTGCCACTAGGGGTCTCCCTGTCATATCCAAATAAAAGACGACGTAGCGTGGGATCGTGAGAATTGCTTAACGACCACCATTGCTCATGAAGCTCTATCTGGAATATATGTTCACAGATGAGGTAATATAAAATGATAGTCATTTGATTTATTTAGTAACATCATCGCGTGATGCACTGGGGCCCAAAAATATTTATTTTCCCATAAGCTTACATTGTGAAAGAAGTGTAGATAAAACTTTTGGAGCATCACAACCCCCCGGAATGACTCGTTTTGTTGTCATAACTGCAGTCATTCAGTCCAATAAAGTATGGAAAGTCTAGAAGAGCTGCACGATTTAATTATTCTATCCCCGTTCAAGTTAGCCAGGCGCTAAACAGCAAGTTAACCAGCTCGGTCAGCTGAAGTCTCCAGTGTGTACGCTCTATGGGCTAAACAGCACAGAAGATCCAGGTATTGTCATAGGTGGGAAGTTGAGCTTTTTTGGCATCAAATCGCCACTGAGCAGACATTAATGATCGGGGCTCAACCTTCAACACTGTGTCCAGATTTATTGTCATCATGACGTCAAAATGTGAAATTCTTGATTATCTTATCGGTATCAGCCATGAGAAGCAGGAAATTATCGTTTATGTTATCGGCGGGGAGAAAAAAAAATCCATATTATGTGTGTTGCTAGGTTGTCTGATTACCTATGTTAAAGTGGCTTAGGGTTAGTGTTACAGCTGGATTACACATGTCTAAGGCCGACTGAACAAGGCAAATAATCATCAGTATGAATAAAAATCAATTATTTATCCCTCTTTAAGATTTGTTGTCAGCCAATACAGAGTTTGAAATGTATTCATCATAATAAAAGGCGTAACCCTCCACTACATCCCAGTATCTGTCTGTTTCCGGGCAGGAAACGTGTGTGTGTGTGTGTGTGTGTATGTGTGTGTGTGTGTGTGTGTGTGTGTGTGTGTGGAAACCCTGGATGGATGAGCCATGATATCATCATCTCTCTCCGCAGCAGCTTCTGTTGTCTCTCTCCATATGAAAAACACAGCGAGCCCTCTGTCACTGTCACCTGGGCTAGATACTGTTATCCTATAGGACTGAAGGTATTTATCACCTTCACTGTGATACGGATGCGTGTCGCTTTGTTACACGTCTCTCGGGATTATCTGCGATTTTAATTTACATCAATGTGATTACATAACACGCTCCATCTGTTGCATTTTGCTGGCGCAGGGGGGAGACAAACATGCATATCTTCACACAGACAAGAATTTAATTATTCAATTAGGGACCATATTGAATGAATAACTGATTCACCACAGTTTACATAATAACAACACAGATCATTACTGCCTCCGTAATGCAATTTAGGGCGACCGTGGAGGGCTCATCATTCATGGGAATGTACACTTTTTTTGCCCCCATTACCATGCCGTAATCTTATAGTGGCATCGTTAATATAAATGACGGCGAACTGAATGGCTCTTAATATATATTGCATGGCTCATATTGATGAAATCAAGGAATCACATCATTTGCATTCACTCGTCCATTAAACGACATAAATCTCGCTCCTGACTCTTAATGGAATTGATTAAATAGGTCTTCATGTTCTCCTTCTGGTGTGAGAAAAAAAAAAGCTTGTTGTGTAAGTGAAAAAAAAAAAAAAAGAAAGGAGGGGGTTGCCTGTAGTTGGGAGGGATGGAGGTGGGGGAGAAGTAGACAAAGCCTGCTGAGCTCCAGAGGTTAAGTCCCCCCCACCACCACCACCACCACCAGGCCCACAGGAATGTGTGTGTGAGAGGGTCCTGGAGGCAGCATTGTTGTCTGTGGTGCATCCTGCTCTGCAAACACTGCAGAGCTGCCATACTCCAAGACTCTGAGGCTTGGACTTGGGAAGGAGCCTGTAATGTGGGAGGTCTGGATACCAAAGAGCCAAACAAGGCATCATGTGATATGGTTGCTGTTTGTTGTGTGAAGGCGGATGAAAAAACCTCTGTGGAGCAGTCGTTCAGTCATAAATTAACTTATTCGCTCTCAAGAAGAAAACACTTTGATGCTGGTTAAGCAGGGTGATCACAGCAAAACTCCAGAACTAATACAAACTAATGGGCGTCGCAGTCTTTTAATTATCGGCTTTCCCATCTTTACTGTTTACACTTTCACTGTACTAGGCACAGCATTTTGACTCAGTGTACACGCCGTCTTTCTTCTTTACTGTCTAGACTTGTCTGGTTTGCTAGTGTGGGGCTGTTTTTTGGGGGGGATTCTTTTTTTTTTTTTTTGCCTATAGCTGCTGGTGGTTATGCTTTGGACTGAACTGAGCTGCCAGGCTGCCATAAACAGCAGTAGATAAAAGAGCCAAGCAACGGCTCTTGTTACTAAAGAGAAAAGGTCACTCATTCAGTTTTCCATTATGTAAAGGAAATGGTTGACATTTTGCAAAATAAATGGTGACTAGCTAAAGATTTATATAAATGTAGCCCTTGTGTTTTTGCATCAAATGTGAAGCTAAGGCCCAGATAAAATTTGCTTAGCTTCGCATTAAAACTGGAAACAATTGTATTAAATCCACATTCATGCATCTCAAAAACTCACTAATTGACAACATGTTAAATCATATCTGTCTGACAGATACAATAACTTGTAGTGCAAAAGTGTAAAAATGACAAGTTTTGGTTTGCAGGTGGTTACAAGCTGGAATTCTTCCTGGATTAAAGATTAAAAAACAGGATATAATGGTTTACTTTGTGAGCTGAAGAGGTGCTGGTGTATACCTTTTTTTTTTTTTTTACATTTGTCCAGGCCTATGCTTGCTGTATCTCACCATTTCCAGTCTGTGGGCTATGCCAAGCCAAGCTAAGCTAAGCTAACTACTCAATGACATAACATTCATACTCAGCGTATAGACATGAGATTGGTATCAATCTGCTCATCTAACTTTAGCAAGAAAATGAATAAGTGTATTCACCAAAATGTTGAATTTTTCTTTTAATGAACTACAGTTTTTCGGTGTAAACGATGCCCCACGTGATTGGTTCCATGCTTACCTTTCAGGAAAGGCTTATGTGGCTGAGAGTTCCATCAGCAACAGGGTGCCAATAAAGCTCTATACTAAATAACATTATTTTCCCTAGTAAGGACTTTGACATTGCTTTTTATGCAGACGATGCAATGCTGTATGTCCTGTTTAAGTAGTCCTTTCAGTCTTGACCATGAAACTTTTGTTCAGTCACATGTTATGACTGCACTTGACGACAGACAATATTTTATAATATCCTGCTGCTCCATCTCTCTTCTCATGTTACACTTTACACTTTCCACATTACACATTCACTGTCAAGGCTACTCAACTTGAGGTATTCATACGTACACACTATGCAGTAATACCTTCAAGTATTACGCACCCTATAACTGGAATGAACAGCAACTTTCCTCAAGCTGGATTTGACTGATTTTTATGACTCTTGTGATTTATTTATATATATATATATATATATATATATATATATATATATATCTCATATGTTGACAATGAAAGTGTCATGGTCTCAGGTCTCTCTTGTCATCTTGATCTCAGTGATGCGACCTGTTAAACAAAGCTGCTTCTGAACCATGCCTCTGAAACAAAGAAAACTAAGGAATAGATGTGTCAGAGGTTTTCCCACTTCAGCACTATTGATTACTGTGACTGGTTCCTCCTCTCCTGTACTTAATAGTGTTAAAGTCAGAGCTATTTGTGTGTGTTAATGGCTTTGTCAGAGGCCCCTGCTTGAAATGTACTTACACGTAAAACGACTGTTAACCACAGCAGGACAATTGATTTGTCAAGCAGAGTAGTTGTGGACATTTTCCTCCCTGTCTCTCCGCCACTACAAGTGTACTCTGCAGTACTCTTAGACACTTCTGTCTCGAGTGAAGGAGGCAGTGTTTTTTCAGGAAGATTTCAGACAGGAGGAGACGGAGGGAGAGCGTGAGGTGTCTGGCTTGACTTTCAGTTCAGCGCCGACAAGCTGCACTTCACCTTCCAGCTGCTCCCTGTCCCTTTGGATTCAAGGCAGGGGAGGGAGCAGGGGCCACAGGGAGGGAGGGAGGCCGGGCAGTTGGGTGGATGGGAGGAGGGCTTTGGATGGAGGTGGGGGTCAATGGACGGGTGGGGGCATGCTCTTGGGCGGACAGGCCCTGGAAATTTCCGTTGTGTGTTTCAGCTCTTTTCAGGATGGGAGGGGTTTGGAGTTGGAGTTTGGGTTTGAGTTGGGGGGAAGTGGTTGGGTTGGGGTTTGGGGACTTGGCAGCAAGCCAGCCACAGCAGGAAGCTTGCTAGTTTCACACGGACAAAAAAAGCAGCCCTGGACAGTGCCTGGCTATCTGAGCACAGCACTCCAATCATCACCCAAAAAAACAGGAACTCAGAAATGAGGTCTGCACAGGTGGTGGCACATATTGACTGCTGCCTCCTAACAGCTGCACTCAATATTCATATTTCCTTATTTTATGTTGACAAAGTAAAAGGTATCAGCCAGATGATGCATTTCCTGTGTTTCCTTTCAGCTGAGTCACTTCCAGACTTCCATTTGATAATGTCTTATTCTTCACTTAACATCATTTTACCTGATATTTCCCCGGCACAGAAGTGGCCATGGATACCATACAGGTTGATTATAATTAGTCATGTGTCAAGTGGCCTTGTTTACTTGGAAAATGCCCCCTCAGCTAGACTTAAAAGGCAAACATCCTCATTTACCGAACCTAAAGAGGCAATCAATCAGATCCTATTTTAAGCATGTTTCACAATAGGAGATCTGACATGTAACTGCAAGGGGATCTAAAATAAAAACAAGAGCAAGAAGACCTATTCATAGGCAGTATGGAAAGTGGCCAACTCACAAATAACAAAAAAATGGTAACATAAAACAGCAGCAACAACAACAAAACAAGCATGGTAATTGTAGCATGAAATATTGCTTTTTTTTTAACTGAATGGGATGCCGTAAGTTTGTTTGGCTTGGCGATGGTCCAGTTTTTAAAGCGGAGGCAGGAAGAAGCGGAGCAGAGCGAGAGCCATCAGGCCCGACAGCAGGCCTGGAGAGCAGGAGGTGCTGCTGTGCATCAGGTGGGCAGGATGTCTGTGTGTGTGTGTGTGTGTGTGTGTGTGTGTGTGTGTGTGTGTGTGTGTGTGTGTGTGTGTGTTTGTGTGCACATGCGTGAGGGATGCAGGGGGCAGGTGGACACTGGTGCAGCTTGCTGGGGGGCTCGGGGCCCCTAGCAGGTGGATGCTCGGAGAATGGAAATTAAAAAAGGAGGGATTAAGGGGATGAAAGGAAGCAAAGGATTACTTGTCTCCTTTTCTCCACCAAAGATAGAAGACAAGCTGAGGGTCTCATACCAAAACATCCACTTTAGGATGTGGGTAAAGTTTATTACCCGAAGCAACACATTTTAAGCATATAGATGATAGTAAATCTGTTCATATGTAAACTAAACATTTCAAAATGGGAACAGATTTTTAGCATGTTACATGTTACTTAAACATAAATACACATACGGGTCACAGATAACTAATGTTTTTTATCAACCATCATATTTGATACATTTTAAAATCTTGAACCGGAGAGATAGTAACATTTTTTGCTCAAAGACACTGGTTTAAAGCAGACATTTCAGCAGTGCACGTACCTCCGCCAAGGCTGAACAGTCCCATTTTATACTCATTCATTGACACTAGCCAGCCTAAATGTACCAGATTTTTTCCTCAAGATCTATGCATTATCCCCTGAGAAACTGGCAACAATGGCAAAAAACACGCTATGTTAAAGAAACTGAGAAAAAATGTTCTTTATCCAGATAAGCACCAAACGTTAATGGGGTCTATTCTGGGCTGATACCCATCCTCCATCCAGGTTTCTTGGAAATCTGTTCAGTAGTTTTTGCTAAATTATGCACTCAAACAAACAAAACAAACAAATGACCAGCAGACAGACACAGGTGAAAATGTAACTTCAGTGGCGGAGATGTATATGCTTTTTCCTTATCACTGTGAGAGATTCATAACACTTACATACTTATCTGTTAAATGTGAGGCCAAAGCCAGTAGCCGGTTAGCTTATCTTAGTATAAAGCTTGGAAGCAGGGAAACTGATAGGATGGCTTGAACAGAAAGTAGCAAAATCCACCTACCAGCAACTCTAAGGCTCACTAATAGGCATGATATGACACAAATTTAAGTCACAATTTCAGTAACAACTTGAGGTTTATGTAATGGTACGTGTGGCACTGTTTTGTGGCCGGGAGGGGTGACTTGCTGGACTCTCCAAGAGTACTTTAAAAATCACTGCTCCTGTGTGTTAATTGGTTAGATTTTGGTATGTTGGACAGTGCCAGGCTAGATTTTTCATGTGTTCCAGTTTTTATGGTTTAATGCTAAACTATAATAACCAGCTGCTGGCTGGAATGAGAGTGTATCAATCTTCTCATGCAACTCAAGAACATCTGGAAACTCTGAGACCACTCCTTTGAACAATTTATCGGAACTGTTGCCTATTAATTTTCTGACAGCCAAGTAATTATTTAACCAACTCATCCTTTCAGTTCTCCCCTATTTTAAATAGTTTTAAGCGGCATACATGACTTTCATAATGCTGGAACAAGCAGGCACATGCTGTGAGTCATCCCATAGCAATCTGCAACATCTTATAAAGGTGAGTTAACGTCAATAAAGACGACCGTAAATTGAGATTAAGCTAATTAACCCTCCTTTAAATCCTTGCCCTCAGTCCCCTAATTACCAAACAGCACACATTTGGAATAAGTGAAAGTCATCAACTTACACCTCTGAATGAAAATCAATACGATCTTATCTCAGTTAAAGTGAAAAAAAACCCTATCCTCCTCCTCCTCCTCCTCCTCCTCCTCCTCCTACACCATCCTGCCCCACACAGGTTAGTTTTTTTTTTCTGCTGTTGTGTACTGGTGAACATGGCCTCTGCAGTGGATTTTGGCACACAACATTACTTATTCATGGCGGTGAACGATGGATGTGGTGCGAGCTTCTCCCGAGTATTGTCCATCTGTTAGCTGGACTACTGTACACCCTAATGTAATATGTCAGTCCTCGGGAGGCGTACTAATAGCCGCTCATGTGTTGAACGCTTCACACTATTTATCTGTGTAATAACACTACCGTTAATTATAATTAGTGCCTTGTCATTGGAATGTGATTTACCCGTCCCTGAAGAAGTGCAAGACAAACAGCGAGTAAAGTGTGACCTTACCGGTTTTATTTGATCACCACTGGGCTGACGGCAGCTCACCCTCTCACAGGATACCCTCCAACATGGGAAAAACCTGAGGTCTAATTGCTCCCTATAAGACACTTTATAATGCGCCTCTGAGGACTGCTGTACACATCACTTTACACAAAGCTGCAGATAATTTAATTTCCACCCAGGGAGCTTTCAGCATTAGGCTGTAATAGAAAAGGAAGATTGCTGCCAGATTTCTGACACAAGTGCCTCTGTATCACCATGATCATGAAATTGAGGCAGCAAGAATCAGATTTTCTCTATTGATTGTTTTTTTCTTCTGAATACCAAGAAGGTTGTGCTGCCCCCCCCCAAGGTAAATTCTTTCCATTTGTTCCATGTGAAACTTCATCAATCTGTGTGCAGAACTCTTAGTGCTTAAAGGTTCTGTTTGTCAGACGAGTTGATTTTTAGAGTCTCATTCCCAACTCGTAAGATATTGATTCACTGGGATGTGTCCGACCCAAAGCGTCAGCATTTGAGGATTTGGGAATGAGACTCAAAAATCAAATGGGACTTTATATATTCTTACTTTTTACATGGTAGTTTTTAATCTATCTCCAACATTTATTAGGCCGGTAAGTGTCCAGTGTTGATTTTAATATCGAGCACTCTGAAGATCCAAATGCACTGAGAGAGAAACCTTTGCGTTATGTCGCTTCCATCTGTCACCAGATGCTGTGATTCATGGCGCAACACCCTCCCTTCTCCAGACATAAATTATAAGGGAAAAGGGTGTTAGTCTCAGCTGTCACTTAATGAAACGCAACAAAGTGGATCGGCTGCAGACAGTTTACGTAATAATTTTCCTTTGGTGCTGAGATAATACTCTGCTTCACAGTCTGAGGAGCGGTGCATCAGTGAACCACTCTGCATAGACAGATAATAACACGCTTTATCATGTAGTGTAATACTCCAGATAGCTACAAGGCAACATCTGATCATCTCCTGGGAGTGGAGGGATCTGTGTGGCTGGCTTCCCATCTTCAGCTTAAAAAACACACAGCTGCCACAATAGACTGCAGTGTGGAGGGGTGTCTCACTTTGATCTTTAAATACCCTCTAACGTTAAGGCACGCTCATTGGCTTTGATTTTTTTTTTTTTTTTTTTTTTTTACAACCTCTGGGCAAAATGCAGACTCTCCCTTGAATCGCCCCCCCCCCCCGTGTGGCTGTAGTACAGCAGAGAATGCGAGAACACCTATCCTCCCTTTTCCCTTTTTTTTCTCCTCCCTCCAACACCACCACCATCTGTCCCTTTCTTCCATTTCATGTGCTCAAGCAATATCCACACCCCTCTCATAGCAACAGCACAGCGCCGCCGCCCCCCGCGCCTTGCAGTGGATTTTTCTTCCCCTGGATCTTCGCCTCGCACCATGCAGACGGTCCCTTGGCCCTGCCTGACGGTTCAGTGTTCCCCCCTCCCCCACCAGCCGTGCTCCTGTTTCACTCAAAGATGGCGTCGGCTCTAGAACCCCTGGTCTGTGGCTGCATTTTTAGGCTTGTTGTTGTCTCCGTTTCGCACGGATTTGGCACCTTCTCCTCGGCGGCTCGACACGAAATTCCGGTGAGTAGTAGCGGAAGCCGGATGGGGGGACACGGGATTTTTTTTACACGGTCTGCTTTACCCGAGCTTCCCTCGGAAACCAGAACCGGACCAGCTCGGGCTTTCTGGGGAACCGCGAGAGGTAGAGGGAGAGAGGGGTACGGAGGGATGATGATCGCGGAGGTGGGTGGGGGGTACGGAGGGGGGAGCCGAGGCCTAGCTACTCCGCTCCAGCGGCCTTGTCTTCACCGCACCGCAGGCTGTAGCGTTACGTGGGAGGGCGGTTGGTGGAGGGAGGAAGTCAGCGAGGTGGGGACCGCTCGCAGGGACGCGTCTGAGCGGGCAGAGGCTCATCGCCCAGGCCGAAGGCTGAGAGAAAGGCCGCGAAGCATGTAATACTGCAGAATCCGCGGCTATGATATCTTCATTTTTGCACTTGCCCGCTAGCCGAGATGGCCGTCTGCAAGTTGCATTGTGCCTTTTACAAGGCCGCGATCTCACGTTGATATCTGAATGACATTCAAAATGAGATTATTCGCTGTGTGTGCTGCGGTGTGCTGGTTTGTATTGTCTGAAATGTCGGCCGGAGGAGGAAATGTTTTGTTTTGGAGCTGGAGCGCTGGCTAACCTCTCGTTTCACGCTGTTTACGTTTCGGGTTAGCGGGTAACGTTAGTAACATAATCGTAACGTTAGCTCGTTGGCTAGCTCCAAATGTTAGCTTTCTAAACAACAGCTGTTAGCGGGAATGCTTGTTGTCAGACATTTAGCTGCCTAATATAATATCAGTGAGCGTGAACAGCATCGCAGGAGACTGTTTGGCAATGCGGCAATTTACTTAGTAGTGATTTTTAGCTAGCCTCTCAGCTAATGTTTGCTAACAGTCTGTGTTTTGACTGCATCATGTTTACGTTAGCAACCCCAGTAGCCCAGTGGTCAGCTCACTCGTGCAGTTTTTAGGGTGATGTTTACGTTTTTCGTACGTCCTCGTTTCAGTCTTTATTTGACACATTTTTGCCATATCTAGCGTTTATTGGAGGCTGTGGGCATGCTTATGTGGTGGCATTACTTGTGTCAGACTGTCTTTGGTTTCTGTCATTAGATGCCATTAAATATCTCAACCACATGGATGTATACGGAAATGTCTAGCAAGCTGTTAATATGCATAGTAGTAGATGGACTGCAGGTCTTCCTAATGTCCAGGTTTGTTTGCAGTGCTCTCTAAGGATGTGCATTGCTTTGTTTATATCTGTGTGAGGGCACTCTGTGATCTGCCAGTGCTATAGTACACTCTTCAAAGTTTCTGCACCTCATCATCAAACTCATCATTGTTTAGAGACATCTTTGTTACCATTTTTACCTGTTGCTTTATAATAACGTATAACACAGGGTTTTGCTAAACACTGTTGTCTTTTTTTCTGTGCAGGTTTCCTCTGCTATGGAAGTGCAGTAGGCATGAAGGTGATCAGCTCTTGCTGCTCCCTGGAGTGAGATATCTGTTCTGTCCCAGAGCTGAGAGGCCCTGACTGCTAGAGGAGTGAAAGACGGCGAGAGAGAACACGTCAAGACGGGGAAACGTGGATGCAGGAAAAATCTTGTGGAATTTTATACTCTGTGGAAAACAGATTTACCCTCACCTTTATCATCAAAACACTGATTCCACGTCTTGGAGACGATAATCATCTTCCACGCCTCACATTGAGAATTGGCGAGTTTGCCGTTGTCCATGCATAGTTATTTTGCAACAGACAAAGTGGAAAGCTCCTCATTTCTGTGAAAGCCTTTTTTTTTGTCAACATCTATTCTACCCTAACTTTTTTTGCTTTGGGAGTTTAAATTGTTAATACACCTGCTCCTTTCTTCACTCCCCCTGCTTCTCGCCAGGGACCTTCACCTGGCTGGGAGTAGGTGGTGGGTAGACAGCTTTTTTCCCGGGTGGGGGGTTGGCTCTGGGGGTTTGTGCTATGGTCAGCTGCTCATTACCGGGCTGCTCATACTCAGCTTCTGAGGGACTCTCTGTGCGACCCCAGGACAAGGGATAGTAAGCAGGTAGAGGGCAAAGAGGAGGCGGCGGCGGCGCTACGGCGCAGGCCAGGTGTTTCCTTGGCTTACAGTTCCTGTTTTTTGTCTGTGGTCATTGTGGTAAGGCCTCAGGGCCCCCGCAACCACTCAGGCTGCAGCAATGGTGAAACTGGCCAACCCAATGTACACCCAATGGATCCTAGAGGCCATCAAGAAGGTGAAGAAGCAGAAACAACGACCATCAGAGGAACGGATCTGCAATGCTGTCTCCATGTCCCATGGCCTGGACCGCAAGACAGTTCTGGAGCAGTTGGAGCTTAGCGTCAAGGATGGTACTATCCTTAAGGTCACCAACAAAGGTCTCAACTCTTACAAGGACCCTGAAAACCCTGGGCGCCTAGCTCTGCCCAAGCCCAAAGGTAGTGGTGGCTCTGGTGGAGGAGGAGGTAGCAGCAGCAGCAGCAGCAGCAGCAGCAGCAGCAGCGGTGGCGGTGGTGGCGGTGGTGGTGGTGGTAGCTCCCACTCCCATTCCCATTCCCATTCCCACTCCCACTCCCACTCCCACTCCCATTCAGGGAAGAAACCGGGACTCGACTGGAACAAGTTGATCAAACGGGCACTGGAGGGGCTCCATGAGCCTGGCGGCTCCACCTTAAAAAACGTTGAACGCTTTCTTAAGTGCCAGGCTGATGTGGCAGCCTACTTGTCAGGCAGCGGCTCCATGGGGCCCGGCCTCTTCCACCAGCAGCTGAGGGTGGCCCTGAAGAGGGCTGTGGCTCATGGACGCGTGGTCAAGCAGGGTCCACTGTTCCAGCTCATCAGCCGCAGCAGCACCTTGGATGACGGGACCGGGACGGTGTCTCTAGAATCACTCCCACCTGTCCGGTTGTTGCCCCATGAGAAAGACAAGGTATTCTTAAGGTCTCTTAATGTACCCTCACCACAAACAGACATGAAAAACTGTGTGCATGCTCCCCAGACTTACACATGTTGTTACATTATAATCAATAGTAAACACTTTGACACATTAATTGTAGGCATTATTGGCAGGTCAAACGGATGTGGCTCTTTGGTCTTTTGGCATCACATATGTGGCATAATCACTACTATCCTGTTGAAACTGCCACTGTCGTTGAGTTACTTGGAATAAGAATCAGTACTATGTCTTCTTCCAAGTAAAACTTTTTGGAGCACCAAAAAAAAATTGCACATAACTCCCTTTCTGGGTGATTTTGCAGGCCATAAAACACACATTCCACTTGCACAATTGTTGCTGCAGACTGAGAATCATCCAGATCTATCAGCTGGCAGTACCCCAGATGTTTGCACTGCATTTTCTCTGCCTGTTCAGAGTGGTTGTGGACTACAAGACTGTAATTACTACAGATCAGTCAGGTCTTTTCACTGTGCGAATGTTAGTTGTGAGTGTTCATCGAGAATATCGTGTCTTGGTTTACAACAGATAGCACTTTGCAGGTTTTTTTAGAAGTGGCTGACAAGGGATGGGGAAGATGCCAGGGTGAGCATCTCTCCACCAACTGGAGTGTACCTCTGTGTGTTGAAGATGTTGTCAGCGTGTGTTTTGGAGAGCAGGTCAGAGTATAGTTAGAAAGACTTCACTGAACCCAGCTGGTCAGCATTACATTGCCTTGCTGGCTGATGTATGAGAGACAGAATCCCAGGTGTGTGTGTTCTGGTCCAGACGAGCAATGCCAGAGTGATGCTGGGTGGGCGGCTCGTGGGCCAGTTTTCAGCAGCGGAGGTGGCAGATGTGGAGGAAGAAGTCAGAGTCACATGGCTCCCAGACTCCTGTAGGGAGTGTGGACCAGCTGCAGGGCTGCTCCCTGTCAGGACCTGTCAGGAGATTGGAGGAAGAAAGGAAGAGAAGGAAGGGGAGTAACACAGACAAGTGAGAGAGAGGTGGTCTGTAGTGGTGCCAGAGGAAGAGGCCGGGATGACGCAAGCTCCAGGCCTCTGTAACCAGAAAGGGAGAGAGAGGCAGAGACATAGAGGGAGAAGAAAGAGGGAGAGGCAGACATGCAGGCGACAGAGGAGAGCAGAAACACACCCACTTTTGTAACCTGATCAGAGAGAGCGGCCGGCTGTTACCCTCTGCTTCTAAGGGCTACGGACGCGTGTACACACACATGCATACACACAAATATGAAACCATACAACTGCATTCATAGAAATGCAGATTGGCCTCCACAGACATAACACAAACTGAGGGCATGCTGACACACACACAGTTCACATGTCATAAATCCTCTTCTGCAGATTCCAACAAGCTGCCTGTAAATAAACCCTTTGGCACAACTCACTGCTATATGCCAACCTAGTAGCCCATAATTGGATCATATGTCACTTAGGTTATCAGACAGCCAGTAGACATGAAAGACACTACACAGGCTCTAAACACTGTTTTGACTGGCTACTGGCTTTATCTGGCCCTTGTGTGTGCGCATGTGTGTGTAGAAGGCCATGCAGCCACAGAAGCTGGTGGTAAGGGCTCCCATACACATACACACAAAGTAGGATTAGCGTAGAGAGCAGGCTGGAGTCACATGGGGTCTGCCTAACACAGTGACCTGCTTGGCTGCAGATGGTCCACCTCTTAAGACGTGCAGAGATCAACCTCCTCTCTCCTTCTGACTCAGCCACTGATCGGCCTGCTGCTCTGCCTCACACAAAGAAATGAAAACACAAAGTTATGCATACCTCAGTGTGAAAATAATGTTTCTATACAAGTGAATCTATATTTGAATCCTCTTAATATTGTCCCAATAAGCTCTAAATCACAAGTGATATATAAGTGAATCTGTTGCCCAATATGCACCAATATGAAAACTTTGGATTTACAGAGACTGGAATTGCAAAGAGACGCTTTGGATAATTCTTAATTGCAAGTTAAGTTTTCATTGTACTTCCATTTTCGATGGTAAAGTTTTAGTCACATTTACCGATACATTGATTTGGGAATTTTTACTCTCTTATATCTGAATTTGCAGTGGCACCAAAAATCGTCTCTAGTAATCCCTTTTCAAACCCATTCAATTAAAGCTCAGCACTGGCAGAAAGTGAATTTAAACAGAAGCAATTTAGCCTTAAAACAAATGCCACCCTGTTACACCAGTGAAATAAGTAATCTGTTGATAGAAACCAGTGGACGTGAATGGGGAGGTTTTGTTGTTTGTCTCATCTTCAGGTCACATCGGCCATGAAGGAGCTGCAGAGAGGAAGCTGACATTTGTGTCTGGCATTCACACAAGCCAGTTTACTCTCCTTCCTGTGATGTTGCCTTCATATATCTCTCTAGAGGATGCGACCAAATTGCAGCTCAGTCATGTTCGTCTTGCGAGTGCCTATTTGTGTGTTGCTGATGTATGTCAGTCGGTGCCTGTGTGAGTGGTCTGTGCGTCAAAGAGATAGTAACTGCGCACCGAAGACGGAGTTTTGGTGTTGCATGATCACTCTTCTCCATTCTCCTGCTCTTCTGCTGATGCATCATCGCAACATTGCCTCGCATGATTGCTAACAGTTATGAGTATGAGAGAGTGTGAGTGAAGGCAAGAAGGGGGAGAGGAAAATCAAAACAAATGGCTAAGCACTGGCTTTGACCCCATTTGCGGGAGATTTGTGTACTCAACATGCTGGTGTTTGTGTCAGAGCGCTCCATCGCTCCATTCAAACGGGATCCCAGACCCTATTTCTGTCTCCCCCGTCTCACCCTAATAGGGTACCATTGCCAGGTCATGAAGGGGGAGGCAAATGGGGGAGTGAAGTCAACCAGGGGTCACGGATACATAGATGGCAAACCTCATTGCCTCCCTGAGCGCCCGTTAGCAGTATGAGGCTATGGCCATTAGGTGGGATGGGCTTGACGCTAAGCTTTTGTGTGTATATCTGTGTGACTATATTGTGTGTGTGATGTTCATCCCGTCATAATAGGCAAGAGCAATCTCACTGCCCCGCGTTTGCCCTCTCCTCAACAGCTGGAGCGAGGTGAACCAGAGTTCTCGATGTCGACGTGCAGTGTCATGGTGAGGACGTGTGAAAAAAGCAACGCAATTGCATTTTCTGCCCGTACATGGTGTTAGGCTGGTAGTGATTTCCCTCCAAAAATGTCCCACTGACCCCTTAACAGACTGGCATCCTGCACCTAATGTTTGCTTTGCTGGTAGTGGTTGTAGCAGCTACATTAGGCAGCTCATTATGAAACGTAATGGATATATTTATTCACTGTAATTCATTCCACTTTGCTGGTATTGGATCGCCCCCCCCCTCCCTCTGACATCACACATTAACTCTGCGTGTGTTTGCTCAAGGTGAAGACATAATGTATCGTCACTCAGAGGACTGTGAATACAAAATGCCCTCAGACATCGATTATGTGCCTTTGGTGCAACCTTCCTCTTCGTCTTTTTCCCTTGCTTCTCTTCCCATCCCCCGTTGCTGCTACATCATGTCGTGTAGGCACAGGAGATGATTTTGTGTGTTGACTGGTTGGATGGAAGCTTTCTCAGGGTTTGTGCTACACCACAGGAATGCCAGGAAAATTACTAAGTTTGGTGCCATGAAATGGTCTACAGTGACTCCATTGTCGACTTTTCTCAAATTTGAGATTTTGGACTGCCACTTTTCTTTTAGGCGTAGAATTTCTTTTATTTGCCTCCATTTCCCTGACAGGCAGTTTCCATTTTGCCAGAACCCTGGCCTCAGTTGACCCATTATTAGTGCTTAAAAAGTTAAAAAGGCTTCAGTCTTTGAAGGCACCAGCTTTAACCTCATGCTGCGCTGCTACCACAGACCCAGTTCTTGTTTGACATTTAGCGGTACACACCAGCAGAGAAATGGAGAAACTACAGGGCATTAATTTTTTGGAAGAATCCATTCACACAAATCAGGACAACCATATTTTCTTCCTTAACTTTGGTGGAATTTAATCTTGCCATTTGTATCTGGCAGTTTATTTTTAGTGATGTTACTCAAAATAATGAACAGACCTAGCAGTTAACAGTTGTCTTTAGATACAATAAAAAAAACTGTCAAGAGTGAGGTATGTGTTGCATGCAAAAAGGCTGCACCATAAGTAGACAATGCAAAGGATTTTTGCAGCTTTGAATAACAGATTATTATTTGGTCTAAATCAGAGATGTGGTCGTGACGCAATATTCAATATCATATGGTTATCCAATCAATATGTTTGCCACTATCACTGTCTGCCATTACACAAATTTGGTTTGATACAGTTCAGGGGCCTGCAATGTATATGATACAATATCATGAAAACAGTTGTGACACTTGCTCTGAGCATTTCTTCATCATCTTGGTCTAGGCTGTTCTTGACTCTTTGAATGTTTAGGATGGAGCTGTGCTTCAATGGACAAGGTGATACAGATGTGCCAAGGTATATTTATCATCTTAAAAATGATAATAGGGATTGATGTTTGCATTGATCACATTGGATTGTTGATCGTTAAATTGATACATGGATCCAGATCGATGGATTGTAACACCCCTACCCAGTACTTGGACTTCAAGCCATTTTGAGAATGTAATCAACTATGTAAACAATTAGTTGCAGCTCTACAGAAAACAATTATTTCATTGTGATTATATGATGACCCGTGTACGCTTAATCGGTTTATCATAAAAAATATCAAAAAATTGTGCATCATTCACATTTTGTCAGGGTTCAAAATGACGTCCTTTACTGGCTTCTTTTGACCAAGAAACAGTTCAAAACCCACTCTTCATTGTCATAACAAATAGGAAACAAAAGAATCAAATATTCACATTTAATCTTAAAATGGCAAATGTTGGAAAGTTTGTTTGAAAATGGACTCAAATGACCAAGCTATTATCAAAAATAGGTGTTGATGAATTTTATTGTGATCAACTTCAAATTAATTGACAAATCGTTGCTTCACTACATGCAAAAGAGATGCCGGACAGTGTGATTGTACTGTGCCAAAGCTCCGCCTGTGTGTACTCTTAGAAGTCATTTGTCTTTTCAGTGAAGGTGTTCCAATTTGACCTTACTGCCCGCAGGAGAACAGACACTGCTAGCCACAAGTCCATAGAAACGGCATTAGCAGCAGTGTCAGAGCCCAGGGGGAGCAGTTACCTCGAGCTCACCAGTGACTGTGATGTGAATGGCATTTGGCACGGGAAGTGTAGCTGTGTGAGGCCTTGCATATGGCTAACCTCACCACCCCACAAATAGAGCCAATGTGTTGAGCAGCTGTGGAAGTGACGGCTGGAGCACAGCCAGGCTTCGCTCGGTTTGATGCAGTGATTTAGCTTTGTGCTCCCTGGCTAACCTCAATTTTAATGGAGAGTGATGCTTGGCTGAAGGCAGGGCATGCTGGCACAACACAAGGTCTTCCTCAGGTTGTTGTAGATGTCACAGGGAAATGTAGAGTGGTTCATTTCCAGGATGGTGGGTCTACAGGGATTTTAGACTTGAAACATCATGTTTCCTCTTCTAACTTTCAGCTGATTTCACTTGAATATCTATGCATGCGTGATTGTGCGTTCTCATAGGAAAATATTTCATTGTTTGTCTCACGATGAGCAGTGCTGAGTACATTTTAAAGACTTTTGCAATGCATGTGTTTGTGTGTTGTCTCTGCTAGCACAGTATGTCCTGTAACACTGATCAATGGGTTTGTATTCGAGGTGGGGGCGGCCAGAAGGGAAGTGTGGTGGTGGTGGTGGGGGGGTGGTGGTGCTGAGATTGGGCTCCCATGTTAATGAGATCCTTGACTTGAGACGAGACAAGGACAACAGCAACGCTTTTCCCTCTTTCTCTTTTCTCCTATTGCCTTTTATCCTTTCTCCCCTCCTCCTCCTCCTCCAACATTTTTCCCTCTCCTTTTGCCCTTCCTCCATTGTTCCCTCCTTCCTGTCTCATGTCCTCTTGTCTTTGGATAACAGAAGCCTGTTAATAAAGGGGAAACCGGGCCATCACTAGTTGTTTTCTATGACCTATTATCTCCCTGTGCAATCTTTCAAACAATGCTGTATGTTGCCTCAAGTATTAATTTCAACCATTTGAAAATGAAACAGAGAACTAGGCCAACACTGGAGTACAATGCTACAGGATACATGGAGTGTGTTTAACAATGTTGTGTTGAAGCGATCGAGCATGAGTGGGTGTGTCAGCTGTGTCACCTGTCCGTTAGCATGTAGGTGTGTGTTTGTAGAGGAGCCTGTAACTTGTAAGACATGTTTGTTTGGCATTTCAAGTCCACCCAGTCATTTGCAGCTGGATGCGAACAGTTGCCACAAGGCGTGTCTTTTTGGCTCGGAACAAGATTTTGTTCCTGAATCCTCCTTACGTTAGGAAAAAAAGAAGAGCACATGCCAAAGCATGAACACACAGGCTCAAAATAGACATGCACGCCCCCCCCCCCCACACACACACACACACACACACATACACAACACATCTCAAGTCAAATGACGGCCGTGACACTTAACTCAAATAGTCAGTCGATGTGAGAAATTTCCTGAGCCCTTCTGTGGTTTAAGAACAGTCCTGGCAGCCAGCACTGGCTGAGGTAGAAAAGGCTGAAACCGGGAGGAAAAACTGCTCTCGGGAGGAATCTGAGGATTGTGTTTCGCTGTTCCAATATCCCTGTCATGGAGGGAGGATTAGCTTTTCATTTTTTAGTATCTGTTGGGGATTAATTTACAGTGGCAGCCAGTAACTGAAGCCTCACTGTAACGCGTGTCTCAATACAAGCTGTCTGTGCACGTGAAAGGCGACGCTCGCTTGTTGGCTCGTGTTTACTCGAGCGCTCACAGGGCGAGTGGGAGCAGTTGACCTCCTGCGGCAGGGAAGGGGTTAAGCGTCAGGAATGATTGAGGTGTTGGTCGCACGCAGGCTGATCGGAGGACTGCTGCTGCAGATTTTCTCTCTTTCTTTACACTTTCCATTTCCCTCGCTCTCCTGCCCTCTGGATTCTTATTTTTGTCCTCGCTCTGTCTTTTTTCACACTCCTCTCCTCCTCCTCTTTCCTTTCTTCTCGCGGCTGACTTCCTTTTCTCTTCACCGACTGTTAGTTTGTTTTGCAGACCAATATAGCCACTTTCATTGTGCATAGGGAGATGAATAATGGCTTGTTTTGGAATCTTGAAGTGTAACCCAGTACACAATCACTATTTCATATAATTGAACCTGTGAGAATGTAAAATGGGTTCAGAAATGGAGAGCTGCTGCTGATAGACATTTATCCTCCAGTAAGGCTCTATCTTCCTTTTCTGCACACTACGTGTCTCTGCTTATCTGCCTCTCTCTTCACCTTTTATTCTTTACAACCCTCTCCTCTCTGTTTACCTCTTTCTTCCCTTCCTCCCTCACTCACTCACTCTGTACCTTTGTTTCTCTTTCTCTCTCTGTCGCTGCGCTGTTAGGTGGGTGGGTAAAGGGTTAGCGGGGCATGTTGGAAGCAGCCTGACTCAGAAGGAAATGAACCCAATAAATCAAGCTCTTGTCCCTGTCTCCTCCCTTCCAGGACCTGCTGCCTAGCCCAGCTCTCTGCAGCTATGTGCATTTACACTGTTGTCCTCCTCGCAACACCATCCTTAGTGAATGTCATGTCGTTGTTTTTCCCCATTTAAATGAAAAGAAAAAATAAAATAAAATTTGATGGGTTTTGGTGCATGTTGTGTTCTCGACTCTTGTCCATATGCAGACTGTTTTAGTTCACTCAACAGAGATTTTTGAAAACACCCTCTAAGTAGAGATGTTCCAATATCATTTTTCCCTTCAAAAACCTGAACATTGCTGCTTGCAAGTAGCACTGCCCTGTTTGTTCTTGCTAATGCCAGCATCAGAGGCATTTCCGATACTGGTATTGGTCGGGCGTCCCTACTGCTAAGGTGCAGACTGCGGTTTCTGTGAATCTGTGTGCACATCTAAGGTTAAATCTAATTGTTCATGTAAAACTGAGCTTTTGGGAAACAGTCACATTCACCTCAATTCACACGTGAGCCTGATACAATATCAATGGCTGACTACAGGTTTGCCTGTGTTTGGTTGGATGCTCCGTTAGGCGCAAATGTGTGAAATAATTATGGACATGTTAATGAGCTGCTATTATTTATATTTTAAATGTCCTTTTAGTCCCATCCCAATTTGTCAAACACTGAGACTTTGGGATTGCAGGTCAGGTCCGCTACAATCCTAAATTTTCTAATTCGACCAGTTAGTAATGAGACTCAGAAATCAACTTTCTTACAAAGTGGACCTTTACCTTGTAAACTAACTTACAAGGGTCAAAAGAAACTAAGTTCACTAGGCATTCTCTGAATGTTCTTCTCTGGTCTCAATGGAAAGTTAACAGCTGGTCAGCAAATCATCTTAAGCATGAACAAAGAAAACCACTTTATTGTGTCTCTAAAAGCATTCATCTGCCGCAGGCTTTTTATCTTGTGGTTTGATAAGGCCTTTTTGACACTGAGCACAAAAAGAGGAGGTCAAGGTCAAAACAATCTGTGCAGATGAACTTGAATAATCAAGTTCTGTATTGGATTGAGATCTGGAGTCTGTCTTATCCAGTCCAGCTCCAGTTGATTGGGCAATTATCATTACCAACCGATGTGAGTTGTGAAAATTTTAACCGGGGGTCTCTATAGAGGCCCAGCAGAAGAGCCGATAAACACAGACAGTTTCTCTGTGCGCTGCGAAAATGTCACAGCCACACACATCACAGGACTATGCCGCTTACTGGCTGTTAACAGCTAACTAACTTTCCCTCTATCAATATCAAGATGGATTATCAGTGTCCTCCCGGTTTAACCAGTGCAATTTATTAACAAGGTCATGCCAGCAAGCTGTTTGTGACTGAGGGGATAGGTGGACTAATATCACATAACACTTCTCGTAATGTTACGTCTCACAGCTAGCCAGCTAGTGATGATAACTAGCACTGACAAAGTGGTGTGGACTACTACAACTGCAGAAGGAGACGCACTCTGCTGGAGTCAGAAGTAGTCCGTTCAATTTATCAGTTGAGGTTGTCTGTTTGTGAAAAGTATATTTTCTGTCGTCTTGTGTGAGAGGACAAAGCAATGCTGTTTGTTTCAAACATTACAGCATGAGAGCTGGCTGAGCTGACAGTTTCTGTTCAGAGGAACATTAAGTGTTAAACAGTGAACTCTAGTTTAATGTTACACAGCACAATGAATAAATGTACTGGAGTAGACTTTGAGTGTGGAGTTACAGATACTTTACATTCATCTCTGACTGAAAGTTGACAAAATGTACACTCATGTAAACAGATACAAATAGTGACCAGATGGGTGAGTACTGACTTCAGGGCACAAATACACCACCACAAAGACTGTGACAACTGAGACTGAGAAACAGATTTATTCCCAAATTCTGTGTTACTGAAGTATGTGGCATAGTACCTTTTTTTATTATAAAATATGTTGAATATAATTGTTTACTTTATCAACATTATAATGCCACTAAACTAATCCATTTGTGAATGACAAATTTGAATCACAAGAAGTAAAGAAACGTCCTTTTGATCTGTAATTGGCAATCTGTATCAGTGGTACTGCTTCCACCAATCAGTGATCAGCCACCAAAATCCCGATCCACATGCCCAAGGGTCTCACTTATAAAACAAAGTGTACCTGTGCCCAAAAGCCAAAAAATAAAGACATTTATAAAACCTGGCATATGCCCAACGATGTGCAACTTCCTTTATATAGATCCCAAATCAACCTGGAAATGTGTGCACATGGATCCGCCTCGTGTACCGGACTCTCGACACCCACATTCAACCATAAATGGCTGGTGCCTCATGAAATGAGCCGTTGAGCGATGGTTCTTTGCAGTAAATCTTAGCCATAATGAGAGACTAGGAAAAAACACATTTCTGGCACAAAGAAGGTGGTGTTGGTTGGTGAGGTGGAGGTTACATGTCTATGTGGATGTGCAGCATTCATATGTTTACAGCGATCAGAGTGACTGTTCCACTTGCCAAAATGATTGCGACGGATATCATTTGAAAGTGAAAGTTTGACACATTAACATGATTCATTTATTGAAGTTTAGTTCCCATGAACTGTATTATTATTATTATTATTATTATTATTATTTATTATTATCATCATCATCATCTATACCATTGTTGATATTATTATTATTATTATTATTATTATTATTATTATTATTATATAATCTGCATAATTGTTAGGATATGCGTACACAATGTGTATAAATGAGACCTCAGATGTCATGTGAATGGCTTTGTAGCTGCGCTACCATGCAGCTGAGAATGTGGAAACAGTCGGGCAGAAGAGGTCCTTTGCACAGTGTCTGCTAGGGCTGCTCGATATATCGTTTCTGCCTCAAAAGAGATGATGCAATAGTCATATCGGAGGAAATGAATGAACTCCACTTTGCTATATTCTACAACTTTTTCCTGCTTAATACAAACAAAAAAACCCCACAGAGCATCCACAGGTCATCTCCAAAAGAATTCTGTGTGATATAAGATGATTGACTGATTTGCAGCCCTTGTGCCTGCCATTTCAGAAATAGAGCACTTCAGCTCAGTCAGAGTGGCGATCACTTGTGCTCTTCTCACACAGAGGACAGCTTGCTCTCAGCAGCCTGTGCAACAGTTACATGTTTCTCTAATGAACATACTGTGCTCATAGAGGATATTCTGTGCCTGGAAATGTTCTTATACTTTGTTTTGATTGGCACTGTTAAACTCAGATTTGTTTAGTAGAATGATTCTTGGGCTCCATTACATGGTTTTTCTAACAACATTGACTTTGCATCAGTTGAGCTTTCCAGATGCAGGTGTATTTAACATTAATTTACTCTCCTCACCTTGATTACACACACAGATGTGCTTCATTCAGCGCAGGGTGACTTCTACAACCCATGTTCCAAAAAAGCTGAGACGTTGCATTAAACGTGAATAAAATCAGAATGCAGTCATTGTGTGTTTACCTTCAGCGGTTTTAAGAAGTGTTCCTGAACACGTTGTAATATCCTTTATACAATCATGTGATTCACGATGTGGTGAACCTCAACAACTGAGCCATTTAAGGATTTCTCTTTCATACCCAATCATGAAACCATCACCTGTTAACAATGAGCCTGTTTACCTGTGAGATGTTCCAAACAGAACATTTTGGACTTTCCCAGTCTTTCGTTGCCCTTGTCCCATTTTATTATGCGTTATGGCATTAAATTCAGAATATTCAACACATATCTACAAAGATCAATGAAGTGCATGAGGGAAATCATTAAATAACAATGTCTTTGTACCGTTTTCAGTTGAGTATGTCTAAAAGGACTCACACATCATCACACTCTGTTTAATGTTTTACACGGCATACTTTTTTTTTTGGAATCAGGGTTGTGAAAACAACTGGCTGTACCGGTGATGATATTAGCAGCTGGTTTCCTGAGCTGTTGATGATTTTACGTTTTAAATTTGCATACATTTAAAGAGATCTATTTTGTTTTCAATCTTCAATCCACTCACTGTTGAATATGATATGAATATGAAAATATGATAGGAAAAGGTCATAGGGGGTTTTATAGGCACGTTGAGTCATCATACCCTATCACAGATTTTATAAACACAATCCTGGCATGTGATGCTGCTAAAATTAATTTGTATACAGCACCTTTATGCGAGTTGTAAATATCACAGCACAGTATGAAGATTTTTATGTTTGTGACTATCATACCAATTTGACTTGTATCTGCTGGATGCTGCTGAGCAGTAAAGAGAATGTGTTGCTGTCACTGCAGTGTACTCTGTGGTAGCAGTAAGCTACCACTTCCCCTCAGGGCTCCAGCAACTTTCAAGGAGAGTCACCCCACGGCCCCTCCCCCCTCTGTTAGCGCCTGTGTGAAGTGCACCTGCAGTGCTTCAGGGATGTGATTTTTCAGCTTTATTGGACACACAAGTCCTATTTGATGTCTAACATCATGTTTAGTGTTATCCTGCCTTTTGTTTTCCTGGACACAAACCTTGCTTAGGTTTGTGCTTGTGTGTGCATCAGGTAATGTGTTTGTTTTCTGTCTTGAGTACACACCTGCTGACATGGATTGTGTTTTTTGGGGACACACTGAAAGATTTATGCAGCCCCAGAACTGAATGTCTGATGGCATGTTTCACAGTAAGTGTCAAAATAGGACACGGTGCAGTGGAATTAAACTCCTCAGCCAGTACAACCAAAGGAACCGAGCTACAGCGTTTGATCAAACAGTGCAGGAGTCAGCAGAGACACTGACACACGATGGCAGCCTCTAACATGACACGTCACATAAATTATGTAAGCTTGCTCATCGCAGAAGTTCTCATGCTCTTCATTATCCTAAACTCTCTATTCACAGATCCACATGCTGTATGGTGTCATTGTGATACACACAGCCACTGTCAGCCACTGTGGCAGGACACACAAGGCCACTTTGTTGTTTTCATTTGTCCAATTAAGCTGTTAAGTTGACTGACAGTCTCAACTTTCTCTCCCCTCTCCTGTGTCCCCCTCTCCCGTCTGCTCTGTCCGTCTGCCAGCCGGTGGCAGAGCCCATCCCCATCTGCAGCTTCTGTTTGGGGACCAAGGAGCAGAATCGTGATAAGAGGCCGGAGGAACTCATCTCCTGCGCTGACTGTGGCAATAGTGGTGAGTGCTCCTTTATGACCAGTAAGGCCTTTACAAACACCCTAGCACCTATTTTGGTCTACGACTTGGATAAACTTTAATATCTTTCTGAAGTATCACGATAGTAACATGGATATGATTAGTTAAATTAAATAAAATCTAAATTCTTTGTCTAGTAATGTTTTATTATGTTTTAAAGAAACAGAAAAGCACAATCATAAGCATACATTCTGGAGGTGTAATATTATGAAGCCGCAAACAAGGTTTTTTTTGTTTTTTTTTTTATGCATTGCGCTCACGCACACTTCACCCCACCTCTCTTTGTTTTGACTTAGACTTCACTTGATTTAAGTGATTATGCTTCAGCTGACACATGCATCTCAATTTATCCCTTTTTCCCCCTCACACAGTTTGAATTCCTCTCAGCACTTTAACTTCAACTGATACTTGAAGTTTTTGTGCTGAAAGCAAATTTACGCTTTCCCTGCCTTTTGAACTTCTTTCACTAATTGCATTTAAGCTGCCAACGTTTTTGTATTTCAGCCATTTCAGATTTCTCGAATACTGTTTTTTTTTTTCTTTTTTTGTTTTAAGAAATGTAGTCTATATTCTTTATAGTGGTTCAGTTTTGTAATTTTTCTTTTACCTGTGCCCACAGGTTGCCATACTTAAACCTGATGAACGCAGAGGTTCAATACACAGAAACTGTCTCTGGTCTATATTTTCAGAACAATCTTATTTTCTCTAGCAGAAGTTGTAGTACTCTCACTAAGGCCTGACATTGCTTCCTGAAATCAGAGCAGAGATTGTGTTGCTCGTCTCTTTTTCCTCAGCGGGTTTCTGTCCCAGACGAGGTCGTTTTGTTTGCTAGTCTTCAAACAGAGCAAAAGCATTGCTCTGACAGATTGTCATTTATGTTTGAACACTCTTTACGCAGCCAGGTTTGATTCAGTGAGGGCTTTCAATTCCAAAAGGAGCTTCTTTTTTCCCCTCCTACAATGATGCAAGTGGGTCATGGCTGTCAGTCAGCAGCAACAGAAAAAATCCTGTGACATTGACGCACTTGTTTGTGTATGCGTGTCTTTCTACCTGCAGGCCACCCGTCCTGTCTCAAGTTCTCCCCAGAGCTCACAGCGCGAGTCAAGGCTCTGTGGTGGCAGTGCATCGAATGCAAGACTTGCAGCAGCTGTCAAGATCAAGGAAAGAATGCGGTGAGTGGATGAGCGAATATGGCGGACTGGCAGCCTCACAGTGCCTGTGAACGCTCTCGTCTCTGCTTAAGTGCCAGATAGAGATGGTGATAGACATATCTGTGGTCCTGGGATTGAGCTATTTTAGTCAGCCTCTGCATGATTTCACTCGTTTCTCTTACTTGTCAAGTGAGGTATCATTGTTATTCAAGTGTTTGTATGGAGGTTTAACAGTGAGACAAAATGCACAGCGTACTGCCATCTATGAGGACGGAGAATGAAATGGAAGTAAAGAAGTGGTTCAAACTGGGTCATGGTTGATGTTTCCATGGTGTAATTAGACTTTATTTGTTAAATTCATAAATAAAATATTTTAAATGCACTTTAATATATAAAAAAATATTTATATGGAAAGCTCATCAGAATTGACTCACTGAATAACACTCTTTGGTCCAGTATACTGTTTTAGCTTTCATGTTGTTTTATCAGTTACAATGCTTCTCTGTTGAATTAAGTCAAGATGATGCAATGTCTGCATTTGGTAGTATCAGAATTACCAGAGGTAAAATTAACACAGAAAACTGTTCCTCAATCAAACAATCAGGTTATTAAGAAAAAAAAATTTCAGATAACCAAAGACGTAACAAGTTTCAGGTATATTTGTGTAAAATCCTGGTATTGTGGCAACCTTCCTGTTGAACCAGCTCATAAAGACTTCTTAAGACTTTGTTAATTGATACTTGTGTGTGTTCTGTGCAGGACAACATGTTGTTCTGTGACTCCTGTGACAGGGGCTTCCACATGGAGTGCTGTGATCCTCCCCTTACGCGGATGCCAAAAGGTAAATGAACAGAACTGCCCCTTTAACTCATCACAACCTCTTTCCTATTTACAGCCCACATGAAGTCAACTTGTATAGGCTCATACATTACTACTCTAAATGACACTGTAGTCACACTGAATGATTTCTTATGCTGTTGCTTCTAACTCTAATAGAGCACCTAATGCCTCACCATTAAGTGCTAATGTATTCGATACGTCCCAGAGCATGTTGGTATCTGTGCTAAAGCCTGTCTTGTCTAATCCACCTCAGTGTAAGTGAAGCTGTGCTTTTTCCCTCCCTCTCTCCCAGGCATGTGGATTTGTCAAATCTGCCAACCCAGGAAAAAGGGAAAGAAGCTTCTACATGAAAAGGCAGCACAAATCAAACGGCGCTACAACGCACCGCTGGGGCGGCCCAAGAACAGGTAAAGAACTGCCTTCAGCTAATGGCATCTTCTTCAATGTCAGCGCAGAGGAGAGGCGCAGCAAGATGCCATGTTTCTGCCTCACCAGAGTGCAGACGAGCTAACAGCTACAACGCCTACACTCCAGAATGAGCTTACAGCTATTTTATCTTGTTTTAGTGTTTCTCCTCTCTTTTATAAATATCTGTAGCCTATAAAACAACAATAGTGTGGGCTCAGTTGTGTCCCATAAGCAGAGCTGCATTACCTCCTGACACAGTCTTAACCAGACTCTTCACTTCCTCTGCAGGCCGGGGCGGCCCTTTAAGAAACTGGGCGGGCGTGGTCGGCGAAAGCGCTCAGCTTCGGCCAACTCATCCTCTAGCTCATCATGCGAGGGTTACCCAGGTGATGACAGACTGCTTTTTTCGCTGCGAGATGACGACGATCTGTCGCAGAGCAGCCTGCGGTTCAACAACAAGACCAAGGGCCTTATTGACGCCCTGACAAAGTTCTTCACACCGTCGCCTGAGGGCCGCAAGGCACGACAGGAAGTTGTGGACTACTCTGAGCAGTGCCGCATCCGAAAGAAGGCACATCGCAAAGGAGAAGGAGATGATAGAGGGGGTAAGGATTGTTTTTCTGCTTTTGCACACATCACTTTATTGACACTGGAGATAAAACTAATGACGTTTTTTGTATCTGTAACATAAGTATTTCATTGTCACAAAAAGTTGTTGTACAAAGTTTACAAACGGTGTACAAAATGTTGAAAGTGTGTGTATTTGACATGGATCATGAAAAGCTTTTGAACAGCAACTTAAGATATGTATATAGCAACAGCTTAGCTTATAACTAGGCTTTTGACATCACACAAGCTTGTATGACCTAAATTGCATTAGTTGCACCTTAATGAGCCATCAGCATCATTGCATGATAAAAATGGTGTATCTACATGTATACAACCAAGTGCTTTTATCAGACCCAATTAGAGGTTGTCAGCTAGATGGTTCGCTAACACACAGACTCTGTACGACCAGCTGTTATCGTGATGCATAGACTGCACCTCAGTGTCCCATTTTAAAACTGATCCAGCCTTGATGTTACATTATTGATTTGTCATTTCAGACCAACCAAAATTGTTGCTTATGCATAAAAAGAATTTCTTTGTAATATGAAATGGCCTCCTGCAGTTTCATTTCCTCTGAAATTTCATGGTCCACACACACGCGTGCGCACACACATACACACACAAACAGTCTTAAGTACAGCACAGTGGAAGACAATAACTGTGACAGAGCATAGGCTTGATGAACGTTCTTTTCAAATTTCACTGGCACCATGGTCTGGGTTTGACCCAGTTTGAAAATGTTATTGTACAACCAATAGGCAGCTTCATTCATGCTCTCAAACAAAGTTTTCAAAAGACACAGGGTTCTTGCAAAGACTGTAAAGTTTTGAAAATGCATAATTTCATTATTGTAAACAGTTGTGTTTTCAGTGTTGGGAATATGGTGAATTAGTCCTGTTACAATATCATGTATTGATGATAATCATGATATAAAGAAAGTGATAATTGTTATCATGTTAGTGATCATATCGTCTGAATGATCCAGCGAAGATGTTCGGCCTTGTCCATCATTTGTTGTTGAGTCCCATTGGTGGCCTTTTTGCTTGTAGTTGAGTAGTTGATTATAATTATTCTTTTCATTCACTTTCTTTTACAGTGATAGTTAGACTATCTCCACCTCCCTCTACTTGCATTTTGAGGGTTACTTTTTGCCAAAAGGAGACAAAACATACAAAGTTAAAGATAGATTTGATTCATAGCATTATTTCCCCATTGCATTTATGGCAACAATTTAGATGTGGTGATAAAGGGTTGGAGAGTCTGGAAATCTTCGGCTTAGGAACCTTGAAAGTGCTTGAATTTTAAAACAAGTAATGATTCAAAACCAGCAGATGTGTGTACTAAATCACATCAGACGCATTGGTCCCATTGGCATTTATGGTGATATGATTACTTGTATTTTGGGAAACATTCATGCCGCAAAAAAATCATATTCACTTGTTAACATGGACACCTAAACAAGAGAAAATAGTGTTTATCAGTCTTAATTTTAAGAACTGTTGATCATATATAAATGGCTAAACGTCTGCCCACTGTGGCCGTTGTCTGCTGATTGATTTTTTTTACATCTTGGCACCCCGTCTAGCAAGCTTTTTACTAGATTTGCATTAATGTTTGCTGTGTTACGATCCCTAGACAATCAGGATGGCAGCGACTGGCGTGATGAAGATGACAAACTGCCTGGCCACGAGAACCTGACGGAAAAAGACATCGAGCTTTTCAGACACATCCAGGAGCTGGCATTACAGGTACACACACAATCTATGAAATGCCTTTAAAATGTGGTGAGTAAACAGACATGGGATGATGGGGAAGGAGGTGCATGGGAGTGAGAAAGCATCAGCAGGGGAAGCTGGGAGAGACCTGTGAGTCTGCGACTGGGAGCTGGATTTCACCGGTGATGAGAATGTGGTCGGAGAGCAGAGTCAACAACACCCAGGTTGTAAAGGATGAAGTCACCGACGAGGTCTGTAGGTTGTTGGCACGTGTGTGGGTGGAAAAGTCAATGAGCTGTGAGAGCCCTTCACTTTTCAGCACTAAAAGAAATTAATTTGCCGTGAAACAGCTGCCAGATTCAGCATGTATGTTAAAATCATCTGTTGTTATAGATGCAGGTCAGGACTGTGAGTGTAGGAATCAGTCAGGATCAAAGGTTTGGCTTTAAATTACCAGTAGATACAAATAACAAGGGGTAAATCATTATTGTGTACTGCAGGGTGATTAACGTTTTGTCCTTAGAAATTTGCTTACATTTTTCATTCTCTTTATGATTGATGGCAAACTCAGACCCACAGAGTTTGTCTTGGTGTTGAGGGAAATCCTGTTTGATGGTGTTAATGTTGAGCATGGCAGCTCTAATAACAGGTCAGCCTCACCAGTGACCTGGGAGTGGTTTGTTTTGCCAGCAGTCATATATAGGGAGTCATATAAAACGCTATTCCAGATTCAGACTGAAATATCCACACCAGTGTTTAAGTGCTTGATGTAGCAGAGTAGGAAGAGTTAATGATGTGTGAAAAGGGTTTGCGTTATTATCTAGGTTGGGTTGCAGTTGATTAGAGTACATGGTTCCCATAAAAGACAGGCAAGGATGGGCAAACTGGTCTTGTAAAATTTTGATAGCTCCACTTATAGCTCCATCGTCGTGTAGCAGGCAGGCAGCTTAGTCTCTCAGACAATTAAGATGTAATAAGAAAGTGTATGGCTTTTGGTCAGTGACTTAATCAATTATTTGTTTTAGCTTTAATGTTACCTTGTTCGTAAAATCCCCAGTTTTCCCCCTGGCTGTCACTCTATAGTGTAAAATCCCAAGCCAGTAGTCCCTGGTGTGTAATCTGTCTGCTAATCTCTTGTGTAGTAAACCGGGAATTGACCTTTCCTGCATTTCTTTACCCCAACAGAAAGTTGGTGTGACAGGTCCACCGGACCCTCAGATGCGCTGTCCATCAGTCATCGAATTCGGCAAGTTTGAAATCCAGACGTGGTACTCATCTCCCTACCCACAGGAGTACAGCAGGTAAGCTAACGCACCATAATTAAGCACAAGAGCTTAATGCACTTAGCTCCCAGTCCTGCTCGTAGGCATAGAAATCACCAGCAGCGTAATGGAGCTCATTATAAGGTTGTTTACAGTACCACTTACTCTGGCACATGACCAGCGAGATCCAAGGAGCTAATTTGGTTCAGATTTCCTGAGGGCGTATTCATTTTTCATGTATGTGTATATATGAAGCTGTTGAATAGAATCTAGTCTACTGTTCTGCTTATCAAATCTGCTTTCATGAGGTATTTGGAAATTGTAAAAGGGAACAAAAACGAACATGAAAAAAGCTCACTGACTCCATCAGAGTAAGATGATTGTCCTTATTGTTTAATTGCCCAATTTATGCCATAAATCAATTTGTAATTTGGTCCATATCATGTTAAAACAGAGAGAAAACATGTCCTTAACAATTTTAGACCTTAGGTAACTTATGTTTTGTTTTGTCCAAAACCCAAACACTCAAATAATTCACACAAGATTAAGAAAACCATAAAACATCCACATTTGAGAAACAAAAAAAAATGAAATTTCTGACAACTTGTGAATTAATGGACCTTTAATCCATTTATTATAACCATTCCTCACTTCACCTTCTCTCTTTGTGCTCCTCTTCCCTTTTTTCGATCCAGACTACCCAAGCTCTACTTGTGTGAGTTCTGCCTGCGCTACATGAAGAGTCGCAGCATTCTCTACCAGCACATGAAGAAGTGCAGCTGGTTCCACCCACCTGCTAATGAGATCTACAGGAAGGATGATGTCTCTGTATTTGAGGTGAGGAGCTGTTTAGAAAGATGGACTGAATAATGATAATAATTATTTAACTGTTATAATTGACCTTTTAGAACTAACCTATTTTATATTATTATTTCTATTAGTCTCTTTCGGTGGTCTGGTTTGGTAGAGGATTGTGTTGTTGTGTTTTTCTATAATGGGGCTTTGTGTTGAAAACTTGGAATTCAATAAACATTAAGCCGGTAAACGAAATGATGTGAGTGAGTGATGGTGGATGAAACTGTCACAGTGGGCAGTCACGAGCCTTCACCAAGGATGCCTTTCTTCTCATCTCACCTCGAAAATTACACGTCACATAGTCACTCCGGTACACCTGAAACTACACACAGTTGTCAATAATATATTCCATAATTTCCAAAGACTTTAACCATGACCCACTAATTTTTATTTAAGACTGTGGGAGATTAATTACATGCATGGGGTAACTTTATGAATATACAGGATGTTGATCAGTCACATTCCTGATGGTGATTAATTGACAATATTCTTTTGTTTGTGTCATCAGGGAGAAGTCAGTGTAATTATTAGAAGAATTCATAATTACCAATTTACAGAGGAGCAGTTCTTCTGGGTCTTGTAGCGCAGCATCAATTTAATTCAGTGAATTGTTGTCTGCAGGCCACTGCAGCTCCTCTTTCCCTTGCTCTGCAGTCCATCGTTGCTCGGAGTAGAGCAGAGATAACTGGCGAGCTGCCAACCTGAACCTCCCTCCTTCTCTCTCTCTCTCTCTCTCTCTCTCTCTCTCTCTCTCTCATTCTCTCTCTCTCTCATTACAGCTCTTTGTATCTCTCTTCCACCCGCTCGATCCACCAAGCTCTCCAGAGATGGCTGAGATCATTGGCTGACACTAACTTTTACTCAATTCACCTTCGCTCTTTTCCTGTTCTCTAACAGCAGCTTTGCGATGTACTCCTGGAGTTTATTTGGCTGAACTGTTGTCATTGGTGTTGTACTAATGTGTTTTCTCACTAATCCCACAACAGGTTGATGGGAATGTGAGCACAATATACTGTCAAAACCTGTGTCTGCTGGCCAAGCTGTTCCTGGACCACAAGACCCTCTACTACGATGTGGAGCCCTTCCTTTTCTACGTCCTGACCCAAAATGACGACAAAGGTTGCCACCTGGTCGGCTACTTCTCTAAGGTATGGCCATGATGCTCCCAGCCTCATCCCTGTGCTGGATGTCAGTTTGGGATTTTGTTTCAGCATGCCGCCTTCATGTAATTTGCAATGTAGGGCTGCAAATAGCAGTTCATTGCATTGTTGATTATTTTCTCAATTAGCTGTATGGTCTATAAAATGTCAGAAAAAGATGAAAAATATTGATATATGTTGAACAAAGATGACATAAAATGACATCCTAAAAAGGCTGATGTTTTGTACACAACACAAAAAAATTCAGTTTACTGTCATAAAGGAGGAAAGAAACCAGAAAACATTCACATTTAAGAATCGGAGACTTCTGATCATTCAATAGTTAATTGCACTTCTGCCTTAATCACCCTGCACAAACCTAGTACAACGACTACATGAACTGAAATGTAGAGGAAAGCACATTCAAATGAACCGACATTGAAATGCATTGGCATCACCCCACACCGGAGCATTCCTACAAACATACAAATGCTTGTGTTGTGTCCCAGATAAACACTGGGTTCTGTGAGCTCCATTGCCCCTCTGTGGAGTTTGCAGTCGCAGGTGCTCCCATTAACATGCCGCCTCGCTGCCAAAACACAGCAGTTAGTGAGCGGACGCAGCATCATCAACACCCTGCTGTACATCCACACAAGCCTGCTCTGTGATGTAGTTTCCATGATTTGTTTTCTAATGGCGGAATGTGTCTGTCTTTTCCAGGAGAAGCACTGTCAACAGAAGTACAACGTATCATGCATCATGATTCTTCCACAGTACCAGCGCAAGGGCTATGGACGCTTTCTCATCGACTTCAGTAAGGGCTTCAGCCTTAAACAACATGGACACTACTGACCAAAAAAAAAAGATGAAATGCATGAATTCAAAAAGGAAGAGATACTATAGTGTATATGTTTTCTGACTCACTGTGTATCTTTCTTGCCTCCCTTTTTGCAGGCTACTTACTGTCCAAGCGTGAGGGTCAGCCAGGATCCCCAGAGAAGCCTCTGTCGGACCTCGGTCGGCTGTCCTACATGGCCTACTGGCGCAGCGTGGTGCTGGAGTGTCTTCACGAGGTCCGTGACCGCCAGATCACCATACGACTACTCAGCAAACTGACCGGGATCTGCCCGCAGGACATCACCACCACCCTTCATAGCCTCAACATGCTTGAGCAGCGAGGAGACAGGTCAGAGACTGGCCCAGCATACACCTAAAAAAAGACCATTATTTAGTGCCTTATCAAATGGGTGAAGGACGCACTCTGGTGGTTCATACTGTAGTCTCAAGCACTTATTTTCCCTTATTTAGCATGCTATATTACTTATTATTGCATAGGGAAAGATGAAAGGAGTATCGGTGCTCAGCAACATAGCATTAAAGGCTGCTGTTAAGCTTAACCCAAACGAAAAGGAATATGGCCATCGGCCAGGTAACACCTTGCATGTGAACACAGTCGGGTTTTGAATTAGGCTTTAGTGGGATCATTGCCTACATAGTCACTATAATAGCCAGTGGATGCTGTCTGATATGTTTAAGCTCCATGTTTTTTTTGTTTTGTTTTTTTTTGACAGGGGCCAGCAACTGACCGATGGCAGTGCCCTGTCATGACTTAGAGTTTACAGTGGTTCCATACTGCCTTGCTAAGTTAATTGGTTGGCAATCACAAGTAGTCTAGTTTGCGTATAGTGACAGTAGCAGTGGTTTGTAGGGTGTGGGGTGTTAGGTGATGCAAAAGACACCTGACCTCAGACCCGCCATGTGTTTACATGTTGACCATAAGATGTCGCCATTGCACTTTTAACTTTGTTACTGATGTATACAAACCTATTTTGAATAAATGAATAAACCATGCTTAGCCTGGCAGTGGGAAATTTAAGCCTGGCGGGCTGCCACCCTCATAATACACTGGGGGAAACCCTGCAAGGCTAAAAACCCTTCACAAGCTTTGCAGGCTAACATGAACCTAGTTGTGGATTCACACGTACATATTCTGACATACACAGTCTTGTTCATGTGATTTCTCCATACTTGCATATAGAAAGACATGCATACAGATTGATAATGCTGTGGTTCTGTCAGGCTGGTCCTGGTGCGACGGGAGAAGCTGGTGGTGAGTCACATGACTCGTCTTAAGGCCCGGCCACGGCAGCTAGAGGTGGACCCCGATAGTCTCCGCTGGACTCCTGTCATTGTAACCAACACCGTGGTCTCTGACGCTGACAGAGATGATGATGATGATGAGGAAGATGAGGAACCAGAGGAAGACAAGTGCAAGGAGGTAAATGCATTGAATTTATTTAAATGAGATAGTGGATTGATCTCAAAGCTGCTTAATAATTGATTGTATTTTACTTTATCTATAAATAGATAAAACAAAGTCACAAGGTTCCATCAATGTCCTGGCACATGCGCAAGGGGAAGAAGCAGGATGAGGACGATGAGGAGGAGGAAGAAGAAGAAGAGGAGGAAGAGGAGGAGGAAAGAAAGGGCTTCCTGGGGTTTCCCATTAGCCAAAGCTCTCCAGCTCCCCCTCCGGTTCGCTGTCCACCCCCTGCCCCAGAACCAACACGACCCCCTCCGCCAGCAAATGGAGAACGCAGACCAAGGGGACGCCCACCCAAAAACTGGCCTTGGGGAAAGGTGAAAGACGGTGCACGGGTAGGACGGCCTCCTAAGATCCGGCCAGCTGAGGACGAAGATGATGAAGATGAGGAGAGAACAAGTGGAGGAAAAACTGCAGCCTCTGCCAGCGGCCCTCCCTCCCTTTTCTCCCTGGACAGACAAGCAGAGTCCACAGCCTTTCACTCACTTGACATGGCCAGACACCCCTCCATAACCCCAAACCGAAGAGGGCGGCCCCCAAGGAAAAAGAGAGGCCCTAAGCCCAGACTGACTGTAGGGCCTGGAGAAGGGCTGGTTCAGCTTCCGGTGGTTTCCAGGTTAAATGAGCCCCCGCCTGTCAGGAAGAGCTGCTTCAGTGAGAGCAGTGAAGACGAGGAGGATGATGATGATGATGAAGATGATGATGAGAGGAGGGCATGTTCCCCACCTATCCTCACCAAGCCTGCCATGGGGCTCAAATGCAAGGTAAAGAAAAAAAAAAAGTAAAAGTAAAAAAGAATTCTGATTGATTCATAGTCATTCAGACAAAATATTCTGGAGCTTGAAAATCAAAATAAATTGGCATTCAGTTGTATGTGGAACTGGATTTATATTCATGCTCTGAATTGTACTATAAACTGGATCTGGGTCCTTTAAATCTGTTCATGTTATTTTAAACTACATTTCAAAAGCACCACTAATTTCTCATCCTGTTTCTAGAAGCCGCTGAGGAAGCGTCGCTTTCGCCAGCGTAGCCACCCTCACAGCAGCGTGGTAACAGAGACCATCTCTGAGACCACAGAGGTGTTGGATGAGCCCTTTGTAGACTCGGACTCGGAGAGACCTATGCCAAGGCTAGAGGAGGAGACGCCACTGGGACACCCACTGCACCGCTACCCGCCAGCCCGCTCTGCTCTAAGGTTATCTGACCCAGCACCCAAAAGGGGCAGGCACTCCAACCTCACAGATTCAGAAGAAGACGGTGAGAAGACAGGCTTTTGATGCTAAAATTGGCAAGAGTTATTGTGATTAATGATATGTGTGTATCTTCATCTAACACAGACTTTTCTTCTTGCAACCTGTTAGAGTTAACACCTGTGCTGAAGCCTGTGGCTGCTCTGCCAGTAGCGCCATCGGAGACCATAACGTCCAACCCAGAGGTTCCAGTCAAGAAGAAGAAAGGCTGGCCCAAGGGAAAGAGCCGCAAACCGCTGCACTGGAAGAAGCGGGGACCTGGAAAACCTCCTGGACCCAACCAGCCAGATAGCCAGGCCCAAGGTGGGGATCCTCCACCCCCGAAAATCAAAATGAAGCCTGGCCGCAAGCCCCGGAGCTGGTATCTGCAGCGGGCCCAGGAGGAGGCAGAGAGACAGGAGCAAGAAAGACAAAGGCTGTTGGAGCAGCAGCTGGACAAAGATCCTCAGCTGCTCCAGACAGATGACCGCAAGCGTGTCTCCAGAACCAACACTGAAAACAAACAGAAAGACTCTGATGAAGAAGACGACTATCTCCCTAAGCCTGTCGAGCAGAAGGTGCCAAAGAGGCGAGGGAGACCGCCCAAGAACCGCGCCATCCGCCCGCCACCGCAGCCTGCACCCAAACCACCTCCCACCTCTGAGCCAGAGGAGGAAGAGGACGAGGAGGAGGAAACTCAAAGAGCCTGGGAGGAAGACAAACCCAGCCGTCCACCATCTCGTCCCCTGTTGTCCCCTTCTTCCTCTTCTTCCACCTCAGGGCCCCGGGCCCCACAGTCCCGGCCTCAGGATACAGACATGGGTGACAGGGAAGAAGACGATGAGGATGAGGAAAGGGAGGAAGAGGAATGCGGCAGCATGGGCAGTGGTAGTATCAACAGGAGAACAGCGGTCACACCGGGCTCAGGAAGCAGGCGTAGTGAAGATCATGACGCGGATGACGAAGGTGATGGACACTTGGAAAACAAGAGCAACAGCAGCAACAACAGCAGTAAAAAGAGAAAAAGTCAGGACTCTGAAGATGATGATGATGATGAAGATGAGGAGGAGGAACCTGCCTCACATCCAAGCTCTCCTCCAGTCAAAGAAGAACCCCAAGGTGGAGAGGCTTTTTTAGACATGGAGAACAGCGTGGCCCGAGACTATGTAAGCAAGCAGGAGGAGGAAGAAGAGGAGGAGGAGGAGGGTGAAGAGGAGCTGCAGGAGACCAAATGTCGACCCTCCTCAGCTGACCCCCAGCAGGAAGAGAGGAGGCGCAGAGAGCAGGAGGAGTCTGCTGCAGCAGCTGCGGCAGTAGAAACAGTTACGGCCATGTCTGTTCCTTCTGAGCCCATGGAGCTCCAGCCCTTGCACCCGGACGACAAGGATGTCACGCTGTTGATGGAACCCCAACACACACATCCACACTCTCATCCCCACCAGCACTCTGACTTCAAAGAGGAGCTTGGACACCACCACCCACACCACCCCCATCACCACTCCAACGAGCTGGACCTGGAGACTATGCAGGCCGTCCAGTCTCTGACACAGGGGGAAGCCCAGGATGAAGAGACTGAACCACAGTCACATCATGGGGCATACCAGGACTGTGAGGAGACACTAGCTGCCTGCCGGACCCTGCAGAGCTATAGCCACACAGGGGAGGCTGAGGAGGAGGCGCTGGCCTTAGTAGAGGAGTGTGGGGCCTCCCAACACAGCAGTCCCCTCCCTAATCCTCCAGTGCCACCCCTGCCAAATCAGTCTGTGCGCTCAGTGAACAGTCCAGGGTTGCCCTCAAACATCATGGACACAACACCAGCGGGGCAGAGAGGAGGGACTCCTGGTCCTACTGGAGCAGGAGGCAGTGGTGGAGGTGCTGGAGGGGGGTACACCCAGATCACGCCAGAGCATCCTAGCTCTCTGTCAGCACCCTCCCAGCAGAATATGGAGACATCACCAATGATGGATGTGCCATCTGTGTCAGACCACTCGCAGCAGGTGGTGGACAGCGGCTTCAGTGACCTCGGCAGCATAGAGAGCACAACAGAGAACTATGACAACCCCAGCAGCTATGACTCCACCATGGGCGGAGGGGGCAACGGAACAGGGAATGGGGGAAATGGAGGGGGAATGTCAGCAGCTGTAGTTGCAGGAGCTTCCACAGCTTCCTCATCATCAGCCTCTTCTTCTTCAAGCTCAGCCACCCCATCTTCTTCCTCCCAATCTAACAGCTGCTCATTTGTACCGGCCCCCAGCCTCACATCTTCCACAGGAACTGGGGGAACCCAACTATCAATGGGCAGCTGTAGCCTCATCCAGCAAACAGGACCCGGACCCAACAGTGGACCAGGTGCCACTAATGTAGGCAGTGCTGTGCCCCAGCCACCACCACCCCCACCGCCATCCAACACCCCCAGCTGTGGCATCAAGTCTCCTCAGAGCTGTGGTGTGATCGAGAGGCCGCCCAGCACCAACCAGCAGCAACAGCAGCAACAGCAGTCCCAAAAAAAGGTTCCTCAGCAGCCTCCACAACAACAGCAACAAGCCCCCAACCCACAGCCTCCACCATCAGCCCCCCCACCGCCACCGCAGCAACAACAGCAGGCCCTGTCACAGTGTAGCATGGGCAATGGCTTTGCCTCCACACCCATGATTATGGAGATCCCAGAGAGTGGTGGCGGAGGAGGGGGGCGCACCCTGTATGAGCGAATGGGTCAGGACTTTGGCACAGGGGGCTATCCCCAGCCATCAGCTACCTTCAGCTTGGCCAAACTTCAGCAGCTCACCAACACCATCATGGACCCCCACGCCATGCCCTACTCCCATTCAGCCTCTGTCACCTCCTATGCCACCAGTGTATCTCTCTCAAACCCTGGGCTGGCCCCTTCACCCCATACTCCCCTTCCGCAGGGTCAGCCCACTATGACCCCACCACCTAACCTCAGCTCTGGCTCCATGAATCTAGGCTCCCTGCAGTTGCAATGCAACATGCCCACCACTAACATTGGTCTGGGACCTCCACCGCACACACAGCGGCTACAGGGCCAGATGGCTACAGTCAAAGGCCATATTTCCATCCGGTCCAAAGCCACTCAGCAGCTGGCCCCGGCCCCACACCAGCAGCAAATCTATGGCCGCAGCTCAGGGGCTGTGGCCATGCAGGGTACGCCGCGCACCTTGGCGGTGCAGCGCGGTATGATGCCAAACCTCATGCCTACGCCGGCACCATACAATTCCATGAACATGACACCCCTCAATGCTATGTCAGCAGGCTACCGTATGTCCCAGCCCATGATGAACAGCGGTTATCACGGCAATCCCCCTTACATGAATCAGCCAGCCCAGTACCCCATGCAGATGCAGATGGGTATGATGGGAGGACAGGGTTACCCGCAGCAGCCTATGCAGCCCAATCACCATGGCAACATGATGTACACTGGCCCCTCCCATCACAGCTATGCTGGTGTCCCAAAACAGTCACCTTACATGAGCAGATGAGCAGCCAAGAACTGAAAAAAGGAGACATGGGGCCAGAGTTGATACTCGCTGTACTTTAAGTGTCCATTACTCCTGTTCACCCTCTCCAGTGCCATGGCAGGCACAAGTGAGTGGAGGTGATTGGAGACGGAGAGCGTCTTTGGGTTTCCTGTTTTTCTATGTTGTCATTTTGTCCCTTTTTATTTGGGCTCGTTTCCCCTCCCCCTCCCAGCTGGCTGTGAATGGGAGTAAGTCAGTAGGATTCGGCCTGTGGCGTGTACATGGACCTCGGCCATACCAATCTGCTGCAGGCCAGGCCTACACAATCCTCTGTAATGTGGATTCTCACAGGCCCAGGAGTCTCCTCCTCCTCGTGATGTGCAGGAGGAGAGCAGGGGAGGACAGGAATGACGAGGAAGATGCACAGAGAAAGACAATACAGGAGTACCTTGCTTTGTCTGACTGCGAATGAAAAAACAGTGGTTAACTGAATATATTCAACCATGCACACAATCTTTTCATTGATATGGGAAGCCTTACCTTGAAAAAAGAGACAATGAAACATTGTAGGCGGACTCTTGTTTTGTTAAACATAATGTTGAATCCTATTTTTGTTGTCGTTGTTTTTGTTGATTGTTTTTTGAAATACTCGTGTGCAGTCCGACCTCTTATATGCTTTGGTCTTTATATGTGTGGCATTCTGAAATGGTGATACACCTTCTCGCTCTCTCAGAAATACCCAAACATCTCTGTGGCCACAGTCAGCTTTTCACCCAGTTCCAGAAAAGCCGAAGAGTGTGGCCTACAGTGTTTGAGGTGTTGAGTGGTTTTTAGAGTCTCTGGCTTCCAGGATGGACGGTGTTGTACCAAAAACAGCAAAGACAGAGAAGAGAGGAGCGAGTTACTGTCTTATTAAATGTCCATAAATGAAACAAGTAGCATTATTTTCCAGTTTGCCACCACTCTGAAACATTTAGATGTAAATATTCTGGTACTTCCCGATATCCAGCACACACACACACACACACACACACACACACACACACCTCTACTGGCTAGCTGTCGCCAAGTGATGGCTAGCTTAGGAAACATTCAGCTGTTCTTGTCCACACTCCACTGACAGATGGTGTACTTTGTCAGCCTTTTTTTAGCAGTTTAGGGAATGCAGAACAAACGGTGGGATTTCCATTTAACTGCTTTAAGGAAAGTCAGTTAACTAGAGCTGACCTCCCCTCCTTAAGTGTTAGTGACCCATAGAGGTCGAGGAGTCTGCTTCTGAATGGTGTATTTTTTTTTCTTCTGTATTTTGTTTATTATTATTATTTGTACTTTTCTTTTCTGCAAAATTCTGCACTCCCATTGGCTAGAAATATGGCGGTAGACAGTTAGCCTTTCTAAAAGGTGTGCCTAAATGCCTGATCTAGTGCATGGTTTGGCCCTCACATAGAGGCACACTCATATGAAAGCAGGGTCTGAGGTGAGTAAGTGTTTGAGGTCCTGTTGGTAATGGCGTTCAACTGGCAGAGGGTGTAACGGTAGACCTTGTTGGTCCATGTACCAGTATTCAAAGTCAAAAGAGGAGTTTTAATTTTCTTACAGGCCTAACATTGCATACTTTATTTGTGTGTATTGTTCTGTTCTGTACTTATTTTTTGTTGTGTTTCTTTCTGAATTTTATCAGACTGGGCAGCTTTCTTTTATGACACAAGCTGACTCTTTTTGACTTTAGAAAACCTATTGTAGAGAAAATGTTTTTTCTATAATATAAAAGGAAACTCTGACATTGATATTGGTACTGTCATTTTTTTCACTTCTGTTTCAGGAAAAAAAACAATACATATTTTTTAGCTCGCCTCTTGGGTAATAATTACTAAGAAATTCAAAATTTAAAAAAATTACCACTCACTTTTAGTGACTTTAAGATGCCTTTAACCTCTCCATTCCATCTCATCTCTAGAGTTTTTCTATCTTTGTGTAGTATATTAATGCTATTTTAAACAAAAGGACTACAAATATCTAAAGGTCACTTGGCATTCTTTTTTTTTTTTTTTTTTTTTTTTTACTTCTTGTGTGTGTATAGGATGACTTCCTTACATTTAAGAGGCATGTAAAAAGGAGCTCAGTATATTTCTGTCTGTTTATATCGCTTCCCTTTTTGTATCCTTTGTAATTGTACATGTTGCGTTGTATGCTAAGAGAGAGCGCAAAATAAAGAGAGGAGTGACAGCTGGGCACAGCGAAGGTTGATTTGCGCTCAGCGGCCTCAACTCTCTATTCTGTCCCTGTATGTATTTCCATTTATTCTGTTTTTTTTCTTTCTTTCTTAGCAAGTACTTTCAAAGAACTCTGTACATTTTAACATAAAATGAAAATAAATTATGTTGAGCCATTCATGTTTTCCTTTCTTTAAGTCAGTTCTACAGTTAAATCATAGTCTAAAAGGCTGGAAGATGTTTAATTATGCTAAATGCTTTGCTAGATTTTCTGTCATAGTTTACCTCCTTGAATAAACCAAGTATTTCATCATTTAAATAGCTATTTAAAGGTCTAGACAAACTGTCATAACTGTACATACAGCAGACAAGCTAGTGGTGTCCTGCAGAACAACATATATGTTTAAGTTATGTTTATCCCAAATCTTAAGAACTTTTCTTGGGTGTTCTTCATAACATTAAAGGGTCACTACGTAGTTTTGGAGGAGAAATTCAACTCAGTGTATTATTATTTACAATATCAAAAAGGTAACAATACAAATTCTGAAATGTGTATTTGTTCCATAACTGAATTAACAAGCTGTTGATTATGCAGTTTACTCAGTCATGACAACAGGGAGTGTTTCAGTTCAGTTTCATTTATTGTCCACAATGTAGAAATTTGTCTTTGGTCTCATAAAAACGACAAGCAGGACGGCAGCAATAACACACAAACATCTTAAGGGCAAAAAGCAGGACAGCAGTGGTAGCTACATTAAAAACTTTATTTAGTTTTAGCCATAAAAAAAAAAAGAAAAGTAAATGAAGATTTTTCTCTTCTGATTGAAGTTTCTTCCCCAAAGCTACGCAGTGCACCTGTAAAGGCCAACGACAACGACAACCCAGACATAAAATTGTAGTTTCATGTCAGAGCAACCTGTCATGGCTGACTGAGAAAATGACTTTGTGGGTCTTCCACCTTATTGTTGAAAGTTGAAATTGACGTGAATAGTCAGAATTCACGTATATTATTGAGGATTAAGATGACTTATCGTCTTATGTGTATCTCTCTCTTAAAAGATGGTAAAGAATGATGAATGATCAGGACTGTAGTGAACAGTACCATGTGGAAAGAAAGTATGTATATATATCAAGCTCCGGGGATGTCATTTATTCTAAAAGGTCACGAATAGATGAGGAAAAGACCATCAACTCAGTTTTAGTAAGGTTCACACTGGTAGTAATTAATTAATTAATTTCACCCCACAGTAAATGAACAATGATGTCATTAGTTCAGTGACTTATGGAGTAGATTTGACCACATGTAGCCACTAGATGTCCCCATAGAACATGAGCCAGAAATGTTTTGTGGACTTTCAGTCAGCATGGTAAAGCCGTTTTTGGGTGACCTTTTCCTTTAACATCAGTTGTTACATTACAAGAAATCCATAATGCCAATGTAATCATTGTGTAACACTATACTCCTCCTGTCTGATGGATTGATCAGTGTCCCACAGTGCAGGTCACACCAGAAGAGGAAGCAGCTATGATTGTTTGCTTCACCATCGCCCTCACATCTTGGTTTAATGCTCTGTTCCGATGTCTCTGCTCTTCTGTTGCACTAACATTTGCCATAAGGCTTAAACCGGTTGACACGGAGGTTAATGTATTTCTCATAACCTCATTGTTTGTTGCGTGTTGAAACTTTATCTGAAGGCGTGAGCTACATTTAGAAAGAAGGTGAAGTTGAACTCTGAGATAAGTTAGTCTTTGTGCTCATTCTTATATGTATTCTGTTGGTAAAATTCAAAAAAATATTTAAAAAATGCCGCTCTACTGGTTAATACGCTTTCACTGCTTTTGAATCACATCAGCTGAGACGTGGTCGTAGGTTAAGGCACTTGTAGCTGCCAAGTAGTTAACATGCAATATACATTAGGCTATTGACTGGGGTAAAAGGGATATTCAAGAGTTTTCAAATTCAATATATGAAGAATGAAACAGTTTGAAGAAAAGTATGGTTTATATGGCATGTCTCAAATAGTGTGACTGATTTGATAAGACAGGTTTTAAAAGTTGAATACAACATAATCCTAACCCTTTGTGCAGCGGCGGCCCTAGCCCAGCTGCCCTGAGCAAACCTCAGCTCTAGCCGTCACTGTCATTTCCAGGGAAAACAAAGTCAGATGGTTCCTGACTTGGTCCCCTGGAAACCAGTTCTGTCTTGACTTCTCACAGTCAGAAGTGAAGGCCAGTTAGCAGGGTCAGTGGACAGAGCCTCATCCTCAGTAGGCGATTCTGCTCCAGACATTTCTAATGGAGAGCACAAGGGCATTAGTATACACACATTATTCACTGCATGTATGTGAGCTAATCATTGTTGTGTTACATACACATTATTAGGGTGAAATTAATTAGTTTGCTAGTCCGCTGGACTGAAAACGGATGCTGTTGTTATCTACTATTATAGCCAGCAGTTTAGCCAGAGGATAACAAACATACGAGTTAGCCTATACTTATTAACGTCATTAAATTTCATTACATGCATGATCATACTCATGAAGAGTAGATGACATGGCTCCATACCTTTATCTTTTACTTGTTTCTCCTCTTCTTCTTTTTCCTGAACCGGGCATCTAATGGCTTTGACCTCCTCGTATCAATTTGTTTATTTGACACTCGGGAATCAACACATCGCCCATCCCCCAACACTGTCAACCAAGAGTTATGACTAAACTAGTTCACCTTGTTTTGTATTTCACTATTTAACCAAACCCTGAAAAATAGCATATGTGAAACTATGGGCTTTTATTCAATATTATTATGACTGAAATATCACCTGCTCCCCCACCCCAGTAAGTGAACCTGTCCCCTGCCCTCCTTCCTCTTCTTCCACAAACTGTGTGAGACTCACAGCAGCAGCAGATAACCTTTATAAAACAGACAGCGCCCAGCAGCCCACTCCCCACAAGGCAACATGACATCATTGACTTGACGTGTAAATGAGCAATACAAAAACCGGAGGAAATGAATGCAGACAAATAAAAAAATATTATTACTATTAGTTTTTTGTTTTTTTTTGCGGGTGCTCATGTCGCCCCTCCACAAATGCCGCGCTGGGCGGCTGCCCATACTGAGAAACCGCCCCTGCCTTTGTGATATTTACATCCTGTGCCTTTATTTGTTGTCAGAAAAATATGAAGCAATATCTGCACAAAAAAAGACTCTTTATATGTAACTTTATATTATATAAATGTGTGTGGCTTCAGCATGAGCATCTCATGGTATTCTTTGCAATCCTCCTTAGGGAAAGACTGATTATGGGGCCAATATTCAACATGTTCCAATTATCAGTAACTGTGTTTTTTGTTTTTTGTTTTTTTTTTGTTTTTTTGTTTGCCAGATTCTTGATAACATAAACTAATTTGAAAAATGTGCTACTTTGACTCTGATGCATCATCCTCTCACACAACATCCTGCCTACAATGATATCTGATTGGTAACACAATTCACAGCCTGTAAACAGTAAATTTAACATTGCTTTGATTGTGATTTCATTTGACACAAAGATTTCAATTTCAATTTTCACTCCAAATTAACATATCGGTCCCAAATATCTTTTTTCAGTCTCCCAGCCTTCAGCCTTTATTGCTAATAGCACAGAATTATGTATATCATAGTATCATGATTAGCCCTGAAGAAGTCATATGGCTTGACCCCTAATCTTAATATTGCTATTGACCTGTAACCTTGTTTAAATAAATATTTCTAAAATAAAATGTGCTGTTAAATAACAAAATAGGGGGCTTAATTAATTGCATGTTGCAGACCAACTTGGAAAGCACTGACTTTGAGCATTTCTCAGTGAGGTTTCAGTCATCCATGTCCCTGCATCTGTTTGTTTGAATAGAGAAGAACTCACAAGATGAAATCTGATACTGGAAACAAAATGTCAGACCAGCTACAACCTGAGGCCAATCAGCGGCCAGTTCGACTGGTGTTTACTGTGGCTCTACCCCCACGGGCCAATCACAGACGAGTCACGAGTCACCAGCTTCCGTATTGGTGACCTATGACACTGTCAAGTGGGCGGGATTTTAGACTGTCTCTGGATTCTGATTGGTTTTCCGTGCTCCTCATCGCTTCTCACATCAGGATCCGTTCCACCTAACGGGAAGCGACGACTGCTGCTAATCTTTCAGTGGGAAAACGGGTGAAAGGCGAGACGAAAACGTCAAAAATTGCCTTCGGTAAGTCAGTTGCAGTTCTTGAATGTCTCGAGTGGCTAATGATACATTTCAGGTAGGAACAGAATCGTTGTTTTGATGTATTTCAATCCCTTGCACCGGGTGACGGGGCTTTTCTCTGTCATGAGACTGAGGCAGGAGGTGGGACTGATGTAGCATCTTGTCTGGAAACGGAGGCCTCCATTTGCTCCGTGTCGACATAGAAAGCTAGTTTCTTTGCTAAATGCGTCATTAACAGTAATAATTATGTGTAACCTAGCTGCAGCTGGTTCCGGTTCTTGTTCTGTCCGGTTAGAACTCGATAGCGTTGTCGCATATTTAATGAATATCCCGGTGTCATGTTCCCCAGGCATCATAAGTAGACGCCAACCAGAGTAGACTTAAACTAATGGAGAAGTATGAAGTTAAACATGGAAACCTACAGTCTGTGTGGAGACAGCGGTACCACAGACTCCCTTTAGAAAAACGAAAATAAATGAAATTAGAGGTGTCGCTTTTAAAATTGACCCACGAACACTTCATGCTCAAGATTTGTCAGGAGCCATTCATTCACGTATTACTGTGGAAAAGTTTGTACAACCCTTGATTTTACTAATCGATGATGTAGTAGTGTAAATTATAATCTTAATGAATACAAAAGTGTCTAACAAATGATAGTAAACAAATGTATAGTACTTTGTATCCATATGACAAATATCCATAAATCGAGCAAACACTCTTTCAAGGTACTTTTTTTCCCCCAGCAACTATGTGTCACGTGAGAGGAGGAACGGCTGCCTTTTCAATAGCAGGCACTGAAATCCTGCCCATTATCAAGTTATTTGATGCCCTGAGACTTGTACTAAAACAGACTGAGCAGACTATGTTATATCCATACAGGGTTCATCTAAAGAAGTTCCTGTGGTTAAAAATTAATGCAAAGGCTACAGGGATGATTTGAACCCAGAGCCTCAACCTCAGTGTCTAAATGAGGCATGTGCCCTGCCAGGAGAGCTATTCATCAGCTTTATTACATACCATCATTTGGTCATCCAACTTTGGAATATTAGCCTTCTTAATGGAGGTGACTGAAGTTGAAAAGAAGTATAGAATTACACGACAAAACATCTAAAAAAAACAGACGTCAGAAAAACTTTGGAAGACTTTTCAATGTCGGCAAAGACGTTGAATTAATATCTGTTGGATCTATTTTTGTGCAGCGTATGAAACTGTGTTGTCTTTCAAGGTCACTTTGTTTATTCAGTCATGAAAACAAAGAGAGTTTGTTTATTAAGTTTGTTTAGGCTAAAATAAAATCAGTTAATGAAGATATTTCTCTTTTGATTAAAATGTCTTTCTGAAAACTACACAGTGCACCTTTAAAAGTTATATTATCTATTTAGGTCTCCTTAAGATAATACATAACTGCATTGTTTGCCGATATGTAAAAATACTTAGTTTAACTAATATACAACTGAAATGTTACTTTAAGATAATACTATGATCATTTAATTACATTTTGCACAATAATATTTCTTATTGAAATTCTTTTTATCGTGCGCATCTCAGCCTCCAGCCAACATGATCCACAGCCTGTTCCTTGTTAATGCCTCGGGGGACATTTTCCTGGAGAAGCACTGGAAGAGCGTGGTCAGCCGTTCTGTATGTGACTACTTCTTTGAGGCACAGGAGCGTGCCACTGAGCCTGAGAACGTCCCACCAGTGATCCCCACGCCGCATCACTACCTTATCAGTGTGCTCAGACATCGCATCTACTTTGTCGCAGTCATCCAGAGCGAGGTGCCTCCACTGTTTGTCATCGAGTTTCTGCACAGAGTTGTCGACACATTCCAGGTTCTGGCGCCTTTCCATTTTCTATCAGTTTTTAGCTGAATGACTACTATCTAACTTTAAATACTCATACCCTCCCTGTTTTTTGCACAGGATTATTTTGGAGTGTGTACAGAAGCTGCTATTAAGGACAATGTGGTAGTGGTCTATGAGCTACTGGAGGAGATGCTGGACAATGGCTTTCCTCTGGCCACAGAGTCCAACATTCTCAAAGAGCTTATTAAGCCCCCAACCATCCTCCGCACAATGGTCAATACCATCACAGGTACAGTCAGTGTACATGTTAACCACAGTGCCTTTAAAATCCAAACTGTTGGCATGTGCATGTGATGTTGGCTAAATGAGTCTGGGCAGGTGGTTCCATTAACACTTGACTCACTATAGGATGTAACTGTTATTAAATTAAGTCATACATAGGTCACATGGAATGCTATTTATGCAGTATGCTAGATTTGTGGGTTAGAGGGTAATCTAAATGTTTCAGAGGCAATACATCCTTTCAAATCAAGCACTTTAAACATTCATGTTTTGCTTATACATAGAAAGCTGAATCACTCAGATACAGTGAGAATGTGAGATCACAAATGTGTAAATGTGATTGTTGTTTTACATTTGGTTAATGTCTGTGTTATAGGCAGCACTAATGTTGGTGAGCAGCTCCCTACCGGCCAGCTGTCAGTGGTTCCCTGGCGACGCACCGGAGTCAAATATACCAACAATGAAGCCTATTTTGACGTGGTGGAGGAGATCGATGCCATCATCGATAAATCAGGTATAACTCTTAATAGACTGCTTCGCTTCCACATAATCACTTCATTATTTAGCCTCTTTGTTAGTAATGTAAGTTACAATTGTCAATAAAATGGTCAGATAAAAACTAATGTATGGACAACTGTGTTTTGCTCTCAAAATTAATTTCATTCATATGCTTTTTGTTTTCTCTGCTTTTACATCAACCTGCCTCCCTCCTGCTCAGGCTCCACTATCACAGCAGAAATTCAGGGAGTCATTGATGCTTGTGTAAAACTAACTGGCATGCCCGACCTCACTCTCTCATTTATGGTGAGTTTCCTCTTGTGCTAGCCCTTTTTATGTACTCAGTGTATCCACACTATCACACTCACAAAACATTTGTTAATGTGTAGAGAACTACAAGTAAAATCTCTCTATATATTTATTCCCCATAGGATAAATTCAGTTTGGCACAGCAGCAAAACAAAACAAACAGTGCACAGACAATACAAAAAGTAGCAGTGTGAGGTAGAAATTGAGACAAAATAAAATAGAATAAAAATATACACAGTAGACAGATAAATAAAGTAGAATAGAATAGAATAGGGGCGGTTGTGGCTCAGGGGTAGAGCCAGTGTCTTCAGAAAGGTGCTGGTTTAATTCCCAAAGTGGGCTACTGAACCCTGAAACTGCTCCTTATGTGCTGGTCGGCACCTTGCATGGCAGCCACTGCCATCAGTGTATGAATGTATGTATGAATTACTGTAAGTCGCCTTGTGCATATACCATATTTTCACACTATAACTATGTACTTTTTGTTTTACTCCACCCCAAATCATCCTGGCCCTCTGTCTCTGTCTCTCAGAATCCTCGGCTGCTGGATGATGTCAGCTTCCACCCGTGTGTTCGATTCAAGCGCTGGGAAGCTGAGCGGATTCTCTCCTTCATCCCCCCTGATGGAAATTTCCGGTTGCTCTCCTACCATGTCAGCTCTCAGAAGTCAGTGAATTTCATTCAAGATCACTTCATGTCACTCACACAGATGCAGATGCAGTATTATCCATGTGTTCTTTATCCAGTATGTACCAATATAGTGTGCAGTGCAATAATATTAGATTGCTACAACAGAATCAAAAAACATTTCTGTGAATGTCTGCTCGTATGACACTGACTTCTTTTGTTTTGGCCTGCTTTATCTTCAGCCTGGTGGCGATCCCAGTGTATGTCAAACACAACATCACATTCAGGGAGGGAAGCTCCCAGGGACGTTTTGACCTGACCCTGGGACCCAAACAGACTATGGGAAAGGCTGTGGAATCGGTTCTAGTCAGCAGCCAGCTCCCGCGAGGCGTCCTCAATGCCAACCTCAACCCCTCCCAGGGAACATACACCTTTGACCCAGTCACAAAGGTAGTTATGTGTTGTGTTTGAGTGTTCACACTGTTTATAGGGAAAAAAAGGGAAGTTTACTAGCATATAGGAATAAAAAATTATGGCTAGAGGTATGTGTTGTTACACAGAAGTGACAGGTCTAAAAAAAAAGTCATTATCTTAATTTAATGTGTCATCTTGATTTTTTGTGTCTTGGCCAGATGTTGTCATGGGATGTTGGAAAGATCAACCCACAGAAGCTTCCCAGCCTGAAAGGCACCATGAGCCTGCAGGCTGGCGCCTCCAAACCTGATGAGAACCCCAGTATCAACATCCAGTTCAAGATCCAACAGATGGCCATCTCAGGTACAAACACACACACTCCTACAACGTCACTGAAACTGTCATATAAATGTAATTGAGTAAAAAATATATTTTATGCCTCTGAGATGTAGCTGAGTGGAAATAGAAGTGGTAGAAAACAAGTTAAGTACAGTTCTTGAGTAAATGCACAATTGTATTCCACCACTGCTGAAATCACACAGTCACAATTGTGTTGTTCCAAGAATTCCTTCATTTCTTGCAGGGATAGTTTTTCATTGATGAGTAATCTCCGTCGGAAAAACACCTGGTTCACTTTACTAAAATCTCAGTCTGATTCAGTGATTGATTTTATTATTCCCTAATGAATATCATTTCAATTTTGTATTTTAAATTATGATGACCTCATCTTGACCTCAACCCCCACACATAAGAGAAGCTTTCATCACACAACCTACTCAGCTGACAACCACCTGACTGACCCACTCTGTTGGAACAGTCACAGAGCACCAGTAGCCACTAGATGGTGCCAAATGCAATAAATACGCCTCCTCACATGACCTATTTACATATATCATTATATGATTTGCTACCAAACTGTTCCCACAAGGTTGGGAGCATGGAATTGTCCAAAATGTTTTGGTATCCTGAAGCATTCAATGTTCCTTTCACTGGAACTAAGGGGCCAAGCCCAGCTCCTGAAAAACAACCCCATACCATAATTCCTCCTCCACCAAATTTCACAGTTGGCACAATGCAATCTGAAATGTACCGTTCTCCTGGCAACCTCCAAACCCAGACTCGTCCATCAGATTGCCAGATGGAAAAGCGTGATTCATCACTCCAGAGAACGCGTCTCCACTGCTCTAGAGGCCAGTGACGGCGTGCTTTACACCATTGCATCCGACGCCTTGCATTGCACTTGGTGATGTGTGGCTTGGCTGCAGCTGCTCGGCCATGGAAACCCATTCCATGAAGCTCTCTGCGTACTGTACTTGGGCTAATCTGAAGGTCACATGAAGTTTGTAGCTCTCTAGCAATTGACTGTGCAGAAAGTCGGCGACCTCTTTGCACTATGCGCTTCAGCATCCGCTGACCCCTCTCCGTCACTTTACGTGGCCTACCACTTCGTGGCTGAGTTGCTGTTGTTCCCAAACGCTTCCATTTTGTTATAATAGAGCTGACAGTTGACTGTGGAATATTTAGGAGCGAGGAAATTTCACGACTGGATTTGTTGCACAAGTGGCATCCTATGACAGTTCCACGCTGGAATTCACTGAGCTCCTGAGAGCGGCCCATTCTTTCACAAATGTCTTGTTTCACAGTCTGCATGCCTGAGTGCTTGAATTTATACACCTGGGGCCAGGCCAAGTGATTAGAACACCTGATTCTGATCATTTGAATGGGTGAGCGAATACTTTTGGTAATATAGTGTATATCATTATATGATTTGCTTAAATGAAAATCTTTAACCATAAGTTGCTGTGGATTTTCTCCCAAAATTCTCTGCCTAAAATTCTAATTTCACAACATGGAAGGCAATATGAACAGCATACATTTTTAAACTACAGTAAACGGCAAAAAAACTTTGGATTATCATTAAGTCCACCAGGTGTATCTGAAGCGGAACATCAGATGCGGTGGACAGAGTGAAGTGGTGTAATAGCCTAATGTCTACATCTCTGTAGTTGTACACTAATTTAGACACCCACCATTCACTTGTTTTGACATCGGTGCCAGTGTTTGTTCTCATCCAATAGTAAAAGTTCAATGCACATCAGACTGTGTGTGTGGTGTATTGATAAATGATTATTTTTGTCCTTCAATAGGACTGAAGGTGAATCGACTGGACATGTACGGTGAGAAGTATAAACCTTTCAAAGGCATTAAATACATGACGAAGGCTGGCAAGTTCCAGGTGCGGACATAAAGACTACCACTCTGTGACTACTGGACCAAACCATGAGACTGAGGGGCGATCTGATGGGAGAAGGGAAGATTGTTCATTCCCTTTGTATATGCAGTTCAGGATTTACCTACAAACATTGGAGGCTCCTTGTAGCAGTTAAAAATGGACCACTGCACACTTCTGAAGTCATCACATCAAAGCTTTGATGAGAGTTTGAACCAAGTGATATAAAACATTCTCATCTCCATCCAAGCTGAACCCAGCTGATCCCAGTACACATTGCTCCTGATAGATACTGCACAGATTATGTCACTGATCATTTTTGGGGATGCACCGATTGTGAAATTCAGGGTCGATACCGATGCCTATTTAAAAATACAATTTGGCTGATTCCAATACAGATGATTTTTTTGTCATTTAGTTATTTAGTTTTTGGTTGAAATGTATTAATCCTTTTGTGCCAGGAACCCAACAAAATGTTCGATGTAAACAAATAACAACTGTTTTAGATAAATTTGATTTCACAAAGTAAGGAAAGACACTTTAATGTAGTTACAAGCAAATTCCTCCTCACTGTCTATTTTCCAAAAAATACATTTATTTGCAACGTTTCAATACTAGATCTTCATCAGACAAACTGTGCGGGAGTTTGCTTGCGACCTTTGGTCTACTTGTCTCCCCTCTACACAGCTGACACATGAAATAGAGCAACTTCCTAATCAGTGAGAAGAATTTTCCACAACTTGCATAGCTTTACCAACTGATGGCAGGGATGTCACGAGCCAATACTGAATGAATCTGCTAGTGCAAAACTGATGTGACGCATCAGATAAACATCGGCCACTACCATCAGTGAATGTCGTCTTATTCTCCAGTAGGCCAATCGCAAATCACTAAGGTGAATATCGGCTAATCTAATGTCCAGCCAATATCTCGGTGTATCCCTAAAAATTTCACTCAGGAGAACAAACCAACCCCATTAGATGTTTTATCAGTTTGTGTCAATTCAGTCTCCATCAAGTTTAGACACACACTAAAAAACACACCAGCCACAATCTGGTTCTGTACCATTTCATCTGTAGGCATCAGGTCTGAGAGTGAGCCGTCTTCCACACAGTATGTCTATGGCATGTTTGCCTGGATAGATGTGTGCTGGTGACAGTTTTCCACCTTCCAAACAAGAGATATTGGATTTTGGACCAATACTATATTAGGATGAGGCTCCCCAATAATAAGTTGTGATGAAATGAGCTGTACAGCATGAAAGAAATCCACTGTTTTCAAATATCTAGGGGCCTCTGCAAGTTAAGACACTAGCATTGTCTTACAGCGCAGAAGGACCAAACTGAGTCAAGAAAAAAACATGTTTCCACAAAATGTGCTCCTAAATGTTAGAGCATTCACTCCTACATTACTTTTCTCTAATCCTTAAGCAGAACGAGTCCTCATTGCAACCTACCAATGAAAATGAATATCTGTATTTCTTATCCTCCTTCTTCTCCTGTCCAGTTTTTTCTGGTTCCTTTCACTGCAGCCTCTTCTGTTTGCTTTTCTGTTTGTGCTCTTCTTCTCCTAGTCCCAATGATTTGTAATTTTGTCTGCAGCACTGGAGTCAGCACACTGACATAAGAGAATGTGACACTGGAGCCGTCCTCAATCATGCACTTCTTCTGCTGGTACTAACATTTCCTGAGATAGATGAGAGTTACTGAAGCTGTTTGAGCTATTTATTACCAAGAAGGTTTCTGGGAACATTTATTTTCACCTGTTTTATTCAACATATTATTTATTTAAAAAAAAGGAACCCTAAAGAAGCTCGCTATTGAACTATAAATTATAGCTATATATTGATGCAATTGGTGCTAAGTCCTTTGATCCAAATTATCCAGTAGGATTCCTTCACACCATCACAACTCTTACAATCAAAGAAACTGTATAATGTGCTTCTTAAGATCTGTTTAACAACTGAAGATTAAAAGGTTATATTCAGCGCTGTGTTAAAGGCCAGGTACCTCAGAAGAAACGTTGAAGGTTTGCATTTTGTGTGTTTGTTAAACAGCCTCAAATGGAGTGTTACAATGTTGTAAAAATAAAGATTTGATGTGTGTAACTTGTTGTAACTAAGTGATGATACCACTTACTCAGTGTGTTTTATACTGTGAAGGGTCCAGTGTGTCAGATTTAGTGTCATGGAGTGATGAGTTCGCAGATTGATACCAACAAAAATAATCCTTGTCTCACTCTCCCCTATGCTGGCCACATAAAATTTGAAAAGCGGGAAAGGCTCCATCTCGAGCCAATGATTCATTTGTCCATTCTGGGTTACCATAGAAACATGGCGGAGAAAAAGATTTATTCTAAGTTACTGAAAACATTGGTTCTGATTTCAGGTGAATATACATTAATAAAAATGTAATTATGATTATTATATTCCAGTTATGCCTATAGATCCTCAAGAATTGCCCCAAATCAAACACACTGCAGCTTTAAGTTAAAGGACCACTATGTAGTTGCGGAGGAGAAATTTAAACTCAGAATTTTTTGACAATATAAATGATATAATAACACCAAGCCTGAAATGTTGTTTTGCCCCGTGACTGAAAAAACAAGCTGTTCTCGGAGGGAAACAAGGTCCCCAGATGTACGTATGAAGCTGGAAAGGTGGCAGGGTCCGCCACATATAAACAAAGTATAACAGTATGAAACTGTGTTGTCCTTTAAGATCAGTTGTTGAGTTTATTCAATTATGAAAACAGAGATAGAGAGTTAATTTAGATTTAGTCACAAGAAACAATAGTCAATAAATACCTTTCACTTGTGATTAAAACTTCTTCCCGCCATTTCAGTTGGGAATATTGGTATCAGCATTTAAACATTTTTTTAACACTTTTTGCGCAGTTTTTAGGGATAGACAAATGTCAGTATGATGTCAGTACACTGTGAGTAATGGTGAGATGCTTTAGAGACGAAAGGCCCAAACATTTGCCTGTCAAAGAACCACACATATATGCACTGTGGGCTGAGGGAGTCCATCTGAGAATGTTGATGAAGTGCAGCATGATAAAGATGTCTGCAGTGTGCAGTCGTGATTATAGGAAGAGGGAAACCACAAAAGTTGTTTCTATTTCATTCTGACTGTCAAATTCATTCACAGTGAATTAAAATGGCCACATTGCGTCTAAACTGAGCCAGCGTCCAGTCACTTTGACTGAGTGGATCCTTGGGAGTTCTTCTGTAATTTGAAGTGTCTTGATGGCTGATGACTGTGATGTCATAGATTAGAATAGATATTACGGAAGGAGGATCTGGGAAATGCTGAGATATATGACATGTTCTAAAAATGATGGCATGACAGCGTCATTAGCCATCGCTGATGTCATGTCATGTCATTGTCCGAACCGCTTATCCCTTTCCATGGGGTTGCGGGGTGTTGCTGCTGGAGCCAATCCCAGCCTTGTCTCAGGGCGAGAGCAGGGTGCTCCCTGGATAAGTCGCCAGCTCATCGCAGGGCCCTCACTAGTGAGCAATGTGGGGTTCAGTGTCTCGCTCAAGGACACTTCGACATGCAGCTCAGCCCTGCCCGGAGCTGGGATTTGAACCAGTGACCTTCCGATCACTAGTCGACCTGCTCTACCCTGTCCCATCGCTGATGATGGAGCCTTATTTTTCTGTTATTTCACAGTCAGTCTTCAGGCACTGTTTCTCCATGTTTGAATCATCCTCTTTTGCTGCTGCGGATCTTGAGACTTAGACACACTTGTGATAAAAAGGAAGCTGAGATACCTGAACTCTGTCAGCTTGGGCCACTTCTCCCCTCCATCTTCATCTCTTGTTATTTCTGGAAGACAGCGGAAAGCACCATTTTTCCAACTCGCTGTATTTCCCTCATTTCTGTCCATACAACAATAAAAATGACATCAACCTGTTCAGCGATTGATGAGCTAATGAGACAGATGGCCCTTACTTAAATACTTCTAGAGATGGTACCATGACTATTACCAATACTACAAATACCACTGGGCTACTATAACTAATACTACTTTTCCTATTACATTCTATCCTATGACTGCTCTTACTACCACTTTAGTTACTACTGCTACCAGAGCAAGTCAAATCTGAAAGTGTCCAGAAAAAGGAATTGGGCTTCAGACCTAAAATGTCCTCATACTCCATCCTCTCATGATGTCACAGCATCTGGTTTAAAACCCAGCTGATGACATCACAGGACTCTTGTTTTTTTAACCCACTCTTTGACACACAATCATCATCACCAGGGCATTTTAAAATCATCTCATGACACCAACATGGGCAATGCTCACATCACAAAGGCCACTGTTTAACCCCCACGTCCCCGTGTGTGACGTCACTCTCCCCCTTAGCTCCAACTGGCAGGACTCCACTCCATAATTTACTGAGGACTTTAACCCCTCCAAAGGATCCAACCTCTCTCTCTCTCTCTCTCTCTCTCTCTCTCTCTCTCTCTCTCTCTCTCTCTCTCTCTCTCTCTCTCGCACCATAGACCAGACAGCAGCTTGGAGTCAGAGTTATGTCATCGAGCCACAACTTTTTCCCCAGTTGTGCACGAGTATTTCAAGTAAATTGAAAAGTAGTTCAGCTTGCGCAGTCTTTAATCATGCAACTCAACTTGTTTTAGAATTTGATATTTTTTGCTTCCAATTTTCGCTTGAGGAGGAACATCGAGCCACCTCAAGACTCGATAGGTAGGTAATCTTTTTGCGTTGTTCTATATGACTGTTCGTTGATGTATCTGTTGACTCATTTCTGTGCTTGTTTGCATTAACAAAACTTTCTCTGCTGCATTGTTGAGTTACAGGCTATATATCATTGCATGAAAATACGTTATGAAATAGCCATTCGTGCTTTCACTATAAATACTTAATACAAAAAAACTAAAAACAGCAAGACATTTATTGGTGTCATAATCAGCAGCAGCCTCTTCACATCTGCATCAGAGCTCGGGCCCGGCGCGTGGATGGATGCAAAATCAGAGTGTGTTCGCGCTGAGTGAAAGTGGTGTTTTTGCCACCTCCAGCAGTCAGCCCAGAGTGTGTTTTGTGTATTCTGCTCCAGATAATGAGCTTTATCCTAATGTCAATCTGAGGAGGCCTGTTAGTCTTTATCTGGTCGCTTTGATCGGTGCCCGACACCCCACACAGGTGAGATTCCTGTGGGTGACCACGTGTGCGTACAGTATAAATAACAACAGGAGGAGGGATGATGAGCCGCTGGTGTGGCGCGCGAGGAGAAGTGCTTATTAAACCACGTGCGACGCCGGCAGAGCGCGCGCTGTCTATACACAGCAACATTGCCTGGAGTCAGGTATTTGCATTTAAATATGCAGTTAATGTTAATGCTAACCCCTCATTAGTGTACTTTAAATTCCGCTGCAGCATCATAATTGGTCACCTATTGTCAAGTGTTGTGTCAGCCCTACTTGGTTTTGCAGTTAGTCAAATGGTGGAAGGTGTTTTTATAAGGGGTAATCATAATCTGCTTTTTCCTTGAGGATATCAAGCTAAAAGCTACAATATGGCTCCTTGTGTGGTGAGAAGTTTTTTCCTGCAAACTTTAATTGTTGAAGCCAGGCTGAAGTTTTCTAGTAGGGCTACAAGCTAATAGTTAAAATGTTACATTTTAAGCTACTGTAGTGTTTGAAAATGCAGGTGTAATGCTACATTTAAATGTCAGATTGTTACATTTTTTTCTAAATGTATTTTTACAAAATTACAGATCATGTAATGCTGTTGGCTCAAAGGCAAAACAACCACAGACATGAGCAACAATTAGTTTCATAGCAATAAAAATCTAATTTTAAATTTCCCACCTTGCTCTCCCATAAGGTTTCCAATTTTTAATCTGTTTTCATTTTAAATCAGTGTTAATTCAGAAGCTCACATGAAACATGAGCGAAAGTTCACTTCAGTACTGAGTGGTGTAGTTTCTAGTCCTGAAATCAGTTAGCATGTTTGCACACCGGGTTCCCTCATCGTAAAGGTTTTTTATACTGGTTTTCGGTTAAATTCCCGAAATAAGGTCTGTAGTCAGCACATGCTTAAGACACAGGACAACATTAAATGTCCCACAATTTATTTATAATGTGCTCACCTGTCTTGAAAACATCAAACTACAAACTACACCATGGCTCACCGTGTGGTAAGGAGTTTTTTTTTCCAACTCCGAAGTTTAAACATTGAAAGGTAAGCTGTGCATTAGCTAGTAAAGCTGCAAACAATCTAGTGGTTAAAATGTTTAATTCTAATGTACTATGATATTCAAAAGTTTGGGTACAATGTTACATCCAAATGTTAAATTATTGATATGGGGAATTATACTCAAAATTAGTCATCTTTGGATATTTTAGTGTTTCACTTTTTTATTTATTCTGTGACATATCTGAATTGTATTGTGTGTTTTTGTTTTAATTTTGGTAATGCAACACATTGTCTTTCGACTTTTACTGCATATCCATGCACATGCATATATGCACCCATATCCCAATATCCCTAGTTTATTTTAAGTAGTGGACATTATTACGTTTTTTTTTTTTTTTTTTATTCATGGTTTTATTAATTATACTGCATGTTAAGTCTAATTTCTAATTCTGCGCCTTGAAAGGCAGGACTGAGAGCTGAAGTCACGCCCTTTCTGGTGGAACTCATGGGAAAAAATACTGTACAGTGCTACAAGTATTTAATTTACCTTGTTGAATTGTGAACTCCACAGATGATGTTTGTTATTTTAGAAGATTTTTAAAGTCAAGAAAGTGTCGCTCTAGTTTTGTATTAAACTGCTCAGTGAACAACATCATTTCACTGAAAAAATGTCACCAACATCAACATGGCCGCCAGCTTGGCACAGAAAAGGTTCTAAAAAAGTTGAAAATCAGAATAAATCAGATATAAGACACCTGCAGTTAGGTGAAAGGAGAGCTGGTCAGTTCAGTGAGCTGTTAATACACAGCAACAGCTCTACAATGTTTAATTTCTGGGTTTTGGTGGCATTCATTGAGACAACATGACTGTTGGCTGTGTATTTCTGATGTACCTTATATTTCTTTAGTTTAATGACAAACAGAAATTTGTCTGCAGTTTTAAAAATTGGACTTATATCCTGTGTCTGTTTCCCTCCATGGTGTTGCTGTTCAGTGCAGGCTGTGAAACCAGTCAGTAGCAAAGAAACATTGGCTTTTCTCAGCACAATTCACTTTATTGACGGTTGACTGGAGCGTGTGACCACGAGACAAAGAGGGCTGTTCTGCCGTCAACTTATCAACCCCCGTCTTTTATTCAGGGAGTCATAAGCCCCCCGTCCATGTGGGGTCTGCCATTAAAACACAGTATCTTCTCAAACTGTGCACGTAGCCCTGTGTGGCTATGAGCCAACTGGGTGCATGGCACTGACAGCTGTGTTTGGAAACCAGACAGTATGCAGACAGCACTCTGGTGAACCTCAATATACGGAAAAAGATTTTACACAGCTAGTTATTCCATTTTACACAAGTACCAGCAGGGTTGTGAAGTGCCATCTAACAAGACAATATTTGGCCCATTCAAAAGGTGATAAGTATAATATGATACAATATTGAGCTTGATCTTTTTGTCCTAGTTGACCTTATCACCCATCTGTATAGAAGTGATACCTACACCATGATCAGAGCCCAGTCTGATGGCCTTTATGTGTAGGTTACATGTTAGAAGAACATGTTATATGGGAGGTTTGTTCTACTCATAATGTCTCCATACAGTCCCCACACAGTTTTCTGCAGACACATGTTCAAGTGGATCAGAAAATGTTTTTGCATTTTCTTACAAGATAAGTAGTGTCGAAGCCTGGTGGCATAATGACAACTTTAAGTGGTGGCTTTTGGCTAATTTTGAATTGGAAAATGGAAATGAAGAGGAAAAGGTCTGGCAAGTTTGTTTAAAATCACATGGTGTGACACAGCTCAAAGGTCAGCAGTATGAGTAAGTTTTAGAGTTGGTCAGTCACACAAAATCACTTGACCTTAAAATGGTTTTAAAATCTAAGTGAAATAACATGTAAGATCACAAAAAATGAATCTGTAACCAGACATTTATAATTACACCATAACAACCACACAAACATTCACCAGCCAAAAGCACACTGCCAACATTAGTTTGCAAGCTAGATGCTAATTAGTACATTGAACAGCATGTAAAGATACCTGCAAATGTAATTTAGGTTCGGATAGATTCTGGTGTGGTTTTTGCTCTCAAACAGCACTATTAATTCTTTGTCTTTGCTTTTTTGTCATTCTAGGAGTAATTGTTTTTTGTTATCCCTCTTTGTCTTTGCTGTCTCTGCACACTTCCAGGCCGCACCCAGGCTGGGCAGACATTGCAATGATACCCCAGGCTTCAGCTAAGCTGCCCAGAGTGTGGTGGACTGCCAACCATCCCTCAAGGTAGTTGGGAAAGATGGACCACACACTGGAAGTTACCACCAGGATTCTCAAAGGCCACCACGGTGACAAAGAACACAATATAATAATTACATTGTCCCTTGATGGCTCAGGCTAGAAGACAAGATGAACATTAAACCAACTTCTTTGGCAACAGCCTACGATGTTGAGGGAATTGAGGCCTTTTCCAATGTGGTTTAATGTTTAGATAGACAGGAAAGACTGATCCAAGAGGAGTTGTCTAACTGCCAAGCTGATGGTAGAACCAAACAAACGTACACCGAGTGTAGCCAAATATTCATGGTGCATTTGGGTAGTATGTGATGTTAATTTTTAGCTCTACTTTTTAAATGTGTTTTTTTTTTTGTTTTATCAAGGTTTTTTAATCTTATCCCTAATCAGGAGACAGAATAGGCATAAGGCAGGACAGTGACCATGCCCAGGCCTAAGGCAGGGCTTGGTCCACCACCTGAGGACATTTATGAAGTTTCCGTGGATGCGGAGGATGCTCAGTCTCTCCGCTTGCATAGGAAACCCTTAGAGACAACGTCTCCTCTGAGCAAATATATTGAGACTGAACACCAGCAGGCAGGGCTCTTCTCTCTGTCTCCCCTGGATGCCTCCCTGGATGCCACTCTCGACCTCCAGAAAAAAAGGAGGAAGAAATGCGGGGCCTGTACCCCCTGTCTCCGCAAAGAGAACTGCGGAGCCTGCACAAACTGTCTGAACCGCAAGACTGGCAAGCAGATCTGCAAGCTGCGCAAATGTGTACAGCTGAAGAAGAGACCCAACGAGTCGGAGGTGAGTGAGGTACATATATTGTCTGATATTATTGCATTAATTGTTTTTGGGAATAATGTACTAGTGTAGAAAACCTTTGTAGTTGGAGGGAAACCAATCCCAAAGACTGGTAATGGGACAGCTAATGTTGGACTCTTATTTAGGCTTTTTCAGCCAAATATCTAGTCAAATATTCGCTGTTATTTACCACCTATAACACATCACATTGTTCTGTTATACTCTGACAATCAGGGCTATTTCAGTAGAAACGGGATCAGTGGTTGTGGCTGTGTCGTGCCATACTCAAAATGCTTGAGCAGAATACTAGAAGAAAGCAGGGAGTGTATTTGTCCACCCCATGCTGCAGTACTTTCATGACAGACCCTTAGAGACATTAAAGAGTTCTTGTTTGAACTGTTCATTCAGACAAATAGCTTTAAGCCTTGCAGCTGCTGGTGCTACCATTGTCATTCCTTTGTCAAGCCCAGACCTGCTTCTTCTGAGGCTGGTTTTTGAAGGCTGCATGTGCCGTATATGCAAAGTGTACACTGTTACAGAATTGACCCAATGTACCACTTCCAATAGAAACTCATTTCCCAAACCCAAAGTTATACAATTGACTATTCTACTCTCCTCACGGCAACTCTCAGCTCCTGCTTGTGAACAATAACCAATATCATACAGAGCCAGACCTGCTGGGAATGCTTGTCCTGCCAACTCAAATATATTTATTGCACAGATTCATACAGTGATTTTCGGTAGATATCTCTCCCACACAATACAGACATCTTTGATATGAAAACAAAACTGGTATTTCTTCACATTCTGTTGATCTAGTTCATTCTTTTTTAAAAGTAGGCTCTATAAATTGCACCTTCAATATGTGTACTAACAACGTGAATCATTTTTTTATTATCCATTAGTCTATCGTTAGGAATGCAGGGAATGGAATGCTTTCTGTTTTTCTATGTTTGAAATATGTAGTAAAGCTTTCTTTAAGTTAGATATGGGTTTGTTTGTTGGACAAAACATCATGTAAGACATTTTAAGACATAAATCTATGAAATTATGATTGTGAAAAAGAAAAATTCTCACAATCTTCTGACAACTCATAGAGCAAATGATAAATAGATTAAACAAGAATATAGTCAGTCGGTGACTTACCTTGCCTTTTTCTAGATTTATCTTGACACACATGTTCTTAACCATGTGGATGTCTCAAACAGAACAGCAGTTCTATCATAAAGCAGTGTGTGAGGTTGGACCGACACCCTTTAGGTGTATTTAAAGGAGAGACCTGCATTTAACCATTTTTAACCAAGTTTAACCAAAACTTTTATTTACCCTCTAGACATAGTTAATGTAGTTAATAAATTGCTTGTTGTGCAAATGTGCTGATTAGATGAGTAACCTTCTACTCAGTCTGGTTTGAGATGTTGTTTTGTAAAAGTTTCATGTTCCACTTAAATATTCTCTTCAAGATAAACCGATGAAAAATTTTGACTGCGTTTTAACAGACTGAGTGGACGGCTGCGAGAGTATGACTGCTACCAAACAGCAGCAGTGGAGAATTCCTGCAGTTGCCTGGGCTTTGTCCTTTGACCTCTGAGGCCTCGAATGAGGGTGGGGGTTAACCTTAGGCATTTTCTATTTGTGTGTATGTGGGTGTGTGAAGAAAGAGAAAGACCGAATGTTTTTAAAGTGTGCAGTTGTGTGTTAATGGAAGTGTCCGCGTGTGTGTAGCTCTTTGTGTTTGTACGTGCATCAGCATCTTAAGCGGGGGGGATGGGCTGTAAAGTCAAGGAGGAGGCCAGGAAGGTGCAGCTAATGGTCAGCAGTACTGGAGGAGAAGCAGGAAAAGCCAGCTAGGCTTCTAAATTGTGATCAGAGGGGATACTTAGTGCTCCACTGTTTCTGTTATCACTGTTACCATAATAACCAACCATTTCACACAACATGATGACTCAACAGTGTCTCAGGTTTCTATGTAATGTCAAGAACTAAAAGTGCAAGAGCTGTCATATCATAATAATAGGGTTCTTACAGATTTTAAAAATATTTTTTGTGTTATATCATTGTATAACCATTTCCAAAGCAGAGCTATTGCCATGATAAATGATTTTTTAATCCCTCACTTTTTTGCAAAGAGCTTAGACTCTTTGAAGTGTGGGGAAAGAACATATAGACAATCACAAGACACCAAAATGCTAAAATATGATAATAATTGTGATATTCAAATATTTTTCATACTTGGTTGGAATCCATTTATTTTTTTTGTGAGCATTAATTCAGATTGAGGGTTTCTTATATCTGAGTGGTATTGATCAAGTAAATGCAAGGATCGTTAAACGAGATCTTGTCCATTAGTGTTTGGAGTGTAGCATTGCCTGGGTGATGTCCAAGTAGCTGCCTGACTCGCTGTTATCTTCAATTTGCAAAATGAGAACTTGCTGTGAAATAGTTTTAACTGTTGTTTTGACACATTTTCCCACTATGACAATAATTAAACAATTAGATATAGAAAACCTCTGCACGGCTCAGTATGTCAGAGCTGTAGAGGACCTTTGAAGACGTTGAAGTAAAGAGGTCAAGAGGAAAAGGTACAAGGTTTGTTTGAAACAGGAAATCGGGGCTTCCACCAGTGTAGTTGAAGCCTGTCATGTCCTGTCTACAAAGAGGTTTCTAAAATGAGACATGGGGGCTTCCTGCAAAATGAGAATAGCTGCAGGAAAGTACTTCGGTTTCAGATCATCAAAAAATAGTTGTCTTGCATACAAAGACAGACTCATAGGATTTTAACATCCTCTTAGATTATTGCACAACAAAGAGCTCCTCAAACTCACACACATTATAATAATAATCTAATTGATGTCATGATAACAGAATCATTTAACATGTGTGTATTCACTTTTGCAGTGGACATCACACTTTGACATTTTAGGATCATGTGTTTCTCATGTGACTTTGGCCACTGAAAGGGAAGCAGCCTTGTTTATGTGGGTTTCCTTATTGAAACTATTGTCATTTTCACAAGCTCTCTTGTTGTTGAGGGCTAATTAGACATTTACAGCCTCCATATTTCAAAACCCCCTGACCTCAGAAGGAACTTTACCCGTATTCACCCAAACCTTTTCTGCCCATTTCATCCTTCATTCTACACTGTCATTGTTATCATCGAGAGACACAGAAATGTTTGTTTCAAGTTCAGTTTTTGGGCAGATCCACTCCACCTTTGTTTACCCATCTTGTTTTTATTTGTCAAAAAGTGTGACTATGCTAGTTAAAGTACATCATTGTAACTCACATAAACAAATGCACACAATGCTGTGGTAGATCATATTGATAATATAGATAATAGATAGATAGATAGATAGATAGATAGATAGATAGATAGATAGATAGATAGATAGATAGATAGATAGATAGATAGATAGATAGATAGATAGATAGATAGATAGATAGATAGATAGATAGAATATTTTTGGTTTGTCAGGGGGTCTCTTGGTCAGTCGACCTTTTTGATCCAGCCCCACATTGGCCACAATTTACAAAGTGTTCCTGCACCCTTATTATAATACCCTTTACATGACCATGTTTTTTCACAAAGTGGCCTACGTCACCTCATCCTTGCTTGTGAATGACTGAGCCTTTTGAGGGTGCTCCTTTCATACTCATTCGTGATACCATTGCCTGTTACGAATGAACCTGTTTACCTGTGGAATGTTCCCAGTCTTTTGTTGCCCTGTCCCTATAACATGTTGCTGACATCAAAGTCTGAGTAAGCTTATGTTTACAAAAAAGCTATGAAGGTGATGAAGAAAAACATTAACTATTTTGTCTTTTCACTGTTTTCAGTTGTGTAGATGTTACTGTTCACGTTCTGCTTAATTTGTTTTTTGCAGAGCGTCTCAACTTTTTTTTAGAATCAGGGTTGTATTAGACCAACATAGAAGCTGTTGATCAGTTGCTGCTGTCACAAGTTGCTCTGTGTATATCAGATATGTAATCACTGTGTACATCTAACATGAGCAAAAAGGGACATAACCACATGTTCAGTTGGTACGTTTCACTTGATCTGTTTGTTCATGCAGTCATATTTTTTATTGATCTTAGATCCCAAACAATCTACAAGTGTAAAGGTCAGATATACAATATGCTTACGGTCAAGACTATTGGCCGTCACAGATCTTCATTTGTCGACTATTTCTATGGACAGTGATGAGTGTAGTGAGTTGGAGCATCAGGACATGTGTAGCTTTTCTCCATGAAAAGCTCTTAGCCAACTGTCTGTCCATCCATCAATCAATATCCCTCCCCCACAATCTCTCCATCCCTGCCCTCTGACCTCTCTATGGATGTAGCAGCTGATTCCCTTATTGCCTGGCAACCACCTCCGCCTGTGTAGCTCACTGTTGTTCACTGAGAATATGTGCAGCAGCTTTAACATCATGCTGAAGAGTATGTATGTGAAATGTGTTTCACTTATGAGCCTTCGCTTTCATGTAACCTTATATTACTTCATAGCCTGGTTGAGATTCCACACAGTCAGTGATGTGCTTAATATGTTGTACACTTTTCTTCCTGGTTACACCCCTTCAGACGGGTGGCTATAATTGGTTGTGTGTGGAATAGTGGACTGAGGTTAACAGAAGCATGTGCAGTATAAGGAGTAGGAAAGACTAGCTTGATTAATGGCACTAATTAGACTAATTAGTCTAATAGCAGGCAAACAACCCCAGCAACCCCATCTTCTTACAACATTTTTACTGCACTCTTATCAGAGCGGCTGTAATGAGCCTCCCTGAGTGTGTTTGAAAATCACGGTGAGCAGGTGAGGAAGTGTTTTCGACAGAAGTCTGCGGTTCTGAGACTGTGATCATTTATTAAATGTGAGTGGAAAAGAGCAACAGACAGGATGTTTATGAATGAACTGAGGTTGAATGAAGGAATGTACTTCAGGATTATGACATTGTCGAGCAGTAGATGGGATTTGGGTGTGTGATTATGCTCCGTCAGCGACTGCCAGGTGTCCACTGAAGTCTGAAAGAGGAAGGAAGGTTTGATTGATGAGAGGTGTGCTAGAAGATGATTCTTCTTCCTGATTCTAGAGTAGTTTCTTCGCAAAGACAATGTAGATATCTCAAACACACCTCCCTTGAGAGGTGGTGCCTGGCATTTAAATAGGAGTCAAATAAAGACATAACAGAGGATTTACTACTCCTCTACCAACACTGATATTATTCCTCATCCTACTCTAACAACTCCTTTTGCTTCGCTCTATAGCTTTGATACTGCTATCTCTATTCGTACAGTTGGAGATTAGAGAGTATCAACAAACAGTTACTCTATTACTGCTGACTTCACTAAAAAACTTCATCTGCTCATACGACTACTGCTTTAAGTACTGCACCGACTCCTAGCCACCTGTAATGAAGCACAATGAAGCCAAGCAGCCGCTCTCTCACTGTCCAGCTTACCAAAAACACGCCTGCGCTCACACATAAACACACACACTCAACCACTTATTCAGACACACGTGGCCCATGTGACGTCAGCAAAGGGGATTTCCCATGCCATACAAGAGTGTCAGACAGACTCTACAAATGCTGTGTCACTGTGTGGCTCCCTCTCTCCTTTCGATTCTCCCTCTGTTTCTGTGTCTCCGGCTGCCTCTCGCTGTCTGTCCATGTCGCCTCGATCCACCGCGTCTTCGCCAGCCCGCCTGAACCTTCGCTGACTCTGTCTCGTCTTCCGGCGATTCCTAATTCAGCAGTCCTTTTCACTCTCGCTTTGCTGTTTTTCATATCGGAACACTTGTCGCTGCACTATTTGTGTCTGCTAAACTTCCCATTTCACAAAAGCCGATCAGAGTTTTTTTTTTTCTTTCTTTTCTTTTTTTTTAGAGGGCTACGTTATGAAAAAAAATATAACAGACAGACAGTGGTACCCAGACGCTGATTTGGATATTTCCCTTTGGCTTTTGTGGTTCAGCTCAGTACTAAGGCAAGAATGTGCACTCATGTCTGGTGTTCAACCGGAGATGATCTTTCACACTCAGAATGTAAACATCATGAGCACGGGCTTCCAAAATATGCTCGGTATGTCATCTCGCACAAACTGTGTGTAAAGGAATTGCATTTCACCTGCAGCTTAGGTGGTGTCTGCACATGTACACTTTGCAGATCACTAATTTGTATTTGTGAGCATGATCAAGGCTGATGATTTGTGATCCTCTGACAACACGACAACTTCACTTGTAGCTTTAATGTGCACAGTGTCAGTGGAGCTGTGCCTTCCCTTGCTTTGAGTCAGCATGTTGGGGTTTGCTGTGTAATTGTGCATTTTGCCTGTTGGGGGGCAAGGAGGGGTTGTGTGGCTGCTTGAGAGGGTCTGTGTGTGACTCTTTGTGTGCGTGTGTGTGTGTGTTAGCGCGTGCACTGTGCAGTCCAGTCCGGTTATTGCAGGCAGCCCTGACACAGATGGTGCTTAGCGATACCACATACCAGAGGCATTGTTTAGGGAAGGCGAGTTCGAGGAGATAATTGACAGGCATAGAGAGGACCCATCCCCCCCACCCCACGACACACATACACCTCCCTACCACCTTCACTCTGTCTCTTTATGTCAGCCTCTCTTTTATGGTGCAGCACACACACACACACACACACACACACACACACACACACACACACGCAGACTCCTTGCAGACTCCTTCCCTTTTATTTTAACCTCCTCATTTTGGTAGCTCCAAATCCTCTCTTTCTCTCTCTCTCTCTCTCTCTCTCGCTCTCTCTCTCTCTGTCTCTCTCACTCTCCTTCAGTTTCACCCTAGCAGCAGAGCCCAGCCCGGCCTCTGATTGGTGGACAGACTGCCTTTGTGTGCTATCTCTAGCGTGACGTCTCTCCGGCGAGTGCTGCTTGTCTGTGTGTTTGTGTGCATGTGTACATTTGTTCATGAGTGTATATGTTTGAAGAGAGAGAGCGAGAGAGAGAAGGGGGGAGGGGGCGTTTGAGGGGGCTTTCACATCATGCATGCAGAAGGAGAAGAGAAAAAAAAAACCTGAGCGAGGGTGAGGAAGAAGTGATAGCGATCACAGGGTGCGTGCATGTGTGTATGAGCGCGTGTGTGTGTGTGCGGTAGACCTATTGGCATACTTGCATGGGAGAGAGAGAGAAAGAGAGAGAGGGAGGGGGTAGAGCAAGAGAGCAAGCGACAGAGAGAGAGAGAGAGCGTGCGTACGAGGGCTCATGTAAAACCAGATTAAAAACACAAGATGGCTTCCTGAATGGGCTGCTGGAACACAGACGAGAGAGAGAGAGAGAGACCGAGAAAGAAGAGTGGAGAGGTAGAGAGAGAGAAAGAGAGAGCAAGAGAGAGAGAAGAAAGGGATAGAGGTGAGGACGAGAGGGAGCCCGATCCTTCTGATGGGTATACGGCCAGCGGACGGAGGAGTACAAACCAAGGCAGCTCAGAGGCTTGGAGGGTAAATATTCATCACTCCAGACTATTTTAGGATTGATAGGTGGGTGTGAGGGGGAGGTAGAAGGAGGAGGTGAGGTTGGCGGGACTGGGGAACAGCTCGAGACAAAACACATCATTTAACATTGAGACAGCCAGGGCCATATAGACAAGGGGGACATGCTGTGCCAAATTAGAAAATACCATTGTTTTAAATCATGAGCACAGGTTCAGTTTCCATCTATTTCTTCTTACTCTCAGCAAAGCTCTCCACTGACACTTGTGCACATCTTGCCAATTTAAAAAAAAAAAAAAAAAAGGTTATGCAGACTTATCTCATGCATATATTAAGAAGGCTGCGCCAGGTCGGGATACAGACATTACATAATTCTATAATTGAAATTGAATCTGGCTTTGCTGTCTCTCATTCTCTGTCCCAGCAGTAGAGGGAAGTGCCGGCTCACTGTTTGAGCACAAATCAAAGAGATTTGTGTGCACGGCTGCTTTTTGATGATGGCCGAGGATGACAGGAATGATTAGGAGATTGTGTGTGAAAAAGCACGCATGGTGTAGTTGGTAGTCCTACTGTCCTTAATGACAAGTGTGTTTGAGCAGGCCCCTTGTCGCATTATTCTATTGATTGTTATTCTCTCCCCCTCCTATCTCTCCCTGTCTCCTTCTGGCTCCCCCCTCTCTTGTTTCATTGAAAGGTGGAATATTTTGAAGACAACAGTCAAGGCTGCTTGGGAGACCCGGAACTGGCAGCTGAGGTAAGAGAGGGCATGGGGTTTGTGTTTGTGTGCTGCTTATGTGTGTGTGTATCATTTATCATCTGTGTGTAATCTCCGTCCATGTAGTTTTGATTCACAGCTGTTGGTTCATCAGTGCTGTGAGGCTCCAGTGAGGTGTAATCGTTAGTCAACACAGCATCCAGTCGCTGTACTCGTTCTATGTGTCTGTTCGCATGTGTGTTTCTATACCCTGTTAATTTTTTAAATGTAGATTTATGTGTAGGTACATGTGTGAGTGGGTTTAACCCTCTAGACTTATTATGCAGAAAAAGATATGACTGCCACCGGTGTTTGGCTGGGATGTCATTTGACTATATGCCGCTGTCTCCAGCGAACACGCTAACACAGCCCATTAAAAGAGATATCTTGGCGAACTACACGTTATTAGATGCCTTCATGGGTCTGTCCTCCCATCCAAATCACCCTGCTTGGAGCCTGGCTGTATTAAATCAGCTACTTTGGCTTTATCTCCAAGCCGGGGTGAACTGAGCGCCTCAGTGATGAAGTGGCGGCGTCCTCAGTTTAAAGCGTCCCACGCTGCCCGCTGATTGGTGCCAGAGCCAGGCATGTGTAGATACAAGAGACCAGGGAGAGGAGGAGGGAGGAGGAGGAACCCTACGCGCTGGCTCAGGAGCCAGGGGGCCGTCCTTCTTCCCCTTGGTTCTGGAGTCAAATGAGGTAAAGGGAGTAAAAGTTAGTGGGTCACGCATGCGTACGCGTCTGATTGTCTGGCGTAGTAACCTGCGGCCGCTCGGAGCTGCTCATACAGCTTTGCCGAGTCGGAGCATGCTCGTTTTTATGTGTAAAGGAAGTTTGAGTGGCGACGCTTCATAGAGAGAGGATTTATTGAGCACCAAACAAGCTGTTGTCTCAGGTTTAAGGATCCTGTAATGTTGAAGAAAGAAAGCTTTGATTTGACTTGCTGTCAGAAGCAAAACATTTCAGTGTTGTAAGCCCAGGTGTGACTCGAGGATGTGTTGCCAGCAGATACATTCACCTGCGTCACCATGGTAATGTGAAATATAGGTTAGTCAGTCAGTTTCAAATGTCATGAATGGGTTTAACCGTAAATTACTACTTACATACTCTAGTTTACCTCTAAGCCTAATCTAATCCCCGACTATGGGTCTCTTATTCTATAAAGCATATACAGCCATCTGGTTTGAAGGAAAAAAAAACGCTGGAGTGTCTGTTAATGCGAAGCACTGCAGACTGTGTTTAACAAGTTTATATCATCTGCCTTTGTAGCTTTGTTGAGCTCATGTTCGTAAAAGTTTTGTGGTTTCTGTGCATGTCCTTTAGTAGAGAGTTTAACTTGTGAAGATCGTTATCCTTGTCAAACTTGTCCGTGGTAATACAAAGACAAACATCCAACAAGCTGAGGGCACTACTATTTTCAGGGCCAACACAACAGCTGAACAGAACAGAAAAACATTGTGTGACAGTAGACAATAGTTCAAAGGGCTTTCAATGGTTTATTCCAGTTTTACAACATAGTGCTTGTTTGGTAGTTTTCTTTGCTGTTCAGGAAGCAGAACTGAATCAAGAGTTTACCACAACAGTTCAGACTGACAGACTCCGCTCGCGTGATTTCTTTTCCACGCCCATAGACAGGATTTCCTCTTTATAAAACTGGTGAACACTGGTGGGAAAAAGAGTCAAAAGCAGAGTCGAGACTCTCAAACCACCGAGTGCGTGACAGCAGATGGAACGTGTGTTAATCACATGTTTAGCCTCCTGTGGAATCCCCGGCCTCGCTCGCAAAGGGTTAACACTGACCTAGTTTCCGTAGCAACACTGAATGTCTGATGACATCATTGCTATAATTTTAGCTCAGGTCCGGCATCCAAGGTTGGTCACATGACCAACTAGCCGGCACCACATGTGTATTTGTGTGTGTAGTAAGTGGTTTGGTATATAGTACACACTACAGGAAGCGGAGGGTTTGACATCACCTCTTCCATTCAGCATTGGCTTTCGATGTTTTTACTGCTCCGCAAGATTTCCACTCAGTCATTAAAGAACTGCAGCTCTGTTACCCATGGGCCTTGACATGCAACTCGTGATCCAGTGGTTGATTAAAATATGATTAAACTGTGAAATGCAGCCAACAATGACACCAGCAGTACACCTAACAGGAGTTTTGGTTCTCACAATGATCATTCTTTTGATTTTTAAGTGTTGTTGGCTTGTCTTGTGATGATGAATGAAGGACTCCTGTAATAGTCCCCATATAAAGGTACTGTTTTATAACAAAAGGTATTCTGAGATCTCTAAACGACTACACATTAAACAACTCCTCTTCTATACAGGAGATTTGTATGTATTTGAAGTTTTATTGTCAGTACTGTTTTTGTTTGTCTTGGATGCATCTTGGTGCTGTCATGGTGCTATACATCATTTGAATAGCTCTGCTGCAATATAAGATACCTAGCAATAGAGGGTACACAGCTAGGTCACCACTACCCTGTTGACCCCCCTTTTTTTAATGTGCTCCAATATTATATGTCAAATATCACATCTTGCCAAAAAAACACAGGTCTTGTTCCTGTGAAAGAGTGTGAAGAATCTATCCTACAATACTGGCAAAAATGATAACAAAGATTGTAGGTGACAGTGCTATATCTGTACAGAACCTTCCTTTAGACTGACAGAACAGATCAGATGAATTACACTCAAGGATGATCAAACATTTTCGGCAGTTAAGAAGGTGGCTGAATACACTCATCATTTTAACCTGGACCACAGCTCTGCATGCAAATCCAGGAAGAGGGTTACACTTCATGTATCTACAGTGAATCACTTCCTTTGATGGTTGAACTACAGCGATTTTATAACTCTAATACACCTGAGGGACTTAAAACATTAAACACAAACACAAAATTTCACGTGACACCATCAATTGCCTTGCCTGCGTGCCATCATTAATATATAGGGACTTAATAAGCTCTGCACTGTCATGTTTCGTCTCTAATTAATGACAATTAGCAGATGCTCATCTGGTCTGAGCGTCCTGCTACGCTGGTGATAGTCCTGCATGTTCTAGTGAACAAGGCTGGACTCAGCCCGCACTGAGTCCATGGCTGGATCGATAACCTGCATGGCACAAGGATCTATGGTTGCTCGCTCATTGGCATCGTTGGTGGTATATCTGTGTTTGATGTCGGAGGGATGTTGTCAGCCGCCTGGTGCCGCAGTTAATAAAAAATGAATGGAGAGAGAAGGGGGAGGAGCCCTCAGCTGTTGCTCAAGCTCTTTAACTCTCACCTCTCTGATGGCTGCTCTGCTGCTCCCACTGGGCAACGCAGCTTATACAATCCTGAATCCCACTGCTGCCCGACACTGCCAGGTTTTATGTAACACAGTGCCACAGCTGTGAGAGTTTTCATCACACACTATTGAAGCACATATCAAAATATTGATTTCTAAAAGAACTAAAGTATATTCTTGGGAATTAAGTGGAGGCTGTTTTCTCCAGAAAAGGTGGAGGATTGGACTGATTTTAGTGTAGGAGAAGGCATATAAGTGATGGTAGCTCCGAAACGCATCTTTTGCACTCAGTCATCAAAAAGTCACATTTAAAGGACAAACCATCATCCAGCCATCATAGCCATAGCCAGCCATTATAAATCTAGATGATTTAGTGGCTACATGCTTCATAGTGCATGGTCGAGTACTGGCCCTTTAAGCCCGGCTACGCCTGACTTGAACATATGGGAAGCTAATCTTAGCCCAAGTCCTGGGAGAGACAAGGCTGGCAACCAGCCACTGTGCAGGGCTGCTTTCTGTTTTTCTCTCTCAAGTCAAGCAGTTTCTGATTTAACTCCTTAATATTGTCTCCAAATACTCATCACATGAACATTCAGGCTGTGATGTGCTTCACCTGGGAAAAAAAGGTCTGCTATTCTGTTAATGATTACATCATTGTCCATGGTTCTGACTGCTCAGCTCTTTTTCATAACTTGGCACACATTAGCTTGGCAGGTAGTAGTACACAGTGTTCTTTTTATTGGCTTTGAACCATTTTCAACTTACTCACATCCATTTTCCCTCCTGTTGGTTGTCCACTCTCTTTGTCTCAGACACAAAATTAACTAACACATTTTATATATTGGTTACATTCCTCGCCTTCTTTTCATGTCCCAAACCTCAAGCACAAAGGGCTGCCTCTTAAAAACAGCACCCTCCTCCTCTTCCTCCTCATTATTTTTTAGCAGCTCCACCCTGCTCAACAGCCCCCCCCACCCATCACCACCTTTCCATTTTTTGCTCTCCTCCTCTCCTCCCCTCCAAACCACTCCTCCCTTTCTCTTTGTGAGGAGTGGTGGTGGTGGTGAGGGGGGCGGTAGGCCTTCCCCAGCTGGGCTGTTCGTGCCGACTTGCACGTGCCGAAAGTCAGGAGGTATGACTCAGACTGGATACCCTACACTCAGTACTATGATCTACACCAAAACACTCCCTGAGCCTAACACCATCCTGCCTGGTAGCTTTTCGGTGGTGGGGGCAGATGGCAGTGAAGGCAAAGACAAAGAGAGAAAAGCAGCCAAAGAGACAGATGCAAGGATGAATAGTAAGGTGATGCCTTAAATAAGAACAATATTTTGACAGTCTGTTACTCATTTTAAAGAGACAGATGGAAAAATAAACTTCATACAGATGGACAAAGGATATGTAGCCTTTTTTCATACCTTAATCAAAAGAATGAGAGCTTTGTGTCAGACACTAGTCTTATTTGTTTAACCAGGCAGAAAGACTTTGTGTTGCTTCTACTCTGTTAAATATGCACCCAGTGCAGTGCTGCAGCCTCTTGTCCTGCCCACCAATGAACCCAGTGACCCTCAGAGAACAATCCGATACTGTATGCATACTCGCATGTATGTGTGCGGTGGAAAAAATCATTAGAGTGTGCCTCTGCATTTGTTGCCAGTGCGTGCCTTTGCAGGACCCTTTAGTGTCTTTGCCTCTGTGTGCATGTGATGAGAAACAGGCGTGTGTGTTGAAAGGGGGGCGAAAGAAAGAAAGAAAGAAAGAAAGAAAGAAAGAAAGAAAGACAGAAAGAAAGAAAGAAAGAAAGAAAGACAGAAAGACAGAGACAGAGAAAAAAAGAAAGGGAGAGGGGGGAGGAGAGAGAGAGTCACAGAGTGTGTCAGATCAGATGACCTTGATGCCATTAGACTGCAGGGCAATATGGGCTGGGGGTGGGGGTGTATGGAGGTAAATGGGAGCACTGCTGGTGGAGGGAGGTGGAGTCAGCTGACAGGAAGAGATTGGAGGAGGGGAAAGGACCCTCTTGTCATTGCCATAATGCTGATATAAGTTATTTAAAGGCCACTGAGACCCTAAATGCCAAAAAAAAATCCCTTCCACACATGAGAGGTGATGAAGGTGCAGAAAGAGTGAAATCACATCAGTTCCATACAGAACAAGTTGTTCTCTATTGGCTCTCACACACACAGACCTCCCACTGCCGATGTGCTGGTAAAAAAAAAATTTAAAAGCTTGTTTCAGTGTGTGAGGGTTTGATGTCAGGACTTTGTTGAGAAGAAAAGATGAAAATGACTCAGGCTTAGTCATGCAAACCAACCCAACACACACTGCTGAGGATGGACTTTTGTTGTCAGTCATCCCTCCTACTACCGAGACCTTTCCTCTGTGCTGCTGAGAAACAGTGAGCAAGAGACGGAGAAGTGAGAGAGATGGAGAGAGAGAAACGAGGGCGTGAAGCAACTCATTTGGACGGTAATTTGACTAGATTGTGAGTTATCGATGTGAGAATCGGAGTCTCTCTGTACCGTCCTCTCCCTCTCAATGCCGGGTTACAGCAGGTTTACCGTAAGTGTGCAGCATACTGGTTCATGTTTTCCATTTCATTTCCACTAAAAAGTTATGATACTTGGATTGTTGTTTTTCCAGCGTCTTGATATCTTAGAGTCATGAGAAGTGAACACAGTTGAACTAGAAGTTAACTGAGGCACAGTTACGGACTGTGTGCCTTCCAGTTATAATGTAATTAGTCACGTTGTTGTTTTATCTAGCTGAAAAGTAACCCATTGTGTTCAGGGATGATTTAAGGACAACTCTCGTGGGCGAACCTGAATGGCAGCATGGTGGTGCATGACTGTAATCACACTGACACATCTTAAAGCCCAGAAAAATACTTTTAACGTCTGCATTTCCGTCTTTGTTCCTTATTTACATTATCTAGAAAACGTTTATTCTCTATTTGCCAAAGATAGCCAAACGTGACTAAGTTAAACAGCAAAAACGTTGAGCAATGTTTTACCTGAAATGACACCGCTTCTTTTGAGTCATCATGAGAACATGTGTTTGTGTCGAGAGTAGAGAGGTTAATGTGATTGACCTTTTTCTCCCTGCATACAGTAAATTATGATGTACATGCTTGATTTACAAGGTTGTTTTTTTAGAATGTTTTGGAAACAGCTGAAATGTCGATGTTGAGTTTCCATCCTCTTTGTTGATGTTTAGGTAAAATCTTTGTTTTGCTCAGCTGTGTATGTGGACAGGGATGATCTGAGTCAGAGCTCATGGTTTTACAATGCGTGAGGTAATGTGTTCTATTGAAAGTACGGTACTCTCCTCTGGGTCACATGCTCAGCTTACTGTTCTGATTTCTTGATGTTGATTTAAAAATGGTGACAGTGTTTAAGCTGTGTGATGTCATTCAGTTATGGCACTGTTTATATGAGACCTGGCTGTGACGACTGCCGGTCTGTCAAGGTCTCTTCCAGATTTATTTTGGCACGTGTCACGTTACCGGTATTGCTTCGACAAATACATTAAGAATGGGAAAAAAGATTGCTACGAGCACATCGTTACAGGATCGGAAAGGTCTGCTGTGTGAAGCGTTTCTTTGAAATGAGGAACTGTGCGTGGAGAGCATGTGATTCAGGGGTTAAGTCGAGTCTTGAGCTAGAAATGCTGTGTCACAGCAGCCGGGGGAGTGAACAAGCACAAGTGAGGCGGGTGAATGAAAGAGCGTGTTTTTGAGTGTCCGTTGGTGTAAGGTGTTGGTGATAGTAGAGAGTGGGCACATGTGACATCCTCCAGTGGTGGAGGCAAGCGTCCTGGTGGAAACCACTGATGATGATGATGATGATGATGATGATGACGATGCAGCTACGTCATCGCCACATGTGTTTCCTACCTCTCTTGCTCACTGCTCTCCCTCTCTTCTCATTGGTGCCGCCTGGTCATGTGACCTAATGCTCTACTTCTCCTCTCCTTCCCTCAGACAGCTTAGGCTGCGCTGTGTTTCTCTTTGGGATTGACGCTCATCTGTGTGTGTATATACGAATATGTGTGGCAACAGAGAGTCAGACAGTGTACAATGTACAGGGCCAGGAGAGAGCGAGTGTTGGAACGGTAATGCAATAAGCTATGCTAGGAGGAGAAAAGACTCAGGAAGCAAAACAGAGAGACAAACTGAGAGAGGGAGGCAGAGGCAGTTAGAGAAAGCCAGAGAAAATGAGAGATCAAGAGAGACCAAGAGACACAGGGAAAGTAAGAGAAGCAGGGAAAGGCTACTGAAGTTGATCCAGCCATAGCGCAGTGTAGCCGGCACACGCTCAGTAATATAAAGAGAAAAAATACTACGCAGGAGCTGACAACGATCTGCAAGGGAAAGACGGCCATGTTTTTCCCCCTCCTCCTGGTTAAATCTGCTCCAAAACTCCAGAAATGTTGGAGAGAAGAGAGGAGACGCCGCAAGGCCGGTCAGCCAGCAAGTGGGCGAGAGGAAACATCCAGCAATCACGAAGACGTTGATGATGATACCGGCAATGACGCCAATGCAGAACAATGGTGAGAGGGAATAACAAGAGGACGTTATCGTACGCTGGCAGACGGGAGAGGACAGAAGTCTTGTGTCCTTAACAAACTGTAATGGGGTGATTACTTGCGGTTGCTGTTTTCATTTGGCAACAACCTGCCGGTCCTCTTTCTGTTTGTGCCCTCTCCTTCCTCCTCGTCATCTTCCCTCCCGTTACAGAATCAGTCACATGAATATCTGAGAGCGACTCTCTTTATTTGAACTGTTTTCTCCACAGACTTCCCTTTTGTTGTCGCTTGTCTTGTCTCATCATCCTGCTGCTCTTGTTTGCTGATGTCGAAGTGTCATCTGCTGTTCCCTCTCCATCGCCCAGCGTAGTTATCTCGCTCCCATACCTCTGCTAAATTCATGTCGCCATCATTCTTCTATTTTCTTTCCCCTTGTAGAAGAGTGAGTTGACATTATGTAGTGATGATGATGACCCATAGTCTCAGGACGTCAGAAACCTTCCACCTCATCTGTCTCCTTTGGATGTTGGAGGAAGGGCCAGCAAGATCGCCAGCAAGCCAGCTCCCTCTTCATCGACCAACCTTTCTGTTTCCTAAACATGCAGCCTTGCTGGAGGACCTTTTATCAGCCACAAGTTTAAGGCGGAACCTTTCTGCATCAGGCAAGGAATGGGTCATCGATGTGACAGTAGATGAGGAAGAAAATGCAGATCGAAGAACCATTATTGGTGTCTTCTCCGTTGGCACAGGGCTGAGTCGAATCTTGATGCCTAAACATGGATCAAAATCTCTGTAAGAAAAAACATACCATTTGCAGGAAGCGTTAACAAGCAACATAGCGATGCTTTTCTTTGCTCCTTTTTCTTTTTCCTGTTGGTGCCGTTGTGAGTTGAGATTGTGTATTCGCTTAGCAGCCGCTGGTTTCGCCTCTGCGCTCCAAAGCTCTGTCAAAGCCGAAATTGCCAATACTGGGCTTTTGTGGATAAACAAAATACACAACATAGCCTTATATGTCACATTATCTAGTGCAGTAGAATAAGTGGTGTTGAAGGGCGTGGATAGCGACAGGGAGAGGTTTTCTCATTGGTAAGAACTCTGCTGCACTGTGCTGTTTCCTTGGCTGCCAGTACTAGCGACTATCCCCCACAGCTCTCTCTGTTTCTGCTCACTGCACACTCCTCCATTCCATCGTACGTGCCCGCTCTGGCTCAGATAATGGCCTCTCGCGCAGCACACACTGAAGAGAGAGAGGAGAGGAGATGGAGGGAGAGGCTGCATGAGAGGGAGGGGAATGGAGGGAGGGAGAGAGAGAGAGAGAGCGAGAGAGAGAGAGAGAGAGAGAAGGGGGAAGGTGGGGGCTGCGAAGAGAGGCCGACTGCATGTGTAGCTGAGAGAAAGAAAGAGGATATTGAAAAAGGGAAGGGAGGAGCAGACAGAGATAATGAGAAAGGAAAAAGGAGAGAACAGAAAGCGTCGGCCATAAGAAGAGGCAAGAGAATGAGAAACGTGTGTGCTGGGGGGAGGTGTGTTGTGCGTGTGTGGCTGGCTGTGCGTACGTGTGTGAGCGCATGCATGTGTATTTCACCGCTCGCTCTGTCTGTGCACCGCACGGACTGGACGGAATAAAGAGGACTACAATCCAACAAGGCCGGTTTGCTTGGAGGGCTGCTGTGCCGGCAAACAAGTCTCATGCTCCTCTCTGTCTCCTCTTCTGCTTTCTGCTCTCTGACCAGCAGCTCCGTCTGGAAGACTAAGACCATGTAAGTATGCGTCGCTGGTCCTTGAGCTCTCAGCCGGCTTCATATTGTCAGGATCTCTGCTTCATGTTCCTGCTCGGCACAGCAGCAAAGGAAGGGGTGGGGGCAGAAGGAGGAGGACAAGAGGGAGGATGGGGAGGGTGTTGTGTATCTGGGATTTAGGTTCAGCTGTCTACTCACAAGCTCAACTTAACCCCCTCACCACCACCACTAGTGACTTTAAATGCTTTGTCTCCTCCCTCTAGTTTTTTAGTTTCTGCAGTGTCATTGATAAATAGCCCTCACTTTGCTGTTTTCTTTAAAGGGCTCCTAGACTCAAGTGTCTGGTTACCAGGTTCTGAAACATCTGAGCCAGTTCAGTGTGTTGATGATTTTTGATCCACTTTTTCGTTGTCAGGCTTCTACAAATGTGTGTTTGTTTGTGTGGGAAATAAACTGACACAGGTAGAGAGAAGACGGAGATAGACTTCTGGCAAGAGAGTAGGCTCTGTCCCAGTGTAAATATTTGTCAGCGCACGTGGTCTGCACAGTCTAAGGCATCCAGATAGGTGCAGGTGTCAGCCCAGCATTTCCATCCTGGACCAGCATACAGCCAAGCTAAAAAAGCACAAAACATGTGAGGGTCCAGAAACATTTAATTTTGTATGCAGTATGGCACTTGTTACCTGCACCAGCAAAGCTGAGTCAAGTTATTAGTTTACAACTTGAGGTGCTTTAAACCCATGTGACATATTTTTTTTTTTTTTCTCTCCTGGCAGTGCCTTTAACTGTGAGAAAAAGAGGAAAAGAGAGTGTCATTGTGACTGATAGTATTTGATTGTGGGATGTTGTGCAGCATTGCAGTCACTCTGTTTCAACAGACTGCAGTTCTCATAACTGCCGCGCACAGCTCTCCCCCCCACCCCCCCTTCCTCTTTCCCGTCTGATGCCACTGATAGTGCAGACATGGGGCCTCTCACGTATTGCATGCCGGCTGTTCACAGCACTCCCCCTCCCCCTAACCCCACAACAACACTCACCAATACCACCGCCACCCCCTGGGACCCCCAACAGACACCCGGCGCAGAAGGTGGAATTCAAAAGACCTGAGCATACTGCCTGTCCAGTAATTAGCCACTTCAAAGGCTCATTTTAATAATATTCAAATGATGGGGAAGCTGCTGGACATCAGGCTCACACTTACTGTCATACACTGATGGATCTAGAAACACAAGCCATTTCCTTTCTCATTTGAATGCTCTGAATCAGGAACTAGTTCACATTAATGTTGGGCTGTGAGACCATCAGCCAGATCGAGGTTAGTTTGTGTGTCTGTGTGAATAATTTGTATCTACATTCCTCTGTCTTAGTTCAGTTTTTATTGTGTCTTCAGAACTTTGGTGAATGGAAGTTTCCTTACAGTCAGGGCTACTTTAGTATGGAGCAACCAGTAGGTGTTTAGTGTATCTTGTCTGTTTATAATATACACAGGCTTTGACACTAGAAAGGTTAGTAATGCAGTGTGTTGGAATCTGTCTACCGTACTAGCACAAAAAAATGTATTTATGAAAAACAGTCTGCCATTGGTTTGTCTCGTGAGGGCTATTAGATATGTTGTAATACATTCTTCAGCCACAAAATGAACTCTGTCAATGATTTCTGAATCTGTCCTTAGATTAACTTTGTTTGCTGTTCCTCTCTAGACTCATTTGATCAACATCTATCCTGAGCTGAGTGCCGTTTGCAAGTAACTTTCAAGGATTCGAGTAAATTGGGGCACCAAAGCAAGCTTTAACATTTCAAGATAGTTACTTCTTCATCCTCCACACACTTTTTACACTATTGAGTTCAAATTCAACCCCTGGTACTTCAGACTGACTAAAATAAACATAGTGCTTTGAAAAATGTCCATATGATGTGTTTGCAGTTTTGAGTGTGACTACTAATGTGGTAACTGTCCCAATTTCAACTTAGAGAGGAAGTGAGATGTGTGGCTACACTGATCAGCTCCTGATTATTGTTACCAAAGGTCTGAGAACTACTTTAAACCAACTGATATGACAACAGCCATTTTGTTTGCGAGTTGTGACTGTTTCTTAAAAATACTTATACATTTTGTGATTTTCTTCTTGTGTTGTACACTGAGGTATACTCACCACAAGGAATACTGCAGTTCAAACAATGAGGATCCATGACAACAGTCAGTCTAAAATACAGATACAGCTACTTTTCCAGCCAATGGTACATAATATTTTAGAGGAGGTGGTTGGGCTTAATGTTCAGTTGGCTTTGTATTGAGGTCCTGTCTGTAAATTGATTTATGTTTGTCATTTAGGGGCTTGTTTTGGATGAAAATGTCTTAGGTTTGTGATGATTTCTCCATAAATGAGAAATGTAGGAAATATCTAGTTTTGCTGGTAAAAGTAATTTTCTCTGTATTTATTGGCATTTTGAAACTAACTAAGATGTATAGATTTACTCAGTTGATACATCTTCTCTATAAAAGAACAGGTGTTGTGGTTTTTGATAAATTGCATATATATGAACAATATGTCTTAAAAGTGGATGTTTTTGATATCAGTCATTTTGTGGACTGTTTTTTTTCACCCCTCAGTGTGCACACCTCTGGCCCCAAATAATGTCTCAAAAAAGCATAACTGATATGTTTTAACTTAGCTTAACTGATCTGGAGCAAAATGCCCATTTGTAAACAACAGTGAGATTATGTCACATGACTTGTGACCTGCCTGTTGTGAAATCATTCCACTGAAGCAATAGTTAATTCAGTTTTCCTTAGCCCTACTGACCTGACCCTGCAGCACTGTGTGTTCTATATGTGTGAGATGTGTGAGGGAAAACCTGGAGAAGAGGTTGGAAGAAAGGAATGGAGCTGGATATTATTCTGACATTTGTTATTTTTCATTCTGTCAAATTGGTTAAAAATACCAATTTATTTTCGTCAGTTGCAGTGATTATGGAACAAATGGGCAACACAGGGTTAATAAAAAATCTTACCTACTGTAAAGTATTTGTTGTTGTTTTGAAAATCAGCCCTGGATTCATTGGAATCTTATGACCTTTTTAACCCTTACGCTGTGTTTGTCTTTCAGACTGTTCGAGAAGTCACTTCAGTGCATGGCCCCAGAAGTGGAGGCCAGATGGAAATTGGGTCACATGACCGCCTCCAGGAAGGCGCACTGAGCCTGGAACTGGCCAATGGGGTAAATCGCTACCCTAATAATGATGAGACATCTATGGAAACAGAGCAGCAGAGGGCAGGAAGCATGCCTCCAAGGCAGTGGGTGGCAGGGCATGGCAAGGTCAATGACACCCAACAACAGCAACTGTGTTGGAACAGCAGCCATGGTACAAAGCCTGGTGAACCTGTCCACCACGCAGACATGGAGGACGCCCACAATCTGGTGGCTTTTTCTGCTATTGCTGGCACTTTGCCTCCTTCCTCCTCCTCATCTTGTCTAGTGCAGCCCAACACAGCGCAGCTGTATGAGAAGTTCACCCAGGAGATGGGCTCTGAGGGTGCTCAGACCAGACTCTCTGCAGGGGCTCCTGAGGGCAGCTGCCAACCTCCAGAAGACCTGAATACCCTACAGTCAGCACTGAGCCAAGCCAAACATGGACACAAGCCCCCCAACTGCAACTGTGATGGCCCTGACTGTCCAGATTACCTTGAGTGGCTGGAGAAGAAAATTAAGTTGGCAACAAGTGAGGATCAAGGTTCCTGCAAGATGGCTGATACTCCCCAACACTTACAGTCTCACCTACAGCAACCACATTTGCAGCATCACCCTCAACCCTACTCCCAAGTGAATGGTGGCCATCGAGTGTCTACTTCATACCCCCAGCAGCAAGATGGAACTCATTTAGACCAAGTGCCCTGCTCCAAGCCCCCAATTCCCTGCTCTCCCCAGGTGCTCTCCATAGCCAAGGAAAAGAACGTCAGTCTTCAGACAGCCATCGCCATAGAAGCCCTCACCCAGTTATCTGGTACTGGTCCGCAAGCTGCTGGCACTCCAGGTCAAGGCCCTTACAACAGTAACCTCCATCACCAACAACATATACAAAACCTCCCATCTCAACCCCTAAATGGCACTAGCTTGATTGTGTCCTCTCCTGGCACAAACTCATCCTCTTCACGCTCTCAATCCGTCCCTCCAGGACTACACACCAGCCAGCAGGCCCTGTTATCCTTTGAGCACCACAGGCCCCAATCCCAGGGCCAGCCACCCCATGCTACCCCTCTTCCATCCTCTACCTCTCCCTTCCCAGGTCAGGGAAAACATCCAGGCTTCAGCCCTACTCCCCAGCAGTGGCAGCAGGGCTCAGGCCGAGGCTCTGAACAGAAAAATCCATGGATGTGTATGAAGTCTGAAGCCCAGTCTCACTATGCCGCAGCACCTCACAGTAGCTCAGACCCTATGTCAGAGCTCAAACAGCTGCTTGGTGATACCAGTGGCAAGTTCAGCAATGCTCCTTTCAAGCTTCCAGTCACACAGCAGTTCAGAATGAGCCAGAATGGAGGTGTCCAAGCCCTAGACAACCCAGCATTGGCCAGGATAAAGCAAGAGCCAGACTCTGGTGAGCACTACCATCACACTGCCTCCATGGGACATTATGGCATGGCTAACTGTCAGCCGCAGGGTCAGCACTACCCTGGCTCTCCCCTGTCTCCTGGCCAAGCAGCCATCAGTCACTCCACTCAGGCAGCTCTGCAACAGCACCTTCACTACAAGAGGAACCTCTTCTCTAACCACTCCCCTGGCTTTGGAGTACCAGGCCCTCATGCACCTCTGGCTTGCCAAAACTTGAAAAAATGGTGGCCGCAGATAGAGGCAGACAGTTTGTCACTAGCCAACAAACAGGAACCCAAGGAGCCCAAAAAGAAAAAAAGCAGCCAAGGGTCTCCTGTCATAAAAGCTATGAGTGGGATGCTTTCGGTCCCTCCCCTGCCCAAGCCCAAACAGATAGTCATCAAGAAGACCAAGCAGAAAGCCTCCATGCCAACCTTCCTGCCTCAGACTCAAATCACCATACAAAAACCACCAGTCCTCATGATGGACAGAGCCCCGGCCCTGACCAGCCTGCAACCAGGTTCTTTCCCCCCTCTGCCCCTCCACAGTAACCCCACTCAGGCTGCTGCTGCAGGCCTCCCTGCCCCAGCCCAATCTCAGGTATCCATTTCCAACCCCTCTTCCATTGTTTCTGCTTTGTCAGAAAACACTCCAGCCCTCATAGGTGCTCTGCCCCCACCTGTGGCCCCGGTAGACCATGCTAAGTCAGAGCGAGCAGGCAGCCTGGCCTCCAGTAATACCAGCACCACTACACCTCTGACCTCCACATCTCCATCTAGCACCTCACAATTACCAGGGCTTATCAACATAGACCCAAAGTACGAAGAACTTATCCGCCAGTTTGAGGCTGAATTTGGGGACACTGAGGGGCCTGCTACCCAGCCAATGGATGAAAAAGCTACAGGCCCTCAGCTGGAGAATCTGTCTCAGACCAGTCCTCAAGACCTAAGTCCCACATCATCCAAATCCCAGTCAGATCCCTCAATTGCCACCACTAAAGCCAGCTCCAAACCTCATCCAAGCGATCAGGAGATGGAGGTCAATAAAGATGAGTCAGGGACCCAAAGTGAAGTCACCTTGAATCAGACATCCACAAAAAGCCCAATGGAGGGGCAGGGTGAAGTCGCTCTTCATCAGGAGGCTATTCTGGAAAAGCAGCAGCCTAATGTATCAGAGGATAAGTTCAGCATGCCAGGCTCTCCGCTGCCGAAACGCATGAAGATTGAAACCTCGGGTGATATAGCAATACTTTCCACTACGTGCTATTCCGAAGAGGACACGCCCACTAAGGAAAGTCTACCTTCGTCTCCATCTCTCAGAGGCTTCCTAGAGTCTCCTCTGCGCTACCTGGAAAGCCCTACCAAGACCTTGCTTGACACTCCTTCCAAGGATCTACAGGCAGAGTTCCCTGTTTGCACCTGTGTGGGTAAGTCAGTGTGCTGGTGCCTGTTTATGTTTATGTGAATGCAGGGGGGTGAGGTTTCTGTTCATCAACTGCATCAGAACTTTTCAAACAAGTATTCAGTGTTATAACAAATATTACAGACTCCACACAAGTGGAGATTAATTTAACCAAGTGTCCAAGTACAGTAAATATGATTGATTAGATAGATACTAAAAGGAGCCATAAAGCAGTAAGGGAACATGAATATTTTGCAGGGAAGACTCTTTTGGGAAACATTTTCTGAATCTGAGATTCTGAGATCTGAGATGTGTTGCTCTACATATTGAGCAAAACATGAATGAACCTATAATGCTGTCACTGTTGGTGCTTTACTCTACCTTTTGAAATCCACCAGTCCACTATTAGCTCTTTCATTCCCACTATGCTTCTGCTTCTCTGTCTGATGCTTGTCGAGTGTGTCTAAGAATGTATGTGTTGCCAGGGTGTGTGCCTGCGACCATCCAGACTGCGACAGTGTGAAGCACTAAAGGCAGTGGGCAGGAACAATAGCAGCGGTGGCAGAAGGAGCCTTTTGTGTGGGTTTGGGTCTGGCAGGCAAGCAGAACAGAGCCTTTGTTAGACAGAAATGGGTTCAGTCCTATAGTTTGGGTACTACCCTGCTCAGGTTATTTGTTTACAACAGAGTAGGCGGTCTTACAGTAGAAATCTATTTATCATATTATAAGCTACATACTTGAAATAGATAGGATGATACATAACAGTTGGATAAAGTTAGTTTAGGTTGATTTAACGTTTGATACACACATTACTCTAGCGTAAAAGGTTGAGTCTTTATTATTAAAAAATAACCAGCCTGTCTGTTCAGGAAGTCGTCAATTCCTGGTAAATCAAAATTTTACTGCTGCAGCAGCTGTGGGTAACAGATCATTAACTCGGTACATTAACTGAATAATGAAAGATTTTGTTCTCAGAAAAGCTGTCAAAAAATAACCACCATGTTCTTGAAGTTATTCAGAGCTCATTGTAAGGCTTTGAAGTGACTAAAGACTAAGTAAATTGACCCTTGCTGTCCCTAAACATTGAAGAGGGTGCTCAGCAGGGTGAGAGCAGCTGCAGGGAGACACTTCCTAGCTGTGTGCTGTGACTATAGTAAAGGTCATCAGACAACAGGTCTTGATGGTAAACCTTGGTTACCCACTGCCCTGACAACTCCCTGGAGCATAACACTCTGCTGGAATGAGATTTGCCTTCAACACACACAGATACATTATACAGTCTTGATGTGAACAAACACACAACCAATTTCCATGCAAAAATTTAGTTTGTCCTCCTCCACTTCCTGTGATGAGCCACGCCCTGGTGCCTCCCTGCACCACCAAGGGAATGTGACCTCATATTATCTCTGAACCAGAGACACACAGCATCAAGTGTATGTCAACATTTCAGATAATCAACTGATTGTGTAGAGCTTTTATATTTAGAGATTTGAGCTAATGTTACGTTGTCTTCGATTATCTGCTGCAGAAGAAGTGTAGTGTACATACAGTTTTTTTGATAAAACACATAGTGGTTGCACAGCTAGGGATACAAAGTTAATTAGGGTGTAACATTGAAGGTTGAATACATTCAACAACAGTGCAACATACAAAGATAAGTACTGAAGTCACAGGACGTGGTTTGGAACCACAGACAATGTGTGGGATGATGGTCAAATCTCTCACACACACGTACACACACATACACAACATAAACACAGATATACACAAAGCACACACAGACACACCCTTACTCCCTCTGAACACCAACACAAACTGAGTCATTCATCAGTGCCTCAAAAAGCTTCTGCTTCACAGAGTGTCTCCACGCACACACACCACACCCTATGGTCACAGCTGTGTGTGTGTGTGTGTGTGTGTGTGTGTGTGTGTGTGTGTGTGTGTGTGTGTGTGTGTGTGTGTGTGTGTGTGTGTGTGTCAGGGGCTATGTAGGTTCATGTGTGTTTGTGTTAACTGGATGTTGCAATCAGCTGTGCTTTCTCACGCTTTTCATAGATGACTTGGCCTCAGCTACAAAGAGGATGTACAAAAATACCTCAAACACCTGCATTTAACTTTTAACCAACACTTCAATAACTGAGATGCGATTAAATGCTGACAGGGCTTCATTTGTGACTGAAGTTAAGGGGCTTAATGTTAAATATTATCAACTTGAATGAGACATTGATTCAGTTTAATAAGATGAACACCCTCTTGCTTTAAGCCAAGAAATTATTCATTTAAACAATATAAGGGTCAAAAACATTTTCAAATCCCATATAGTATGTAGACTTTGCTGATGCTTCTGATAATATTGTCCAAAAAATGATGTAAATGTAAGAACAGGAAAATAAAATATCATGATCTCTGGTATTCTTGTTCTACAAATTCAGAAGACATTTTTTTTCACCAAATATTCACCAGTACATGATAAGCAGTGATGGTTCCTGTTCCTCTCTTATGTGTCAATTTCAATTTCATTAAAAACAAGCAACCAAAACAGTCAAACTTTGATGCACTTCCTCTCTGAGTGTAAAACAAGGAAGCTGAAAAAGAATTATAAAGTAGTATAAGTGTGGTATTAATTCATATATTACAGTTACTGTTATGAATAATATAAGTTACGTAAGAGAATGAATACATTATCATCACCATTTAGACATTTATTTGTGGAATTTATATTGTCCCCAGTTATTTGTTTCCTCACCTTCTACTCTCTCTGTTTCTAGAACAAATTGTGGAAAAGGATGAAGGGCCCTACTACAATCACCTGGGATCTGGACCTACTGTAGCTTCCATACGAGACCTGATGGAGAGGAGGTAAGCCTTTCCTTCTTCTTCTCTCCTCTCTATTAATCTCCTCTCTCTTTCTCTTCTTCCTACATGCTTTGCTTTCTCTGCCTCCCCCTCCTCCTCCCCCTCCTCCTCATCCTCCTCCCTTCTCTCCACCCTCGCTCCTCCTCACATTTGTCCTCAGGGAATCCATGACCCAGAATCCAGTAGGAGGAACAGGAAGTATCAGCAACATCAGCATATCAGAAGCAGAGCAAAAAGCACATGAGTAGCAGCAGATGATGGCTGAGAATGAGGGGAATGAGGGAGGAGGAAGGATGTAAACCAGATCACAGGCAGAATGAGACAGAGATAAGAGAGAAAGAAAGACTGAGGGAAGGGAGTAAAGAAGGAGAAAGGTAAAATGGTGTATTTTTGTACACAAATGTTGGCTTTAGTTATTCATATTATGTAGCAATCCTCTAGTATTTATTAAGGCTGAATTAGCACTTTCTGAAACCTTAAACAAATAATCTTGCAGTCACATTAAAAGTGAAATGACAACCTAATCAGTGTCACATACACAGTACTAAGTGGACATCCTCAACAAACCAATGCAATAGGCTGCTGTTACTTTGTCTGCAATGTGTCAGCAGAATTGGTAATAAAAAGACCATAGCAATTTGATATTTACAGGATTTGTCTAGGTTATCATACCAGAATGAGCAATTCACCACCTCACATGATCTCTCTTATGTGATTTCATGGGGAAGCATATGTAAACAAAATGGAGATTAGCGTGGTGCAACAACTTGATGTAGTAATTTGTTGCAGAAGGTTGAGTGAGTCTGGATGAGTGGCAAGATGCAGTCAACAGAGGTTTCCAATTTCCCTGCGAGAACAGGAGGAGAAATCTCAAGTTTCTGCTAACAGTTATATGCTAGCTAACTTTAGCCTCAAGGGCCATAATGCTTAACACTGCTTGGCAGCATTGTTAGCTGCTCCAGGATAGCCTGGATCTGTAACCCCCCCGCATTACCAGCACAACTCTTCAACACCAGAGGAATCACCAGAAAGCACCCCAGGTGGTCATTTATATTAGCTTATTGACTTATTATGTTGACAATATACTAAAATATACCACTGATGACAGGTGAGCAGCTGTTGTTAAGGATTAATGAAGAGTTCATAGCTCGACTAACACATGCTAACATTGTCTTGGGGGATCTGTTATTAGTAATCCTAGAATGCAAAACACTGAGCACTTTGTGTAGTGTTCTTCTACAACCGGATGCCTCATTGTGTTATGCTTCCTATTTAAAGTACTGAACATTAAACTGAGGCAAACATTCAGCTGCTGTTCACTGAGAGGCTGGATTTCTAAAGGACCAATGAGTCATTATTCCCTGTGGAGCACAGGTTGAGTGAGGGGGGGATGTTCGGCCAGAGAACACTTTTTGTTGTTTGAAAGATGACATAATAAGTAAGACCCCAGTTTCCCTAGCTGACCTTTGACCCACCCCTGACCCTAGCAGGCCACCCCTGTGGTGATAGAGCCTACCCTCGTCCCACCCTCTCAGCCACCTCAGGGTGATTCCCATTCAGCAGGAGCCCCTTGTGTTTGCTGTCACACCAGATCTGGGATTAGATCTCAGGGCTGAAGGTTTCACAATGGTTGGTATCACGCAGGCTGGAGAACTGATATGAATCATGAACAGACATCTGACAAGTTCTGATGGCCTATCCCCACCCCAACTCAGCCTCTGACCCCACTCTCCTCCCGTGCATCTCCCAGTTTCAGCTTCAGGCCTGCATACACACACATGATACACACACATGCACCATTATAATTACTATCAAATCATCACCCCAACAGTCCAGTGACCAGGCAGGTATTCATAGCACATACACACCAATTCACAAAACAAATAGAAATGTGTGTACACAAAATAAGTCTGTGCATGCACATGTGGACACAGCACAGAAACACCACCAAAAGCAGTCCTTTTGCTGGCATTATGTCGAGGCCAGTGGGTTCTGGTTTACAGTGGCGTACTTGTGTGAATCTCAGCAGTGACTTGTGAACACTTCTCACCAGCCAGTGCTGCTGATGTTGGCCTGTCTTTTGTCATTGTTGACATATGCAACCACTCCCACAGACTTCTGTAGATACAGAGGAAATAATACATTCAGAGCAACACAGGGAAAAACACTCTTTATAACAAAATGAAATGAAGCTCTGACCAACAGGATTGTGTCATTTCTAGTAGTTGAGATACACCAAAACAGCAGTTAACAGCTGCTGAGGTTAGTAAGTAGCCATGTATAACCCATATTTTTTGCAGCACAGCAGCTTTGGCACTAGCTGACATTTTGAGCACCCATTTGAACAACAAAGCATGTTAAATCTGAGCTATTCGTGTAGAGCTCCACACTGCTCTGTCAGCGCTAGAGAAAGGTCTAGCTGCACCAATTATCAGTATGGTATAGGGAAAACAAACACTCTAGCTTCTTTGGACTTTGCAGTACTACTTTGTGCCATCTTAGGCAGTGCTAAGCCCATGATGCAGAATAGTGGAGTTTGTTTAGGTTCTTACCATTAGCGGCTGGGCTAGAGTGTAACTTGATGTTTTCAGCCAGGTTCTTGCTAGCTTTGAGGATGTTTCCTATAGTGACAAGGATTTTGGAAACAGTAATACATAAATAGTAGAAGGGAGAAGAACATAGCCTGGAATGTGCGCCTGATGGCAAGCATATACCAACAGTCTAAATCCGCAGAGTTGTCTGACTCAGTAAATCAGTAATTTCACACTTTTCTTTTCGAGTTTCTGTCTCGGACCTGAACTGTCTTGAGCATAAGGGGGACAGGCATAGAGCACACATCCATATCAGCAGTCAACTGGCCATTAGATATAGTCTTTTTGGTGTATTCAAATGCAAATGCAGAGTCCTAGAGTCAGGCATCAGGGTTATCTGATCTGAAGAGAAGCCAGAATGGCTCCAAACTACAACTGCTGAAGTGAACATGAACATTCAAATAAAAAATATTAATATGATAATATTTATAATAAATTGTCTCTTCCCTTGCGTAGGTATGGAGAGAAGGGGGATGCCATCCGGATTGAGAAGGTGGTGTATACAGGCAGAGAGGGGAAGAGCTCTCGAGGATGTCCTATTGCTAAGTGGGTAAGTGGCATTACATCACATCTGCTTGAAGTTTGGAGAGAGTGTTACAATACATAACTTTGAGTTAAGGTGACTGCAGTTGTCTAGGTCTCCCGTTTTTCCCTTTTTCTAACTTTTTTGACAATCTGTCAACATGTCAGTCAGAGTTTGTTATAATGAGAGAGAAAACAAGAGTTGGAGGTGCCTTTGGACTTTGGTTACACCTGACAATGACAGCCACTCAACAACTGATTTACAGTGTGTGTGTGTGTGTGTGTGTGTGTGTGTGTGTGTGTGTGTGTGTGTGTGTGTGTGTGTGTGTGTGTGTGTGTGTGTGTGTGTGCATGTGTGTGTGTGTGTGTGTGTGTAATGAGGGGTCCTGTGGAGACACCTAGCCTTGTTTGTCACCACAGTGAGAAAGTCAGTAGGAGGTCTCACTCTGTAACAACTGCCCAGCCTCCTCTCCTGTGTCACCCCTGACACATCCTGCTAATGAGTTTATGGATTCAAATCAGCCATCCTACTGAGTGAGAGTGTGTGCCGGAGACAGAGAAGCAGGGCATGTAGAGAAAGTGTGATTAGTGAGAAAAAGATAATAAAAGTGAAAGGGAGCAGGTTTGCACATATTAAAAGACTGTCCTGGAAGAAAAAACAGTTCAAGTGAGAAATTCAATATAGAGGCTAAGAGAAGTGAAACATGGGACATTTATATTCTCTGTCAATTAGTATATTTTATAGTACAAAATTCTCTTGTCTGCATAGAAAATATACATGAGTATGTGTAATGTGGATTGACTGTCCAACATATAGCATCACAAGCACATCCAGGACTGGTGTCCAGACACCGCAGCAGGTCAGACTTTAGCACAGGTATCAAATATCCTCACAGTATGCAGCTTTACCATCCAACTACCACTGTTTCTCACTGAGTCTTGTTTCTCTAAAGCCGACTGCTTTGTAGGTACAAAAGTTGACAGAATAAAACAACAGTAGGTTCTTCAGCATTTTATGGTTCATTTGACATTTAATTTGTAAGTGTGTAATCCTGTATTAAATAATACTTAGCGAAGGTGTAGCTGGTAAAGTCCCAGGGTGTTCACCTGCCCCCCTTAGATGAGTCAAACCTAAAAAAAGCTCTGTTTCCCGTCAGGTAATCCGCCGTGGCAGCGAGAAGGAGAAGCTCCTGTGTCTGGTTCGTGAGCGTGCTGGTCATCACTGTGCCAACGCTGTCATCATCATCCTGATTATGGCCTGGGAAGGTGTCCCGAGGGCTCTGGCTGACGCGCTGTACCACGAGCTCACTGACAGCCTCACCAAATATGGCAACCCCACCAGCCGACGCTGCGGCCTCAATGATGAGTAAGTAGCTGATGGGTACACTTTGACACTGGTTATCTAACATTCACAAGTTTGTGAATATGTCTTTTTGGCAGGTTGTCAGCATTACATTGCATTGCTGGGTCTTCGCTGTATGTCCTGTACTTTGTTTATGAAGGAGGATCTCTTTTGAAGCATGTGCTAGACAATTTTATCCCAAGCCATGTTCATCAGAACTTTCGGGAACACCTATAAGACCAATGAAAGTGTGCTAAAAATGTTTAGTGGCCATAACCTTTATCAGTTTGTGGTCCATAGCCGAATTGGTGCTCATGAGAGCAATGTGTGACACTGAAAAGTACTCCAGAGGTATTAAGCTAAATTCAAGCGAAATTATGTATGTATGCACAAAAGCAAAATGATGCATCTTTCTCACCAGATGTGTACACACATTTATGTGTACTTTCTGTCCATGTCATACACCACATGCCTGCAGCTAGAATGATACTCATGACAGAAACCAGCCAAAAAAATGACCAAAAACACCTTATTTTGCAATGTTAATGAAAGTGAGAAAAAAAAATCCTGGATCCTTCCCTTTATCTGGATCCATACCAAAAGTTAATTGGGTTCATTCTGGGCCAAAACCCATCAGCCATTTTGTGGAAGTTTTGTGGAAGTATTTCAGTAGTTTTGGTGTAGTCCTGCTGGCAAACCAAACAAACAAACACACAAACAAACAGACACAGATTAAAACATAACCGGTGGAGCTAGATAGCTATGAATGGATGCTAACACACTCTTGTTTAACCTGCTTAAGACATAACCACCATTCCCCATATGGGGCTCAGCAGCCTCTAACCTGCATTATTGGCATACAAATAGGTCAAATTTTATCTGTCTGTGTATATGAATGTAAGATAAAATAGAAATATATTTGTTTCATAAAACTTCAGGATGGTGAATGAATGTGCCTTAACAGTAATGCTCCAAGCACTTGTCTTTTAACTTTCTCTGTCATTGTTAAATCCCCCTTACCCCAGTCAAAATATTTGCATTCATGCATTAAACTGAGAGTGCTCACTGTCTCCCCCTGCAGTCGTACCTGTGCGTGTCAAGGCAAGGACCCTGAAACTTGTGGGGCTTCCTTCTCCTTCGGTTGCTCATGGAGTATGTACTTCAATGGCTGTAAGTACGCCCGAAGCAAAATGCCACGCAAGTTCAGGCTACAAGGAGATCACCCTGAAGAGGTACTTATAACATAAAAGCCACTTGTCTCATAGCATTATAAAGAAATATATTAATGTTAATTATGACTGAGTTTAGTCACTTTCATAACATTTTTGGCTCTGTTTTGTTCTGACCTGTGAAATATGTTTTTGCTTGTCAGGAGGACAAACTCAGGAATAGTTTCCAGAATCTGGCAACTGAGGTGGCTCCTTTGTACAAGCAGTTGGCCCCACAGGCGTACAGTAACCAGGTATGTTCAGTGTTCAGTCTACATTCATTGTACACTGTTTAGACAGTAACATGCAGCCACATGCTACACCTGTCATCTTCCACAGAGTAGCACTGTACACCAGACTATCAAGACTATGGCTTGTCATATGATACATTTCCCAAAAAACAGAAAATACCTACCTGCAGGGACTGACTTGGTTATCTCTGCCTACTTCCTCAGTGTTTGTCAGAGTCAAAAGCTCCAGAATGCAGGCTTGGCTTGAAGGAAGGCCGTCCATTCTCTGGAGTCACTGCTTGCATGGACTTCTGTGCCCATGCTCACAAGGACCAGCATAACCTCTACAATGGTTGCACAGTGGTAAGATTACTCACCATGTGCCTATTTTGGGGGGTTTTGAGGCTATTTTGAAGTCAACAATTGAAATATTTTTATCTATTTTTCTATCTTTTGTGTGAACCTATTCAACCCTACAAATAGGGTAACTAAAAACTGTAGCTTTGCTCATATTATATTTAATCTTCATCTCTGTCTCTCTGTTAGGTGTGTACTTTGACTAAGGAGGACAACCGTGAGGTGAAGAGGATCCCTGAGGATGAGCAGCTTCACGTGTTGCCACTTTACAAGGTCTCCCTGACTGATGAGTTTGGCAATGAGGAGGCACAGCGCCTCAAGATGAAGACGGGGGCAATTCAGGTGCTCCAGGCTTTCCGCCGCGAGGTACGCAAGTTGCCTGAACCTGCCAAGTCCTGCCGACAGCGTAGACTGGAGGCTAAGAAAGCTTCCTCCGAGAAGAAGAAAAATAAACTCTTGCAGCAGGCAGGGGAAACACCAGAGAAAACTGTGGTTAAGGCTGAGGTCTGCATCACTGGTTCCCCTCAACTCCAAGGCAATAAAGGTTAGTTGTTGTGTTGATTGTTTGATGTTCTTTAAAAGATGTTCTAATTGTAAGGCAAACTATTTTAATTGCTTGAATTGGAGCCTGATCTGGTAGCCTGAAATGCATTTATTTACCCTACCTGCAACTAATGTGTAACTGAGCTCCAACACAAAGGTCCAAAAAGGACATAAACAATTAAAGCAACATTATGTAACTTTCTTTTACCTTAAAACAATAGCTAATAGATCATTTTGATGATACCGTGTCTTTTAATACATTAACATCTTAACATGTTTTGTCTGACAGACCTGGTATATGTATTAACGACAGTGGTGTTGATCTCCGAAACCAGGGGTGCCCAAAATGCCAATTTTTACAAAACGTTGCTTCAAAATGAAATGCATTTGAATATTAGTTTGTAACTTTTTTCTCCTCTCCTTTTTGTCAAACATTTAGCAATGATCAAACAAGAGGTGAAGCCCAACATCAAGAAGGAGCACTTCAATGGATCAATAGATGGATACCCCATGCAGGCAGCAGACCCATTCAACAACATCTATCCACACCCTGCCTTCTATGCAAGGGGAGGCCTTCCCCCAACTGGCCAGCCCTCTGCACCAGACCCAGTAAATGGTTACCACCACAACCTGCCCGCAATGCACAATGGCTATTACAACTACCCCCCCAATGCACTTTTCCGCCCTAAGCTGAGGACCTATGAGGGTCGAAATAGCTCTTTGCCCAAAGCAGGCAGCAAGGTTGACCAGGTCGACAAGAAGCCTGATATTCAGAGCCTCCAGGCCCGAATGGCCCAGTCCTACCCTAACTACCCCGAGCAACCCAACCAACCAAACTACAGCAGTTACACCCAGCCTGCTGACTACAACCAGTCCCGTCCGTCCTCAGTCACCTCGGAGTCCTCCAACAGAGGAACGCCAATCATCAAACAGGAGCCTATGGATGTGCCAGTCTATGAAGGCACAATGCCCAGCCAGGCTGGTGCAAGCACACCGAGCACCACCCCCCAGCCTGCGGCCTGGCCAGGTCACAAGCTTAATGGAAGTATCGTTCCCACCAACTGGGAGGGCCATCTGAACCCTAAACAACGTGCTGAAGCCTCATTGTTGAACCCAGACAAGCAGCAGTTTCACCAGCATCCCCAGCAGCAGCAGCCCACTCCTTATCCCCAGCAGTGGACATCCTACCCTGGCTCAAATGCCCAGATGCCTTCCCCTGCCCCATCGCCATTACACCAGGTACCTTCTTCTCCATCTCCGTCCCCTCACCTAGGCACAGCACTCCCAGGTAACATACATCAAGGCTCCTCATACCCTGGCACCCCACGTTCAAGCACCCCTCACCCAGGTACACCACAGCCTGGTGGCTCTAACTCAGGCTCAGTTACACCACAGCCAGGTACCCCAAGGCACTGGGCCAGCCCTGCTCCTAGTCCTCAGCCAAATGCTTGGGCCATGGGACCTGCAGTGTATAGCCCTGGTTTGAAGCACAGCAATCCTGCAGGAGCTTACCCTGACAAGATCTGGTCCAAGACAGGTGAAAGTCGGTGTTCCACTCCCCTTGGGCTCCAAGAGAAGGCCTGGAAGTCCTGTGGAGGTTCAGTGGCAGGCAGTACCCCGTCCCCTGCCCCTGAGGGTCGCCTCTTCCCTGATGCCCTGCAGCAGTCAGATCAAGCCTGCTGGAACCGCAGCCATGCTGAGAGTGACGTTGAGAGCAACAAGGGCCGTGACGACGATGATGATGAGGTGTGGTCTGACAGTGAGCACAACTTCCTGGATCCCAACATTGGTGGTGTAGCTGTAGCACCAGCCCATGGCTCCATCCTGATTGAATGTGCTCGTCGGGAACTACATGCTACCACTCCGCTCAAAAAGCCTGATCGCTCCCACCCCACCCGCATCTCCCTGGTCTTCTACCAGCACAAGAACCTCAACCAGCCCATGCACGGCCTAGCTCTGTGGGAGGCCAAAATGAAGCTGCTGGCAGAGAGAGCGCTGCAGAGGCAGCAGGAAGCGGCTCTCCTTGGCCTCTCCCAGGAGGACATCAAGGCCCTTGGAAAGAAACGCAAGTGGGGGGCTACAGTGGCAGGTGCCAGTCCAGGTCCTGGACAATCTAAAGACAAGAGGGAGGGGCCAGTGACGCGGTTAGCCCCCACGTTCCAAACGACCTCTATGGTTACTGTGTCTCCCTATGCCTTCACCCGCCTCACTGGGCCCTACAGCCACTTTGTCTGAGGTCAGTAAGACACAAACAGACTGAGTGCTTCAGAGTGGTGCAGTGGAGGGCTGGAGAGAGCGTTGAGCAGGATGAATGTCTCTCAGCCGTCCAGCAGTCTGGCATCTCTCCATCCTGCCCCCTCCGCAGTCCACTTGGAGGAGGGGACATTTTTATTGTTTTTTACCTCATGTCAGGCAGTGGTTTGGGATTCAGACACACTGCCTGTGGTGCTCTTCCTCTCTCTTCCCTGGAGAGGAACTCCATTGCTTTTTCTTGTTTATAGAATTTTAATGATTCTAATTATTGCTATTATTATCAATATTATTATGATTGCTATTGTTACTGTCAATGTTGTTATTACAGGTATTATTATAATGAAGACTTGTTTTTTTAATTATTGCTGTTTTCATTAATGTTATTATTAATGATGTGATTGTTTTTGGTTATGTTTTTTTTTTTTTTTAATCAATCAGTCTGAGTCAATCAGACAGTTGCTTTTTCCATGTTTGGAAAACATGTACCCTATTTTCTGTTTGATCTTCTTTGTTCTTTTCAATCTTCCAGCTGTACTGAGAGGAGGAGCAATTATCTACCTGACAAGACAGCAAATCGATATTACAGTAACCATACATACATATCTGTATATTTACAATATACAGATGCGTATTTTTAAGCTAGTTATGGCAGAGGGATAATTACAATTATTATTGACCTGGGCCTCAATTTCCTAGTTTTGGCTAGTGTAAAGATTGTGTCAAAATGTTCATTGCTAAGGCTGAAATTGATTGAGTTTACCAGCATCACTGCACAGCATAGACACACTGTACCAGGGCTGGCCAACATTTGTTTTTAATTGCTTGGAACATGCATATAAATTCTCTACGTATTTCTGTCAGGTTTTCCCCATTAGCTGGGTAAACCTGTGCACTTCATCCTCCCAACAAAGTGTACAAATTAAAACTATTTTGCTTGTCTACAAAACTGGTGAAAGTCAGTCAGTGGTCAAAGCAGTATAGTGTATGACAGAATTATCAGTTGTATTTGCACTGATACCTTTTTGATGTGTTTAGTGTAACAAGCAGAATGTGTAAAAGTACACTTTTAAAAAAACGTGGCTGCCACGGTATTGGAGAGCAGAGCCCCTACAAGGCTAAAACTAAAGTTATAAACAAAACCAATCATCATGGTGAGGAAAGTAGTAAAACAAACCCAGGTTGAAAATAATTGAAATCACCCTTTTTAACCACATTGGGAGAAAATGTTGCTGCTTCTCTCGGATGATGTGCTCCTCCTCCTCTTGTACACCCCTTCAGCTTTTGCCTGGTGCTCAACTTCCAGCTCTGATTGACTCTCATTCCGCAACTCTCCATCGCAGTTGGTGCTGAACTTAGGTGCTCTATCACATAATTGGCTCAACTAGCACTAGCAAGTAAATATGTTTGTATTGGCTGCGGTCGAGTACCAGAATGACTTAAGGTGCAGAAAAATTGTCATGCTAAGAAAAGTATAATGAATTGTCTTACACATGCTTTCCTTTGCTGCACATATCTGGTACTTCACAGAGGCTAACATAACTGATACATTTTGCTAATGTTATGTGGCCCATATCTGCAATCACCACATACAAATGGAACAGGAGACACACTTTATCTTCCTTCAACATTCTAGTTTGAGTGAGCACTCCCCAGTGTGAACTCTAGAGGGCAGCAGTGAATACCGTTTCAAAGTGGTTTGTACAAACAAGAGCTTCAGGTCCATGTAAAAGCCAGTATAGCCTTGCCTTACTGCTTCACCCATTCATGGCCAGCAGAGGGAGCTCTCCCACCCTTTTAGCTGATCATGCATGGCAGAGCTAAAGGCAAAGCTGGTCTTTGTCCCACTGCGGCTCAAATGTGAATGAAGTCTGGAGATGCTTTTAGGAAGAGCAGAACGAATCAGTGTTGGGACAGCAGTGATTTTGGTGCTCCTACACACACTTGGTGCTCTCCTATTACACTTGATTTACTGTGAAGGGCCCACTCCTTCCTCTGCGTGGTGCTGTCATCTTAGAGCAGAGCGAGGCGTGTCCTTCAGCAGGCACCTTGTCACCACAGAGCCAGCCAATCAAAGTGGCCGCATTAGGGTTGCAGCTCTGTCATTCAGCTCAAGAACTGGTTCCTTTTGAGGAGTTTTTGCAGTTTACACTGTCCAGGGCTGAGAAAGCACAGTCACTCAATGCGGTTTTTGTAACCCTTTCATAGAGAAGACTGAGAGTAAAAGGGAGTCCCTGTAGCTTCTGGAAGTTGGCTCCAATAATCAATGAATCTCTCGCTGTGTGAGTGAGTGAGTGAGTGAGTGAGTGTGTGTGTGTGTGTGTGTGTGTGTGTGTTTGTGTGCACATGCGTGCTTGGACAAAAATTACAAATGCTTGGGTGTATGAAAGAGAGAGACTTTGATAGCCTGGATAGAATCCCTTACATCGTTTTGATTTTCTCTCCATCAACCATGTGACTATTTGATTCATATAAGTCTAAAATGAGCAACTAAAAGAACTCGATACAGGCTGACTCCTGGCCGCTGGGTGGTTGTTTAGGTCGAGGCCCTGGTCTACTCTCCGAAGGTCTCCAGCTCTCTACCTCACGCTGTAGAGACACTGGTCACAATCACAACTTGCTACTGAGGGCAGAGAATCATGCATATGTCTTTTTGTGTGCTTTAGATATCCACACTCATTTTAACTTGCTTTTTTGTTTTTTGTTTTTTTTACTCTTATTTATTACTACATGGTGATGATGATAATGATTGTCTTTGATGTTATTGCTTTTTTTCATCTTTTTTTATATAGCTAATACAAATTGTACATAGAAAGAAAAAGATTTATAAAAGCACTTTTAATCTTGATTTTAATGACAAAAAGAAAGAGCCGATTATTGACAACTTGAAGCTTAGGTTTTTTTGGGTTTTTTATTTTCTCAAGAGAGAGATAAAAAAAAAATGTAAATATTAAAATATTTAGGTAAGATTATTTAACTGGTGAGGATAGTAACTGAACCATGAATGACAAGGGGGTATTTTGAAGTCTCTGACAGCCCTCAACAACAGTAAACAACACTTGGTCCCAATGTGTTGTGTGTAAACGTGTGCTTAGTAACACTGCTGTTTTGCTTTCGTAAGTACTGTACCCCTTGTCAGCATGTCACTGACAGAGACCTGACACTTTCTAAAAACAAGTTCATTTGCCCCAACTATGTAACATGAGACAACACTTGACTTACTCACTGGCGACAGTCAAAATAACTGGAGGATCCCCCATGTTGCATTTCTCTGACCAGAACCTCATATCTAGTAAAAACATGAATTTTACTGTTTTAAAAAGCTTGCCTGCGACTCATTGCTAATTAATGGCAATATCATATTTCGATATAAGCTTGAAAATACCAAAATTGTAATTATGTGGTACTCAATAATATTGATCTATTGTCAGTAAACAATTAAACTGACATGTGCTGCTTGCTGATTAAATTAATAGTTTAAGATTTGTGAAATAAGCTCATTTACTTTCTTGTTGAGCGTTAGACTGGAAGATGGACACCACTCTCATGTCTGTAAGCCGAATATGTACCTGGAGCTAGAAGGCAGTTAGCTTAGCTTAGCATAAAGACTTGAAACAGAGGGAAACAGCTAGCCTGACTCTGTTGACAGGTAACAAAAAAGCTCACTAGAACATTATGGTTTGTTTTTTAATCAAAACCTGGAGTCTAAACACGTTGATCTGTAATTTTTCGATTCTTTATTCTTAGCAAACCTGCTACTGCTACTGGCTGTAGCTTTATGTATAGCATTCAGAAATGGGAGTGATCAATCTTCTTACTAAAGCGATTAAACTAATTTCCCAAAATGTTGAACTATTCTTTTAATATCAGTAGAGTTGCTCTTGATAAATTTACCAACGATACTGTGCAGGACCGCATCCAAAGAGGAGGATGTTGAGGAACATAATGGTAGTTGCAGAGCCAGTCTGAGGTGAATCAGTGGACAATGTTTTAGCGAGTTATAGCCCAGCAATCTTTGTTAGTTGTGTTAGACTATCAGGTAAGAGACTGCTCCCTGCTTCTTTAGATGTATCTATCATTATATATCCACTCTAGTTCTCATTATAGTATGTATGCACTTGGCACTCATGACACCCCTGTTTCATTTGTAATTCTTTATCACATGATACAAACATCACAGCCAACAGGTAGAGGGGCTGGGACTAGCACGGCAGCAGGGCCCACATTACACACAGACACACACACTTGCCTAACAATGGGATGGGTGCTAGGGAAACAGTGTACATGAAACTGAATAACTTTGTAAATGTCTAAATGTCTCACGAGTTTGGTGGATGGTTCTCATGAGAGGTGCCACCTCCCGAGCGCGTACCGAAATGGGGTCAGCTGGTGCTATGATGCTACACCTTTAGATTCACTGTGTAAAAAAAAAAAAAAAACAAATGTGAGGGATAAATGATCACCACAGATATTTTTCTGAGCTCTTTGAATGTCAAGAGAACTATACTTTTGATTCAAGCAGTTTCACATGATCAGAAGCTGCCCTGGTGCTGACTTTATGAAAAAGTCTTTTGTTACAATGCTACAAATTTACATCTCTTTTTGGGGGCAGGGGGGGCACTCAAACAGTTGATCACATTCTTTATTAATATTCATTCCATATTGTACTTGAACTCATTTGAACTAGGATGAGATAAAGAGTCATATTATATGAGGACTGTTATCTGGGTTTCATATTTGGTACAGCGCAAGTACCAAAGGCTGTTGAAATAATCTTTTGAGTATGTTGTACATGTTGATGGTAACTGAATGCTAAGATATCTGAACAATACAAGAAAAACAATTGTGTACTGCCTCCCTCTTCCTCTACCCAGTCATGCACTTCCTTTACTCCACCCCTCTCTTTCTCGGAACACCTTGTATATTTTGTCTTTCTCTCATACACACAAACATAGATATACATATGCGTCTCACTGTGTATGGCCCACTTTTAGAAGTCTATTGAACACATCATTGAACGAACACTCCAAATTTAGGGTAGAGACTCAGACCCTGGCCCATAGAAAAAATATAAATGAACCTACAAAACTGGCAGCTACATTCCTTTTTGAGTTTTAGGATTGTTCTTGGTTCATTATTTTCATGTCAAGGATGCAGTATGTAAAAAAAAAGTGTTTTTGTTCAGTCTCTCTCTCTTTGTAGCTGTATGGTGTATTATGTGAATACATAGTGTATGTGGTAAAAACCCCACAATATTGTTTTATGTTGCGCGATAAATAAAAACATTGAAGTGTGTTTCTGTTCAGTGACTGTATTATTTTTACTGATCAAGATGTCATTACAGTGGTGCACTATGGCCAATGTTCCACTGAGAGTCTGCAATTTATTCTAACAGGAGACTTACTCAAACATAATTTCACATGATTTCTTCCTCCACTTTGATGAGTGACCTCTCGATGGTGTCATCACAAGTGTCTCAATAGTCAGGAAAAGAAAGCTCCATCTGTGAAGTGGAGGCCATTTCCTTTCACATAAGTAATTACACTGAGTCAAGGTCTATCTGTCAATGAAAGACCTTGTGTGGACCCACTGTACACATCATTGTGTTATTATATATAGATGTCACTGTAATGGAAGTTAGAAGGACAGTCAATTTGTCACTATCCCTTGTGAAATGAAGGTGGCTTATCAAAAGAACTTAAGTGTGTGCAGGCATACAGCATGGAGTGTGTGTTCTCTGAAAAGACCTGTTGCATCCCTCCTGCAGGGCAGGAGGAATTTCATAAGGATAAAAGAAGCAGTGTGATGATGGAAACAATCTTTGCCAATGTTTGAAGGATGTTGAAGATAATATTTGCCCACTCGTTCCTGCACATCCTTGAGTTTGTGTGTGTGAGGAGTTCTTGATAGTAGTATGCAGTTCAGTGGTTTAATTTGATTTTTTAAAATAAAAAATAAAAACTTTATTTCATGCTTAGAACTGGGTGAAAAAAATGTTTTCACTTTTTTTTTTAGAATTTAGACAATGGATCACTAGAAAACAGAATTCTCACTTGCCTCTCAGAGCTTCCGTAGTTTTGCCACATAACAAACTTTATGAACATTGGTGATACATTTGACTGTACCGTCTCTTTTGATCAACACCTCAAAGAGGAGCTATTAGGCAGATTTTGACTATGTTTTTATTCTTGGACTACACTAGAGTAGGTTTGCATCTTTCAAAAGTGTACTTATCTTACGCTGGTCCTTTATGCAGCTCCTCATTTCACCCTTTGTCTGAAACAAGCTGTGCAAGCACCATTCTTCTGAAAAAAAACTTCCTGAATTCAGTCAATCTGACAGTTTGACGCCGTTGGAGCCTTTAAATCCAAACCTGAAACTCAGACCTTCGCCTTAAATTTTGGTTAGCTGCTTATTTTTTCACTATTGCTTTTATCTATCTGCTCAACTGTCTCATCTCAGTGTTAATGAAATTTGAAGCAACAAATATTGATGTTTTGCATGTGAGAGTAACATCTCCATTTGCTTGTGCATTGCATTGTGGGACAACATATGCATATTATCAGCACATGTTCTAATAAGTGCCCTCATTTTATTTATCTTTTATTTTCTGTAGACTATATTTACTGTTGTATCCTCAAAGAAACTAGACAAGGACGAATGTGTCAGTCTTGGACAGGAAAGAGGACTCAGATGCAGTATAGGCAGAAGTAATGTCAAGTTTTATTAATCTGTTTTTGCAACTCTCCAGAATGAATGATAACCAAAAGGCTATGAAAATCTGTGAGACGAACAAGACAAACAACATGAAACAGAGTAACAAAAAACGCTCCCGCAGGAGGAAAGCCTACACTATCCTTGGAATGAACTACAATATCAAAATTACAAAATAAATCTCTCTAAAGAGGAAGCACGAGGGCTATAAAAAATATCTACACTTTCGTATGAAATTTATCAACAAAAAAAAAAAAAAAAAAAAAAAAATCGCTCACAAGGAGGAGAACAGAAAAGCTATGAAATCTCAAAATTCAAACAGAAAACTTAACCAGAAAAATACAAACTCAAAATCACTCTTCTCAAGAGGACAAAACTCAGATAAATAAAAAATGAACAATACTTAACCAGGCAAGAAACAGGACTGTGATTCAAGGCTTCGGTAAACGACATGGAAGATGAAATACTTTGGCGACGCAGACAGGGGAAGACAAAGACTTTATACACATGGGGGAAGGGAACACAGGTGGAAACAATCAGGAATTAGGGATGACGTCAGACCAGGGACACAAGAGGAAGGGCAAGTGACCTGAAACGAGAGGAGAGTTACTTTCAAAATAAAACATGAAATTCACGAGACAGATCCCAAGACAAGACAACCTCACCGCGATGTGACAGTAAGACTACAGTGGGACTGTGTCAGATGTTCTGATTCTAATTCTGTGCCTCTACCTTCTCCATCTTATAAGGTAAAGAATAAAGTCAACATTTAATATTGGCTGGCAGCTGTTTCTGCCCTACAGAGAGAACATTGAATAGAGACACTGGTATTGATCTTTCACAGATGGATTACAGAACACTGGTGGGCAATTATGTTTTGTCTGGGCTCATAGCAGTTGGCTGTTTCTGAATGTGGCCAAGACCAAGGACATGCTGACAACTCCACAATGCTTGTGTACACATAGAATCCTCTCATGTTGAAATCCCTCAACTGTTGGACTTGATGTTGGACTGTGCTGTACTTCAGAATTCTCCAGTGCTTTGTCTCCAACCATTTCTGGGTGCTTTGTGAGGTATGTTTTGGGTCATTGTCCTGCTGGAACACCCATGACCTCTGAAGCAGACCCAGCTTTCTGACACTAGACCCTACATTGTGGGCCAAAATCTTTTGATAGTCTCCAAATTTCATGATTCCTTGCACACAATCAATGCATCCAGTTCCAGAGGCAGCAAAACAACCTCAAAACATCTTTGAACCTCCACCATATTTGACTGTAGGCAGAGATGGGACCAAGTCACATATGTGCAATTCTTAAGTAAGTCTCAAGCCTTAACCTTCAAGTCTAAAGTAATTCCCAAGTCATTTTTTCTTGCGCAAGTCAAGTCAAGTCACCTTATTATTGCAATTTTACCAGCAGAATCTTATCTTAGTGAAAGTGAAAGTAAAAAGACAAGATATAAGTAACTGTCAGTAAACATCAATAGCTAATGTATACAACCACACACACACACACACACACAGAGGTAGTGGCCAAAATCACGCAGGCAGCCGCCGTTGCTTAAGATCGGCAGGGAAAACACTGGGTAATGATTCGCTGTTGGATGGCTGGTATGTTATTTAGCTCATTAAACCCTGTGTTGCTTGTTCGTAAATCATACAGCCAGTCTTGTGATGAACCGGTCGGAAGGTTTGCTTATGTTGTCTGGGGTTAATGTTGGCAAATAAAAAAAAAAAAAACAAGTTCCATCAAACCGACAAACCGACACTCCCCACCCCCACCTCCGTATCATATCAAGCTAAAGTTAATTACCAACTAGGCTAACAGGATAATATTAGCTAACTGACAAGCACTTACTGGGCAGAATGGCTCTTCAAATGACGAACAAAGTTTGAAGTTGTTGCTTGGCTGTTCGAGATGTTTATGTCGCATGTCTTGCACTGTGCTGTGCGTCTTTTGCCGTCAAAATGGTAAAACATTTCCTCCATGTGGTCCCTGAAAGATTTCATTCTAGACCCTGGTGCCCTACATACACACAACTAATATTTTTGTTTTTCTCTATGCAGGTTGTAATACACACTTATAAGTTGTCCACCACAGTTGTCATACATTGTAACAGTATATAATTCAGTTTTTTGTCTACATACATACAACTGAATTCAGTTTCATTTCATAGCAAAGTGACTTCTTACTTCACTGTTCCTGTCAGCTTTCTGCAGCGCAACCTCATGCTGCCTTCATGGGAACAGGACGCCTTAAGACCATCCTCTTAAAGATTTCACCGTCTGTTAATTAATTAACTTACAAAGACCCAACATTTCCCCATAAGCAAGCACTTGGTAACAGTTGTAAAAAAAAATGCCTTTTAATAGGCAGAAACCTGGAAGAGGGCAGGCCACACAAGATATTCTAATTGCTCCTTCAATAACTTTTTCTTGGTAAACATCCACATCTTAAATACATCATATATATTTCATACGAAAATGTCTTCTGATTACTGATTACTGATTACTGATTACTGCGGAGTTTGTCTGGCAATAAGGTTCACTCAACTCAGTGATAACCTTGCAGCTAGTGTCCAAAATTCCTGTTTGACTGGCTCAAACAAGCAACGAATTTACATTGCCAGTTCCAACCTGATATTTTTCACATTGTGCCTCATTGCCTGATGGAATTAAATTGAATGTACCCGGCTGGCAGTACCCTGCAGCATAGACCTTACAAATCCAGACAGCACGGAAGCACAACTCTTGAAGCCATCAATCGATGATGCTCTTAACTGTTAATGCATCATCTTTCTCCAGAGAGGAGAGAACAGAAGAAACGGCTGGAATTAATTCTAATTCTGAATAACTGGGAGCAAGACCTTGCTTCGTATCAAAAGTTTTTAACGAACAAAAGATCAAGAGCTTTCAGAGGTCCTTGTGCTTCCTTTAACCTCAAAAACTGTGTAGAGGAGAAAAAGCACTCCATGGCCACTGCGTGGGCTGGTCTATATAGTCCAACTGGGCAGCATAATAGTTGCTGATTATGTTTGAAGAATTCTCAAGTAAAACATTTCTTTATCCTCTCCTCCCTTCCCTGGCAATAAGTACTAACATCGAAAAAGGCAGAGATCCTTCATGCCCATACACACCATCCCTCCATGACCTCACAAGAATGACAACACTAATCCCAGCTCTGGAAAATCACCTGATTTATGACCATGTACGGTTGTATTTTTCAGTTTACTAAGGAAAATAGTTTAAACAAATGTCCTTTTCTCTACATTTTGTGAGTTTAACTGGTTGGTTCATTGCATCTGCAAGTGGTATTACGAAAAATGATGGGCTGGGGCTAGCTGGTTAGCATGCTAACTTAAGGAGTTTCTATAAATAAACTAATTAAAGGGTATGGTCCAGGCATGCTCCAATCTGAAAGTGTCACAAGATAAATTTTGTATTGAACTTGCACTATAATAAAGACTGATAACTGACTGACTGGCTGACTGAGTGACTGGCTGGTTGGTCCCTGTACCACAGAACATACATATATTTGACATAATGGCAGCACTGTTGTTTGTTTACACTCTGTTGATAATGTAAACCTCTTTTGTGTTTTTTAACTAAAATTCTGGCCTTACACATTGGCAGACTGTATACTTGTGCAGACAGAGAGGAATCTTAAGTTGCTGAAGGCCTTATAGTTTTGATCAAGAGATCAAGTTCCACTAACTTTTAGTTTGTTTTCATCTGGTTTTGTTTAGATGCCTTAATTAATTCCCCTGTTGTTTCAGATCCTGCCACTCCCATTTGCCATGCAATCGACTCATTCCCCTCACCTGGGTTTCCCTGCCCATCTCCTGACCTGCGGACCATTCCCTCTTTAGTTCCTCAGTATTCATACTGGTACACTTCCACCTGTTCCCTGCCAGATAGTCTTGTGTGTTTTCACCAAGCTCTCCAGCGTACCTCATCCTGTTTTGTCCTGACCTGTCTGTCCTGAACTTGCATGCCTGTTTTCGGACCTTGGATACCTAGCCTGCCCTGTTATGTTAACATCAGGCTATCATAGATGAGATGGGAGACAAGCCGGTACCTTGCAAGCACATTTTACTTCATAACAGGAAGTGTGTTACATACAACCAGGTCCGGGGGAAACACACATAGTGCTCTGCTATGTTTTGTTTTACAGAACATGCCCCTCTTTGGATTTGTTTGCCTGTGTGACTGATCTCCCAGTTTTGACCTTGCCTGAACTTGTTAAGTAAACTGAACTTTCCCTGCTACAATGGCTGTCTCATTGTCGTGTTTTTGGGTTCTACCCTGCCAGTACCACTGAACTTAACAGTACAATCTGGCCAACATGAACCCAGCTGACTCTGATTCGCTCCGAGAGCAGCTGGAGGCACAGGCCAGCGCCATTCAGCACCATGAAGAACAACTTACCTCTATAATGGGGGTTTGCAGGAGATGGTGACTCGCCATGAGAGGAGCATGGGTTCTGTTCAGGAACACTTCAAGAGGCTCTCCCTGTCAGACTGTGGATTGAGTCCTGTGCCATCCTCCAGTCCTTCGGTCCGGACTCCTCCTGCGTCGGAAGTGTGTTTGCCCCCTCCAGAACATTATTCCAGTGCTTCTGGTTCCTGCCGGCCATTCCTTGTGCAGTGTTCCGCTGAGTGGGGGAAACAACCTCCTATCTGCTCATTGGTCAAGTTGTTCTCCACCGAACTCTGTAAGGTCTAAGATCATGCCACACCTGGAAGAGAGGCTGTTCGAGGTTTGTTCAACCTGACACAGGGAGGGAGATCCATGTCTGACTGCTCCAACGAGTTCCGCACCATAACAGAGGAGAGCAACTAGAATGCTGCCTCGTTCTTGGATGCCTTCTACCATGGACTCTCTGACCACATTAAGGATGAGCTGGTGGCCCGAGATCTTCCTGCCAACTTGGATGTGCTTGTCACCCTCTCCATCCGCATTGTCAGCCATCTTCGGGAACGGAGAAAGGAGAGGGTCCTCTCCAGAGGGTGCTGGTGAGCCATACCATGAACTTGGAAATGCTCTCAGCCCTTAATTCATGCTCAACTGTGCTGTGCAGGGATTAATCACACTTTCTCAGTCCTCATTGACACCGGTGCCAACGCCAACCTTTTGGACATGACCCTTGCCTCCCAGCTGGGTATCGGTCAGGATGTTCTAGGGAAGCCCATCCATGCCACTGCTCTTGATGGCTGTCTTCTCTGCAGGGTCACACAACAATCAACTCCTCTTCAAGTGACCATGTCAGGTAACCACAGTAAACTTTCCCTTCACCTTATCCATGCACCACAACAGCCGGTCATCTTTGGGTATCCTTGGATCAGGAGACATAATCCACACATAGACTTGGCTTCGGGAACTGTACTGCAGTGGAGTGCTCATTGTCATGCTGTCTCTCTGAGATCTGCCCTGTCATCTGCTCCTAGTCTGCCTGTTAACTCTGAGTTTCCAGATCTTTCCGGAGTTCCTAAGGATTACCTGGATATTAAGGAGTTTTGTAACAAAGCCCGGGCCACCTCTTTGCCGCCGCATTGCCCATACGACTATGCTATTGACCTCCTCTTGGGTATTTCCCCTCCTAAAGCCTGACTCTTCTCCCGATCTGCTCCTGAGACCAAAGCTATGGAGAAGTATATTAATGACTCCTTGACTACAGGAATCATTCGGCCATCATCATCTCCCGCTGGATCTGGGTTTTTCTTTGTGGGGAAGAAGGACAAATCCCAGCAGCCTTGATTTGACTACAGGGGACTCAATGACATCACTGTCAAAAACAAATACCCTCTTCCGTTAATCTCTCCTGCTTTTGAACTGCTACAGGGAGCTACCATCTTTTTCAAACTTGACCTCTGCAAAGCTTACCATTTGGTGAGAATCAGGGATGGGGATAAGTGGAAGACCGCCTTTAATACTCCTAGTGGACATTATGAGTATTTAGTTATGCCATTTGGTCTCACCAATGCCCCCGCCGTCTTCCAGGGGTTGGTTAATGATGTTCTTCGGGATCTGCTCAATATTTGTGTTTTTGTTTACTTGGATGATTTTCTCATCTTTTCTAAGTCTAAACAGGAGCATGTGGTGCATGTATGCCAAATCCTCGCAAGGCTCTTGGAGAACCAGCTCTTCATTAAGGCAGAAAAGTGTGAGTTCCACGCCTCAGAGTTATCCTTCCTGGGGTTTGTTGTCAACCCTGGTAACATCCAGATGGATCCGGCCAAGACCAGGGCGGTAACTGACTGGCCTGCTCCTCCCACACGCAAGGAACTTCAACGCTTCCTGGGTTTTGCGAACTTCTACCGCCGGTTCATCCGAAACTACAATTTGGTGGCAGCTCCTCTCACCGTCCTCACCTCCCTAAATGTGCCCTTCCGGTGGTCCTCCTCCTCCGTGGCTGAGAGAGCTTTCACGTTTCACTTCTGCTCCCATTCTCATATTCCCTGACCCCTCCCAGTTTATTGTGGAGGTGGATGCCTCTTCTTTAACCATTTTGAATTCTCCCTCTCATACTAACCAGGCTCAAAGAACATCAAACTTGCCCTGTCTCATTAGTTCCAGCCGGAAAGCTCTCCTTCCCATCCTGAATATACCCTTCCTCCGTCACGTGTCATCGGTGTGGTAACCTGGGAGGTGGAGGATAAGGTAAAGCTTTCCCATGCTGAAACTTGTGCTCCCAGTGCTTGTCCTGATGACTGTCTTTTTGTCCCTGCCAACCTCCATCCTCAGGTTCTCCAGTGGGGCCACTCTTCCAATCTGACTTGTCACCCTGGGGTGAGACGCACCCTAGCACTGCTATGGCAATGTTTCTGGTGGTCTTCCATGAAGGAGGACACCAAGGGATTCATCGCTGCTTGCCAGATCTGCTCTCAACATGAGAGCACTCTCCAAGTTCTTGGTATTCTGGCATTTTTCATCCCCTGCCAGTTCCTTGTTGCCCCTGGTCCCACATCTGAACTTTGTCACCGGCTTACCATCCTCTGATGGTAACACAGTCATACTTACTGTTATTGATCGGTTTTCCAAAACTGCCAAACATTCCATTACCCAAATTAAGCACTGCCAAAAAAACTGCTGAAGTCATGCTGCAGCATGTGTTCTGGCTGCATGGTCCCCCCAGTGACATGATCTCTGAACGGAGGCCATAATTTACCTCTCGCTTTTGGTCTTTTTTTTTGAGTTTTGCAGTCTGCTGGGGGCCATAGTCAGTCTGTCATCTGGTTTCCACCCTCAATCTAATGGTCAGGCTGACGCATGAACCACAAGATGGAGACGGCTCTGTGCTATCTCGCCTCCTGCAACCCTTCCTCATGGTTGAAACAACTCCTGTGGATCGAGTACGTCCATAACACCCTTCCCAGTTCAGTCACCGGTCTCTCACCTTTCCAATGCTCCTGGGGTTACCAATGACTGCTCTTCTCTGAGCAGGAACGTGAGGCCAGTGTCGCACTTGGATGCAGGCCTGCTCCATCCCTTTGCACTCCTCCAACCGTTACCAACAATCCGCCAACTGACATCACATCCCTGCACCCTGTTACACCCCGGAGCAGCACGTCTGGTTATCTACACGGGACCCTCCCCTCAGAGTGGAGTCCAAGAAGTTGGCTCCCCGGTTTGTGGGCCCATTCCCCATCTCAAGGGTCATCAACCCTGCAGCTGTCTGTCTTCGTCTACCATGGTCCATGAGGATCCATCCCATCTTCCATGTCTCTAAGGTCAAACCTGTTAATGAGAGCCCACTTCATACATGAGGTCAATGTTTTAGGGATTTTTTTTGAATGACATGTTTCACTGACAATAAAAACCGTCAAGCTAATGGGGGAATTAGCAAAAAAATCTCAAGATCAATGGTATGAGACAGCCATGAACATCTGTGGTACGGTCATGGTAATCAGTAGTTAATTAAATGGTTCTGGGCCAACGCTCATAAACCACTTAAGGTCATTGCACTCACCACAGCCTCACAGTTGTTTGAATGTGAAGAGGAAAGAAGGAAGCTGAGCCATTTTCCCACTGCTCAGCATGACAGTTGATGTGCAAGTGTGGCATTATCGCTAATAAAACATGTCTCAGACATTTCTGCCCTTTCCAGGCTCCAATTTAAATAATAATTAAAAAAACAAAACAAAACAAAACATTAACAGAAAGACCTTGTATCATATCGATGTTCAATGCCAGAAGTAGAATCCTCACTCATATGCTGCTCAACAACCAAATCATCTCCTACTCAAGCAGCAGTCAAAACAAGTATTCTAATCAGACCACACACACACACACACACACACACACACACACACACACACAATTATACATACACCCACATGCACTTCTCTCCAACAACTCTGCCAGAATGGGTTTTAGGGAGGCATTGATGTTCCTGCAGAGGTCACAGGTTCACTCTCTGCCAACCATGAATGGAGATAGCTGGGAGGGTTTTGTAGATTTGTAAGCACCATATTACCCTGACTTAAAATACACAGTAGCTACCATGTAATAATAATCAGTAACTTAATAACCAAACAACCATGCAGCTAATTACTGTCAAAGAAGACTGCTGTTAGATCCCAAGTTTTACCCCTGTCCAGGAGGCACTCGACTAGCTCTCCGTTTAAAGGGTTAGATCCCTAAACCTACAAGAGGTTGCTTAAAAACTGGCAATTTAAACAGGGACTGCTTAAGCTGGTGGTGAGGAGACTCGCCTAGCTTCTAACTGCCTGAATCCGAATGTCTACCCTGCTCCCTCTGGTTTGGCTCCTGACATGAATAGCCCTTGAATCAGATACAGCCACCAGCCACACCCATTATGGCAGCTCTCCTCTAAATGATCTGTGCACTTGGTATGGTGCTAGGTTGGATAAGAGCTTTTGGTAAACCCTAAGGGACTGTTTCAATTTGGTAGGCTAGAGTAACCTTCAAGAATGTTTGAGATATTATGCACACTTAACACCTAACATTTAGTTCCATCAAAGAGACATAAAATCAATGTCCACAACTTTAACTATATTATGTAGGTTTTATTGCATAGACTTTAGCAAGGGCAAAGCATACAGTCATGTCATGTCATGTCATTGTCCGTAACCGCTTATCCCTTTCCATGGGGTCACGGGGTGTTGCTGCTGCCAATCCCAGCCTTGTCTCAGGGTGAGGGCAGGGTGCTCCCTGGACAAGTCACCAGCTCATCGCAGGGCCCTCACTGATGAGCAATGTGGGGTTCAGTATCTTGCTCAAGGACACTTCGACATGCAGCCCAGCCTTGCCCGGAGCTGGGATTTGAACCAGCGACCTTCCGATCACTAGTCGACCTGCTCTACCCGCTGAGCTACAGCCGCCCAAAGCGTACAGTGCAATACTTAGTTCAATTACTATCAATTGTTATCAAAAATACTTAGTGATAAATCACAATACACCAATTAATCTAAAAGAGCTGAGGCCTGGTTAGAAATACTTAAATTCAAGTGAGATGGAGAGGGTCACGTCTTTCCATGGCTAGCCTTTCCCTTCTGCTGAAAGTCCAAGTCCTTGAGGCAAATCAAACCCCGGCCGAGGTCTCGTAACTTCCTCAAAGTCCAAACTTCACTCCAGCAGAGTACTCCAATATCCAAAATCAGGCATTATTTTACAGGTGTCTTTCGTGCTTGTATGTTAGTTAAAATGCTATTAGTTTCCCATCCCCTTTATAAGTAATAGGGTCATTGTAAGCCTTTGGTTTATTGTGTCACATATTATGTTTGTGAAAGTTTACATCAGTGTTAAAGTGCAGTTAAAGTGTATTACTGTTAATACTTCATGCCTTAGCTTTCCCATATTATTCACAGGCAAAATATATATGTATATATACACTGCACTCGCACTCTGGTTAGACTGAATTGTATTGCAATGACAATAAAGTTGAATGAATCTCATGACATGCAGCGGTCACATATAAGATGCACTTTTAAAATATTTCACCACCACCCCGGGGACACAGCATCACATGTTCTTGTCCCTCTACCTCAGCACAGCAGAGTGACACAGCATCAGGACTAAAGGCTGCACCAACAGACCCTGCTGACTGGCCATCTCTTCATCAGACAAAGTGAGACGAGAGTTAGTTCACAGAGGACCATTTCAAATAAAAAAGCAGTTGCGCATTTCCCAAAAACAAAGATGGGAGCGTGTCAACATGACTTTTGTAACAGAGTCTAGTCAATGTTGAAAAAGCAAAAGAAGCTGGCTCATACGCAAACAGAAATGATAGCTTGCACTGCCTCTGCTGCTAAATGCTTTCTCCAAAAGAATACAGTCTTAATAAGGAAGGACTAAAGGACTGGAAAAATGCAAGCCACTTGCTGAAGCTTCATGAGGATAGCTGGGAGCACAATACTCCCAGGCTGTACCCTGGCCTTTGCCCATTGAGTAAACTGGATGTGGCCCCAGTAAGCCCCGCAGCCCCTTAGGGGGGAAAAAGCGTCAACATCCCGCGACCCTCATGGATAAGCGGAAAGAAAATGGAACAGAACGGAACAATACCCACATGGCAACATGGAAGGAGTTGGAGGTCGTTTTGCAAAGTGGCTGACCATAGAAAAGTGAGAGATGGCACTCGCTGAGGCTGAGAGATAATATGTTTGAACAAGGCCTTATTTATATTGTATTTTTATCACTTGTTTTTTATTCAATTTTTATTTGGTGTGATATTTTTGACTTATTTTTGAGTGTATGACAATTGTTTGTGAAATTGACTGCGATGCAAGGGGGCGCCGGCTGAGATCTTGCGTAGGGCACCAAATTACTCAGGGCTGGCACTGCAAGTTGCAGTGCATATAAAATACTCTTAGCACATGTAGCTTACATAAACAGTTAAAGGTGATCCTAGCCTTTCAAGAGATGCATAAGCAAATTTTTAAACAAATCAGTTTGGCTATTTCTCATAAGGATAGATATGAATGAAATGTTTCATAAACATCTGCACTTAGACACACTATGACACTATTCATGGACAAAATTACCTTAAGTGACTAGGATGTAGCCATATCGTTCAGTCGTGTTGAGTGGCATTCAGAGGAAGAATGAATCACAAAAACACAGCTTTATATGATGAATCAGTCTATTCTGTGTGACCATTTTATCATGGAACAATAGGTTTCTAAGGTCAAACAGAACTGATTACACCTTAACAGTGCTGTGCCTTGAAAATCTGTATCCTATGTGACACTATGGGCTAAGAAAAGCACAGGAAACTGAATCCTCCTTTGAAATAATTACATGATTACAATAACTTAGACAGTCTCACAAGTCTAGTAAACAAGCCTAAACTCACACTCTATGGCCCCACAAACATAAGATTTGGGAATTAATGTGGCTCCAAACACTTTGTCCAGATTTTATTGGCCCGTCAAGTTATCTTGACTTTTATCTAGACTTGTACTTCTGTACAAGACATATATGACCTCCTATTGTTTGGAGAAATAATGTCCTTGGAAAATCATAAAATTCCCCCACACTCATCAGATCCAGATCGTCAGCCGATCTCTTCATCCCATCACCAGTGTTGAGGGTCCATCAGGGAGGTTTCCTATACTGCTCACGGCTTCACCCTCCCACTTGAAATATAATGTATGGCACAGTAACCAAAAAATGAAGTCTCTCCTGATCAAAATGTATGTGTGCATGTGACTAAAGGTGCACTATGTTGCACTAAGTTTTGGGAAAGACATTTCGATCTGAAGAGGAAGATCTTCACTGGCTGATTTTCTTTCTTTCTTTCTTTTTTCCTAAACAGACTAATTAAACACATTTATTATCATGATTGAATGAACAAACTGATAACACACTTAGGCACTGTACTTAGTTTGAATGTGGCGGACCCTGCCACCTTTTCTAGCCTCAAACAGTGTTCTGGGAACCTGACTTTCCTCCATGCCATAGCTATCAGCTATGGGAAGCAATTCATTATTTCTGATTTCTTTACATTGCAAAATATGTTTTTTGAATAACTCATATGAAATGAATACATAAAAATACATACATAGGGTACATACATGAATAAATAATGTCCCCGTGGAGAGCCTTGGATAGCTGAGTGTCGGCTCCAGCCTGTCAGTGGAGCATGACGGTGGTCCACACATCACGTCACAGCGGCTCCAGGTGTCCACTGCGCTCAGAGTCAGTCTGCGTGCAGAGTCTGTGGCAGCAGACCGTGGGACAGTGAGAATCCGCCTCTTTTATCCCATTCTAACTTTTAACTATATCTTTTATGTGATTTGCTCAAACTAACAGACCACCTGGAAAATCCACGGACGGCTAAGAACACCTGTCGAATTTTTGTCGGGCTCACTCATCAGCACTCGACTCTCGGCACCACAAAGCACCTGGAGCCGGACAGGTAGGTCCCTTTCATGATTCACACAACAGACGGACACGCTTTACACGAGAGTTAAATCCGAAGTTCACGACAGTGAGAGACGGACCGCGTTGAGTTTTCCTGCTTGCCTTTGTGGAACCTCTCAGCTGCCTTTTCTTTGAACAAAAACACAAAAAGAGTGAAAACAATGGCACAAGCGGTTCCAGCTCAAAGAAAAGGTCTGCTCTGTATTCGTTCTTTCTGCATTTATCAGATGTTTTTAAGTTAAAAAAATATAATTTTAAGCTATGGCTAGTGAAAAAAATGAACACAAAATATAATATTACACAGTAATAATAATAATGATAATAATAATAATGATGATTGATGATGATGATGATAATGGACTTTATTTATAAATAATTACATTATATGACTTTAGTTTTTAATTATTGGCGTGTCACTGCTACTTTACAAAATGACTGAACAAGTCATCCTTAGCCATTAACACAATGTTCCACAAAGCATCAGCTCCTCTGTTAAGAGAAGAACACAGTATAGGATGTCGCATGCAGGTTGTCAGGGTGGTTACATTCTCTGCCAAAACACTGAATTCAAAATTAAACAGTGAGGTTAAGCGCTGTAATTTGCAGAATGGTGCACTATAGCCCTTTGTGTACAGCAGTACCACGTCCGTCAGATGTTGTGAGGTTAGCACTGATGTTTGTAATATAAGAGGCCTTTAGATTATTTTGTTTGTGACAGCATTTACATCTAGATGATTTTTACATGAACATAGGGCTTACAGCTGTGCATCACATGATTTTCTTATATCTCAGAAAAAAACACTGTAGCTGCTGTCATTGTGTTCCAGCAGTTCCATTAACAGATGACAAAAGAGAAGCCCCCTGTGTTTGCTGTGTCTGTACAGCACAAAGATTCCAGTTATCTGTCAGACATTGGTACATTGATTGAATGATATAGGCAGGAGTGACCAGAGGGTATGAAAGTGATGTTTTGAAGTTTTTCAACCAATCAAACAAAATGAATACATGAGAAATAATATGTAACATTAAAGTTGTGTATAATAGTAAAGCTGGTTTAATGATGAACAAGTTGTTCATTTAATACAACAAGAAAACCAGCAGAGACCAACAGATAAGAGGCAGCCTGTCATCACATCATCTGTGTGCAGTGTTAGTATGTGCCGTCGTGTTGCTACCAGAGCAGAGAAGACTAACCATCTTATCGGCAAACAGTTACAGATGTACTCCAGTCAAGCTTTGTGGAAGAAGTAGGCTTTCATGAGTTGATTGCTTGAAGAATAACTATGAGAGTGGAGGTGATGTGTGGTGAAAGTGGGGTAAAATTAAGGGCTGATCTGCAAAGTGTCAATAAAGAATTACTATTGACAGCTGTGTTTAAGATGTGCCAGGATTAGTTTTTATCTATTTTTTGCATGTAAACAAGTGTTTGTGAATGATTCCGGTTTGAGATTATTTTGATCGCTGCGTTGTCACTGAGGCAGTGATGGTTACTGGTTTCATCTGACTAGCTCGGGATGCTCAACAGCATGAGAAATGGAGATCTTGCTGGACAAAGACCTGCACAGCTGTGAGAGCTACATGTGCTGCAGTTCCTTTTACTGCCTGAAATTCTTGATGGGAAACGACTTGTCTAGACTACAGGGACATTATATTAAATCTGGACACAGTGATGGAGGCCGAGTGTCATTCATTCCTATAAAAGCTGCCCAGTGGCGTTTTGAAGCACTAGAGACTTCTACTGAACTGCACCGGCTAACTTCCGGTTTAGCACCTAGCTTAGTTGAATGGGGATAATTAAAAATAGATAAAGTAGTTTATCGTGCGGCTCTTTTAGACTTTTCAAATTTGTATTGTTCTAAATGGCTCAAATTATGAATAATTTCTTGTCATATTATAGTTTGTCATATACCCTTAAGACTAAAGCAAAGCATTGCAATCAATCACTGTCTTAGAACTGTTGTTTCAGGTTTGAAAAGACACCTCCTAGGGGGCTCTGGGGTATGTCCCCTGGGGGGGAAGGAGTTTCAAGCATTGGCTTTAAAGCTTTAAGTTTTATTCACGTTATAGTGACAGGCAACCAAGTGAAACACACTGTTTTCTGGGTTTGAATGTTGTTAAAACATTTGTGCAAATGTAAATACACAACTCAGCAAAATACAGAGTTCTAGTTGGTTTAAGATTTAAATGTTTTAAATGTTTCATTGTATGCCATTAAACGGTATACATCTAATGCTGCAGTAATGTCATGCTTGACTTTTTTCCTCCTGAGTTTGACATTTCTAAGTCCCAGAGAGAGATCTGGATTTAACCACTCTGCCTCATGCCTTTGGGTGGAAACCTGTGGGAGGTATTACATGAATATTAATAGGCACAGTACAAAAAGATATTGCAGAACGTCCGCCATTAGCAGTCATGCACAGACACAACATTCTACGTGATCAGATCAGTATCACCAGGATAAAGCCAGCATGTTTGTTTGACAACTGTTGTGTTTTCATGGCCAGATGATCTACGTCTGTTTAACTAAGTTGCATAAAATTGTTTGGAAAATAAAATGGAGCCTGTATATTCCTTCTAAATTAATGTCACATACCCTTAAATATTGAAATGGGTATTCATATATGGTCTCACTTGACATTTATTGATCACTCTGATCTGAAGATGAAGAGTTTTTTTGGCTGTTTTGTGATGTAGTGCTGTTGTTTTATAGAAAGGTATCTTTTTTATTTACATTAATTTCATTTGGTCAAGGAAGTCAGTCATTAAGTGCATTATCCTCATCATATAAATCATTTAAGTTGTGTGTAAATGTAGTGTTTGTGTGATTGTTTTCAGATATCATTGGCACAGAGGCACACAAATTGAAATCCACCACACTGAGCAGCTTAGTCTCTTGGCCTGTGATGGATTCCTCACTTGTTTGAGCCATTTTGTTCTTTTTTGATGTTTGGCAGCAAGCCATACAATGAGACGTGGCTCGTAAAGAGAGAAACTGAGTTGAATACAAGAACATAGCATGAAACGAAGAACAAAGACCAAACTGGTACTCTCAGTCATTCTTGTCACAGTTGATATTAACAATATGACTGAATTAGCTCTTGGTGCCGGGTTTCTTACAACATGAGTTGATATAATCATCTCATAAAAAATGATGATGCAGTCAACTCACAAACCAACACTGAAGCCTCTAATGTAGTAAATAATAATGAAGACAGACTAGGACTAGTCTAATTTGGTTATTCTTACATGGAGAAGCACATCGCAGTAATGAGCCCACAGTCAAACCACTGGGAAATTAAACTGGACGACCAGTGTTGTGAATATATGAATGTAATGTAGTAAAGAGCAAAGTCAGAACATTTACTGTATCCTCCCTGATTATGTTTACAGTTGTATCTTGCATGCAAAGTAAGAAAGGTTGGACAGTAGATGTGCTAACAGCACTGCGGATCAAACACGGCCCAGCTATTTAGTCTACTTAGAGCTGGAAACGTGTGTTTTACTTTATGCACTGGTGTTTTCTAAGCAAATAATTATATTGCAATTATTTGAGCAGATGGACAAATCGACGTTCAGTTTGTGTCTACTGAGATTACATTACATTACATTAAGATGTGAAGGTGTGTTTCACACAGGCCAAAGCAGAACAGAAGTGACAGGCTTGCAACTAATTCAGTTAAATCTAATGTGTCCTACTGTTATCATGCTGTATTGGTGTTTTGGGCATTATTAACAGGTTGATTTGCATTTCTCTATATCTCCTTCTCTCTATCTTCTATCAGATCAGCACTATCTCACCACTGTAACTGTACTGCTTTTTGTTAGGGAACATTTCAATTTAGTATTGATGGTCATGAGGGGAGAGCAGGACATCCATTAAAGGAGGAGAATATGCTATACAGCAAGACCGAAGCTGCTGACTGACATTCAGGTCAGTAGCTATCCTTGCTTGTGGATTGTTGTAGCGAAATCATAGATGGTACATTCATAACATCTATGATTTGTAATAATGTGGGAAATTCTTAGCCTTTCAAACATCTACAAGTAGATTGCTAGGTAACAACAACAAGGTAAAAACAGGTAAAATTGTACCAGGAACAGTGAAACTTTGCATCAGCGTATCATCCAGCATTGCTTCAAGTTATGCTGTTGCTTAGTTCAGTCAGTTTTTCAGAATTTTTTTATTTCTCTGTCCCTATTGGGTCCCCACACCCCTTTTCAGTTTCTTGAGTTTGTTATGGAGTCTTTCTTCGTATAACGCTGTATCTGCTTGAACACTGGTTTTGTTCTTGAAGCTCACTCTAGCTGTTTCCCAACTTTACACCACAAGGTTTGTCGTCCATACTGAAGCTTTGGTTTTTCTTCTGAAGGCAGAGTAAGATACTTCAAAATGGTTACACGGAAGTTGAATTGGTCTTACTGGTCATGAATATTCCAGCCTTTTGCTGGTGCCACCCTTGAACCAGTTTTCCTGGCTGGGAGCCATTTTTTGGGCTATCCAAAGGCAAAGAACTGGTTCATGATCAGGCATCCAGCTGTGGACAGTCTCTCAAACTTCTTAGAGATAAAAGGGGTAACCAAGAACATAGATTATCAGGGATGAAGCAAATATGTTTGCCGTGGTGATCTGAAGCCTTGTAAGAAAGCTACCAATCAAAGCAACTAGATTTATCCATCCTTAGCCAGCCCTCAGGAGTCCTTGCTGCCAGAGGACACATTGCCTACAGGCAGTGTGTCAGTTATGTGTATTTGCATCTTCATGCACACAAGTTGTCTCGATCTGTTAACCACTCTTTGCCCCAAGCACAGACATTCCATGTGTCAATACATGCTTTTGGCTTTAGCTGGCAGCATTTGCATAGGTTGGCATTTGCCACACGTTAACATTTGGGGGTTGTCATCTGTCTAACAGATCCTCTTGAAGCTGTAGCCCTGAAATCCAGTCAAATCAAACAATCTGCCTGATGAATGCGGCATTTCAATGGAGTACTGTCATCTCCTCTGATATCTGTCAGTCATCATCATCAGCAGGTAGCCCTGTTGTAATGGAAAAGCGAATCTCTGCTGCGTGTGGCATTTTTAGTAATCTGTGTGTGATGTCAATCTATCTGTGCTCACGTAGACGTATACTGACTGTTCCTGTGTTTTTCACACTCAAAGTGGCACGGCAGACTAAACACAACTCACCGTTTAATAAATCTAACATTTTCAGTTACTCTTGCCTGCTTGCGAGGTCAAACATCATCACACATTTGCCGCTATTTGTGTTGTTTGCACACAATAAGTTCCACTCAACTCTGATTGCCTTGCCTGATCATTCTCAACGTTCGTGAAAAAAGCCTTCACAGCTCATTATTAGATTTCTGCCTCAATTGCGATTCTGTCAGTTTGTGTGCATCAAAGAAATGACTGCAGGCCAATGAGAAAAGGTCAAGGCCAGTCTTTAATCTTGGTCAGTACTAATGAAGATATAGTTTCTGAATTATACGTGTTTACCTCGTGTGTCTGTACATTATAATTACTGGTTCATTAATTTTTTGACTGCTAAGATGCTGTAAATGAGTTAAGTAATGTGGGAAGGCATCTAATGATGATTTCATGAAGTATGTCACCAGCTTTTCATTTATTACATGAACTTTTGATGACAGTAATAACAGGATTGTCACAACTGTATCTGTCTCTAACTCATCAACCAGCATCTCTAGAAATGTTCTGCGCACTGCTGAACACTTATGAGACCACTGTTGTCACATCGTAGTAAGGAAAGTTGTAAGGCCAGCATGGAACCTGAGTTTCACACATGGTGTGTAAAATAACTTGGTGCTACTTGCAAGAAAAGTTGATTTTTGAGTCTCAAACCCATCCCATCAAAAACTGACGCTTTGGGATGGCGGCTGACCCGTTCTCAAATCCCAGAGCATTAGTATTTGACAAGTTGGTAATGAGACCAAAAAAAATAAACTTTTCTTCCCAATAGCACCTTTAATATTATTGCCTAGGGAAAAAGGAAAATGATTTGTGGTGACGTCGCCAGCAGCTCAGATTAGCTCAGATTAGCTGCAAATAAAAGGCAGAGAGTTCAGAAAAAAGACACTGGGCACTGTGCATTTTCTCTGGACATCCGCCTGCAGCTGCACATGCCCTTCTCATTGGGAATAATTGAAAAAATATGCCAGTGCTCAGAAAAAGACACTATGTGGACACAGAGTCTCATCCCACTCAAGCATTTTTTAGCAAATGATTCACTTGGCAGGCTGTTAGGGTCACAGGTTTTAAGCTATGATTGGACAACTGCTACACAGTAGAGGAATTATGGGAAGTGTCATTGTACATGACAATACACATTTTCCAGATGACACATTGTATGTAATTTTTGTTTCACATGTCTCAGAGGAATATTTTTGATACTGTTTGTTTCAAAATGAATTCTGAATGATCTCTCTCACTGCCTGGTTTCTCCTGCAGTGTTGGTGCATTCAGAGGATGGAGATACAGGACAACATGGCCAATGAAGGGATGGAGTTCGAGGGATCAGCCACCACAGCAGCTGTCATGAACACCAGCCAATTTTTCTCTGCAAACATCACCAAAATTACCCTTTCCCCGTATTATCAGCACTCTCTGTATGTAGCCTCCAGCTACATCATAGCCTACTTCTTCATCTTCCTGCTATGTATAGTGGGAAACACCCTGGTGTGTCTCATCGTAGCAGAAAACCGGCGTATGCGCACAGTCACCAACCTCTTCATCCTCAACCTGGCTATCAGCGACCTACTGGTGGGCATCTTCTGCATCCCTACAACACTGGTGGACAACCTCATCACAGGTGATCACCCTGTCTTAAATCCTCCTCTCTGCAATAACAGCTTTTGTCAAAAGTGTGTTGCCCTAAAGTCGGTCCCCTACTCTTGTCTTGAAGACACTTAACCAGAGTGATGCTAGATATTCTGGTAAGATATCAATGTCTGAACCACTTTAATTTGATACTCAAGATTACTGCGCTACAGTGTGCAAACAGGTCACATCCAGCTATGATGCTACTGCATGCATGTTGGTCAGGCCTCTTTTTTGTTTTTTTATATAAAGGATATTACTACATGGGCGAAGGAACACTTTGTTCGCAAGTAAGTGCATTCTGTTTTTATTTACATCTCACATGGTGTCCCAACTTTTTTGGAATTTGTACTTTAGATAGTAATTAAAATGGGTTCTCTTTCGAATCAGACACCCTAAGATGTCAGTGGAATGCGTTATTCTTGTAACATTCTTGTATCATGTCATGTGATATGCTTCAGTACCGTTAAACAGTAAGTATCACTGCAACTACTACAGAAACTATGCATTTAATACCAAGCCATACTGGGTCTTCTGGAGGCGATGATGGAATTGAACTAGATGCTTGCTCTGAACAAACCATTAGATTCCTTCCAAACACTGATGAAAGGCAGAGAGCCTGAATGCCACGCTTCCCAGATGCTCTGCAATAGACCAGAGAAAACTTATGCGAAATTAATGAGATGAGTGCCTCTGTTCCTTCTTAGTTAAGGACTTGTAATGTTCTGTGCATTTGTCTTTGAATCAGTTGGGAAATTATGGTGATATGTATGGAGCCTTGATTAAAAGGAGAAAGATATTAAATATTTATTATGAAAGTGTATTTTTCACCAGACCGAATCGACTGAATATGTACCTGCACCGGGTAAGGTGCAGGTGGAGATAGGTGAAGAAACACAGGTGAGGGGAATGAGTGGGGAGAAAATGAGAGCAGGGAAAGAGCTGTGAGGAAACACTGGAAAATGGATGTGGATGCAGATCAGGTGTAGGGAAGGAGTATAGGAACAACCCATAGCACAGGAGGGAAACAGCCAAAGGCAGCACAAAACCAGAAAACACAAATAAAAGGAAACAGACTGACTGGAGGACGGTAAGAGCTGCTGTAGATGCAGAATGATGAGTTCCCTTTTACTAATGCTACCATTCGTGTAAGATACAGTTTCTGAATTATACGTGTTCACCTTGTGTGTCTGTACATTATAATTACTGGCTCATTGATTTTTTGACTGCTGTAATGAGTAAAGTAATGCAGGAAGGTATCTAATGAAGATTTCATGGAGTATGTCACCAGCTTTTCATTTATTACATGAACTTTTGATGACAGTAATAACAGGATTGTCTCAACGGTATCTGTCTCTAACTCAACAACCAGCATCTCTAGAAATGTTCTGCGCACTGCTGAACACTTATGAGACCACTGTTGTCGCATCGTTCTCCTAAGCTCAAATACACTGAGGTTATGATGAAATGTTATTATGAACAGTTTTATGATCACAAATGATGGAAATATGTGTTTGTTTTGTTCCCCCAAATGCAGATTTAGTTGCCTAACCACAGCCCTCAACATGACCATGTTGGTATGGAGTACAAACAGCAGTCACTGTGCCTGTGCTACCTAAGTATAAACTGTTTCTATGTTGGTTTCAAGTAATTGATGTAACACACTGGACACACTGCCAGCATGAGCAACATGTGTGCATCAAGAGACTTCTTGCTTTCCATTTCGGCACCCATGTTAATAGGTTATTAGAGCAAGTAGTTGTTTGTTCCAGTTCAAGTCTAAAGTCAGACGTTTCTGACTCGGATGGCTGTTCCATAGCAGTTTTCTGTGTGGGAGGTCATTTTTTACAGAGTACAATCGAGCGCAATATAAGCAGCGAGGCTTTCATTGAAAATTGCCCGTCATGTCAAATCGTTATATTGTGCTCACAGTGGCAGTGTTGCATGAGTAACTCAAGTCGCAGCACCTCACTGATGCAGCCGTCACACATTGATCACACTGAGTGAGCCCAGGGCAACACCATTATGATTCACACTCACCACTCTTCAGTGTTGTTTCAACTGCAGGAGGAAGCAGATTAAATGAAAATCTCAGATAAACCCACAGTAAGCCACCTACCCCACTGCAAATGTCAGCCAGACACCACTGGAGAGTAGTTGGTGAACAATTAAAGAAACAGATATTTCCCATTAGAAAAGAAAATCATAAACCAAAACCTAAACAGAGCTAGTAGAAGAAGGAAAATTGACATTACATTAATATGGCGGCCAGAAACACGACAACCAATAAATGCAAATGTTGCTTTGTGTTTGATATAAGTATCCCCCATGGAAAATATCAGCATTGTGTTTACAGGCTTTCTGCTCTATCCACAACTGGCCCGATAATAAACAGTGAAAGAAGGGTTCAGCCAGGTATTTTCGATGCATATATTATTTTTAAAGCTCCACACTTAACACGTGATGGTGTCATGGTGAAGCAGAGAAAGTGGACCCAATTGCAGTAGCGGATAGGCAGGAAGATTGAAGTTTATTCAGGCCAAAGTAACGCGAGGAAAAGGCAAACACAGCAGCAAGACAACAGGCCGGACTAAAATACAAACTGAACTGACAAGGGGATGAGGTGCAGGCGGAGAACCAGGCGAGGGAAATGAGCAAGAAATCACACAAAGACACCAGTGAGGGAAACGTGGATGCAATTTAGGTGAAATAGGATGCACCTGTGGAAACAATGGTGAAATGAAAAGCAACCTGGGCTACAGCACTGGCCTCATTAAACAGATACAAGACAGGTGTCGAGGTGAAATCAGGCTGCTGAGGAGCACAAGAAATCAGGAGGGAAAACAGAAAAGAAGGCCCTAAACAGAAACACATGTGAAAACACAATGTATTTGCCTCTGTGACTCTAAATATTCATTATGAATTCAATAAGCACAACAATATTTGATGCTCATGCCAAAGAGTCCAGGTCATGTCTGTTTCACCCGAGTCAGACAGGGAAGAGACCAGCCAGTGCCAACGGACAGTTTATCTAACAAGTAACTGAAACATAGCCTAACACACAGAATAGAAATTAACAGATTCTTTTTTGTTTGCTTGTTTTAGTTTTGTTTTAGTTTTTTTAATTAATGATTCATTGATCGAAAAACCAAAAGTTTCACCACTATTAGTGCTGCTATTTCACAAAACATTCAGAAATTGCCTCCCACGCACACCCCCCAAAATTCACCCAAAAATGAAAATCTTATCTACTCACCCCCATTCCGATGGAAAGTCAAATGTCTTTGTCTTTTGATTAGAATATTATAAACAAGCTGCATGGAGCCAATAGTTTTTTATTAGTTTTTTTGTATTTTAAAAAAACAAAAATTTTAAAACAAGTCTCCACCTGCTTCGGTTGTTTAGGAGAATGCTGCAGCACTGTTTTGCTGTGAAGCCCCAAAATATCTAATCCTGTGGACTACAAAGCTGCACCTAACGTTCTTTGTTTTGTGGGGGGGAAGGATGGACTTGTCCTGTAACGTGTCATCAGATATTTTTAGTTTAGACTTACACAATCTGATTTAATGCAAATTCAGAAGCCCTGCAACAATCCCTACCATTATTATGCCTATTATATTTGCGGTCTGTACACATAGTGGTTAAAAACATTGGAATACGTTGAAATGCAGCATGACTGTGCAGCAGCTATCTAGAGGCACGGTACGCTTGACACAGACTAGGTGACTTCTGTTTGAATCTTTCCCTGCTGTTTACTATAGTTCACTAAAACTGATGCTACCTTTAAATATTTTGTAGCTCACAGTGGTCTGCTGTTAGTTTGTGTCTTGTATCTTTCTTTCAGATTACAACAATAGTGTTAACTCACCTAAGCACAACTGATTGATTGGCACGGCTATAATGAACAGATGCAAGACAAGTTATGTGATCGGCAGAGATGATGCATGATGAATCATCACAGCCTCACATATATTCACACGCACAGATGTGTTGGGCCTTGCTAAGGAGTGTTTATGCAACATTAAAAGGGACATTTAGGTTAAATTTGGCTATCAATGATAATTAAACATTATCAAGGATAATCATTAATTATTATCAAGATTATCAAGGATAATCATTAATTATGATAAATAATATGATCCACTTTACATTAGATCACCTAGGGCCATCACCCTTGAAGAAGGGAAAACTTGGCAAATTCATCAAATTGGTCTCATAAAAAAGGTACTAAACTGTTTATAAATCTGATTTATAATTAACTTAATAACTACAACCAGATTCACCATAACAGCTAGTAATGGTTGAAGGATTTTGGAGTTCTTGACAGTGTAGAGGTTAGCAATATTCACTTTTGCACAACATTAAACAGACAGCAACAAGATTCAAGATCTTTATTCAATACAAAGATGAAAGCACACAATCTTACTAACAAAACATAACTATATATAATTATGTGTGTGTGTAGCTTCAGGTGGTCGCCACGTGTAACAAAGCTCTCAATCAGTCCTCCGTACTTCTCCTCGCCATCAACCCTGATGCATCTAACAATGGAAGAGTTGTCAGCGAACTTCTGTAGGTGGCAGGAACCAGAGTTTTTTGTTTTTTACTTTATATGTTACATGTTTGATTTGTCTGTGTAAAAAGGCACTTTTTATGACAACACTCCATGAAAAAAAATCCATTCCAAAAAGGTCAGCTTCACTGCGACATCATAGTGGTCTGCAAAGCCCTTCCACCTTCTCACATTATTCCATGCCATAACTCAGGAACAGAAGGGCAAGTCTGGATGATATCTCACATTTTATCAGGTGTTGGTGAAATTAATCTTAGGTGTTGACCTTGAAACTGAGCCAAGTGTAGCCGAGTGTTCTGTGCGCCCTACTGGGCTGAACACGTGTGTGAAGAGTCCACACTTTATAATTTGCAGCTTCTTCTTTTGTGGTAAATTCTGCAGCTTTACTGGAGCTAAATATTGTAATATTTTATATTTCTACATTGATTATAGATTGATGTTGTACTCCATAATCATGCTAGCGGTATCTAAGGCTTTGTCTGCATCATTTTGTTTAGATCATTGTTCTCTGCTAATGTGATGCTCTATACAAGCAGTTTGCCAATTTATGGAAAATACTGGAGCCATCCTTTGTGCTGTGGCTCGGATGATCATGTAGGGAAAAAAGGAAGCACAACAGATCCTTTTGTCCTGTGTTTCCTTACAACAACTGTATCTGCACAGAGGTTCAGCCATTAGCTTGAGCATTTGTATTTTTTCCAACAGGTTGGCCCTTCTCCAACACAGTGTGCAAGATGAGCGGCTTTGTGCAGGGAGTGTCTGTTTCTGCATCAGTTTTCACCCTGGTAGCCATTGCTGTTGAAAGGTGAGTGTATGTTGTGGTTTCATAGCTAAAGCTATGCCAATGGCACGAGAAAACTATTTAACTGACTGGTATAAGCAATATTGATTTTGACCTATGGACCTTATCCATGGACAGTGAAGGGTAATGTTACTTTTAAAAGTAACTCATTAGGTTACAAGGTTTCTGTCATTAAAATCATTAAAAAGTAACAAGTTGTGTTACAATATGATCTACTGAGAACAGGTTCGAGGACTTAAGAGTTACCAAAAATGACAGTACATCAAATCTGGTGACATGGCAGCCCTTAGGTCAGCAAGAGCCAACCTGAACCGAGCTATCAGGACTGCAGAATTCACTTTCTCATGGACAGGAGCCAGTCCATACATGTAGAGAGGAACACCTCCAACATGCCATGTTCTATGACATAAAATACATCATTATCACCACAATTTAATCATAAAACAAGTGTCTAAATGAAACCACAGATGTTGTCACAGACATTAAATGTCATAACGCCAAACATCGAGACTCATCTACTCACAAATCCATCTTTACAGGTCAACTTTAGTTACAAACTATTCTTACTAGACTCTTAACAACTTGTACATTGATCAGTTTGTAGAAAACATGTATAGTAACTGTGTTGTAAGATGCTTAGTGGCATGAAGTTTAAAGGTCCCATATTATACTGTTTTTCATCAAATTCACACAGCTGTCAGAGGTCCAACAACACTGTTTGGTCCAGAATTTCAGCTGTCTAAAAGTGGCTCAAGTAAGCTCGACTGAGCTCTACTGAGAGCAGGCTGTGTCTGTGCCTGCACCTTTAAATGCTAATGAGCTCCGTCTGTCAATGCCTACCTTGCTGCTACACTGCTCTCTCAGGGAGAGAATGCTGCTTACGCTAGCGGTAGCATACGTTAATGTTTATGGTGGATGTATCCTATGGCTCGCCGAGATGCTGTCATTCAACCATACCAGTTTGACCCAGAATTGGACCCCGAAGGAGAGGCTCCTGAAGAAGTACAGACAGCTGCAGCAGGACGTTTCACAATGGTTAGTGAGTCTGAAAATGTTACATAGTTTGTTCGTGTGTGTAGTTACAGTTACTACCATGTAGGTGATGCTAGCCCCTGCTAACGGTAAAGGTAACTATAGTTCTTCGACACCTATTAATACTATCAAAACATGGCGACACTAAAGGCAGGAATACATCGGCCCAACCGTTGGAAGTCTGAAGCGTTTGGGAAGACTCGGATGAGGTCGGGAATAAATATGTTTGGCGTATTTAGCTGTGTTGGAAGCTTTCAGAGCCGCGCAGACGTTGTCTGCTCCAATTCAACATGCGAAGTCTGAGGAGGTTGGCTGTTGGCCGTCTGAGCCATTGGATTCTCTGACTGGCGGTGTGCTAGTACTGTCATGAGACTAGCTGTTATGTCTGTTCAGGACGAATTAATCTGTGTTCGTTTAGTAATGGTTGCTGCATGTTTAGTATGCAGCTGTTTTTGTCTGAAATAGATAAGTTTCATTTTGATCAAAAGTAAAGAGAGTTGCGTCCATAAATCTCTTGCCCAGCGTCTTTTTTATACACTAGTGCCACCCGCTTATAGCATCTCGCGCAAGCGCAGAACGTACACGCTACTGTGAAGCTAGCAGGACGTCGAAGCAGTGTGTTCAATGCAACTTTTCTCCTGAACAGGTTTCACGCAGAGGAGGCCGGCCTATGAAAATCTCTCCTGTCATTGTGTAAGGACAGGAGCTGAGTCTGAACAGCCTTTAGGAGCCCTGTTTTACCAGTGGGTGGACTGCAGAGACCATGCAGGACTCGTTTGCTTTCCTCATTCTGGGAGATGGCAGGCTCAGGAAGGACCAGCTTACATATATATGTAGAGACTGGAGAAAATGAGTTTGTCATAATATGGGACCTTTAAGGTATGCAGTTGCACTGTAGTCTGTTTATGGCCTAACATTAGCATTTTACTTCTACTTATTAAATGTACACTTTGACAATGCTGGTGTGAAGACTAGCTTGCTGAACAAAATGGGCAGTATAATAAACTTATGTTTGCAACATTTTTTGGCACTATTCCAAAATCATATTCAAAGGTGAGGGAGCCTGGGGGATGCTAACTTCCAGTTAGCCTAAAAAAAATATGTTGTCGTTATACCACTCTATACATCGATGTTGATGATGTTTACCATCTTTGTTTAGCATGTTGGCATGCTAACATATGATAATTAGAAAACACAAATTAGTTTTCTAGGTGGTCATAAATCAAAATATGGGGAAAGTAAAACTATGACCTAATTATAACTCCAGACAGAAATTCACCAAAGTTGGCACTATTTATCCTACAGGCAATGTGGATATGTGGATCATTAGAGTCAGTAGGTTTCAACCTCTGGGGGACCCTGAATGTCTGTACAAAATTTCAGATGAATGCATCATAATGCAAGATATTTCATTCCAACAGTGGCCTCTCTAGAGGCTAATTTGACATTTCAAAACTTTTTTTTGGCTTTTTTGAGATGGGAATTCATCAATATATGAATACTTAAATAAATTAAAGATTCATGTGAGAAACTATTTGATGTTTATATCAGTTAATTAATAAGAATGTATGTATGTATGTATGTATGTATGTATGTATATATGTATGTTTCAGTGCTAATCAGTGGCATTGCTCTTTTTTCTCATATACTGCAGGTTTCGCGTTATAGTGTACCCTCTACAACCCAAGCCGACTGTCTTTGTTGCCAAGGCAGCCATTCTGTTGATCTGGGTGCTAGCAGTGCTGATCATGTGTCCTGCTGCTGTGGCACTGACTGTGTCCACAGTTCCTTTCCACTACATGGTTTACAATGATGACCTCAACCACACATTCCCTTTGTACACCTGCTATGAAAACTTTACCAACCCTCGGATGAGCAAGGTCTACACGGCAGTCCTATTAGTGCTCATCTACCTAGTGCCCCTCTCTGTCATCACAGTGATGTACTCAAGCATCAGCGTCAAACTGTCATCCTCAGTGGTTGCAAACAGAGAGCCGCCGCTGGACAACGCCACAGGTCCGGTTGGTGGTAGAAGAGCTGGTCCCCCAACAATATCTCAGAAAAAGATCAGGGTGATAAAGATGCTTATCGTGGTGGCTTTGCTTTTCATACTGTCCTGGTTGCCCCTCTGGACACTCATGATGATGACGGACTACGCAGGCTTAGACAGAGATCAGCTGGACCTGCTTACCAGCTACATCTTTCCCTTCGCCCACTGGCTGGCTTTCTCCAACTCCAGCGTCAACCCCATCATCTACGGCTATTACAATGAAAACTTTAAGAGGGGGTTCCAGGCTGTGTGCAAGTCATGGAGGAGGATGGCAGGGCAGGCCAGGAACGAACGGACAGTTCAAGCGCCTTTAGGAGGTGCAGCCTTTAGAGAGGCCAGAAGGAATCACAACCAGCCTGTCTTGGGGCTGAGGAATCGAGTCCATAATGACAGCAAATTGAATGATATAGCATACGTGAATGCAAATAAGAGTGCGAGGGTGGGGTCTGTGGTGGTGCACAGAGAGAGAACTAATGGTGAAGAGTCAATTAGAGTCAGTGCACTGGCATCTGCAGTATATCAGGCATGGGATAACTAACTGAGTGTTCAGTATTACCCAGAAATAAACCAAAGCCATAGCAACTTGAGGTATATTCCCAGGGAAGAGATATTTACCACTGATTGGATGATGAGATGTAATGTGTTTACCTCTTGGAATGGCGGTCACACACTGAAAACTCAGTTTGGTTAGGTTGCACAAGTGACACCACAAGGTGGTAGATGTACCTTTTGGGTCATTGTATTTTTTGACTACGGTACTTTTTTCCCCCTTGCTGTAGACTAGCATAATGCCCTCTACTATTGGAAACAAGACTTAGACATCAGAGCAAATTCAAAATCGGGCTTACAATTGAGGGTTGTTCTTTGGAGGTCAAAACAAGAGTAGTCATTATAACTGCCAAGAAAGCATCTGAGGCAGCTGACCTTTTAACCCACAATCAGCAGATCCGTTCCACGCATTAGTATGGGTATGCTAAAGGCTTCAGTTCAGCTTAAGAACGTCAAACCTCCAACTTACGCCATCAAGGTAAGCAACGTCTGTCACTACTGGTTTTCTCACCCTGTTAGCAGAACAAAGGCCTGAAAATGGAGCAATTGTCCATAGCTGAGTGTAAAAATTACTCTACACTAAAGAGGGACACAATTATAGACACCTAGAAATGTTGAAATGGTCTACAGGTGAAAGGCCATCAACATAAGCTCTGGAACTTTTAGCGGTTTTGATGGTGGTCCAATTTGGGTAGCCACAGGTTTTAAGTGCTCCCACAATAGGCAGAGAGCAAGCCCACTAATTCAGAGGGGAAGGAGAAGGAGGGGTTAATGTTAATTCACTAATCTCCTCTCCACAAGACCCATGTTCTCTGGTTCAGCCTGTGTCTATGGCATCAGGAAGCATTGAGAAATTGTAATTTTACAACCGGAAATAGCTTCATGGTGAATATGAAAGGCGTTGATGTCACCTAAAGTCACCAAAATGAATAATCAGTGTTTTTTAGTGAATTAGTTTAAACATGCATGAGTGTTATGCAGGCTAAAAGTGTAGTGTGTGTGCGTAATGAAATGCTGACGCGCTAATCGTTGCTAGCTTGCTAAAGCTACATCCTGTGTTAATCCATATTGTGTCCACTGACTTATTTTGGTCTTACTGAGGTGTATATCGTGACAGGTTTTCAGAATAAGAGTCCACACTAGAGTGTTAAAATGCTCTATTGTCATTTTAACATTTTTTACGTTAAGAGAGGTTATTACAGTGACTGGTTTTAGTTAAGAAGATAAATAAATTAGCAGATGTTAATTCATAAAGCATCATTCTCAAAGGGTTAAAAATAGTAATAAAAGAACTGTATATGGGTAGATGTACTGGAACGTTGTTAAACTCCTTTCATGGTATTTTAAAGGAGTACGCCACCCCTAGGTGAAATTGAGTCACTCCCCGCAGTCCCTAGAGTTGGATGAGTGAGCCAAAGCGTTTTTTAGCCGACCCAGCCATTGTCCTAATCTAGAAACGCCGCGGTTAGCTTTAGCTTAGCGTAGTCGCTGTAATCCGGAGTGTCCAGCTAGCATGTCGTTGCAAAAGTGAATCAAATAACTCAAGATTTTTTTTAATTATCTCTCGTGACCTATACATTCATATCGAGTGCACATATAAATGCAAATTAACACGAAGGGATTTACTAGTCTAGACCAATTTATATCTGGAACTATTTGTGGCCACAGCACAGGCAAAGCACTGCTACCACGCGCAAAGACACCACTCAGCACCTGAAAAGCCTCAACTTCCGTCAATACATCAGCGTGGCTACTAAGTTCTCTGCCTCTAGGCTGACACTGACAGGTGTGCTTTCTCGAGTCCGATGAATATGGAAGATTACATGACAGACGAAGATGATGACTTTGACTACCAAGATCCGAGACCCTACCTGTTCGAACCTGAGTTACTAACGGGAAGTTTCAGTGATAATGTTAGCAATGTATAAACCAAGGAAGGGTAAAAATTATAACGTTACTTACAGGCATGGATGATGAACTCTGTTCTGCCTCTGTACTGAAAATGGATGGGACGGCCGTATCCTTCAGATGTAGCAGCATCTTTCTCGTAGCATACTGCATTTTCTCTTCGTAGTCCTCCGGTTTAAAATGCTCATCGCAAACACGATATTGATTGATTTTATCCACTGGTGTTGTTGCAGGAATGCCGAGGACAGCAAGCCAGAGATTTCTTCGTTCCACTGGTTTTGGAATTCTGTGAAACATTATGTTCGTGTATGTCCTCTGCTTGTTATCGCAGCCCTTCACACAGCAAATAACCATTTTTCCTCAGTAGATGTGAAACTAACTTCAAACTACTAACTACAAACTAACAACCTTACTGCAACAACTTCTTCTCTTACTGCAACTACATGCAGGTAACACTGGAAGTTGTGGTGCTGCGTGCTGTCAGTGTATTGACGGAAGTTGAGGGTTTTCAGGTGCTGGTCTCAGGTTTCAGGTCTTTGCGCGTGGTAGCGGTGCTTTGCCTGTGTTGTGGCCGCAAATAGTTCCAGATATAAATTGGTCTAGTAAATCCCTTCGTGTTAATTTGCATTTATATGTGTACTCGATATGAATGTATAGGTCACGAGAGATAATTACAAAAAATCTTGAGTTATTTGATTCACTTTTGCAACGACATGCTAGCTGGACACTCCGGATTACAGCGACTACGCTAAGCTAAAGCTAACCGCAGCGTTTCTAGATTAGGACAATGGCTGGGTCGGCTAAAAAACGCTTTGGCTCACTCATCCAACTCTAGGGACTGCGGGGAGTGACTCAATTTCACCTAGGGGTGGCATACTCCTTTAATGGCAGTGGAGTAGATACAAAGCTTAACCTGGTTGTGTTATTTACCTGTAAAGCCTGTGACAGAGAGATTTACATGTTCATGTGTTTGTGTATTTAACTGGTAGAAACAGGAGAAGGAACTTGTAACAGAGGATTTAGATCAATAAACAGAGTAATATGTGTTTACTATTATTTGTTCTGATTGGTTATCGTATAAAGAGTGTGCAGACAAGTCAGGAGTGTCAGTACATGATAATTTAGTTTTTAAGTATATGCGCAGAAACCAAGCACCTCTGAACTGAACTGAATACTCACATTTTACTAGAGGTAATGCATCACATAGCCTGTGATACCGTTTCATAGGATATACTTTTTCTAGTATCACCTGACATGCCTCCAATAGCACTGTCACAACTGCATTAAAGCTGTCCACCCTACATGTGTTTGTACAGGTGGGTAGGGAATGTTAATGGACCTCTCAAGCTGAAGCGTTCTACCTGTTAATGCCACGTAAGTCATGTGCTGGACATTATAAGACATTCAGCAGTTGTGCCTTCAAACAGTAGTTGATTAAAATCTACCTCCACAACACTGCAAATGAACAAGAGCTCTCCTTGTTGTACATTTTATTACATATTAGAAAATAATTTACACAAAAGATACTGGTCAACCCTCAGCAGCTTACTCAGTAAATAACCTCCAACTGGACTGCAAGTTTTTGGACTGAATAATCTTCAACCATGACGCCTTTTAAATCTTTAAAGCACAAATGGAATTTAACAAGCCCGGGATAATGTGTGACAATCCCAGAAGATTCCCTCCCTTCACATGAAAACAATAATGATTAAAATTGTGTGAATCCCTGACCAGGGATTGCAAGTGTTGCTCTCCACCCTACCCTCAGTGGCTGCTAAGATTTTAAGTGGGAGCCTGTATCACAAAGTGAGCTAAAGGCTGGTATGCTCGACAAAAGTAGTAGGTTGCACAGGTCGTGTTTATCAAAAAGACTATGCTTGAAAGCAAGACAATATGATATGTGCTCCCCACTGAGGTTTGCAACAGCAGTGTAGGGTTAGAGTGTGGGTCAGTGCTATCAGTTTGTACTATGGATGCATGGACAGCATGTATGATCAGAACAGCAGCTGTCAGTGGAAAGGTTATTGAGGTGTCAATCGATATCAGAATGTTAGCACAATTAATGTGCTCCAGACTGACAGCCTGGTCTAGAGGTGAGGGTGCAACATAAAGTCAGACAAGATCCATGCGTGATTGATAAACAAAAAATGTGGGAAAATACCCTGTCACACAACATTAAAGAAAGTGAGATAAAACATCCTTTACTCAGATCTGCACCAAAAGTTGATGGGGTCTATTCTGGGCCGAGAGCCAACCTCCACTAAAGTTTCAGTAGTTTTTGTGTCAGCCTGCTCACAAACCAACCAACCCACAAATGGACATGGTTGAAAACATAACCTCTTTGGCAGAGGTAAATAAACAGGAGAATATATTGTCATTTGAGACTGCTAACAGTGTTGCTTTCATGCTACTTCCAATTTGTTCAAGGGAAATTTGGTATTTGCTTTACAAGGTAGCAGTAAGCTAACACAAACAAAACTTTTTTAGTCACAAATTTCCCTTCTCGTGGGACTTATAAAGGAATTTCTGAATTTCAGATTAGTCTACAAACAAAAAGTTTAACAAAACGCTTTATTTATTGATTACTTTGTCAGTTTATTTGACAGGGACAGTGCACAGTTTCTTAGCTGCTACAAGCTACGGCAGGAGACAGAGACAATGTCACTGTTGGGAAAGATTTACACTTACACAAAAGTATGTTGACAGATGGTGCTTGTCAATAAAATGGTGAAGACAGACATGAGCCCTGAGATACAATGCTGCCCCTCATTTTGTGATACAGGCCCCCAGCCTACAACTGCAATCAACCAGTCCCCCACTAACTACCCACCATGATCTATGCACTTTTTGTTTCCAAAAAAAACAAAAAAAAAAACACAACTGAACATCACTGCAGTATTTAAAAGGTGGAGCCAGCCCCAAAAGTCATCAGTTATAATGAGTGCGAGCTGCAGTCAACAACCTATGATGCAGCTAGTGCTACCTGTATGTGTTGCTGCAGCATAGACAAATGGTAGCTCGCCCTAACATCACTGCATGTTCTGCAGTCAGCTGCTTTACTGCAGAACATGCAGTGATATTCCCATCATGCCTGGTCTCCATAGTGGTTTATCCTTTTCTTCAAGTCAACAAAACAGTGAATGTGAAGCGTTCTGTGAATGTTCTAACCTTGGGTCTTTACTGCTAGCTCCAGGGAACATACATTCAGCAGTATTATTATGATTGAGGTTGAAGCTGTTACACGGCATGAGGAGTGGACATTTAGAGGGAGCGGTCAAGTGAAAGATGCCTTCTAGATGTGTTATGGCAAGTGGAACAGGATCAATGGAGCGTGTTAGATGTGTGTTAGATATTGTGATGATAGACTGAAATTAACAGCAGCCGTTGTGGTACCATGTATTTTTTTCCTGTTCTGTTGATCAGCCTCCTGCACAGATTATGTTTACAAATGTTCAAGATATACAGTAGAGTTTGGCAAGAATTTCTCTGGAAATAGTTTTTGCAGAAGTCATGTTGTACATCCTCAGGTCTTTCCTCTGCAGTACTGTGCAGGTTGGCAGATGGCAAGCTTACAGGGGCAGTTCACGCCACAATCAGAAATATATCCTTTTCCTTTAACGATATTTCCTTGTTGTTATGAAAAGTTAATGACTTTAAATATCTTTATGCTCTAACACTTTGTTGATCTCAAGATATTGTGTTGCTCTTAGACTGGAGTGACTTTGTATTTGACTTATACAAGAAAAGAAAAACATAAATGATGTTTTCATTCAGGAGTTGTGGTCCAACGCACCACTACCATAAAAAATACAAATAAAGAATTGGATACATAAAATATATATGCTTGGTAAAGATTTATCTACAAGAGCCACAACCAAAAGCACTGGTCACGATGAGGTGTTATATGTGTGCCCTCTTGCCTCTTGTTGTTATTGTGTACAACCACAGTAGTGTCTGTGCTACAAGTACTAATCTGCATTTGTGAGCTTTTTCGAAGTGTTTGAATTTGTATTGCCAATTTAAAGAAATGCTCATCGTTGTTTGTCACTGAGGGCTATGTTCATGTATTATTCATATTTTCATTCGAAAAACATTTTAATTTCTCTATGAATTGAGACAATTTTCTGTTCTGGAGATGTATGTAAAGTAGTGCATTCACAACTAGATAATGCATCATTTGCATATTTCAACGCAACATTTCAGAAACCTTGTAATACAAAAAAAAAAAGTTCAAGTCCAGAGAGGATGTGTCATGGCAGTTTAAAACTTTACCGTTCACTCTCTGTGGTGTCTCTTAAACTTAAGATAACATAGCATGTGATCGATAGTGTCTGTAGCAACCCAGTAAGTCAGCATGTCCGGTGTTAAAAGCAGTTATGGGTGATACTGCTGCATTTGATTGTGGGTGCAACTGATGAGCTGAGGATAACTTGCACCTGACACGAACAGGTTAGCTGCTACACTGACAGCATTCTTAAGTATTATTAAGTGTTTGCTATGTTTTGGAGTTTTGATGTTTGTGTACAGTGTAAATCGTCAAAGTGTGTGTATGCTTAATGTGCCCATTATCAGTGTTTTCCTGTGTTACCAAATAAATGATTCACTCAAAGGCCTCTCTGTTCACGTGTGTTGCGTTCATACAGAGGCCCTCACAAGTATATTTAAGCCCTGTGACGGTCACAGTGAACTGTGAGCTTGTGCCATGTCACTGACTTTTTTTGACCCCATCCCTGCAGTTTCATCAAGACATTACATCGGAGAAATAATTTTTTCTGGTGATCCATTTTCTAAGTCTGATCTAAATTATTTTCTCTCCTGTGTTTATGACTTGAGATCTGGTGGGAAAAAAATGTCAGGATAATATTTCCAAGTTCCTTAATTTTTTTTCCCATCTGTGAAGACATAAAAGGAAAAGACAAATCCTATCTGACTGGTAGAGGCGCAGAAGGAAATAAGACACTCCTCCAAACAAAATATATACATAAGAGAAATCACTTCAGGTTCAAATAATAGTTCCTTTTTTCCCAGTATTTTTCCAATTTTTCAGTAACACATCTCAGAGAAAACGTCAACCACTCAATAATTTACATTTAATGAACTATTTCTAACCATTCATTGATTGTTGGAGACTCTTTACCCCGACATGTACATGCTTTTTTACTACCTGCTAAAATTGTTTGTAGTAAATATCTGTCCTGCTTTGGACACAGCTGGTACATGCAGAGAAGCAGCTCCACAGCTCGATGCTGCCACCACCATGCTTCACAGTGAGGATGGTGTGTTTGTGGTGATGTGCAAACGCTTCAGCATCAGACAAACAACCTTGTGATCAGTGGACAGCCGCTCTACCCCCTGAGCCACTGCCACAGTATATATAATGTAAATTTTAAATACTGAAATATTTATCTATGAAATATTTTATTCAAGCAGAAGGTCATGCAGGACAAAATTCGGATTTACTTGCAAAATTAAAACAAACAAACAGAATGACGAAAAGAGACACTAAATGCCCTGAAAGGAAATAAGTAAACCGACAGCTGACACATTGTTATAGCCGTCATGTCTTAACAGGAGGCCAATTAAATGTGTGTATCAGGTCAGTTTTATTCAGTCTGTCATAATTGGCTTCAAGGGGCTTTGCAATCCATACATCTATGGCTGCAGCAGCTTTAAGGTAATCACTCTGAACAAAGAAAATCCACAGGACTGGAGCGGAGGAAACTGGACTGTTCAGTACTTTGGAGATATGTAGGTTAAAGGGCTTGGCCCATTGTGCCCCACTGGTAATCACGTTGAACCTACATACTGTGCACATGGGAAGATGGGCTCATATGATGCACTATCAGTATAATGCCTCCCATCTTTAGTGCCATCTGTACCTCCTAATAACTTCATGGTCAGTTTTGCTTGTTTGATTATTCCCTGTATACTATGATCCCTCACGTGTTTCCATCACGGGAAACTAGAACAGAACTGTGCAAAATAGAGAACTTTAACAATATGTGCTAATTACATAAGTATCTCACCAATTTCTATAACATCTGCTGATTATGTTCTTTTGTGTGGCATGTGCCAGTCTCATTAGATCGTCAATGACTAACGTTAATTAGGCTGCTTTTAATATCTTTCTAATTCAAAGGGAAAAATGTAAATGCATTGCATGCACTGTTGCTTAGGAATGACTTTTTGTCTCTTTCTCAAGCACAAACATTATTGTGTGATTAGTAACAATGTTTTGCAACTGGATACAGTAATCACATATTTATGATTTAGGTTGATTATACAACTGGACAAAATAGTTCAAGGAAATAAGAGATTCTCACCACTAAATTATCAAGCAGTAGAAGTTGGACCTAATACAATACAGGAAATATTAACAAAATAAGTCTAAAGTTGCTGTGGTTTAATTCACTTCTCCCTCCAGAACGGCAATTACAGAATTTCTCAAATGCTTTTAATCAAACACAAATACATGCATTTGTCCCTAAACATCATCTTGTACAAAAGAAGATGACATAGCAAAGATGACAAAACATAGCCATGGAAACATGTTACTTGTGCAACTGATGTACAATTGGTTTTATCAAAACAGATGTAATAATAATTGCAAAAGCAAAAAGATTTCTATTTCCTCTGATCTGAAATCCTTCTCTGAAACTACAGACTGGTACAGATACTTGCAGAACTAATGGATGTCAGAGATTAGATTTTATGCTTCCTTTAGTACAACACATCATCCAACTAAATCTTACCATTTCATTATGTCAGATTAAGCCTGTGCAGAGCACACAGTTCACATAATCAACATCTTGTGTGGCCTCGGGCACCACTTGGCGATGTCTTGGTCACTCAGTCAATGCAATTTATAAATTGCAATTTGCTGTTCTGTTCTGTGCATGCAACATCTATTTCATGTCTGTCCATCTGTCATCTTGAATTTCCTCCGGGATCACTTGAATTTCCTCCGGGATTTCTTGAATTTCAATAAAGTATCTATCTATCTATCTATCTATCTATCTATCTATCTATCTATCTATCTATCTATCTATCTATCCTGGGAGAGGGATGTATGGATAAGCTCTGGTTTCAATTATGTCTCAGTCAAGCTACTTCTTTCTTTCTGACGCTATACTCAAAGTCAATATACTAATACTAATATACAATATGAAATTCAGAGTAAAAATCGATGAGTAGTAAAAATAATGTGAAACCATAGATTTGGTTAGAAATCCATTTTATTTTGGTTTAATAGGGCACTAAGCCTGTCAAAGAAAAGCATAGAACAAATTATTCTTTTACAGATGTCTTTCATTCATTTGCTCAGAGTATTTGCAGGTTGCGTCTTTTAGCATACAGGAATGCTTCCACAACTCAACAAAAAAAAATTATTTTGTCTTGCTTGTAATTTGATTATTGATATGAGGCACTTTGAGAGGTGTGATCAGGAAAAACAGCATAAATAAACTTTTCTAAACTTTGCTTCTGTAGATGCTCAGAAAAACAACACAGGAACATTAAAAAACTGAACCATCAGCAGAAGGAAACCTGCTGTTTTGAGGGTGCAAAAAACAAACAAAAAGGGAGTGTGAAATGATTCCCACAGTTTGTAACAGTCATATTCCTCTAACAGGCAGTCCACACTGGATGCTGTATGGGGTGTTTTGTGTTGCTTTTAATTTCGTGTTAACATGTTAGACTGGCCACGCTGCCAAGCGCGGCTGCAGCGGCCTATTTGTGCAGCTCTCGGCACTCCTGTTTTCTCTCTTTCTCTCTCCCTTCCTCTTTCTCACTCTCCTATACATCCAGTGTGGCCAGCCTGTAACTGTGATGTCTGAAGTTAATTTACCACTGTCCTCCACAACATGAGCACATATTATCAATTTGAACACCTATTCTAAACACACATTCACAAATGTACAGGTCAACCTAATATTGCAGTACTAAAGATCTAAGCACACGGTGGATTTAATTCCATAGCAACTCTGGTTTTCACCTTTCCATCGCCGCTCTGATGACTCAATGCTGCCCTTCGCTCTTGATCCTACAGGCCACAGCGGTGATAAGTGCTGCTCCCTTCCCGCTTCCATCCTCTGACTTTTGGAAAGTCACGTGACACTGCGGGGCCAAATCCTGCAACGTCTCTTGCATGATGCTAGAGAAACTTGGGGAAGGGTGAAGGACAGAAGAGAATGAAATAGTTTAGTGTTGAAAATCTCATCCTGATGCACACTTAGCTCTTTTAGATATGTAGAAATATGAAGAAGCTGGCATTTCTAATATGGATTTAGCCTTCCATACATTTGTGCATGTGGTCCATCCATCATGCTGGAGAGCTACTATAACTGCATTCATTTTTAGGCTTGTTGAGGCTACTTCACACTCATGCAGACTTAAAATATAAAATATCATATGTCAAAATATTGGTGTTAGGACATAATTGCTCCTTACTGAGGGTGTGTCTTATAAAGGGTGCCATCCACTCCCACGGTGACGGAAAACTGATTGAGGTTGCGATTCTCTCGCATCCTGTCGACCACAGCGGCTAAACCAGCACCACAGAGCTGAGCTGCACGGCGGGCGACCACGCTACAGACCTCCTTCACCAGTACACTGTCGTCTATTGTGGAGCCGGTGAGGCCCAGGTGCTGCAGGATTGAGCGGATCTGTCGCATGGCCAGACGGTCACTTTGGGATCAGAGAGATTCAGAAGGGTTACACGCGTAAGAGATGTGCTGCTCTCCTCACTAGCCAAATGTGATGGTCTGTTAAACCTACAAACTGGAGGTTAAATGCCATTATGTAGACAAAACCTTGTTAAAATGTATTTCAAAGCTGCTTTTAGATGTTGAGCCATTAGCCCACTGATAATGCGTAAACATGAAGAACTATTGCCTATTAACAACACTGTTTCTTCTCTGAGGGGACTTCTGACAGACTGCAGCCTTTATTGGACATGTCTTCCAACACTGCAGCTCAGAGGAACATGAAGCTATTTGGTAATAAATAAACAGCAACTCCTGAAGGGGACATCGAAGGTAATGTTACAACTGAGTGTATAGCCGGAATGCTGTTGGCTACCATTACAAAAGGTAATAACCATAGGCTAACCAACTTCAATGTCATACCGGCATGTACAACTGTTGGCAGCAGTAAAAAGGTTCAACCATGGGTTAATGGATCAGGGAAAAAATGCAGTCTGGTTTCAGCTTTAAATGGGTTTATTTTTATGGAGTGGTAGAAGTAAATCAAAATGTCTGACACATTTCGTGTTTTATGTTAGCTTTTGTAAAGAAGCTGCTTTATACAGTAGAGATCACCCACCATGAACTCACTCCCAGCAGCTGCTCCACACACAAACTTGTATCTGTGCAAATGTGTGTGAATAGCGGCGTCATCAATAAACAGTATTGACAATAGAGGTGAGATTCCAAAAATGAAAGACTGATATTGTGCTAATAATAGACACATGATAATAATAGTGTAAACAATATGGCGCCTCTTAAAAATGTCTGCTTCTTTCTGTTCTTGCTTTGTTATAGTACGTGGATATATATCTGTGATCCGTGTCTTCACCATAAAAAAAGATCTAATGTGTGTCTGCTTTTTAAGTGTAAACAGATAAACTATAAACAATGCATCATTCCTCAGCACTGCTATCTAGCAAATCAAGGACAACTTTGTGAAAGGGCTGCCAGGTAAATGTAAAGCAGAAGATGAATCGACACTAAATGTCACAACTACCAAAACAAAGACAAGAAAGTATGATGCCTCCTACAAAGGAGCATACAGAGTTGCTCAGTGTAAAACCTGCACACAATAATAGAGGAATTTAAACTGCCTTATGCTATTAATATGGTTAAAATTGTGATGGATATAGCAACAGCCAGCAAACTAAAGGCTATTTCACTGTCAGACATTAGTATCGTGAGGCGCATTTATGACATGTCAAAAGACATGGAGGAGCAGCTTAATGAGAAGATATGACACGAGTGTGACATTTTTTTAATCTACAAAGGGACGCCCTGCAGAAAAGGTTTGGGTGAAAAAAGGTAACAAAAAAACATACTGTTGCTTAAAAAAGAGCATGGTTTCAAAAGATGACTGGAAATTCTCAAGGATATAAAAGAATATATGAGAATAAAAGCTTACAGTTTTTCTGCAATAACCTTTTTTAAACCTTGGCAAAGAATGGAAGCTTAGAAATAGTTCTGAGATTGTTTGAAGAATCAAGAGACAGCCTTTTTAAGAGCAGTTCAAAAAGATTCAGGAACAAAAACTGTCGACAGCGAACACTTTAAATTTGCAGAATGAAGGTGGAGACTACTATATTTGATTCGTTCTCACGAAAAATAGGCCTGAATACGACCTGTAGACAGTCATAATGACATCATACCAGCATTTCACTCCAGTATTAATGTCTGCATCTGTAGAATGTCACATACATGAAGAAAATACACACAAGTGGGGGCAGTTTCTTTTTTACTTCCCCCCCCCCTTTTCCCCCCTTGTGCTTTCTCGCTTATTCAAAGCAGGTAAAGGAAAATCACATCATCATATTCACTGATTATTAATTAAAGCAAACTCCATGTAGACAGATAGGGCAGACAGGAGCCGCACTGCAGAAGCAACACAGCTGCCACACAGACAATGTGAATACTAATGTGCGAGTGAGCTGCAGCAGCTCAGCAGGATGTATACAGGCATCCAGTGTGTCCAGCACTAACCTTTCAATCTGCGATAGGAACTTTGTCACAAAGATGCCCCTGGTCTTCAGTCGCTCAGACAGTTTGCCTCTGAACAGCAGGCCCTTAGACGTAAAATCAATCAGAACATTCCTCACGATCTCCCCCAGGTACATGCCACTGATCATCTTCTCATACCTCAGAGAAAAACACACACAAACAGAAAACTTAAACATGTACAAATACACATTTATTTTTTTGTGCTGTCATAAACGTTACAACCAGTTTTAAAAAAGGAAATCTCACTTAAAAAATAAAAATAATAAAAAAAGAACACAATATTTGTAAAAGTTTAGACAAAATATTAGCTAGTGTTTTATAAAGGACTTCTGTTTCCTCCCCACCTGCAACGTTATCTATTTTCTTTGTCACCGAAAGACTGTGATCCAATAGTCATAACAGCAGGAGAGCCACGTGTGGAGAAAGTTATTGTTAATTATGGAACCATTTAACAAGCGTACACTGAATGACAATGCAACAACCAGGTGCTCTTATGTGTTCATATCAAATGCAGACACAAGTGGGCCTATAATAAATATGAGAGGTTGCATCACATCAGTGTGTTTACAGAAGGGATGTGATACCAATACAAGTAACATGCACATTTGCAAAATACTATGAATATTATACATTTAATAGGCAGCGGTATTGGTTTAAGGTGGCCTACGGGTGACTAATATTATCCCTGTGGCCCTGCAGGCACCGTGTTGGCTGCTCCTGCACTAAAGCTACTCAAAGAAATGTCACAGATCTGAATGGACAGCTCCTGTTTTCATTTGCTGCACAGTGTCTTTTTCACAGAAAAGATGTGCAGTTTACCAGATGCTCTCTTGTTTATCAGTTTAGACGTGTCGTGAGTACCGTACATGTACATTTAATTTGGCACTTCTGGTTGTTTTTTTTTAACACTAAATAGAAGAAATAATACATCATATATCTTCATCCAATACCTCTGTTTCCCAGGGTTGTTAGAAGTGTCATCAACAATGTGGTCAAACTGGGTGCAGAAGTCATCAAGTTCACCATTGTCACCAAATGCTCCCCACTCCATGTTGATAGACATACGACCTTCATTACCCTCCACCAAATCGATGTTCTTCATTTCCTCCATGTAGCAGGCATTGGTCCCAGTGCCTGAATTAAACACGGGGGAGAGGTATCACAAAAGAGATGGAAAGAGAACATCAAGTTTTTCATTCAAAATTCCAGATTCACACATTCAATGTTTGCTCACAGTACATTAAGTTGTATGTTAAAAATAGAACAAAGAGAATGGCTTCCAGGGAAGAAGGTGGGGGGTAGACAGACTTACCTACGATGAGTCCCATCTCACATTTGGGGTCCTCATAGCCGCAGGTCATCATAGTTCCCACTGTGTCATTTACTACTGCTACAAAGTTCAAGTCAAATTCCTGGAAGCAGTGAAAATCAATTAATTTCCAACTGACTGAATTTTCCCGTTAGTTTTGTTGCACCTGTCACAGCAGGACAATTTATACCATTATCATTATCATTAGAACATTAGCTTTGGTGCCCTCAGGTTATTTCCAGCATACATATGCCAAACTTCAACATGAGACAAGATCCAATCAACCGAAGTAAGGACACTTTTTACAAGTTTTTCTTGACAGTGAAAACTGTGATAATAATCATGAATTATATTGAAATCAGAATTTCTGTTAAAATTTTCACAATATTACTTGTTCAGCATAGCATGTCTTTGTGATGCATACTGACCTGTCTGCGGCGAACAGCGTCTTTAAGCAATAAAATGACATCATGTCCTTCACAACCGCTGGCTTTAAAACCCTTTGTCCACTTCAGAAGAATGCCCTGCACAAACAACAACTTCTTGTAAGTGTTACATTCAAAATAATAAAAGAATGAGAGATTAAAACTTGTTGGGGAAAAATATGATTCTCTCAGGGCATTATGTCTCCATACAATAGGCAGTGTTGGTCAAGTTACTTGGAAATAGTAATTAGTTACTGATTATTGCTCCGAGAAAGTAATCCAGTTACTTTACAGATTACTTATTTTCAAAAGTAATTAGTTATTTTACTAGTTACTTTACTAAGTTACTTTTCAAAAACACGATTCGCAACCTGAATACGCTATAAAGCAATAGACCTTTCAGCCTAATTCTATCTAAAATTGAATCAAATGACCGCTTTAGGTCAGCATTTTTTCTACGATGCGTCGGAACGATTCAGAGTCTACAGAAGAGATGGGCAACATGTCCTCAACAAGATAGCCAGTGATGTGCTTTTTCAGTTCAGCGGCACTAAGTCCTGTCACTCTTAAGCCAATTTTCACCTGTTTAGCAAGGGTGGAATTGGATGTGGTTGCCGCAGCGGTCATATCTGTAGGGGGATCCGGAGTTTCACATTCTTGTGCTGGCTTACTAGGTGCTTGCTCAGATTTGAGATGGAATTTTTCGCTGTAGATAAAAGTTTTCTTCCCACGCAGAGTGTAAAGCGGACACTGTTGTTTCTGTCACCTTTTACCGTGTCAAACTCAAAGTAATGTTGGTACTTCCAAGCATTAAACACGTTAATGCTATTAAACACGTTACTGCCCATCAGTGACAATAGGTATATACATACTTGTCTTGTGAGAATCATATTTTTCTCCAACAAAAGAATTCCACTACAGTGAAGATATTTCAAGGTAACTGCAATGTCTCCGAGCCCTTTCAGTACACAAGGCTGAATCATTCCTTTCATTTTACAGGTTTTATTAGGAAATGAAATGTAAGATGTAATGATTCAGAGCTTTGCTGAAATTCCTAGCTGTCACCACAAGTGTTATACTTAATCCTCTTAATTCTTTACACAACCTGCCATTGATACAGATGTACGATGTACAGGTCATTTCACTAAGGTATCATATGTATGTACACTAGTCTTGCACTTAAAATCAATATGTAGTCAAACATTACCTGATCCAGTCTGCTTTGATGACAGGGGAAGGAGAATGTAAATCCCAGAGGCAAGGATGCTCCTCTCATTCCCATGTACTCCAGAAAGGCAGCAATGCAGTCCACAATGTGGTCGAAAAGCTGACACAAAATGCAAGACAATGCACAGAAACACAAGGAGTTCACAAATGATGAACCATATCTATCAGGTATGTTGCTCTCAGTTTTGCAAAAATACACGGTTTTTCAAGGTTTTACATATACATATTTGCATATGGCTGTTTCAGAGGTAAGCCCTGCTGACACAATACCTGGGATGGTTGCATATTTTGAATGAAGGGGAGACTGTCAGATGCTCACTCTCACTGGCAGCTCCCATTCCCTCCCTATATATGCATATGAACTAAAATATGTGATAATGCTGAGTTCAGTGCACCAAGACATTGGAAACTGTTCATCTGGAGCATTTTGGGGTTCAGTATCCAGCTTAAAGGGACATTCTGGTGTAAATTTAATCCATGGTCTAAGACAGTGGTTCCCAACCTGGGGTCTGGGACCCCCTATAGGGGGTCACCAGAGATCGCAGGGGGTGTGCACAACTGTCTGCACTGAGGTTGTGATGTTAAAGTTACTTTTATGCAACCCTCTGAGCTCTATTGTCGCACCGGCATGTCAAAATCTCATGACCAATTTAAGATGACATAGCAGCGAGATGGAGCCTCAGTGAGTCTCGGTCCTAATTTTGTGTTGGAGCAGCCTTCAAACTATATACCAGTTTTAAAATGTTGATGGGCCAAGTAAAACCGTACTTATGATAAATAAAGTACAGCACGCTTTTACACAAAAGTGTCCACAAGCAGCAAGTGTTTGCGAGCAAAAAAACACATTCCTATTGGTCCACACCAGCCAATCACACATTTATATGGCAAACCATGTGATTTGGTTGCTGAGGGACAGGGGAAGTTGTGGGTGGGACGGTGATGTTGATAGAGATCGCGAGTTTTGAGAGTTGAGAGATTTGTGACATTTAGCGTGTTAGAGTGTATAGTTAGGGTGTTATGTAGTGTTTAGTGTAGTGAGTTTAGTGTGTAGTGTAGTCGTTTTTTTGTTTTGTGAGTCAAAACAATGAGGAGACGGCTAAATGTGGAGCAGGTGGGGAGGAACTGAGGGAGACCTGAGCCTGAGTCATTGCCTGCATTTAAATGTAAACAGTTACACATAACTTTGTAAATTTCAAAATCTTATGCACAAATTTGGCAAACAACATTTTTTATTTGCATTCTAAATAATAAAAATGGTTTGTTAAACATATTTGTGGTTTTCACAGTAAAAAATCTGATTTTTTCCTACTCAGATTTTATGTTTTTAGGGATTTTATGTCCATTGTGTTAATACAGTATGTCAAAATGAGAAAATAACTGTACAGTCACACATGTGAGATTGTGCTGAAAATAATGACACCAAGCAAGGCAAGGTAAATAGTTTTTAAGGTGAAATATAATGGTAAAATCTAAAATAGTCAAAAACTGCCAATTATACCCTGGACCCCATAAAATCCTAATAACACACCCAATCAAAACTCTCTATAATCCAGATTGACACGTGGTCCACATTTAAATTCATTAAGCTATTCTTTACCAACACCCCTATGAGGGAGGTCTCTTAGTGTCATATTTTCAATGTTGTTATCATTTACACTGTGAAAACTTAACGCCCTGTGATGTTTCACCTCTTCCCCTGTGCCCTGCATGGTCTCCTGTGGGATACTGTAGATCTTCTGGTGCATTTTCACTTTGTGTCTCTGTCCACTTTGCACTTGCACCAGCAACACCCGAAAGCTGGAGCCCCCAAGGTCCAAAGCCAAGAAGTCGCCATGCTCTGATGAGGATGTAAAAGACAAGAATCCTCAACACATACATAAAAGAGAAAACTTCAAGTCAAATGGAAAGCTGTTTTTTCTTTTATTGCAACCTGTTCCATCTGGTGTGGATCTGACATAGGCAGGAAGCATCTTGACGCTCGCCTGCTCGTGGGTTTGCTTTGACAAGCCTCGGACCATCTCCTCACTCATTCGCCTCTTCACCTCCAGCAGTTGTTCACGGCTCAGGCACATGGTGTCGAGGATGCGCTGACGCTCAACATTTTGAGCGGCAAGACGGTAGGCTACTGCCGTTACCATGGCAGCACCCTTCCCACTGCCACATTGCGACTGCAAAAAACGCACATCACAGTCCGGCACAAGTCGCCGCACCATCTTATGCAGCCTCCTGGAAAACCTTGGAAAAGGGAGACGCATTTATTGAATCTATGTTACTTTGACCATTTTCTCACACATTCAAATATATGTGCAAATATGCTGTTTCATGTAAACTTCCTACAGTGTGTGTCAGTGGACTTAAATAGCCAATTTATGGCGTGTGAAATGTGAATGTCTGGCCGTCTTCTCTTTCACTGTTCACTTTCAGTAAGAATCCTACACGCTATAATAATAATAATAATAATAATAACAATAATAATAATAATAAAATAAAACTTGCAAACTAAATTATTTGTGACATATTAGACACAATAAAAGATGTGGCTCAAAAGGATTTTTTGATGATCCATTTGATTATAATCTTTCTTGCTTCATGCAGTGAAACAGCTGTTTGCCTGATTTTCATGATCTTATAATAAAGCTGAAGATGTCCTCAAGCAAGCTCTATCAGTCCACTATATGTGTGCCTTTGAGAGATATACCGAGACCAATGTGATGTTAAGGAACACTTACTCTGGATGATTCTTATAAACAGAACCGTCCACTCCAATAGTGGTACGAAGCTTCTCAGCTGCCTTGTTATCCCGAATCTGCCGCAGCACTGCCACTAGAGTGGCAGCGCACAAGTGTGCAGCCCGTGTTGATACTATCTGACACACCCTCTGAGTGGCTATGCAGTCCTCAACCGATGGATCCAGGTTCAGGCCCTGGAGCACCTTTTCAGCGTTCGCCAGACCTTCCTCATTGCTACAAATAAGGTACAACACAAATCACATTTACTGTAACTCTGATGCGTGAATGGGTAAATGAGAAGCACACGGTAAAGCCCTATGGATCAAACTGCTATAGTAATTGCAGCTATTTACCATCTGACATCGGCCTCTACTAAATGATTTAGGATGTAGATGTGTTTGGGGAATTTAGGGGATTTGTGGAGTAGCTCTGATCTCCATATACTTCTTACTTCAGTATTCATGCTGCAAGACTAATGCACAAACCACACTACAATTTTCTCAACCCATAACTTGAAAAACCTTGTGACACAATAGAAATCTGAATTTCTCTAATCCACTTATCTCATTTGTCTTGAAAAGGCAAGTAAGTGCTGTTATACGTGACAGCATGCCCTACAGTACTTCACTGGCCTAACAAACAACATAATATAACTTCAGATCCAATCTGACTTGTATTTTCAGCCCTTTGTTTTTGCATTGTGTTTAATCAGTGAATACTGGTGTGACCAACACATTCTGACAGTGTCTGTAGAGTCATTTCATTCATTCAGCTGAAACTAAAAACTACCCCCGTTGGAAATTTGTATTAGCTTTAAGATGTTTCACTGTTCTGCAGTTCTAAGTGGCCACTACTTGTCTGCTGCTTACAATACCACTGAAACATCAGTGAGTTTGAGTTTCTCAAACACCCATGCACAAACACAGACACTTACTTCTCATTATCAATGCCATAGATGTAGCTGGTTTTAAAGCTTCCAGTGGTTAGGAGCTCTGCTGTCGTCTTGGCCTGGAACAGCAGCTTCTCTTTGGTCATTCTCACCAGGATGAGACGCACCAGCTCCCCCATGTACATGCCGCTGATCATCTTCTCAAAACTACACGCCAACACAAAAAAAAGAAAAGGAGGAAAAATGATGCCTTATTAAGGAGGCTCTGGATGAAAGCCCCGTGTTGCTCCAGATGAGCTTGGCAACCTGCATGGCAACCTCTGCCATTAGTGTATAGGTATGTGTATGGTTGGGTGTTGTAAAGTGCTATATAAGTGACAGTCCATTTGCTTTAGAGCCAGGAAAAAACATATCACGATATAACGATATACAAAATCTGATTACAGTCTCCCATCAAGATAATAATATAATCCCTACTTATTAACCTTACTACCTATTATATCCTGACCAAAACTAATATGTTACTGCTCTGCAGGCTATTCAATTTAAACCAAATATACCGACTCAATGGACAAAAATAGCTTACAAAAATACTAATATAACAGGATATGCTCAAGAGAAAATGTCAGCCATAACAGGGGTTATGACCTCTGAGCTGCTGGAAGGCTTTTAACTTGAAACAGCAGTGCACACAGGGTGGAGGTGCAGTGTCAGCAGGTTAACAATATAATTTTCCAATTAGAACTACAGATCTCTGCTAAGTAGAGAAATCAAACACTCACAGCTGCTTGCCAGGATTCAGAGAGCCTGCATCAATTTCTCGGTCAATATCAGTGCGAAGGTCCTCCAGGGCACCATCGTCTCCAAAAGCTCCCCATTCTGTGTTGACACACATCCGACCCTCATCGACGTCCAGCAGCTCAATGTTCCTCATCTGTTCCATGTAGCAGGCATTGGTTCCCGTTCCTTGTGGACAGAGATGATGGAAAAAGAAAAATAAAAGAAAAAAGCTGATTCAGTTTAGCATATGTGATGAAAACATACTTGTGCTTGTACTTGTGTAAAGCTGATATAGGTATTTGGTCAAAAATATTGTGATAGTTTTAGATTTTATTGAATGCTTTTGAGGGGATTTCCAAATATCGAGATATTGTGTCTCACGGTATGGCCAATGAAATATATTATTATCATTATATGTTATTTTAAGGCCATATTGCCCAGCCCTACAGACAATTTTTAAAATGGACAAAGCAACTTTATTGAAACAAATACAGATACAAATCTGTGCCTTTAGATCCACTTTAAAGACATACATAAAGCTGTTTTGGATAGCAATAATTACTCTGATCCCCAGGATCAGAGTTGACAGGGACAAGAGCTGGGTGCTTTTTTTCCTTAAATACAGCTTACTGTGTAGTGTTACACCTGATTCCATCATCGGTCTCAAAAGGCTTGGATAATGGATGTGATCAAACACTGAGAGACCTTCACTGATCAGTAAACTGGACTCACCTACAATGAGGCCAATTTCACAGAGATGATCGTCATAGCCACAAGTCATCATGGTTCCCACTGTATCATTGATCACAGCCAAAATGTCAACATCAAAGTCCTGCAATGAGAAATTAATTTCATGCAACACATTAAGATGTTACAGACATTTATTGTCTCAGGGCTCTCTCACATGCACTGACAAAATATGTCGGGCCTCAGTGAAGGATCGCCGACTGAACTCTCGTCCTCTACCTAAGCAGAAGCACATACTCTGTCACACAACAGCGCGCCTTATATTCATGTGCAAACACAAGAAGAAGAAGCAACACACAGATAAGATTCTTGTGGACCAACAATAAAACGCTGTCTGATTTTCATCTAGACCAGTTTCCCAACATATAAGCTTTTCTTATGCAGCCCGCCCCAACAGTAACATGCAAATTCCCGTGTAATTTTTGTCAATCCAGACACACAGTTGTCACTTCATAAAGACACACAAACCAACAGATGGTCAAAGTTCGTCAAAGTTGTCAGATTTCGGATGTGTGGATTGGTTCATGTTAACTCATTCATCAAGTAACGGGCAAGTTATCGGTATCAGTGCATCGTGCATCAACTTGATAGAATGAATAAAAAAAGAATTTTAGGTGTTTGTGAGATTTAGATGTGTTTGAAAATGTATGAAAATGGTATATATTGTGCCATTAAACTATAATTTGTATACTTACGCCTCGTTTTTTGATTGATTTTCTCAGAAGGCTGACCACATCCTTTCCTTCTACTCCGCTTGACTTGAAAGCTTTGGTCCAAGACAGTAAAACACTCTGCAAATAAGAAAAGAAAGACATGATGGGATTACGATCACATGCTCAATTTAGCCTTGTCATATAGTAGTTACACAAACCTTACCAATGAACAAACTAATGTTTGAGCCAAGTACAGTCTATGGATCTAAAACAATTGTGTAGAAAGAATTGCTCAAATGGCACTGCAGCATTAACATGTGTAAAAATAAACACATAAATGATGCAAAAGAAGTGCCAGGTTAAGCTAGCTGTCATCAAATAGGCCTAGAGTTAATACTATTAGCATATTGCAATGAACAGTGTCATCATAGGAAAGTTACAGACATCTAAAGTAAAGTCACATCTAAAGTAAAGCTGTGTGACAACTCAACTGGAAAAAATATTAAAAAAAAAAAAGAAAAAAAGACAGTGTTGAACTGATCAATGTTTTCTCTGGCTGAAGAATTCAACCAATAAAACATTTCTTAAATCAACAATAAGAGATAGGCACTGATAAATCAAATGGTATCTTACAGTAACAGATTACAGATATTTGCTTTTCAGAAAAATCAAAATAAAACAAATACCGGTAATTTAAATTAAAAAAAAAAAACTAAAGACATTTTACACAAACTGATACTACTACATTTTAGTGACAGAAAATAGCTCAGTAAATAATATGAAGTCATTATTTTTGTGTTATTTGGTTCATCAGCAGAACCAACAGAACCACCTCCACCTCCAGCTCAGTGCCGGGAAGACCAAAGACCTGGTGGTGGATTTCCGCAAGGCACAAACAACCCTGCACACAGGTGAACATCCTGGGAACAGACATTGAGATGGTGACATTTTACAAGTACCTGGGAGTTCACCTGAACAATAAACTGGACTGGACTGATCATACTGCAGCAACATATTAGAAAGGTCAGAGCAGACTCTATCTGCTGAGGAAGCTCAGGTCCTTTGGAGTGCAGTGGGCACTCCTGACCTCTTTCTATGACTCTGTGGTGGCATCAGCCATTTTCTATGGAGTAGTCTGCTGGAGCAGCAGCATCTCAGCAGCAGACAGAAGGAGACTTGATAAACATATCAAGAAGGCCAGCTCCACCCTGGGATATCCTCTTGACTCAGTGCAGGTGGTGGGAGAGAGCAGGATGATGGACAAGCTGTCATCGCTGCTAATGCAGGAGTCCCACCCCCTGCAGGACACTATCTCAGCGCTGGGCAGCTCCTTCAGCAACAGACTGATACACCCAAAGTGTGTGAAGGAGAGGTATCGCAGCTCCTTCCTTCCTGCTGTAAGACTGTTCAACCATCACTGCTCCATATAGACCTCACCCTGTACTCTGCACTGTGCAGTAACTCTGTACAAACTCATTTCATCACCCACATTTAACATACATATTTAAAATCTGTATATAAATGACTGTCCATTCTTGCACTATATCAGTATGTATATACATCGATTCGATTTTCTTTCCTTTTAATTACAATGTTTATTTTTATATTGTCTATTTTATATTGTCTACTTTACTATTGCTCTTGTACTTGTAATATTCCGAAGCTGCTGTGATTCTGATCACTCAAGCATCCTTATGCTTCCTACATCTGTTCTTTTAAATCCTAATGTAGCTGACTCTGATTTTACATCAAACATAGATTATGTCATGAAAAAGGTATATAGATATAGTATATTCTCCGTCTGCTTTCTGATGTCCTGGATCACCATTCTACCAGAGCAGCAGGAGGGTGAGGTGAGTTTGCAAGCAGACGACTGTGAGCTGAGCAGAGAAAGGACCATGAGCTGGCTCCTTGCATGGTATTAATGCTGAATAGTTGGATGAAGATGGGGAGCCTGGTTGCAGTGACATCAGTGGAACCAACATCTCCAGCCAGCTAGAATATCTAAAAGCATGTCATGGCACTGAAGCTGTTAACGGAGCATCAGCATGCCTTTCCTGAGATGCCTTGAGATGTGAATGAGGCTTATGGTATTTACTTTTTCATACCTTCCTGACATTTCATCAGGATATGTGGTATATGATAAAAACAAAAAAACAAAAAGCTCAGCAGCAGGATATAAACGTATATAAACGTTATTGTAGCATGTATGACTTTGTTTAGACTGTTGCATTATCAGCATTTATTTACAGTGCCTTGGATGTTTTTCTAATTTATTGCTTTCATGCACTTTACAAAGTTATTAAACAGCTGGAATCTACAATCACCATAGACTGCAGAATCTTCCACATCTGCATTGCAATGCATAATAATCAAGAAATGTCCATACCTCTAGTATCAAGGCACAGCAAAGAGAAATTGGGTTATCCTCAGCAATTAATGCAAACAGATATAGACAACAGGTGCTGGCCAGGTGCTGACTGCCAAACCTCTCAGATTCAACCTACAACCTGGACTTGGCTCGAAGTCTGATAACCTCTGACAGAGCCAACAGTGCATCAGACAGACATGGATTCTGTGGCATTGAAGCCTGCAAAATGTCTGAATGAATACGAGAGCATCCTTCATCCTCATTTCATTTTTTTTTAAATGGCATATCTTCCAGTTCAGTTTTGAATTAAAAAAATGACTTCGAGAAAAGGATGTTACCCAGTTAAGTTAGCTGTGGGTGAAAGACCCATTTAAAATACTGAATAAGATAAAATATAACGGAAATGTCAATGTAGTCAAATGAAACACCAACTGAGCTCAAGGTTCAAATTCAGATTATTAGATCCAACTTAACCTTCATAAAACACTCCAAAATCATCCCTACAGTCATAATGTTTCTATGACATGCTCAGGGTAATAAATTATTAACTACCATCTGCCAAATGAGAGTAAAAATTTATGTTGGTGTATAAAATGAATTAGCTCCACCGCCATTGGTTGGTTGTTGAACTAGGTGTCCGTCACCACAAACCTTCACTCTACAACACACAAGTTGACAAATGATGTTTTGCCTTGCATCACTTCTCCCTGCTAGAGGCATCGCATGACCTTCAATAATAGAAATGTAATTCTTTGAATGGCCCTCGCTATCCTCCCGTCAATACAGAAAGGCTTTCTTTATCTAGCTACCCACAGAGGAAATTTCGTGCTAGTAACAAAGACAACTGTATGGCAGCACATTGCTCGATAAGATCAACCTGAAAGGAAAATCATGTACAATCGGTGTAAGTTATACAGCCCAAAATCACAATCACATCACCTCAGTAGTCTTTACAATCTCTACAGTGTACGACATCCTCTGTTCTTAGGCCCTCGATTCCACTGAGGAAAAACTTGCCAAAAAAACAAGGGAGGGAAAAAAAAAAGAAGAAAAACCTCAGGAGGAGCCCCAGATGAGGGATCCTTCTCCCAGGACAGCCAGAAATGCAACAGATGTTGCCAGTAGAGAACAGAACAACAAAATCACAAAAATGAGCACAGTGGAAATACTGTTAAAAGAAAAATTGCAGAGAAGTGATGATTCACAGACGGTAAGGAGAGATCTGGCTTTTTACCAGTCCCAACAACTCTGTAAGATACTGTCACAGAAGTTATGTCAATGAAAACAAAGACTGAGTATGAAGATGTGTGTGGTTTGACCCATGAGTACCAAGTACACGTCATATGGGAGTAATTCCAACCGAGTAGTCACAGTTCATAATGTCAACATGTTGATGGGCGTGGTGGCTGAAGCTCACACACTCACAAACCTGAGTTGTTTCCACAGACAAGGTTATCCACAGAATAAGGACCAAGACTCACTTAGATAAAAATTACCGTTGTAAAAACACCATAATCACTCACCTCATCCAACTTTGTCTGCTGACAGGGAAAAGAGAAGGTGAAACCCAGAGGAAGCTTTCTATCCTTCATTCCCAACTTTTCAAGGAAATTAGCCAGACAATCGGCTATGTGGTCAAATAACTGCAGGAGAGAGGAAAGGTCAGTTTTAAAAATGTGCAGGTTGCATTGTGTGAGGGTGTCTTAATGCATGGATACTATAATTATCAATATTGCTACCATAACGATTATTAGTAGCAGCATTTGTATGAGGAAAGAAATGTATAAATGACCAAGATGAGAATCAACATCTACCCTAACCCTAACCCCATCTAACTCATCTGCAAATACAGGCACGGCCCTACACACAACTCCCTCAAATACAGTTTTAGCATCTAACTACAGACTGTTGTCTAATCTGTACAACGGAGGACCTAAACTCAATTTCACAAATACAGAGTTATAATGTGTAATGGATATACATTCTTATAAATCTTCTTATTTTTTTAAATTCTAACTATTTAACTTTATTATTTAATGTGCTCTGGATAAACTAATGCACAGCTAATAATCATATGGCATCAATACTTTATCATCAGACCATGAGCCACCATGTACACTTGTTTCACAGATGCACTCAACATTTGACAAGCTGATAGACTAGACAGTAAATTACAGTCTGCATCAGCTTACTCCAACTCAGATGGCACTTTGATGTGCAGGGCTTCGTTGGTTGGGCTTCATTGTTCTTCTTACTGCATCATGTGAGTTTGTGTGCTTGTATATTCATATATTCAAAACACAGCTTTGTCTCTGATGAGATCCACAACTAAGCTGTGGTGCACTCACACATGACAGGCTACAACAATGCTGTGTTTTGTTCTGTGCAGTATATGATTGCTGTGTGTGTTGTTCAATGTCTCTCACCTCAGTCCCGCTGCCTCTCATAAGGTGTTCAGGAATGTCATAAATCTGATTTTCCATCTCCACCTTTTGTTCGCCATCAGCCATAACTTTGACCAAGAGCACTCTGAAATTAGCTCCGCCTAGGTCAAGTGCCAGAAATTCTCCTTGCTCTTTAAAAAGAGACACAACAAATTACAACATTATAATCACACATTATCTTACACACTCACACATTTTCTACATCTATCCTTGTGAGGACCCATATTGACATGATGCAATCCCTAGCCCCTCACTCTAACATCAGACACAAAAACACAAGAACTAGAGTTAATTTCTCATAAATCAAGGAAAGCTGATTTTTAGTATGCTAGCAGGCCTCCTCTTCTCTGCCTTTTGCTTGGTCCTTGTGTTTTATTTTACCATCTCTTATTGCCATCCAGTGGAGCTGCATGAAACTCAGAAGTCAGACTGCAAATAACAAATGCTTTAATTATTAATTCATCTACGGATTATTGTCTCCATGAATCAATACATTCATCTATATGTGAAGTATCAGAATGTAGTAAAAAAGAAAACTGTGGAATCAAAATTTAAAAGAGCCTATAGTTTTGTTTTCAAATTCCTCTTTTTTTTCTTGCCAACACTCAAAAACATAAATAAATTACAGTTACAATGATGTTAAACAATAAAAGCAGAAACATCTTTGAATTTGAAAAACTAGAAGAAGCAAGAAAAAGGAACAGTGACTTGATTATGAAAAACTGTTGATGATGCATTTCCTGTTAATCAACTAACTGTTCAAGTGCTAACCAAACGTATAGTCATGCATATACAGTCACAGTCAAAAGTTTTTTGGTTCTTCGAAAAATGTGACCAAAATTATACATACAGTCAATCAGTCAATCATCAATCACAAACAATCATTTTTGGTGATTCTAGGAAGCTGCGCAAATCAAATTTTCTTCGAAGCATGGCCGCTTACCTTCTTGTGTGTGAATCTGATAACGGTGGATAACTGAGCCCATTTGAATAGGGCTTGTTTGATATACCCATTAGACTCAGTCACAAACATTAAAATGGGCAAGTCTAAAGAGTTCAGCATCGACTTGAATAAGCACATTACTGATTTGAAAAAGTCAGCAAAGTCATTCAGAGCCATTTCAAAGCAGCTACAGGTCTCAAGATCAACTGTACAAACAACTGTTTGTGAATATAAAGTGCATGGCCCAGCAGTTGTGTCACTGCCATGATCAGTTGGAAAATGAAAACCATCACCTGCTGCTAAGAGAAAATTGGTCAGAAGTCAACCAAACAACTAAAAAGCAAATCGGTAATGAATTACAAACAGCTTGAAGACAGATGACCATGTCCATAGTGTGTTTTGCATCAACCTTAGCTGAGAGGCTGCTGTGAAAGAAAGAACCTTTTGCTCCCAACACGACACCTTAAAGCTCAAATGATGATTTCTACTAATCACATGGACAAAAAAAAGGCCTTCTGGATCAAAAGTTTATACTCAGATGAAACATAAATTATGTTGTTTGGCCACAATATGCAGCAATATGTTTGAAGGAGAGATGCTGAGTCCTTTAATCCCAAGCACACCACACATACTGTCAGGCATAGTGGTGTTAGTGTTATGCTGTGGGGCTGTTTTGCTGCTAGTGGATCTGGTGCTCTAAAGAAAGTAAATGGAATAATGAAGAAGAAGGATTAGATTCAATTTTTTTAGGAAAACCTAAAATCATCAGCCAAAAATTTGGGTCTTGGACCAAATCAAGCTAGAATTGAGGTTTTGTAATGGCCTTCCCACAGTCCCAACTCCTGAACCCCATTGAGAACATGTGGGCTGTTCTGAAGAAACCAGTCTGTGACAGGAAGCCAACACATTTAGTTCACCAATTCTGTGAAAATGGTCATAGGACTTTTAACGAGATATTAATATTTCTCTATTATTTTTTTTGAGCCAGCCATTTTGGTCACATTTTCAGAAGACCTGCCATGATATACATGAAGTGTATTTAACCTTTGACCACGACTATAAATGTGTACTCTTGTGCACATAATGACATTCTATCAAACTGGATTTGCGGTGCTGTATATGAAACTGCAGATGCAGACCTGAATCTCTGTGTTCACTTTACTAATTTTACACACAGCCTTCCTGTATGAAAAGGAATATTACCTGTTCCATCGGGAGTGGAGAGCACAAACGTGGGCAGCATCTTGACAGCAGCAGAGGGGTTTGTGTCTTTGCACAGGCCTTTGTCCATCTCTCGTCTAAATCTTATTGACACATCCATCAAAGTCTCATCTGACAGCTGGAGAGTCTGCAGGTATTTGTCCACCTTATCCATTTCAAATACAGCAGCAAGTACATAAATAAAACAGCTCATTAACTGTCATTCAATTCAACAAATCAACATCACCAGTACACAGCTCTGTGTTGAGAAAAAACAACCTGCATGACAACATGAATATAGTGGATAAAGACAGAGCACACTTAAGTCCCAGACGCCACTAATTGGGAATAATTTATCACTCTCTGTTTACTTTGTATTGTGTGTTGGTGCATTCTTGTTACTTCTGTCTACTAGCAAACAACAGAAGGTGACTGCATTACCACAAGGTATAGAACTCAGGTTTAAATTGCACAGCTGCTTCAATGCTTCACTTGCTCACAGTAAATAAGCAAATCACAGTCAAGCTTCTGTGTCTACTAGTTTTGGACAGGAACAAACAAAGCGGTAAAAAAGTTGGATGATGGACTTGCTGTCTTTGTTAACTCCAAATGGTGCAACCTGGGACATGTTACTACAGAGGTAATAACATGCACACGAGATGTCAAGCTGTTAGCTGTGGGACTAAGGCCATACTATCTGCCCCAGTTTGTCACTGATTCCATAAGTTTCTGTGAGGATAGTGTTGTCCCCACCAGTAAGGTTCACTGCTTCCCCAACAGCAAACCATGGATCAACAGGGACATCGTAGTCCTGCTGAACCTGAAGAGGAGCGCTTTTATGGCAAGGGACAACGAGGACGCACAGAAGGAAATCCAGTAAGGGCTGACGAGGGAACTGAGGAGGGCTAAAGTCTGCTACAACAACAGGATAGAGGGGAAGCTGCAGCAGAAAGACCCACTGGAGGTGTGGGCAGGGAACATCACAGGCATGAAAATGGAGCAGTGGAGAAAAGTGCAGACGAGCTTAACCTGTTTTTTAAAAGATTAGACTCCACCTGCGGCCAGGCCTCCCCCACCGCACTACCAATCTCTCTGCCGCATCACAAGACCTGGACATGACAGCTTCTGCACCTCCCCTCCCAACACCACCACAGGTCTCTGTCCAGATCTGAGGGCAGTCAGCCCCTCACCACATCCCCACCTATTCCAATCAGTGCAACAACTACAGCAATCAATCACAATCACCCCTAACCAGCCACATGAGACAGCAGCTCGCCAGGACCAGGAACAACAAGGCCAGAGAACGGGATGACATCAGCCCAAGGACGCTCAAGGTCTGTGCTGCCCAACTGGCAGGAGTGTTCCTGCATAGTTTTGGCCTCTCCCTGAGGCTGAAAAAGGTGCCATCATTCTGGAAGACATCCTGCATAGTCCTGGTCCTGAAGAAGGGATGCCCCAGTGCTCCGAATGACCTCAGACCTGTGGCTCTATCATCTAATGTCATGAAAACATTTGACTTCTCTAGTGCTTTCGACACCCTCTCAAGACTTCCGCACACCAAGCCAGCTAGCTTCAGGTCAACCGGTTAATTTCAATAGAGATAAAATAATGAAATCACGTGTTGCAAAAGCTACAAAAACATATATCCACCATTTTACAGACCATTTTTACACAATGTTATCTTATGGGAAATAGTCTTTTTGGCCCCCCTCCCCCATCACTTGATGATGTAATTACAGCTTGACGATCAGGAAAACTGGCGTCAAACCGGGCTCCTGGGGGCCTGAGTATAAAAAGCTGTTAAAAGGCAAATAATAATAATAATAATATTTAAACACGAACTGGTATCAGATTGGTACTCTGTATCTGTCACTACTCGAAGCCCAGGTTTCGGAAAAAGGCTGAATATCAGCTCCAGTGATTGATCAGGGTTGATACTCTACCCCTAGTGGTAATATAGCTAGACAGCTACACGTATAGTAGATCTACTCTGAATTTGTTAAATTACACTTGCAAAGAACTGCTGTACATATTGTACAAAATGCTGTGCAGTGCTGTCCCATTCCTTTTGACATTTAAGGCGTTGCAAATCCTGTCTGAGGACACAAGGGATGTTCATTGAGTTCGTGTATTAAGAAGCACTTACTTGACCCCATTCTTTACTATCTCACACTCAAATGTCAAACGTCACGACGGACCAACGTCCCAAACGACCAAAACCCATACGAGTATTTAACACCAGTAAGGTTACTTACTTTATGCGTTTGGTCATCATGGAGTTCAGTACAGTAGTTAGCCAGCAGGCTCGAGGCTAACATGTTTGGTTTGTTAAGAGTGGCGACTTCACGTCCTCTTCGTCCTCCTGCTACAAAGTTGGTTAAAGCTGATCTCCGAAGTCAGTTTCTTCAATTAAAAAAAAAACATACAAAGGCATTAATGTGTTCACCCGCCGTTCACTCAGTTTCTTGTGTGCAAGCCGTGAATTAAAACCCTAGTGTTGGTTTAAAAACGTCGTACTGACAAACTTCCAACTTCCTGGAGTTGGTAGTGCGTCGACGTCATTCTGCATCGATGGCGCTGATTGGCTGCTGAGAAGGCGCGGCGTCATCTTCTCACGGATGTACAGTAGCTTGGACTAAATAATATGAACAACATAAAAGTATTTAATGGTCAGTGTGTCTAATATAGTATAAGATAAGATAAGATAAGATAAGATAAGATAAGATAACTTTATTCCAGACAGAGCAGGAAAATTGTCCCTGGTCTCACCCATATATATACATACACAAATTAATGAATAAAAACAAAAAACAGATATACCACATCAAGACAAACTGAACATTTGTATTTGAAGTCTAAATTCAAACAGTCAGTTTTATTATTGCAAGCAGCTGCACATATTCTTCATGATTTTTCTCATTTCTTACAATGAATTACAGCTCCTTGTCCTGCTGAAGAGAAACAATCCTTAATTCTGACTGCATTTAATTCTAATATTGGATTTCTCTAACTTCGTTTTGTGTTCCAACAAGCTAGAAGCTGTGTTGTCCTCTCACTCTCTATAGCTTTCTTGTAATCCTCCTCCTCTCTTTTTATTCAGGTTGTCCTCTTCCAGGTCACCACGGTGGAGAGGAGGTTGTGTGGCTCGAGCACCACTTGGTGATCCCTCGCCCGCTCATTCCTCTCCAGGATCCACACACCTTACACATATTATAATCAGATATTCTGTCAATTCAACTTGTTAATGGTGCATTTTGTTGTTTTTCTCTAGACATGCGACAGTTATTGCGTGTCTGTCCATCCTGGGAGAGGGATCCCTCCTCTGTGGGTCTTTATGAGGTTTCTTCCATCTTTTTCCCCCAGTTAAAAGGTTGTAGGTTTTTTTTTTTTTTTTTTTTTTAAGAGATTCAACATGCCTCAGAGGCTTTGTATGTTCGATGTCGTTTTGTATAGTGTGTAATGGTTAAATTATAAAGAAAACTCTCAGTTAAACCTAAACCCTAAAAAATGATTTAAGGCTTAGAGGAACATATTCAAATATACCTATTTCTTTATTTGTGTTGTTAAGTTAGTCTCAATGCTTTATAGACCACACCTTCCTCTTAAATAGAAAATACTGTACTGTGGCAATTTGTGTAGCTTGTGACCGGAGCCTTAAACCATTCTTTACTAAAGGTAAAGGTCAAACAGAAAATCCTCTTTAACGCAGTATCTGGTACTCAGTAACTGGTCGCCCACATGTTCAAAACATGACTTACAAACAACTCCTCATATTGAAATAAGCAAGTGATCCAGGTATCAGATGAGTAATTATTTATAGAATGAGCTTCAAAGTTGTGCTCGGTCACAGGGGGTGTAGTCTAAAATAAGAAAAAGCTGGTATGTGAGCAGAGGGTAGAAGAAACAGTATGTCCTAATGTAATAATGATAAAATGCATGAGGCAATAACACTCACGTCACATCAAAATGTGATTTAAAAGAGATACTACACTAATGACAACATAATAATTGATATAATATTCTGTTTCTAACAGCAAACTACAGTATATACCGGAACCAAGATGAGCTATGCTGTAAAATGTTTGTCAAATTAGAGAACACTAACTTGGCATAGACTGCTTGAGCATTATGACTTTTCAGTGATGGCAGTGATGTTCAGGCTCATGATGATGGGTGGCTTCTTCACAGGTGCAGCAATGTGTACATCGCCAAAGGTGACCAAAAGGAAGAAAATTATGTCTCCTTGGCAAGTGCACACACAATTAGACACTCAGCATTGCAGCCTCCCTGCATATATAAACACAATAAAGGAGGGAAAATGACACATGAGGTAACAGGTTATTTTATGAGATTTCTATTCCTGGAAATATTACTAGATATTCTATTCAACTGCCTGGTACAAAAACTGTAATCTACAAGTACACCCTAACCCCTACTTATGGATGCTTGCCATCATTATGTGGGGAGTAGATGGATGTACCCCGAGTTAATAAGTAGGAATTTCAGCTCTTTAGTGGTGTTCCATTGTACATCATAAGGTTGAACATTAGCAAGTTCCGAGCTGTCTGGAATGCGGCATAAGAATGAGCCCTTCATCAGTGATGTAACCCATTGGGTCTTTCAGCACACTTTTCACTCGGCCCCAGCCACTTGTGCCCCAGCAGCACTAACTCAGAGTCCAGTCCTTCTGATTCACAGCCAGCTGGTTCTTAGCAGCCTCTGGCTTCTGTGGTTCTCCTCTCTGCTGTCCTGCAAATGGAAGTATGACTAGGCTGCAGCAGGAGCATCCCACACTGACAATAGATTCCCACTTCCATGGGTATGAAACAAAATTTCTACATTTCCTACTCTGACATTGCTCTATCAGCCCATGATATCAAGGCTGCTGCTGGGCCTCAGTGAAGTCTAGTGTCTTTAGGTAGAACTTGTTCTGCATATCTAAAAGTGGAGTCGGCTAGTTGCTGTAGGGATTAGGCATTTTGGCATCCTGCTCAGCAGTTCATAACAACGTGTTACCAGGGTGATCTGTTGATTGGCAACTCAATGTGCTATTCAACCCTTCAGCACCTGGTTCAGACAATAGCAAAACCTAGCTCTTCTGAGTGGCTTTGCATCTGTGGACAGCAGCTTAAAAAAGACTGTATATTCTAATAGCTAAAATGCTTTGGGGTGATGACTGGAACACTGAGCACCTGACTGGTGTGCACAAGGACCCAAGAGCTACTTAGCCATTTATTGAGTATGGCTGCTTGGATGATAGGATACATGATGTTCTGTACTATACAAACATAAATCAGTATGCCATACATGCCTTAAATGCAGGAGAACAAAGTTAGCTCACATTAGTAATGCATCCAGTAGGATAAAGGAGTCTTAAGCTGTCACTGTGATTCCTCACAGGAAAATTGGGTATGTACCAAACAATGCCAAATAATGCACAATGGTCTGGTGAGAAGCCAAATACTAATTTAAATATATGCATGTAGACAGATAGAGGTACAAACAATAAGACATCAGGGTAAGGACGTAGGTTAGGTTTTGATATTGGCAGAGACAGAGGAAATCACAGATATTGAACTGTGAAGCATTTGCAAAGTACGCCCTGCTGGGAGGTTTCCAGGTTTCAGTTACACAAGTTAAATTACCTATGCCTGTGCGTGCCCAGCTCGTTACATGTCACAGAGTGGCAGAGTGTTCTGCTTTGCTAATGAGAAGATGCCATAAGTAGTGTCAGATGGATTATGCAAACTGTGAACATTTCATTTCCTCACACACTCCAGCAGCACTACGCCTATGTACATTACCACTGTCTGAAAGCCTGAAAATAACCAAGCTCAGAACACATTTTGTCATCATGCCTGGATAACATGAAACAATCTTCTGATATTATTTATCCCCAGGAGCAGAGAACAGCTTTGGCCCTAATAAATTCAAACAGGCATCTGGGTGCATGAAAATGTAAACTAACAAAGCGAAACAAAATTGTTATAACAATGACATATTGGGAACAAATTGAGGACAGTCAGATGAATCTTTCCAACCACTCACAGTCTCACAAGCTCGAGATTTGTATAACAGAAGCACATTGTAAAGCACTGGACATTGGAATGAATGAGAAAAAGAACATAACTGTGATCAGTGTTTAGAGCTAACTAAGGCCAGTAAACTCATCAAGCTGAAAAACATAGAGGAGCAAAACAATGCTTCTACAGATCCACTTGGTAGATATGCAGTGCACAGAAGACAAGGAAGTGTTGAATGTAGCCCTGCATCAACTCTTCAATGCATTAGCAGAAACACTGCTAAAAGTAAAGGGCTACAAAGTGAGCTATTGACTAGGCGTCAAACACTGATTGTGGGAGATGGGGCTGTGATGGAGGTGAAAAGCTTATGCAGCAAGAAAAACTCTAAAGTTCTCTGATTTAGCAACAGCAAATAAAACTGGCACAGGTCCTCTGATGTAATTCTGAACTCAGTCATCCTTTAAGTGGTGCATTTCTACGTAATTTATATCAGTTAGGTCAGAAATATGTATTTGTTCCATAACTAAATAAACACGCTGTTCTCAGAGGAAAATAATGTCCCCAGAACACTGTTTGAAGCGAGAAAGGTGGCAGGGTCCGCCACATATAAACAAAGTAAATCAGTATGAAGCTGTGTTGTCCTTTAAGGTCAGTTATGTTTTATCACTTTATTCAGTCATGAAAACAAAGAGAATTCTTTTTTTTAAAGTTTATCTTGGCATAAAGATCTTCTCTTCTCTCTTCTGGTTAAAATGTCTCACCCAGAAAACTAAATGATGCACCTTTAAGACACGTTTGAGGAAACTGTTAATAAACCTTCATATTGATTGATTGATTTACATGACTGTATTTATCAAAATATAGTGTGCTTTCTCCTACTTACTGCCAAACTACTTTCCCAATACCTCAAATTTACAAAGGGCTATGCTTACTGACAAATACATATTTCATAAAACAAGATTCAGGCCTGTATTTCTACCTAGCAGTGGTCATAACCTGTGTATTTCTGTCTATGTTGCAACTGTGTTAATCAAAAGCATGTAAACAAAGACGAAGTCATTTGGTTTTTAACATTTTTTTATTTAATTTCTTTTATGTCACTCGGTCGTTATGTCCTGACTCTTTATGAATATGTATTTTTTACTCCATGCTTGTACTTACTTAATTAATTATTTATGTATGAAAGGGTGCTATATAAATAAATAAAGTGGAAGTTGAACATATCACGTTAATAAGCTTTGTTTTCCATATAGCGTGGTTTTGCTTCAGGTCACACAGGGAATTAACAGTTTGTGTTAGAAGAAAGGACGAGCAGAGGTGCTGTGGCCTGCAGACGCTGCCTTTACCTGAGGGCCTCTGAGGTCAGCGCCTCCTGCGCCGGAAGGCCTCGCGCTGCGGCCGGGGCCTGATTAAACCCGCGACACAGGTGTGACCACTCGGAGCTGCCGCCTGTCTTTGTTATTACTCAGCGCAGGAAACAATGTGACTAGGGGCGACCGCTCGGCAACTTTTTAACACATGTCTCTTGCTGATATGAAAGTGCCAGAGGAGGAGTTAATGAGCGACATTCTGAAGCGGCTGACGGGCGAGTCTGCGCTCCCTGTGTACAGCAACATCGAGAAGTTCAGGCGGGGGAAGGACGGCTCGTATGTCGTCGCTGAGGACTTCCAAGAAACCGTGAAAAAAAGAGAACTGGTCAACGCCAAGGAACGACTCAGGGTGAGTGCTCCCTGGAAATTAATAAAAAAAAATAATAATAATGAACACCAAGAAAAGATGGGTATCGCTACTGTGGTTGGCTTGAAGCGGCAGGTGTTGGCTCTCCCCTCCTGAGAGGAAAAGACCTTTAGCCAACAAAACTAAATCGTGTTTTTATGAGTTTTGTATATGGGAGTAAGGAGTTTCCTCAAACATGTCTTGACGGTGCACTGTGTATTTTTGGGGAAGACATTTTCAATCAGAAGAGACAGAATCTTTATGCCAAAGAGAATTAGACAATCAAACTGTTTGTTTTCATGACTGAAAGAACTGGATAAAAAAAGAGGAAAAACTGAAGAAGGACAATTATGTTTGAGTTTCTACATGGTCCCTCTACTTACAAAGTGTATAAACTCAATAAATAAACCCACCTTAAAGAACAACACTATTTTGTTTCGCTTTGTTTATATGTGGCAGACCCTGCCACCTCTCTAGCTTCAGAGAGTGTTCTGGACCCTATTCTCCTCAGAGAACAGCTTGTTTATTCAGTTATAGAAAAATAAATCATTCTGAGTTTGTATTATTACCTGATTAATAAAACATTAAAATTTCTCTCCTAAACTTGGTGTTGACAGCTACGACTTGTCTTCAGTTACATACATCTGTTCAAAACACAACTGTCAAAGGTTGACTGAGCTCAGAATAACAGAAAATGACCTGTGCTGGCTTTATTTACTGTACAGAGCCCTGTAGAAAACTGCACACTGGACGTTATGATCAGATCAGGGCACTAAAAAAATGACACATGGCTTTACAAAACGGTTGCAGCTCATATAATCAGTAATAAAAGATAAGATAAATGTACTGTTTTAGATCTCTCACTGTATTATTATTATTATTATTATTATTATTATTATTATTATTATTATCTCTTTACTTGTTCCCCCACAAAATTAGAAGTGAACACATAAAAGTGGACCGGCACTTGAACTGTCTCTATATTATTCTGTCATTCATTTTATAACGATTTTGGTCCATCTCAATCACATTGAGCCATTATTCACTGGGGGGGATGAAGGTCTGAAAAAATGTGCTGAATTGTACATATACACAAGAAACACTCTCTTCATGCTTTCAAGAGGCAACAACCTGGTTCCAAACACCTCGTCCCAAAAGTTATTTACTGTTTTCAAATAGTATCATCTGAATATAACAAATCCACCTGGGATGTAGATCTTGGTTAGGAGTTGCCTGAGGTGCTGTGGAGGGAGGGGACAGAGAGGGCTGATCAAGGTTCAAATAATGCAATTTTGCAGTTGAACCAGTTGAAAGTTATGCATAGATTAAAGGTAGATAGATTAAGGTAAATAACAAAATGAGTCCTTTGGTATGTTAGTGGCAAAGATAATACACCTAAAGGAATGTAGGGCTATCTGTGCTCCTTGTTTTTCTAGATGGATTAGGGTGCTCATCTCAGTGATAAATCCTGAAAGGCTCCGTAGCAGCACACATGGGTTTTGTGAAATATGTGAAAGTGTCTGGGGCCGAGTGGGATATTCTTTGTCATATGTCTTTATTGTATAAATCTCTGTCCAGTCTGTTTCTGTAGTTGATTGATTTTGAATGTTTGGTATGTGTGTTGGAAATTGTTTATAGTTGTCAGTCTGTTTGGTCTGATGATGAAAATTAAATATCATAATAATAATTTTAAAAAGATGTTTGCAAATGTGTATATATTAAACCTCTTTGCAGATCAGGAACTTGAACACCATGTTCTCCCGCTTGAAACGCATGGTGCCACTAATGCGACCAGACCGTAAGCCCAGCAAAGTGGACACACTTAAAGCTGCGACAGAATACATTCGATTGCTTGTTGCAGTTTTGCAGGATACTAACAGTGTAAGTATGGTACTCATCAGAACTTGAATAGAAAGTGTCCTCTGCCAATTCCCAAGGACTGCACTGCAATTTGTCCTGAGATGGAGATTAGTGTTATTTTCTGTTTCTCAGAATGATGGGACTGATTTCCTAAAGAATGCAATCACTTATGGTCAGACTGAAGGCTTCACCAATGAGCTATGGAGAGGGGATGACGTGAGTATTGTTTTTTTGTTTTTTTTTTAAAGATATTGCACAGTGTAAACAAGGCAACCTTGGAGATGACCCTTACCTGTCCAGTTTGAAATGTATGTGAAAGACAAACAAAGATGATGGTCAGTATTTGTAACTCAAGCTTTGCTATGGTGGCACATTCAGCCAGCTCCTTCTTTTCTCAGCTTAATGGCTGAAATATGAATAACCCATGAGAGAAATAAATTCATCACCATTGGAGAAAAAAGCAGGGGTTTTGGTTTGAGAGCAGTGGACTTTGAGATGATCTGTGCCCACAACATCTATCGTTCCTCTGACCTGATTGGCCAGACTGCCATATGGAAGAGAGGAAGGGAACTGAAATAAGAGCCATGTTAATCCTTCTTTTATTACTTTCCATACAGTTATCAAATGTTAAGTCTTGGCTATACGTCAGAGTCATTGTATTTGTGTCAACTGATCCAGCGATCAAGTTATTTGAATTTGTGCGCATTAATCAGACATCAAACTATCATTGTTCATCTTTAGTCATGGTTGTTATGTCACAGATCGTCCACCCACCTAACCCACCTACCTGATAACATATCATAGTAAATGTATCAAATAAATGTAGTGGAGAGGAAGAGTTAAGTAGCACTACGTGTTCCCTAAGTACAGTTGAATTATGTGATGCAAGCCACGTCCACTTTCACCGTAACTTTCCATTTGCAAAATCACAAAACTTGAAAAACTTGCACCAAACTTTGCATGTAGCATCTGTGGACCTTCCTGACAAATGTTATCAAAAGAATTTTGATAGTCTAAAAAATGCCCAAAATTTAAAACAACAAATTACTGCACATTGTGTTCAAAACAGACCGTCTTGCATATATTTACCAAATACAGTCCCATCAACATGTGTTCCATGGCCCGATGAGTGTTTGAGCAAAACCTACCTGTCTGTAGGGTAATACAGTGGTAGTCCTCTCATTATTTGTTCTTCATGTAGATTGCAGGGAGTTCTTCTGACTTCAGCGTACATTATTTAATACCAGCGGGAGCAGGCCACCAAATTATAAAGGAACGGTTTCCTCAGCTGAAGGTGTTGCGTGAACAAGCCCAACAGCAGCATGCCCCAACACACATGGACTGCGAGGGCCCGTTCATCACTGCTTGCAGCTTTAATTTAGCTTAGGACACTTACCATTTCACGTCCTTATGGTTTTGAGTTGCCACTGTTTCCGTAGGTTTAGGCAGCAAAAATTCTTATATCTCAATCAGATCGATCAAGCCTTTATTTACTGGAGGGAGTAAAGTCTGAAAACATTTGTTGACTTGTATATGATAACTTTACATCATTCATGTAGCTGAAAGAAACATACTCTCTTCATTGAGGCGTTTTTTTTTCCATTAATTGCAGTCAGACATTTTAAGAATAATTACAAACATTTTGAAAACTTACCTAAGGATGGAAGGAAAGCATAAAAGAAGGAATTCTATTTGCTTTGGAGGGAGGGGATGGAGAGGATCAATCAAGGTTGGATTAATGCAAGGTTGCAATTGAACCAGTTGAATGTTATCCATAAATTATATTATTCCAAAGACAAAATAACAATGTGTCCTTATGTTATTAATATTTGTGACAGATGCAGTACAGCAAAAGGTACTTTAGGCCACACATTCTGGTCTTGTGCTAAGACTCTCCCTTTTTGGCAGGATATCTTTAGTTGTATTTGGCTAGGTTTGGAGAACATTGTTTGGGTGAAAATAGACCTGTCACAACATTAACCATGTGTTTCAAAGGGTAACTTGTACATATTTTTCTAGTCTTTTACCTGAATTACTTAAGGCAAGGCAAGTTTATTTGTATAGCACAATTCATACCCAAGGCCCCTTAAAGTGCTTTCAGTGGCATACACTTGCATCAAGACATTAAAAATTTCATTTAAAACACATTCTACACAAGGAGGAAGACATCAAGAACTGAGACATTAAAACAAATACAGAATTGGTAAAAGAAGCTAAAATAGAGCTGGTTTAAAAGAGAAAATTCTAAAGAGTAGAAGTCACAGTAAAGTCCAAAGCCTTATAGTTGCTTAATTGAAAGTAGCAAACAGAAAGGTCTTCAGCCTTGATTTATATGAAATGAGAGTTGCCGCAGACCTGCAGTTTTCTGGGATTTTGTTCCAGATATGTGGTGCATAATAACTGAACGCTGCTTCTCCATGTTTCGTTTTGACCCTTGACTGAAAGCAGACGTGTACCTGATGACCTCAGAGGTCTGGATAGTTCATTACTTGGCTAACCCCACAGAAATGTACTTGGCACGAAATCATTCAGTGCTTTTATAGACCAACTGAAGGATTTTGAAATCTATTATTTGACAGACATGTAACCAGTGTAAAGATCTAAGAATAGGAGTGATGTGATCTACTTTTTTGGTCCTTGTTAGGACTCGAGCAGCAGCAGCATTCTGAATCAGCTACAGCCGTCTGATGGTTTAACTGTGACACAACAAAATCTCCTTTGGCCAGCTGCTGTGATGGTCCTAGAGCAAGATTAATTTTGATATTCCAGGAACAACACCAACACTGCACCTATCAGACTGTGCATCTCATGGTTTCTGGTGCACCAGGATGTTGTGTGGCTTATGAGGTAGGGCCTCAATGAAAAGGAGTTGTTCTGGCATGGCCCACAGATGCTTGATTGGATTGGAATCTAGGGAATTTGGAGCCCAGGATAACACCTTGAGCTCTTATCCACATTTCTCAGGCCCTTCCCGAGCAGTTTTGTGGTGTAGCAGGGCATGGTGTTTGGGTGGGTAGTGCATGTCAACTGACTCAGTTTCCCAGCAGCCACTTGCATTGGGCTGATGAGTTTAGGCTGATCTGTGTATATTTTTAAATAATTTTAACGGTCGTGGATTTACTTTTTAAGTTATCATATGATTTGATAGTGGAAGGATATATTTTGATATAGTTTTACTTGCATGCTTTTTTTCCTGACAGTTGCTGAACATGTCAGAGATGGAAGATGAATTTACTTTGCCTCCAGAACCGGTAACAGAGGATGGAGATATGACCAGACTGGTGTTGCAACACTGTTTGATGCCTGCATACCAGTTCATCATCCAAGTAGCACCTGATCAGACCGCAGTAAGTCATTAAACATTCCACATATTGATTCTAATTTTATGCTTGGTGTTTTTCAGCTACATTTCTGCTAAATTTCTGGCGCTGTCCAGCCAGTTGGCGTAGTGCAGGAGACAGCATGTGAAGGGAAAAAAAGCAACAGAATGATATAAACCAACATGAACTTGAACATAAAGGAGGAGAAATAATGATGATGATAATAATAATAATAAGAAGAAGAAGAAGAAGAAGAATATCAGTGGGTTTGATGTTTTTCAGTTGTCTCTGTCTGTCTGGGTTTGGTTTAGTAACATTAATTTTCTGTTACACACACGCATACATACACACATACATATATCTGCCTTTTTCCTCCATCCACAGTAGTCTCATATACAACCTTGAATGGGATTCTATACAAGCCATTCTGAACTGCAGACAATTGGACTTTCAAGAGGGGAACACGACAACAGCCTGAGCATGGTTACCTCTTATACATATGTTATCACATCATGGCCTGGTCGCAGCAAAATAGAGGACAACAAAGAGAATATAATTTTTTTTGTGGCTTATTCTGTGTTGTTTTGGTCATAAACACCCCTTTCAAAAACGCATTCTTGGAATTCTTGATCATGCAAGGCGGTGTAATCGCATGATTATACTTCATGTCCACGTTGCACCCCCATGCTTGTGGTCCTGCATGTGCAACAGTACTGTGCCAAAGCTCACCTCTCCAACCATGCCAGGGCCAAGAAAGTGTATTGTGCTTGAGCAGTGTACGGAGTGCTCACAATAGTCCAGCAAAGTAGACTTTGGGTTTGGTCAGTCATGCTAGGGCATGGTACGGATTGCCTAGTGTGAGTGTGCCCTTAGTCTGTTTTGCAAAAATGGTTTGCCTGACCAGGGATGTTCACGTGATTATAGAGGGGCAGGGGCTCAAAGTCAGAAAGGGCAGTATGCATGTGTGCAAACTTGTTTTCATGCCTTAATAACACAAAATGTAGATTAATGTAAAATTAATACACAAAGTATTTATAGAAAGCTAACTACTTAGCTGTGTATCCTATGTAGCTGTGAATAATATGCAATTGCCATTTCTTTTGTGTCAACAAATTATTGTCAACATGACTTTATTCAAATTATCATAATACTGAAGTTTAGAAGACATGCATTAAGAGGTCTGCTGCCCTTAGCTGCTTCCTGGCACTTTGTATCCTTTCTTTGTTGGCATTGTGCTGCAGGCATAATTAACATGAATCCAGTTTGATTACAAATGGTAATATTTCAAACTCAGATAACCCACAGCTTATATCCCCTCTGAAATTAGTATGTTGTTAATTATGTATTATTATTATTATTATTATTATTATTATTATTATTATTATTATTATTATTATGCTTCTGCATTCATGTGAAGTTTCTCTCTCTCTCACACACACACACACACACACACACACACACACACACACACACACACACACACACACACACACACTACTTACTGGGGGCAATTGATCAGATTACATTCAGTTTCCTCTGGAGTCACAAACAGCAAAATGGTTAATATGAACACCTCTGGCTTTTTAAAGAACTTTGTGCAGAAAATTACGCTTGGGGTAATTTAAAATCATTACATTTCAAATGATGTTATTTTAGACACTTGAATATATTGCCTCCATCATGTGTTCATGTACAAGTGTTGATAGCTTTTAAGGGATAACTGCAAAAGAATGTGTGTCTATCAGCTCATATACAGTATCTCACAAAAGTGAGTACACCCCTCACATTTCTGCAGACATTTTATTATATCTATATATTTTCATGGGACAACACTGAGGAAATGACGCTTTGATACAATGTGAAGTAGTGAGTGTACAGCTTGAATAACAGTGTAAATTTGCTGTCCCCTCAAAACAACTCAACACACAGCCATTAATGTCTAAACTGCTGGCAACAAAAGTGAGTACACCCCTAAGTGAAAATGTCCAAATTGTGCCCAAAGTGCCAATATTTTGTGTGGCCACCATTTTGCGTGGCCCTGTTTCCAAAGGCAGGGGATCATGCTCTGCTTCAGTATGGCACAGTACATGTTGGCATTCATGGTTCCCTCATTGAACTGTAGCTCCCCACTGCCGGCAGCACTCATGCAGCCCCAGAGCACGACACTCCCACCTCCATGCTTGACTGTAGGCAAGACACACTTGTCTTTGTACTCCTCACCTGGTTGCCGCCACACACGCATCACATTTCTGCCAAACCAAATAAGTTTATCTTGGTCTCATCAGAACACAGGACAGGCTTCCAGTAATTCATATCCTCTGTATGCTTGTCTTCAGCAAACTGTTTGTGGGCTTCCGTGTGCACCATCTTTAGAAGAGGCTTCCATCTGGGACAACAGCCATGCAAACCAGTTTGATACAGTGTTTGGCCCCCCCCACCCCCACCCCTTCAACCTCTGCAGCAATGCTGGCAGCACTCATACATATATTTTCCCAAGACAAACCTCTAAATATGACGCTGAGCACGTGCACTGAACTTCTTTGCTTGACCATGGCAAGGCCTGTTCTGAGTGGAACCTGGCCCGTTAAATTGCTTTGTGGTCTTTGCCACTTGTAATTTCTTCAGTGTTGTCCCATGAAAAGATAATATATTTGATAATATATATACTTTTGTGAGATATGGTATATACATCGGTGCCAAAAAGTACATGTCGGTCAGGTTCTACTTTGTTCCCATATGCAGTAGTATTCTTAAGAACTGTAACCACATTTAAATGTGTAATATTGGTGGAGATAACCCATTGAAATGAATGGGTTGCAAGTGCATCAGTAAATGGAGACAAAGTGGCTGATGCAGAGAGCAGGAAGCATGGTGAGGAATGACAGGATCTTCTTGAAGCTGGGTTTGTGAGTGGGGAGACAATGATCAGACAAAGAGCAGATGAAGAGCCAGAGCAGCCAAGCTGATGAGCTTGATGGAAGGCATGTGTATAATCAGTGGGGAATCAAGAGCCAGACCCACGTCACACAAACGCCACACAAAGAGAGACAAAAGAGGTGGAGAGGGAAGCACAAGAGACACAGTAGGGCACAACAATGAAAGGGAGAAGCAGAGTAGCAAGAAATTAATTTATATATTGTGGTTGTTTTCGTCATTAAGGTTTTCCTAATGACATTTATTCTAAGTGCCGTATCATAGGAAACTGGTCTTGTTTCAGTTTTCTTGTAGACATTTCACCTCTCATTTGAAAGGCTTCTCCAGTTCTGACTAACTGGTACGGAGTTGCCATCTTTAAACCCTGCGTGAGAGTCTCCTTACAGAGTTCTTGGGTTCAACAGGTTGTTGAAAACATCTAGCCATCCAGAATAGGATGTCGGATCCATCATCAAACTAGAACGACTGCCTGTGTGAATGGATAAGCTGGCTGCGTGGAGCAGGGGCGTGTCGATCTGATGATGTTCAGCGTGATAACTAAACAGATCCTTCACTCAACCAAATTATAGAAATAATAATAATAATTAAAAAATCATTGCAATGATCAGCCCTCCTGACTGAGACTTCAGTGAACTTTGTTTCAGAAAACAGCCTCCCTCCTTGTGAGTGAGAGAGTCAGACACCGTCCTGTGTACTGATGGTGATTTATAATTCCAGGATGTTTGGTGGGTTAGTATCTCAATCACAACACATTATAACAATATCCATATGATTTATAAAAAGTCAGTGCATACATGTTTAGATTAGGTAACAGGTAGACAGCGGGGAAACTCTTTGAAAAAAACACACAGACGTCATCCTTGTTACGTTTACTGTCATGCCTCTTTATGTTCCACAGCGCCAGCTTTCTGAACGATAAACACACTGGTGCAAGGTTCTGTGTGAATTACTACGGCCTGGATGACTGAGAACCTTCATTGTCAGGATTTAGTTGATATGTTAAGTTGATGCAAAATCAGGTGTATCAGTCTCTTGGAAATGTGACGGGCAGCATTCATATGAAGGTCTAAAGACAGACCCTTCAAACAATAAACAATCAGATGTTAAATGAAATGATCGGGCAGGAATACAATACAATCAGCAATCAACACTCTCTTTGATTGAAACATCTGAGACATTCAGAGCGTCATCACAAGTACCTCCTTATCTGATTGGATAATTCAAGCTGAATCAGTCGTTTTGTCATACTTCTTACACCCGTACCATTATGCTCTTCACAGAATTACTGTGATGTGCTGCAGGTTAGTTAAACAAGCATTGGCTAAGGAAAAGTATGTAAAGTTGAAGCTTTGTATAAGAGGTGTCCTTAAGTAACTTAATATTTAACTTTATTTTGAAGCCTTAGCCAGGAAAAATAACACTATAAAAGTGCTTATGTGTTTCCCTTCTTCTTAATTCAACAGGTTTCTCAACCCTTCTGAGTGATGTTTAGAGCAGATCGACCAGATGTGGAAACCTGCCAGGTTGGTTTTTTTATACATGAAGATCAAATCAGTTATCAGAGGCACATGCTCAGTAAACCTAACTTTCCTAACTTGTTGGTGTGATTTCAATAAACTAACACTGATGCATATAAATGATTGTATCATGACACATTCTGTAAATATCAGACAGGTTAGATCAGGTGTTATAATACCATGAATTGTGTAATTGTTATTGATGCATATAATGATTATTATTGTGATGACTATTGATCCAGGAGAAATGTTAAGGTCTGAAAGTTGATTGAGAATTTGAATAATTTTTTCATTTGACAGTGCAAAATCTGCACAGACTCCTCATGGAAGACAAAGGCTGCATCCAAATGTCCAGACTTCACCGCATTTGCAGACTTTGCAGCTGTGTTCACAGGAAGTTTGCAAGTCTTGAGGGGTTTTCCAAACTTACATTTCATCCAGCCCGCAGGGGCCCTCAAATGGACTTTCTGCAGATTTTCCAAAGGTCTACTTGCAGAGTGGACTTGAATGGACTTCACTGATTTACATATCACAGTTCATTGCGATATGGACGTAACGTTATAGAACTCCTTATAAATGTGTAAAACAATTATTTTATTGAAACTTACTTGAAAAGTGTATGCTAGAAATAATACTAACCACATTATAATACATACATATCTAGAAGTAAAGATTATAGAGTTTATCTAAATGATTTTTATTACATAGTCTTAAGGCCTGTCTATCAGTGGCTTATATATGCCTTGCGGTCTCACACACTCCCAGGCTTGACACAATGACGGTGAACACATCACGGTATGTACAACTGAAGTATTTGAGGGCACTGTCTGCAAGCCCAGAGGGTGGACATCTGGATGTAGCCAATAGGAAAATCACAGGTGTTTTTGATCAAAGTAATGATGGCTGAATTCCATTTTGCTGCTTCAGTTTCAGGGTCCTGGTCCTGCTGGATCATATTCAAACTGTCACTTGAATAGAACAGAGTCATCTTAAATGTTGTTAATACTTTTCCTACTATGACAAGTCAGAATGGCTGCTGTGATATTGCATCTTTTCAGTGCACTAATTAATTCAGTTTTCCAACCACAGTAAATGTTTCAATGTTAATTGACCTGTTCAATGTTAAAACCCTTCTATCATCCTGCTGCCACTCCACTGACCCTGTACTTACAGGTCCAGTACACTGACACTGATGTTTAAAGTTTTTATTGGCAGATTAGACATCTGCTCTAATTAGGTGTGACTGGTGGTTTACTGAGATCACTAAACTCTTACATATAGAAGGAATTACCCCTTTTGTCATGCTCATACAGCTTGCTTTAACAGCACTGGAGCAAGTAATGGGAGTAAGATCTTACAGATATGAAATGCATTGTTACAGTGCCCTCTTATGGTTGAATGTTTGAAGTTGGGTGGTATCAGCAGTGGGCACCGATGCCTCAGTGATGAGAATTTACAGGGATTATCAGGGTGTGCTAATAACAGCTGCATCAGTGCAGTCGCTGAATCACTGAGTTTAGTATTTGTTTTCAAAAGAATTGCATTTTTTTAAAATTAATTCTTTCTTTTTTCAGGGACCTGTTACTTTGATGAAGGGATTTTTCTCGAAGAATATGCAATTTTATTTCTTATATAATTTAACTTTTGAAATTAAAATTTTGTTTGAATAAATATAAATGTGATTTTATTTTTATTTTACAAAGTGTATCCTTGGCAGTCCTTAAATAAAATTTACAAATCAGCTTCTGTTTTTTATTATTATTATTATTATTATTATTATTATTATTATTTTATTTCTACTTGAAAGGATTTGTTGTTTCCTGTAATAATTCACCTTCATCACTTTATGGCACTAATACTTATATATTACATGAAAATGATCAGCTTTACTGAATTCTCATTTGAAGGGAGAAACTTGTATCAAAATGACAGAGACTTCCTGGCTCTCAGAGTTAATTTGTTTATATGATTGGGTGATGTGCAAAGTCATGATGTTTGGTTTATCTGAAGGATATTTATGTCTTTCCTGTTCTTCAGGAACAAAGATACAGAGGAGGGAAGTGGTGGAAGGATTTAATGGGTGGGCAGGAGAGTGGGCTCAACTGGGTGAATAGAACATGTCAATGGCACAGCAGAACAACATATATGGAAAGAATATTAACAGGACGTGCAAATGCCAGAGATTGGTAAAGATACAGTGCATAAGTAATAGCAGTCTTTATTGCACCTTTTGAAAACAGAAGTACAAAGTGCTGTACGTACATACAATTATCAAACAATGAAAGAGTCACAAGAAAAGCAGGTATTGCAGCTGCAACAGCAAACATAAATATAGAAAGCAAAAGGGGGACAGAGGGAGACAAAAATAAGGATTGGACTAGGATTAGATGAAGCCATTTTATGTTTAATTTGAGGATGGGGTTTTGGAGTCCCAACTTCAGTTGTTCAGGACAATACTGCAATGCTGTTTTTCTGTGACACTCCAGAAATGTTTCATGGACTACTAAACTCCTCCTGACTTTCCATCGGCTTTGGGGTGAGTAGTTAATGACTTAATTTTAATTTTTGGGTAAATGTATTTTATTTTCAGCCACAATTATGAATCAAATGTAGTTCTCATTAAGCAGATTGTCCCCATTGGGTATGTTACATACATCTGATTAGACTGATGTTAATGGTGCATTAAATGTGTATTATGAAATATCTGTGGAAGAATTCCAGTTAAAGCATTAAAAAAAAAAACTTTTCAACAATAGTGAAAAAAAGTGAGTCAAGCTACCAGCCCGCGGAGTCTGTGAAGTTAAGCTTAAGGCCACTAGCTGCACGGCTAACTGAGCTAACAAGCTAATGGCAGCTAGCTACAGCCACAGAAGTTACAGAAAAAAGTACAGTCAGCAGTCTTTAATGGCTCCTCTGCTCAGAGTCCACCCTATTAGTGATGACCTTTGACATATTCTTTTTATTTACATTGCACCTTTAATATGTAAGCGCATTTTTACTTCCACTTCCTGTATATTTTGAATGTCAGATCTTTATCTGCAATGTATAACCCGTTGGCTGAAAAAAGCAGTCGAGTAGTAATAATGTGTCACATTTCACAGTTTGCGGACTGTCCTCCATATGAACAGCAGGTGGCGCCTGTCTGATGTCACATACTCTGTCCGGGTTGAACACGGCCTCGCAAACTAAACGTTTCAGGAGACAGCAGTAGAAACCCTCCCGGGCTGCAATAAGCTTTATAAACAACTCCCAGGAGCACAGCTCAGATTGATGCCTCGCGGAGCTGCATGAGTGGGAGCCTCTGGGTGTCAGACGGGGGACAGGCGTGGCAGTGGGCTGGTCCAGGCGCACTGAGCGATGAACAACATCAGGGTCTATTGACTTGGTGCGAGCTGAGGCCCTGACACAGTCTGACAAAAGAGGACAGATTCGCTGTGATTAAACACATCTGCTCACCCTGAGGACGGCGGCGGGCTGTGGGTGTGCCGCACCCACTCAGAGGACGGGGTCCTGAGGATGCACTGAGGTGAGTGGACCGCCTGATCGGGTCTGTGTTCAGATGAGGTGAACAGGGCTTTCACGGTGAAATGGCTGGGCGTAGCACAGGTCCTCCCTGACGCGTGCATGATTGGTGTGTGCGCATTTCACTGATGATGTCTCGTGACACGGCTCTGTCCTCACCGCCTGATGTTTACCATGTTGTTGTTTAGCATCCCGGACAAACACTGATAACACGCACAGCATCTCTCCCGTATTGACTATATTTCCTCATTGCGTGTGTGCACACATAAAGGCTCGTGATGGGTGCAAGCTCCCACCCGTGCAGTCACAATGAGCCTCCTTCATCTCGCTCACTAACGGGCCAGTGGTGGTTTTGTGTTATTTAACCGGTCTGTTCCGGATCGAGGAGAGTGGCGCAGTGCTGCGTGTGTCGCTGCTGGCCTCTGCGTTTTGCGGGTGGCCATTAGCGGATCCTCCGCTCTGCTGGTGCTGAGGCTGCGGCGCGTGTGTTGCTAGGCAGCCATGCAGAGGGCGAACAGCGAGCGGGTGGATGAGCGGAGGATGCGGGAGACAAAAAAACAATGTGCATTCATGTAGAAATGTGGTGCCGTAGATATACAACATGGTGCCCTGCGCTCTCATGACTATCAGGTCGATGGGCCTGTCCTCTCTGTCCTCTGGGAGCAGAGGATGTAGATTTGTATCCCCCACAGCACAATGGCAGACTCACTGAACCTATGTGTAGATGCATCTGAGCCACAGCAATGTAGAAGTTCACGTGAAAGTCAGTGTGTTAGTGGAAGATGCTACGTGTTACTGTATTACTGGAATGATCATCCTACACAAATCTAGCCTTTGATGATGCTTTAGGTGTAGATACCGTGGTTATATATTGCAATATTTGATCAGAATTGAATCCAAATCACAAGAGGCTGATGTAATATGATAAAGGTAAATACAAAACAGCATCATAACGAAGTACTGTAGAGCTGAGGAGATGTCCTGGTGTACACTTTGGTTCTCCAGGTGTAAGAATAAAGGTCTCTTTGCTACAGACCCCATCATGATTTTAATAGGTTTCTCAATAAGAAAATAATTGTGATGCAAAAATGATAATTCCTATAAATTGTAAATTATGATTTGATGCTTTGTGTTGAACAGTGGTGAGGACATAAGGGCTCAGCAGAGAGAGTCTTTTAAACAGCAACGGTTGGAGATCAGTGTAGATATTTACTGTGGGGAGAAATGTGCATAATGTTGTGTTTGCATTTCATAGACAATTTATAGGCTATTAAGATGTTTTAACAAATTATGCCTGTAAAAAGTGATAGGGACCTGTCCCCAGTGTAAATGACACCTATGAAATCATTTCACAGTTGTGATATCTGTCAAAAATAATTGCAGTGTGATTCATGTCCAGCCCAACAACGAAACCTTAATTTCAAGTTGTACTAATTAAAAATCAACATGAAATTCTGAGGGGCAATTAAACAAACTAATGATTAAGGATATGAAGCACAGTAGAAGGTCTGTTAATTAAGCTTATATGTATGCAACGATTAACAGATTTCATCACGGATCACAATAATCGTGAATCAAGATAATATCCAAGTGAATATCCTCACCTGGTGTATTCAAAAAGCTATTTAGTTAATTGACGTACAATCCTGAATTGGCTTCTGATTTATTTTGAGCTGCCTCAGCCTGTCACCAGGGCTGAAGGGATGGTTTGGATACTCCGTTCCCCACAAACACAAGTTAAATCACATGTCTTGAGAGCAACACAGAGATGAGTTTACCGCCATTTATTAATCCTTTATTATGCAAAAAAATCTCATGGATCATGATTTTCATTTAAAAATATGTATGTCCTAACTGTGATGCAAAAAAACAACAAGGTTAAAGTGATTCCAGGATCATTTAGCACGTTTTTTGTTTTTATTTTAAAGTTTTAATAATTTGACAGTTTCACAGTTATTTTATACAGGATTATTGTGACATCAAATCTTCAAACCGTCTCGTGCCTAGTTAAATTTTTTTAATTACTTTTACATAAGAGAAGAAATAATCCAGTCTGGAAAAGAAATTAGTTTAAAAACTCAATATTGTTTATTTACAATTCGTTTGGTCTTCCAAATGTCCCATTAGAGGCTGCAGGAACTGGAATGAGTTAACAAAATGTGTTCTTCTACCTCTACATCGTTCATGTGTTAATGCTTTCTCGTCTTGTGTATGCAGCATTTCTGCAAAGCACTCAGCCTGCTGGATGTTTAGAGGCAATGAGTTCATTCATTTGCCGATTGTATGTGGAAAAGTTAATCTTGAACGTAATAGATATTATTATATAAATATGCAATAATGATATAGTTTAGTGTAGACTTACTGTTGGCCCGTGTTAGGCAGGACTGTTAGAAAAAAAGGTGTGTGTGGAATGAGTTATGTTCAATAAAAATGTGGTAGCTGCATGCAGTATTTTTTCTGCATATTTTATTGTTGTTTTTTCGGAAATCCAAAGTATTTACATGCATCCAATTGAACTTGTCTCTGTGGGGGATTCAATGTGCGGGCCATGGTGACTTGCTTATGCATTTCAAAATAAAACAGGAAACCAATAAATGACTACATCAGTGAGGATATTCACAATTGTCCGAACTATGAAAATTCACCTGGATTAAACTTATTGTTTTTTATCTGATCCCCACTTTAATCTTTTATCGTTCCATCCCTGTGTTTATTATAAAAAAGATGTTCTAATGTCTACATTTCTTTCAAAATGGTATTAAAATGATCACACTTACTGAGCTTTGTCTTATTTTGAGAAACTGGTGGTAAAGGTATCGCTTTGTTAAAAACAAGCGGCTGGTTTGGATCCATTATGACATAAACCTAATGAAAGCAAAGCTAGAGGAAATCAATCCAGAGCTACTTAGGTAACATTATCCCTATCTGACTCTCTGCTGCTGGATGTCAGAGCTCAGACACAGACCTCCTAAAACCACTGCCAGTAGTTAGATTTACAGCAGTCAATAGAGTGATGTGTGTGTGTGAGTGTGGAGATCATGTGCACCAAAGATTGATGGTTTAGTTCAGCTCTTTTAAAGGCAGGAATTAGGCAGAAGAGTGTCTCGTAGCAGAGCACAGCAAATAATATGTAATAAATACTTTAATTCTGCAGGGAGCTTCGGAAACAGAGAGAGTGGCACTAAATCAGCCCCCCTGCCTCTTGAGATTTTGTGAAACAAAAGTGAGGTGATGATGCATCATGGTCAGCCATCACAGTGCGACTGAGGATAAGAAGGAGGAGGAGCGGGCTGGGCTGGTGTGGGCCGGCAGCCAGATCTCTACGTCTCCCCTCAGTCATTAGGAGCCTCCCTGGAGAGAGAGGCTTTCTGTCTGCTGCCTGTCAGCAGCTGGGCCCCCTCTACCCCCAGAGAGAGAGTCAGCCACACTGTGAACCCAGCTCTGTTGTGAGAGAGGAAGGGAAAGCTGCTGCCTCACATGATGGCTTTTATAGACTGACTGCTGCTTGTAATTGTGAAATAAGCATCCTGTTAAAAATACATTTGGATTATAACACAGATATAAATATATGAGCTTGTGATTGCTTAGACTTTAGGAGTAGTTTTGTTTAATTATCAAAAGATAGTTGTTGATGATCAGGGAACATAATGCTTGTATGTTTATGGAGATTAGTAAATCATGGCTGATGTTTTTTCCGCGAGTTGATGTAACATTTCAGTGGCCTGACGTTGGCAGGATAAAGTGCACATTTTACCCAGAAGCTCCATTAAAGGTTTAGTCATCTATCAGAGTTTCTCCTGTGCAGTGCACTGAGATTTCAGTAATGCGCGTGGATCTGATTATACTTCCTTTTATGCTATTGGAGAGAGCGTCTTAAAAGCTAGCGCTGGATGTTAAAGACTGGCACTGCGTGTGATCAGGGATGCACAATTAAGAAAGCAATTGAGTCGATTTGTGAGACGTAGCACAGCAGGGAGGGTGTGGTGTGTTTGGGGCCTTATCTACTCCCTGCAGCACTGTGTGTGTGCGTGTGTGCGTGCGTGTTCCATTCAGGGAGTGGCCAGCTGTTTTTTACTGAAGATCTTTACGGTAACTCTTGACTCTTTCTCCAATTACCGGGCTGTATCAGTAGCAAACTTCCTGTGAGTGGTTCTGACGCGGCCGCCTGCATGTGAGCTCTTACTGCTAATGCTGCATTTTCTATAGCTGTGCACTTCCACCGGCCGCTGCCCCGAGGAACACAGCATCCTTAATGTGAGGGTAGGTTTTTCATCTTAATGCAGCCATTTGAAAATAGAAATCAAGGCTGAATTTGCAGCCCAGTGTAGTGTTTACTATTGAGCTTGACTACAGAAGACTTTTTATTTTAATGCAAGATACTAAAGGATTCGCTTTAGGTTGAATTATACACAAGTGAGCATAGTGATGGAACTGGCATTTGTTTGATATTTTACTTCTGGTTTTGAACTTCCTCAGGGCTGATGTGCACCACAGGATCCTTAAGCAGGGCTTATGTGGACTCTCTAAAGCTCGGGAAGATTAAAAACTATTCTGCTCATTTGCAAATTTACTTATGTTTCCAAGGATAAGCTCTGATAGAAGAGACTATTTCTCTTCACATGATTATTGCAGCTGCTTCAGGAGCATATGGTACTTTAATTAGCTCTTGAAAATCTCCTTTTTTTGACTTTAATTAACCTGTAATTCTTTCTTAAATCTTTAAATCACATCTACCTCATCAGGTAACCTGGTAATTTCGTCTTGGGAATGAACAGGAAATGATGAACTGAAATAGAAAAAACTTCCTGTTTTCTTTACTCATATCTGTTTCATCTTGGCCCCAGTCTTTGTGCTAAGCTAAGCTAGCTGCTAGCTGTGCCTCATAAATTAATGACAGACCCGAGAGTGGTATGGATCTTCTCATTTTAGCGTAAAAATCTGTTTCTAATCTCTAAAATGTTTAAATTATAATAGTTTTTGCTTTAAATCATCACTATGAAGTAAATGTTGATCACACAATGTAATACCTGCTGAATAATGATACTATCAGTGCTTAGATTGGTTCCCCAAAACCCCGCTTTGACTTTGTAATATGTCTGTCAACAGTCACAAAATCTCACGGGAAGACGTAGGTCAGATCCAGTCAGACCCGCAGATAGAAATGGTGCTAGGCTAGAAGCAGTAGCCTGATGCCATTTCTATCTGCTTTAAATCTCAATTATAGACTAAATGAATGTGTAGACTCAAGCCGCGACTTTTGGAAAATGTAAAAGCAATCCAGTCTTCTTTGGCGATGGCGGCAGTGATAATACAGTAATGCCTTTATGTGTACCAAAAGTTGTATTTCCACTTTGAATTTAGTTTAGGTATCATTAGTTAATGTTCTCAGAATGCTGACTTTTGTTTGGTTGAAAGCAGTATTATGATAACCACACACTCTCTTTTACAGTTCCCCAACCTGCCCCTGTAAATCACCCTCCGCTAAATAGTAGAAGATGAGCCAGTCCCCCACCCCGAAAGGCACCCCGGTGCAGCGCAGCCCCAGTGATGGCGTCCCTGAGAGCCTCCAGTCTCCTCAGCACTCCACCCCTGGCTCCGGGCCCCAGCAGAAGAAACGCATCTCCAGCCTCCTTCAGAGTCCGGTGAGCTGTCTGTTTGATTTGTATGATTTATTTTCTCTTTCTCTGTTTCCTCTCCTCTCGATGTGGTTATCAACCCACATTAGATAAATCTGTTCTCAGATGACACCTGAGTGCATGACTGTGTGTGTTTCTGCTTATGGGAGGGAAACCAGTGAGGCTGTGTGATGCTGATGAAGTTGTGTGTGAAGTGGTGATGGTGAGCATGAAGTGAAGGGACTGATGGAGAGAGGCTGACTCATTAATGAAATGTGATTACTTGCCCTCTGCCCTGAAATGTTTTCAAAGCTCCCGTCATGTTTTGATGAAACAGAATGAGACAATCTCACACACAGGGGCTTTAACCGAGTCTTATTTTAAAGCTGAAATAATCTTTGTATACATGCATGTGTGATAACATATTAATATCTGTCTCTGTGTGTAGTCGTTCAGGGAGGAGCTGGATGTGCTGATCCAGGAACAGATGAAGAAGGGTGGCAGCTCGTCCAACCTATGGGCGCTCAGGCAGCTGGCTGATTACATGGCCTCACATGGCTCTCCAGCCGCCCTGCCCGTTTCCCCCTCCAGTAAGTACACAACACTTTCACATAAACTTCATTGAGCACAACATGGTTAACTGTTTTTCAGTTAACTCACCCCAAACATTCAATACACCAACTGTGCAGATATTATCTGTAAGTTAACTAGCATCATACATATCAGTAGTGTGTGTGTGTGTGTGTGTGTGTGTGTGTGTGTGTGTGTGAATAAGCCCATGTTGTACATATATATATATATATATATATATATATATATATATATATATGTATATATATATATATATATATATATATATATATATATATATATATATATATATATATATATATATATGTATATATATATATATGTATATGCAGCCTGTCATTGACTGACTGCATGTGTCTACAGGAAGAAACCAACAAGTTACCCTAACACCATGTTTTTCAATCCTGGTCCTGGTGGCCCCTGCCCTGCACGTTTTACATGTTACCCTGCTGCAGTGTGCCTGATTCACATGATTGGCTCGTCATCGAGCTCTGCTGAAGCCTGATAACAGGCCTTTCATTTGCATCAGGTATGATGAATCAGGAAAAGATTCAGGGCAGGAGGCCCCTGACAACCAGCGTTTAAAAACTCTAACCTGATTGCTCACGGTGCGAACATAAATAAACAAACCTGCATTTGTCACCTTCTGATTTGTGTGGGATTTTGCCATTTTAACAGCAGAGCTTGTTTTGCTGATATACAAATGTTCCCCAAATGTTCATCAAACTATGTTCCCCCAGACACTGTTTTGCAGGCTCACCATCACTGCATCCTGGGCTTTGTGCCACCTAAGATGATTGTGATTGGTTTAAAGAAATACAAACAAGCAAGAGTGTTTCTTTCCCCCATAACACACCTTTGGCTGGAGAGTTTGGTCTGGCTATTAGGACACTAGCCACACATCCACATGCTGTGTGCTATGAACAAATCTGCTGAATAGACACAGGAAGTCACCTGGTAGTTTTATCAGAGCATTCAAAAACTTCAATGAAGTGGGCAGGATGACAACAGAGCTGTTCCACTCTGTAACTCTAAATCATGAATCAGTTATCCGATGGTTCGTCTGTTAGCTTAGGTGGATCACCCAGTTTGGGCTTGAGCTCCATCAAACTTCTTTTTTAAACCAGGTGTTCTCTCATTCGTCTGGGTCTAGTGTTTCTTGTCATCGTTCGACCAGATGTTGATCACATACTAAAGTAGAGCTAAATCACAATCAGTGTCAACCCTACTAGCTACTCGATTTAAGGGATGACCTGATGATGTCTGACGCTTGCCTGGCACAGGTGCAACTAAAAACATTAATTAGTGGTTGTGTTCCATCGCGTAGCTGGTGCTGTCCATACTGAATCACTGGCACACCTAAGAGGTAAAACACTGAATGCTGCCTGCTAGGAGCACAGTGAAAATTAAGTTTGGCAGAGCCATGCAGGAGATGATATGAGGTCACTAAAGTCAGTGTGCTCATCATAGTAGTAAAGGTTAAACCTGCACTGCAAGAATTATACATCATATATGAATGAACGTCCGTTACATTAAAACTCAAGCTGATTAAGACGATTACCACTAGAGTGCAGCTTTGGCCGCCTTTTTCCAGACATGACCGAGTCCAAGGGAATCTTTACTGAGTCCAACTTGAACTGAAAGAGTCACAGCAAGACAGTTTGATACTTGCTGCTTTTCACAATGTGCTGGTGTACAGAATTCTCAAAATCACCGGTTTATACCAATGAGACTTGTTGAAACAGGTAAAGCACAGGTATGACCAAAAACCTCAACGGTGGTCAAAATGGTGGTCAAAATGTCTGCTGTGATGACTTCCGTCCTGATTTGTCAGGCTTTCTTATTGCAGGATTTCATTTGTGGCGTCTTAAATTATGAATGAGCAAGGTGATATTGAGTTACATGCTACAGTATTGATGAAACGGGGAAAATAAAGGTGTATGTGCCGCAGCAAGTGTGTGGTTGAGCAAGTGAGGGAGCAGCAGAGAGCGAAGATGAAGCGGGCGGAGAGGAGGGAAAGAAGGGAAGATGTCAGTTTAGCAGTAAAAACAATAAAAAAACATAAGAAAAGGACATAAACCAAACTTAATCCATATCCACACAACCAATGACTTCTGTCCTTCTGTTGAACTGTTTACCTGTAAAAAGAATCGATCAGGCTCACCTCTGTTGGCTGCAGACTCTCACCTCTTTCTCTCTCTGCTTCTTTCAGACATGATGATGGTGACACCCATCAATGACCTGCATGGCTGGGAGCCTGGCAGCATGGTGAAGGGGGAGAGGTTGATGCGCTGCAAGCTGGCCAGTGTCCACCGCCTGTTTGATCTCTTCGGCTGGGCCCAGATCAGCCGCACCTGTCTCACTGTTAGTTTCACAATCTTCTTCACACATGTTACACGTCCAACTTCAGCTTTGTTTGTTTGGTGGTCAGAGCCATCATAAACATCACTGGGCAGTAGATCTCTGTGGAAGTATTGTATCTGAAATGAACCAGATGTAGTTTTACTTTACGTTATTGATGTGGCCTGACACTGTGTGTGTGTGTGTGTGTGTGTGTGTGTATATATTTCCCTCCCTGACAGCTGCGTGTCAGTAAAGAACAGGAACACTTCTTGGTGCTTCCAGACGGCCTGGCCTACAGTGAGGTGACTGGATCCAATCTGGTGAGTAAGACTCATCCCAATCCAGATGAAAAATACACACTATTTAACTGCGGTTCTAGTTTTCCATCAAGATTGTTTTGGAGTGCGTTACCCACCAGTGACACAGTTGGTGGGTGTAGTAGTTTGGTGGAAAGGTTTAGGTCCCGCATGACACATGACATGATTATCGTGACTAACTAGGTCATAATTTCTGAAAAGAGACATGGTTGACATTTTCTTTTTCAGTGCTTTGAGCACCACAAGCTGAGTGTCATCTAGTCTTATCATTTTAGACAGACATCAACTCTGCAGCCCAGACCAAAACAATAGCCCTACAGGTAGAGCAAAATTGTGTATTTTTTTTTTATTTTGGGGTGAACTGTCCCTTTAAATGTTCATAATATTACATTATCATATAGGTAAAAAAAAAACATTGGCTCTTAATCTATCAGCCTTGGAACCCACTCTGCCCCAGAAAGAGATTTATATTTGAAGCAAGTTGCAGAATTTCCAAGAATCATTCAGTCAGCTGAAATCTGCTTTTATGCACCTGAGTTTTAAAACTGTGTGTTTGACAAATATTTCTTATGTTATTATTCATTATATTATGATATCCCTGATGATGCTAGTGCATTTTATAACACTGGTGATGACTTTGCTTCCTGAACGTCACACACCCGGAGGATACAGCTTCATCAAACTGTGACTATCTCATTCGGAAGCGAGTGCTGTCAAATCTAATTATTTTGAGCTGTGTGGTTACCAGGTGAAGGTGAATATCCTGGGTGAGGTGGTGGAGAAGGGCAGCACCAACCTGGGCGTGGACAACGAGAAGTTCAGCCTGCACTCGGCCATCTACTCCGCCCGGCCAGATGTCCGCTGTCTTCTTCACCTCCACACACCGGCCACGGCTGCGGTGAGTTAGATGGGCTCGTGCCAAAAGAGAGGTTGGCATGAAATCACAGCTCTGTCCTGTCCCGTTTAGAGGAGATGCATTATATCATTGCTGATCACATCCACATCCACACAGAAGCATGAGGGATACCATCCAGAGACACATTTAAGATCATGATGGTTAATTAGGTTGGATGTTATTTCATGACCTTTGCTGCCACGACTGACAGCAGACTGTCTCCAGGTTTCAGCTATGAAGTGTGGCCTCCTGCCTCTCTCCCACGAGGCCCTGCTGGTTGGTGATGTGGCTTATTATGACTACAATGGAGTTATGGAGGAGGAGGAGGACAGGGTGGAGCTGCAGAAGAGCCTGGGCCCGACCTGTAAGGTGAGCACACCTCAAGAGTAAAGACATTTCAACTTCAGCGTTATGAACAGATGAATGAAAGACATGAGGTGACGTGGCCTTATACCGGGTTAATTATCGAAGCTGGTGCTGCTGCTTGAAGACGCCCCTGGGGAGTTCTCAGTGTGTCTTCTCATTCTACGTTGACGTTCCTCAATGACGTGCAGCTGAAATGAAATAGAAACAATTAATGTGGCTTTTGTTCTCGTGTAAGTGTTGATTTCATGATGTGCAGGTTCTGGTGCTGAGGAATCACGGCATCGTGGCTCTGGGGGAGTCTGTGGAGGAGGCCTTCTATGCCATATACCACATCCAGGCTGCCTGCCAGATCCAGGTACTACACACACACGCACACACTGACTCACAGCTGACATACTGGAGACTACTGCCGCTGCATGTGTGTGTGTGTGGGTGTGTGTTAGAGTGAGCTGGCATGTGTACATAATTGTACACCTGGGCAGTTGCCCTTCTCTTGACACCCGTTCACTGTGACTCAGCTAGCAGCTCCGACTGCACTGCAGTATGATACACTACAGTACAGGAGCGTCGCGTGCCAAACACACACTGCAGTACTCTAATGGGACCAAGAGTGTTCTGTAGGCAAGCAGATATGTCACTGTAAGGTCAATAATGAATTATGTTTTTTCCCCTCTCACAAGGTGTGTGATAAATGTGTGCTCATGTGTGAAGTTAGAAAAGAGAAAAATGAAGCGCAGCTTCTGAATCATCTGTTCTTTCTTTTTGTGTTGTTGTAAGGTAACTGCTTTGTGCTCTGCCGGCGGTGAAAACAACCTGATTCTGCTGGACCGCACCATCCATAAACCCAATCCAACCGGCACCGTGGGCTGGGCTGGCTCCACCTTTGGACCCCTACACAAGAGCCGCATTGGGGAGCATGAGTTTGAAGCCCTCATGAGAACTCTGGATAACTTGGTAAGCTGCATTTATACATGGTTCTACTTACTTTGTTTGTGGCAGACCCTGCCAAGTTTGTAGTTTCAGTCAGTGTTCTGGGGGACCTTATTTTCATCTTGGAACATTGTTAATGTCTGAGTATGAATTTCTTCTCCAAAACTACAGAGTGCTACTTTACATTGTCTGTGAGCTTCTGTCGCAGCTAGTTCTCCTTAGAAACATTGTCAGTGTTTCAACCAATACGTTTTTTTTTTCCTTCAGATAACTTTTATATTTGCAGTAAACATGAAAATCTTGGCGTCAAAATTTTCATTTAACCAGTGATGAAATGTAACTAATTACATTAATTCAGTCAGGTACTGTGCTGGACCAAAGAAACTTGAGTTGTTCCTTTTTCTGCTGCTTAATACTTCCACTTCACTACATTTATTTGATAACTTACTCAGTCAGATTGTTCAGTGTTGATAGGTTGGGACTTGTGACGTGGAACCAATCAGGTAGTGCTGTGGGTGGGATTTTGAGTGACAGCACATATACAGAGTATTGCATTTTTAAATTAATTTATCATATTGGTAAATCCAAAACAAAACATAACAAATCAAATAATCAGACAGTAGTGAATCAACCTTGATCCCTGTTTTCAAACCAAGACATGTTGGGATATCACATTTGCAAGAACTGTGCCTGGAAAGCCCTTCAAATTCCTTGATTTTCACACTAAAGATGGTGTAGGAGCCCAAAAATATGTACAGTGATGATCGAGGATTAATTAATCTGTATCTCCACCAATGTTACACATAAAAATCACTGAAGACATTATATGACTGCGTACATAGACTGCACAGAGTCCTGTATAGTCTATGTACACAGTGGTACTATGTCTTCAGTGGCTCATGAGGGAGCTCTCAAAGCTAAAAATAACCCTGATGAGTGGCATTAAGGACATGGAGCACAGAATATCTGATATAGGATGCTTGTGAGTCCTGTTGTAGGAAATGTTGGATCGAATATTTTTGGTAGGATGAAAGTCAGGATATTTGCTGCACTGATTAAAAATATTCTGTTTTTAATAGTTCTCTTGCAACACTCCCATCTTTGTGCCAGTGGGATACTAATTTGCAAGATTATCTCTATTAAGATTTGCAAATTCAAAGGGTGGCCTGCTAAAAGGTTTTCCTTACCTTGGTGTGTGTGGGAGGTTTGCTGATTCACACACACTGCAGGAGGTCTGTCAGCTGCAGCTCTTCATCTGAACCTGCTCGCTGTGGCTGCCGTTTCTTTCTCCTCCCATACAATGAACTGATCCGCTAACACAGCACAGAATCACAGTTAGATACGAAGGTCCCATTCGTTTTGTATGGAGGTTACCATAGTTACTATTGTCTAAATACTATTCACGTCAACATCCAATTCAACTACAGGGAACTATTTTTCTAAAATGTATTATTTAGATGTATTAATATTAATCACATCAATCATATCAGCTGAACTCCCTCAAGGTAATTCATGTAATGGATTCAGTGTAATGATATACTGCTATATCCTCTGTGCACAGGATCTTTAACTTTGCATTCTGCAACCGTCTTGAGTTATCTGATGATGCGATAAATTGGTAGTCATAAATATTCCCATCTCTCCTACATCCTGTGAATGCAGCATGTGACAAATACTCAATTTCCTTTAGCTGCTCCACAGCAGCAGCGTAAAAGCCTTCCTGTGGTCTGCAGATGGGAAGCTTTTAATGTAAAACAGCAGCAGGAAATGTTCCATTTGGATCAGCTGTAACTAAATGTCATATACAGCCATAACAAACCACAGAAACTTATGCATTAAAGCTGGTATAGAACTGGAAACTAAACATGGTGAGACTTGCTGAAATGATGAACATGGCTGCGCGCTAAAGCTTCTGTCCTCTGCTGTGTTTCAGGGCTACCGTACAGGCTACGCCTACCGCTTCCCTGTGCTGTTGGAGCGTTCGCGGACGCGGAGGGAGGTGGAGGTGCCTGCAACTGCCACAACTTTCCACCAGTTTGACGACGACGGCATCCACCCGGCTCTGAGGCAGCACCCATTCGCCCAGCGCCAGCAGCAGGAGAGGACCCGTTGGCTCAACACCCCCAACACCTACCAAAAAGTCAGCCAGGAGCAAGCCAGCCCGGGACACCGCACCACTGTGAGGCTCTGCAATGATTTCCATTGATTTATTACACAGATCTATAGATGGTGTTTAAGAGATGTGTAAAAAAAAGTTGCAGGCCAGCACTGAGCTGCACAAGCTACGCTTAAGTTTAAATGTAGCCTAGATCTGATTAATTTCTAACTTTAGGTTTATGCAAAACTAATATTTTAAGGGCTGCACCGACTGAAATAGTTCCAATGTAGGAGAAAGTTCCAACTTGATCCCTACACCTGGTCTTTAGTGGGTGTGAAGACCTCCAGCATGGTGCCTTGTTTTGACTGGTGGGATCATTTGGAGGATGCAGAGGAGAACTTTGAGATTGTATTGTATTGCACTTTTTGTTTTCCTTGGTCTACCGTCAGACTGATCTCTGTAAAAGTACCCAAACTAATACATACCTGCCAACACTTCAGATTTTCGTGGGTGTCCTGTTTGTTCTTATTAATAATTATCCTAATTTTAACCTTTCTCTTCCTCTGTGCTTCTAATTGACATCGAATCCTGTGATATCATCAAAAGTGTCTTTCTCAGTCTCTGTTTGGCATATGTGTCACATTACCTGGCAGCTCAATAGGTAGAGGGGAACCAAGCCTCCAGAAAGAGCACCAAACTGTGTAATTACATCATCTTCTGATGCGCTCGAGTCCAAAAAAACTCTTACCCTGAAGCTAACATCTGGAAAGAAGTGGCTGTGAAATGATGGATACATTTGTTTGAGTGTCGCAACCCGCATGAAACGACTCATTTGACTGTCATACTTTGAGCCGTTTGTTCCGATAAAATTTAGTAAGTTGCAAGAGCAGAAAGTTAAAATTATTTTATCCCCACTCAAGTTAGCCAGTGCAAGTCTGGGTCATTTTTATATCTGGGAAGTTGAGCGATTTTGGCGTCATGCGCCACTGAGCAGCTTTTATAGGAATGAATGGGGCTCGGCCTCCACCACTGTGTCCAGACTTGAATATAAGGTCCACTCATTTATAATCATCTTTATGTATCTGTTATAGCATCCTTATCAGGTCCATTTTATGACCCTGTATTGTAGCTGATGGTTTCACCACTCAGTATCACTGATGTGAGATGTGAAATGTTTGTCCCCCCTGGCCCAAATGTCAGACTCTCCCTTTGGGTACAGCCGAACACTGACACAGCTTTAAGATCAAACTATCTAGTCTCACTGTATCATTTAGTGTGTACTTAAGAGATAACTACTTACAGATTCAGATTATTTCTTTGCTGTCCTCTATAGTGTAAATTTGTGTTCAGTTTATATGCAAAAAAGACAAGAAAAAAAACAGAAGCATTACGAACTATATAAATCTACCACCGTGTGCTCAGGCTATTTAAAACCCCTGTAGCTGAGGGCATGAATCCCCCCAAGTGTATCTCTCTACACGTTGGTTGTGTGTATCTGCAGCCAGAGGGAAGAAGGCTAAGCATGGGTTGAGAGGGTGGCAGGCTCGCAGAAAACCTTGCATTACTCCCGAACATGACGCTGAATGTGCTACAGTGTGACCAACGTGACCTAAGGACTGACTCACCACTGAGGGATGGGTGGACTGTCAGTGGTGATTTGTAGATATGAAAAAAGGAAAGGTTTGAAGCTGCACCTTCAGACTGACTAATGTATCAGAGCAGAGCAGGGTAATTAACCTCACATCCTTAATGATTGGAAAAGAATTTGGTTATATATATAGATGATGTTTTCTTATCCTCATAGCGGTTGATAGACATTGTGGAGCGTTTGTCTTTATGTTCACGTTCGGCGGAGTACGATGGAGCAGAGCTGCAGTGGTGAGTCCTTCAGAGACAAAAACAAAAGTCAGCCTGGTTGTCCTCCATCAGTGGGAGGAGCTTGGCTCTCCCCCCTCTGTTTTCTCTCCTCCTCTGTCCCTCCCACCTTCCTCTCTCTCCTCTTCTCTGCATTGCAGGTGAAAGCCCACTGCTCTGTGATGGCCACTGCAGTGCACAGTCTGCCCTCTGGTGGACAAACATCCACATAGTCAGAGCAGCTTGATTAAAAACAGGAACATATGGCCCCCAGAACACTGTCAATATATACTAATATATATGACTGTTTGTTAATTTAGATTGTTTAGGCATGAAGACAAAAAAAATCAGTCAATGAAAATATTTATCTTCTGATTAAAATTTCTTCCCCAAAACTACGTAGTGCACCTTTAAGGGAGAAAAATAAGGAAAGCAAGTGGTTGTTGCAGGATGCTTTACATTTAAAAAGAGTCTTAAAATTCTAATATATATATTTTTTTTAGTAAAAGTGTATTATGAGATATTTTATTGTTGTCTTTTCCTTAGTGGTTGAAGGCAGAGGAGCTGACACAGGCCGGCAGCACAGCCATCAAGATAGAGAACCCAAACCAGTTTGTGCCTCTTTTCACCAACCCTCGAGAGGTGATCGAGACACGAAACAAGGTAACGTCAGTCCTTGCTCTGCTTTTCTGTCTCCCAGAAGCCCTGATCTTTGCCTTTGACGCAAGACTATTCTTCTCCTCAGATCCGACAGCAGAATCGTCAGGACATGAAGACAGCAGGGCCGCAGTCTCAAGTCCTCGCCAGCGTCATAACAGTCGACAGTCCTCCGGTAAACTGCGGCCTCACATCTCGCAAAGACATCTGTTTCTATTCTTGAGCTGCAGATTCAAAAGCAGTGATTTTGTGTCTCTGCTCACCTATTAGTCTCCAGTCAGCCCACCCAAAGAGCCACCAGAGCCAGAGCCTCCCAACCCCTTCAACCAGCTGACAGACCAGGAGCTGGAGGAGTATCGCAAGGAGGTGCAGAGGAAACAGGACGGAGGGACCGACGGTATGATTAATTCAGCTCGATTCAGCTGTCTCACTGAACATGTGAACTCTAGTTTCTCAACCAAGCAGTTACAACACTATAACATATAGTAGAGGTTGGTTTGCAACTAAATCTATACTTAAAGCAACAGGACCTGGCTGTTAAACTTATTCCCACATGCTTTACATGGCTGAAAGTATGTGACCATTGTGTTTGTGACCATTACACCGCTACGTGATAGCTGAACAGGTCATTTGGAAAAGGCACGAACTCAACGCCTAAGAGCTTCAGCTAGGTAGCTAACTGGAGGGGCCGGAGGTCAACTTGTCAGCTAGCTAGTTAGCCAGTTAGCTTTGACAGTCACACAGTCCGCTCATTGCAGTAGTCTGTATTCACCACACACAAACACACAGAAACCAACCTGGACCCGTCCCTTCCCTGACATACTGTTCATCTCATTATCAAGAAACCATGTGGTAAGTAAAACAGCAAATGTTATAGGGAATAGATAAATGATTCAGTGTGTCTTAAAAACCAAAGAATTTGAAAACAAAACAAAAAACAAAAAAACAGTGAAGATTAACAGATTTGTCAACTGCTTGCAGGTAAAAGAAAAACAAGAAGCTTTTGGCCAGAGGTTAAAGATGTGATGTGTAAGAATTTTAGTGGAAAACATTAAAAAATTAACTAAACTTATCAACAGATTGTAACAATTGTTATGGCGTCTTAATACTGGGTTGCAGAGATATTTACTGAAGTTAGTGTGCTAATGAGCTAGCCCTGGCCCATCCTGATCCAACTGTCTGTGCTAGCAGTGTCAACACCAACACTCCCCTGGTCCCCGAGCTGCACAGATATCTGTGCTAACTCGCTAAGAGCTGCTACAGTCAGCAGCTGTTGGCAATTCGGTGTTGTAGAGAGCCGATGTCACAGCCCTTATTTCAGAAAAACTTTGTATGGTACTGAACGGAGCAAGACAAATAATTTTTTTGACCGTGCTGTGCCGTGATCTACACATATGATAATTCAAGTCAAGAAAATCAGTAGTTTGCTGTAAAGTAAAATACAATCTAGTTTTGTGTTAAATTGCTGAAATTCTTACATATCGCATCTTTGTCAACCATAAAGCTCAACATAGCCATTTTAGTTATTTCACTTTATTAATGATTGTATTCATATATTTGTTTAATCTGATAACTAATTCCTGTCTGTTACTGGCACCATAGTGGTGTCTGTTTGGTGATATGCTGTAGTAAAGGCAGCTTTATATGCTAACCCTCACTTTCACTGCTAATGCAATTAACACTTTCTTTCACACTGTGTGCAGCATTTTAAATGCAAATATATGTCATCAGTTCAAATTAAACGTATTCCATCATCCACCATGGTAAGAACCAGTGAAATCTCTCAGTCTCTGTCTGCTGTCTTCCATCCACCATTGCAGATATCAGTGACTGTTTGAATATGCACATATACTCCTTTTGGAGGTTAAAATGCTGCACACAGCCCCCTAATGGTAACTTGACATCACTTGTGAGTGTCATGTAAACTGTGTTCACTTCTCTTTTCCCTCACAAATCTTACCTCCTGCACATCTGAACCCTCATTGGCCCTCACTGTGTGACTCTGTGTGTGTGTGTTTGTGTAAGTAGGGGAGGGGGAGGAGGTGGCAAGTGACAAGGAGTCTCCCCCTGCAACCTCCCCCACAAAGGGCCCTCCGCCCAGCCAGCCTCCTCTCTCAGGTGAGGCTCGGCAGAGCTTTGCCTTGCTTGCCTAGCATGCTGCGTATCCAACCCGCAGCTTGCTTCTGGTCTTACATGGACTCGTGCATCTGCCCTCTCATGCTTCAAATGCTCACTGACAACCACGTTATCCCTCCTCATATGTAGTTGATACTGACTCTGTTTAGTTAAAACACACATTAAGACACAAGGCCAACAAAAGGCAAATTTTCTACATTTTCAAACAGAAGAATGTTGAAGGATTTGCCTTGTAGATCAGATGTATGCTCCATTGACTTGTTTTTCCTATGTTTTTTGTTAATGAAAATATAACATCCGCAAAATGTAGAGATTTGAAAAGAGCCAGCCTGGTCATAATTATAGTGACTACACTGATCGATGCTGGTTCATACAGGCAAGATACCTGGAGGAGTAACGTGGGTCAGGTTTGGTTGGCGTGTGCAATCGATCTTTCTCATGGAAACATTCTGACTTGACTTTGGCACATGTAGCTGCCTTTGAGCCAGCACTAGCCTGGGAAAGGCTCAAAGTAAACTGAATACAGACATTGCTTTTGTTGTCAGTTACACCTGCTTAAGTCAACATCTGGCGCAAGTCTGATGTCTTGGCTGTTACTGTTTGATTTGCCACATTTCATCCCTTTGTCAGGGAAATCCATCTGTCAGTGTACCTACTTTATCTGCTGTACTCTCTCCCTCTATGTCTGTCTGTCTGTGTGTCTGTCCTTGTCTGTGTCACTCCACACTGATTCATAGGGCACACTTCTGGTGCTTTGGTCTTGTCTCACTAGTAAGTACAGAGAAGCAGTATGACAACCCACATCTCATTAAAGCGAGCATGTTCATCTGCAGCGACATGTCTAGCATTTAGCTTCACAGCTCCATTCCGCTCGGGCCTCCCTCCGCCGGTTGCTTAATGTTCTGTGCTTGTTTTTTGACAACCCCTGGGAGCAGAGGAGGCTAAGACCGACTCTCCAGCCATACAGAACGGAGGCGAGGAGGAGAAGCAGACGACTGAGGAGCTGGAGAAAGGGATGAAGGCCCTCTCGACCAACGACACCTCCTCCACACCCGCTGCTCCACCTGCCAAACTGCAAGGTGGCACCCCTGAGGGTTCGCCCTGCAAGTCCCCATCCAAGAAGAAGAAGAAGTTCAAGCCGCCATCATTCCTGAAAAAGAGCAAGAAGCAGAAGGAGAAGGTGGAGACCTGAGGCGCTCACACACACACCAGACCTCGGTGAAATACTACTGTGAAACATTTCTTAGTGTCTGACGGAGTAGCAGATGAGTTAAACCACATCAGATCCATTCAGACCCTGTCAGTTAAGATGTCAAGTGCTAAACTGACACTCAGATATTTTACTGTAACACTGATACTCACTGATTTGATCTGTGGGGTGATTCATTGCAAGCAGCTTAAAAAAAATAATGATAATTCTGATAATTCTTTTCACATACTATTTGACCCAGGTCGGGTACAACATTTTGACACACTATCTCTCACACACACACACACACACACACACACACACATACACACACACACACACACACACACTGTATTAATCATGTCTTATTTTCACCTGCTGTGCTATCAAACCATTACTTAGCTTCACCGTATAGACAGTTGGACATGTTCTTTTCTAACACCGGGGTCACGAGTTTGATCATGTGCACTTGCAACTGTTTCATACCATTTTTAAAATCCACATCTTTGCAAGAAGACACAGTGGAAATTTTAGTTCCCTCAAGATTATGCACCCCTTCTCCATGTATAGGCACTTACCATATGTATATTGACATTCTAGTATGTTGCATTTCTTCATGATCGTAGGCATCTTCTAGTCATGATTTGGTTCTAGTTATCAGATAGATGTTGCAGGTATACTATGTGAGCACAGGTGCAGTATGTGTAGAAATATACTGATAGCTACTGATTGTGCTCTTCTGAATGCTGGTTTTGTGTAAAACTCAGCCTCTGACATTATTACAGCGGGGATGAGCGAGGAAAAAGGCAACGGGGGGGGGATATACTGTCTCGCAGCAAAAAACAAGCTGCTACAGATGCCATTATTACACAAAACAGGACAAAGCATAAAGAAGTCGTTGCTTGCCGATGCAGTTTGAAACCCAGTAATAGAAGTTACTGAAGGTACTAAACATTCCACTTTTCTCGATTTCTTTCAAATGTACGTGTGCAAAATACCTCTTAACAGTTGTGATTTTTTTTTTCTGTTGGAACCAGTTGCTGATGTGTGATGTTTGCTCATGTTTTAATTTATTTTCTGGGGTTATGGTTTCAGAGGATATCAGGACTGAGCGACAGGAAGTGGGAGGAGTGCAAACTGTGGGACGATACTTCTCAGTCTGTAATCTTTCTGTGTTTAGGAATATTTATGGGACTTTTGGTCGCGCTCTTCATTAGTGTCTTCAGTTGATATGGTCCCATTGATTGCTCAGCTGCTCAAAAAGTCACGTGTCTGTCTGGGTCCACATCGGAAGTACACACAACGCTTCACGATGGTTAGATGTAAATAAAAAAGTTGCTTTGGCACCACCTAAAGCAAGACTATAAATTCATTATTTTAACAAAACATCAACAGGCTGCGACTTTTGTACTAATCGCTTGACCATAGTGGTTCACATTCAAGCGCACCTCTCAGAGAAACAGGAAATTGCCATCACTGATTGCTGTACTTGAAACAGAATTAATTTCACTTGTAATTCAAACAATGATTCGGTGAGAGTCGACCGTAGGTGCAAGAAAGAGAACGGAGACGGGAAAAAACCGTATAGAAACTTGGTGATTTTAATGCAGCCGCATATAGCTTCAAATAGGAAAGAATGAACTGATGTATTGTCAATGAAAATGTCATCCGTCAAAAATGAAAGGCCCCCAAGTTGTGTGTTTTATTAAAATGTGTGTGCTTAAAACTGTCAATGTATCCTAACATGTCTATGTTGTTCTATACACCGGTAAAAGGTACAGGTGTGCAGAGAAAACAGTTTTATGAACTACTCATATTTTGTGTTATTTTCTCAAATCTAGCAGTCTACGGACAGTCTAAGTTTAAGTTGATACAAACCAAATAGTGTTTAATTTAATCATAGCCATTATCTACAAGGAAGCAGTGTATGAAACCAAAATATTGTAAATGATCCTGTAGAGGCATAAAAAAAGTTTGAGCCTGGAACAATGGTAAGTAGTTAAAACATTTCTATCAAGTCTGCTGTTCAAGTGAAGATTATTAGAGAACAGTGAAACCTGCTGGCCAATGTTTTAGATATACATCTGCAGAGAAGAGTAGATAAAATGTCCTGCCTATCATACATATGTTGCGTACCCCTATGTCATGGGAGCACGCTGCACAGTGGACCTTGTAAAGGAGAGAAGAAAGCCTGATGTAGCAGTGGGGAGCACCAGGAAGTCTGCAGCTGTCTGCCATCTGGAGGTTTCTCGACAGGTCAGTGTTGGCCAACAGGTCAGGCTGTTGATGTCTGTGCTGTCGCAGTCCTCTACTGTTTTGTCAGTGATTGTCCTGTAGCAAAATAGCACAATTACATATAGGACAGTAAATATAGCATTTCAAAACTCTGAAATTGCTTTCAATATAACACCATAGCTTTGGATGCATTTTATGCAGTGACAAATGTTCTGAACAGTCTTCTACTACTGATGGTTCAAAACACGATAGTATTCAATTCATCACTTCATCCATACACCTGACCTCTATAGCAGAGTCAAGCTTGATCTTGGTCTGTTCACTGCTCTTTAGCTGCTCTGAGATCTCAGTGGCTGTCACTTTGCTTGTCTGGAGGGTGTCCACCAGCTGCACATCATCCAGCAGTATGAATAAATATAAATCCACCAAAACACTGCTTTACTGCTTACTAAGCATGATAGACTAAGAAAAACATTTGAAAATTCAAACGCATAAGGGTGCACATACATCAGAAAATTACGTGTAAATCTGCTAAGGGGCAGCAAGGAACTTTTATTTGACTACTAATAATATGTGATGATAATATATGTACGAAAAATGTGAAAGGTGTCAGTTTACGAAACAGTCAGCTCAACAACCTGAGAATCTCATCCTCCAGTTCCTGCAGGCTTTTCTTGCCAGAGGCAATGCTGATCACCAGAGAGTCCATCTGTTCTTCTAGCTCTGGACGTTCCTTACACACAACAATTCCCAGTAGCTGGGCTTCCAGACCCTGCACACACACAGTCACAGACAAACAGACAATTAAAAGCAGAAGCTCATACTCTCAAACTGTATGTGCACTCAAATGAAGATACACACATTTAGGAGACATAATCATTCACTGATATACAGTCACATGCACACACACATGCGCGCGCACACACACTCACACTCACACACACACACACAAACCTGCTCCTTGATAGCGAAGTTTACTATGTTGGTCTTTGTAGAAATCTCTGGTGTGTAGTGGGGGTTAGACAGCTTGGTGGTGATGTACAAACGAAACTCCGGATTGTACTCCACCTCCTTTTCACCGAGGGTCAACAGCAGCCTGCCACCTGGTAAACCACGCACCCAAATGTTCACCCACACACGCAATGAGTTAGCGGACTATTTTCTTCAGAAAAAAACTTTGGGAATTTCTGTGTGTGTGTGTGTGTGAGGGACTTCTTAAGTACTGGGTTGAGAGAAGGCTCCAACTCCTGGACATTTTGCAGCAAAACTGGATTCCCAAACTGGATAGCGTTCTCCAGTACCAGCAAGTAGTCTGGCATCTGAAAGTCTATTACTTTGAGACCCTGCATATGTGAACAGGAGGACAGAAAAAAGGAAAACTTCATAAGTATCTTTTATCTCTTATCGAGAAGTCTAATTGAAATCATGGTTTAGAAATACAGTCTGTAACACACATACTAACTGCATCAGAAACCGTTAAACATCTCTGACAATGCTGATAATTGAGAAACAAAATGTTTCATTCACATGTAAAGCTTCAAACCTAAAACTGAGGACAGATTAAAGCAACAGATTAAAGGGATGTCACAGCCTTCATTTCCAGAACAGGCGGCTCCACAAAGTGAGGCCCGAGGTTGTTGACAATTAAGGACGTGAAGCACACAGAGACACGGTCCTGATGCAGGGCGCACGTGCAGGATCAGCATCTTCTGGAGCTGATTACATTTAGTCTCCCAATCACCTACAAGGAAAACAGGCACAGGGGAAGGGTAAAGCCAGGGAATAAAGCAGTGAAGGAGATGTATTAAACCTTGCCCACATGTACATGGGTATTTCTGAAAACAAAGCTTGTACCTAACAGTCACAGAGTGACAGTATCTGTAGTGGAGGTGATTGTTTACTGAATACCACAGTTATGTCCTCAGCGATTATGAATGAATAAACCCTAAGGTGCTGGCTCTGTGACTGGACTGCACTCTCCACAGGTTTTCTGATAAGAACAAGAAGGATATGATGGCTGGATGAGTCAGTCAGCCTGGACGCTGACTAGTATGCTATGTTTTTGTGTTGTTTTGTTTTATTTTTATCTGATGGGTTCAGCAGTCTAGTTTTTGTTGTTGTTTGCTTGGTTAGGTTTAGTTGTTTTTTTTTTGTGTTCGGGTAGAGGGTCAGTCCCCAGCTCCAACGGCCCTGGGGGGTTGGTCTGGGAGGCTGGGCTTTTCTTGTTTATTTTGGCCGGGCCATCAGGCTGTTTGATTGTTTTGTGGTTTTCTCGCTTTTTTGTTTATTTAATAAATTTACTTTTAGCTGTAACTTGGCTTGTTTTTTTACTTTATACCTCACTTTGTGTACTTACTGTAGAGGGTCATAACAGGTGAAATGAACAAAAAAATGTACATGATAATCATTATCACAATGACCAAACAACTTGGCATATATTACACAATGCCTGAGTGATCATGTACAAAAGAGTGATCAATATTACCAATACAAGATGTATAAACATGAACATTTATTATGTCATTTATAAATGGAATGGAATTAAAAAATCAATGTGTCCTAGGCTGGGTTGCCCAAAGTCGGACAAAAGCAGGCGTACCATTAGGTTCACTTTTGCCTGATTCCTTCTTCCTCATGCAACTAAAAAGAAGTGTATCTGCCTTCTCCAACACCATGGGCAGGCACCCTCAGCATTGGATCAAGCTTCCAATGTGCCCAAGAGACAACTGTTCTCACCACACTACAAGAAAAATAAACAGATGGAAACAATCCCTCAAGGAAAGCAAACTACCACCTACTGAAGAAATCCAAAAGTGCATCAAAACAGTAACACCAACCTTCTGAATGAAAACAGGCATCAAATCACCCACCCCCTGAAAAACAGAAACCAGAGCAAACACCCACGACAGACAGCCCTGGTGAAAAAGCTTAAACCTTTCAACAAACTTTTAACTTAAACTTTTCAATAAAAATGGGAGACAACACAGCATTTATCTTATAAAAAACACTTTATTAAACTAGATTCAAACATATTAAACTACAAAAAATTCATCAAATGATGATGTTTTTATTGAATTTCAATGTAATTATATGGAGTTTGGGTGTGAGTAGGGTCAATGGGTACAATGTGCATACATTTGAAAAGTGTGTGTGTTTTCAGATCTGAAAAAAAAACAAAGGTTGAGCTATTTATTTGTTCAGGCTCATGACAAGAGCAGTCCCTCTCTTGACCCAGTGGTCCGGGGTCACTGCTCCGGATTTCAGCTCCACACAGACCACAAAAGAGGCTCGTCCTGCCCCGCCTGAACGCACTGGGTACAAGTAGCAGGGACACAGGTACATACCTACAGAGAGAGAGACAGAATTGAGACAGCAAAACCACAGGGTACGACTTCACAAATGACATACAAACAGAAATAAACAGGAAGCCAAAGATAATAAAAGATACAGTCAAACACAGAAGACAGAAAGATGATTGGAGTAAAGATGTTCATGGCAGAAGGTCTGAAACAACTAACCCTTGGCTGACTTCTTGCGCCTTTCCACAGGTTTGAAGTGGATGGTGGGCATGGGACAGACCATCTGCATGGGTTCTGCTTCCACCAGACAAGAGTTCTTCTTGTCCCAACCAGCCCCTTCAAGGTACAGACCTCGGATGTATACTCCATCCTGGAGGCGGGACGAGAAAGGGAAGGGAGGGAATTATCAGACAAACAAGGAACAAAAGGTAGGTGGCAATCAGTTTGGAAGGAAAGAAGAAAATGGGAAGGAGCACAAAAGGCAGGAAGGCCTGGAAGAGTGAAAAGGTTTTGGAGTAGTATAGTGAGGTAAAATAAAGAAAGGAGAGAGAAGCAACAGAACATTCAGAGGAGTTAATACAGAAAAAGAAAATAAGTGAGTGAGGAATGAAGAGCTACAATGAAAGAAGTTCTGCCTTGTGAATGGAATTAAAGATTTGAAGAATGGGAAGAGAAAGTGCTGTGCTGCTTTGGTTGATGGTGTTTTCAGCAATATTTGAGTAGACATGAAAATTTGACGGAAGGACAGCTCAAAGACAGTGTCTCAGAGAAGTAGTGTATGTGGAAATCTATATTGAAATAGAAATGGGTGTCACAGGACTCACCTTTGCCGGGTAAGAGAGCTGGCTGTCATCTACAGTGGACACTATAAACTCCCAAGACAGCGTGTCCACTGAAATCTGCAAGGAGAGTTTCACACCACATTAAATGTTGTTCAAAAGTCACATTAGAACAGATTGTTCAAATGACGGACATGAGTGCATGTCTATCAGATAAATTGCTCAAGTTTCCCTGTGTACAGCATGAAGTGTGGTGAAAAGAGCTTGGGAAAGGAGTGATCAGCATGCAAACCAACACAAGGAGGAGACTGTAGTCTTCATCTGAAAACAAGTGTTTCCCACTGTGGTTTAAGAAAATAATTGACTGTAAAACCTTGTGTTGTCGCGCATGGGACTGCAGCACAGCAGCGAGGAACCCGTTGGGAGAGGTGAAGCCGGAAAGCCAAAACAATTCGGGGGGCTGGGTCATCTCTGCCCAGCGAGCCAACTGATTGACTCGCTGGCAAAGATCCCTGGTCCACGCAGCCAGGGGCTTCATTGAGGGGTACGCCTAGTGGACAGAGAGAGAGAGAGAGACGCAGAATGAAAGACAGACATGTGGATCTACTCTCCAATTGTTGGCACATCACGGGAACAAGATAAGTGTAGTGCAGTAGCATTGAAGCCTACATACATTGTTCTATAGAGGGGCTCTATAGAATGTATGCATCTTTACATTGCCCTAAGTTGGTGGACCAGGGTGGGCTTTGTATTCCTAATCTATTACTATATCATTATGCATTTGATCTCATGCATTTGGCCTCAAGAATGTGGTTCTGCCTCATTTTCTGGTCTGCCAGATATATGATAATATTAAAATAATCCTTGAATTAGACATCCCATTCTGCCAAAGCTGGTTTGTCTTGAGTGATCCTCTCCCTCTGAAATCTTTGCTTGCACCTCAGGCAGACTGGGTTCAGACATCCCTCATGTTGGGGAGAAAACATAACTTAACAGAATGGAAGGCAATCATCTTACTGCCAGCCAGGTTGTAGATTTGTATTGTGGCTGAACACAAGGGCCCCTCCTTTAGGCTCAACAATCAGACAATGAAATACTATGCTAAGTTTTCTGTTTTACTGAGTTGTTTAGTAGTGTTTCATTTCTTTTAGCCACTTGGTCTCTCATTTTCTACAGTCAAACTTTATAACTGTGTAACCTCCTCATTCCTTGTGTTTTATTTGTCAGTTTTTATATATCAATACGTCACATATTACATATCGGCCAGATAAATTATCAGCCAATAAAAGATGGTGACATCCTGAGGATCCCGTGGATATGTACACTAATAATTAAAAGGTTTACTCTTTTTTATTCCTGATTGTCCTCCACTTCCACTTACAGCAAGTGTATGTGCATTAAACGATTGTGGTACCTTCTCCCACAGCAGTGGTACTCGGCCATCGTGGATGCAGTTGAAGGTCTCCTCCAAGCTAGATGACATCACCACTAAGCCTTTGATCCCATTCTCCAGCTCCAATAGGGACAACCTAACACACAAACACAGTCACAAAAACACAGCGTCATTTTTATCCCCTTGTACTAACCCAGGCAGGTGTGTCGTAGTCACTGCTTTGTGGTCTGTAGACACAGCAGTAGGAACTTACAGGCTGGGATTGACCAGAGTTCATGAACTACTCATCATAGTTCTCTACAAGCTAACACTTGCAGTTCATTTTATCTGGAAAACAGGCAAATGTCTTCCCAAGTTTCTTAATGTACAGCCCTGTTTTCATTAAGGAATTTAACCATTTCTACTTGATAACATACCATAACACACACGCACACACACACAAACACACACACACACACACACACACGCACACACACACACACACACACACACACACACACAGTCACCACCATCCCATTAGAAACTGTTGGTTTCAAAATACATACACACACACAAACACAGAGTTCATACATAATGGTTTCCAGAAGAGAGTTGTATCTCTGGATCTCTTGCTGCAGGACCACATTAAGGGGTGTGGGGTTGCCCTGGAGCAGCAACCTGGTGCCTTCATAGTTTATCAATGATGGTATCTCATCACGAATGTCTACCAGCATCTCTAAAACCTGGAAGCACCAATGGAACAAAAGCAGATAAGACAGGTTATTTTACAAAGGAACTGCACATAAGTAATTTCACTGAAGAGACTACAGAGTCAGATCATAGTGCTAAATTAAAATAGTTAATCAGATGATAAATGTGGATGTAATACTTTCCAAAACACTTGTACATGCTCCAGCATATTCCAATAACCACAAAAAATACTGACACTATCTGTACAAATGATAAAAAACAGTGTATGTCTTGGGCAATTAAAAATATGTCACTGACTATGACCTCACATTCAATGCCATAAACAGTAATGACAATCAGCTTTCAAGATGAGAAAGAAGTTTGACTAACTTAATGGAAATTACACATATGACCCTGTGTACTGCTCAATTATGTCGTAGATATACAGTTGTTGGTCTCATCCTACTTTGCGTATATGCGTTTAACTAGTCATCTCTACCCTCCCCTCATCCTCCTTGCTCCCACTCACCTTATCTTCTCTACTGGGCCTCGCCCCCGAAGCAGTGGGACTGGTGGCCTGGGGCTGCAGGGAGAGCAGGGAGTCGAACAGCGTCTTGCTTTCTGCCATCCGGCTTGCAATGTCGGCATTTGAGTGCGTGCCAAACACCTCAGGGTGCTCTGTGGATGGCAGCGTGTGGATATATTCCTTGTACGAAGACTTGGGACCATCACGGGGGATGTAATAGGAGGATAAGGTGGATAGACTGTCAGATAAAGGGCATTGACAGAATGCAAAGTCAGTGATTTACATTTTTTCAATGAAATATGTATGGCATTATAATGTATATTCTCCATCTATAACATCTAATAATATATAAATAGCTAATACTGGAAACATACATATAACCTGTCTTACTAGAAAGATAGCTTTCAGAAGCTGGAGGATATCGCATCTTCATTTGACTTGTTTCATGACTTTGGAAACACTGTTTTAATTGCAAACAGTTTTCAAGGACTTTTGGAGTTTTTTTCTCAAAACCCACAAGCAAGAGACTATTTTCATCTCATCAAATAAACTTGAATATAATAATGCACGTACAGCAAAGAAACAAACCCTCACAATATTAATGACAGAGAATCTACCTTAAGTAACACAGTAGAAGCGTGCGCTCTAATTTATACTGCTTGTGTGAGTGTGTGTTTGTGTTACAGTGTCTCTCACTTGAAGGAGGGCTGGTTTATAGCAGCATCACAGAAGAAGTCATTAATGTATGTAGTTAGAAGACGTCTGTCCCACTCATCTGTGACATGACCTCCATAGGTGACCTCGGCAATGAGGTACTTGAGAGCATCCCAGGGAATCTCCTTGTACTCATCCAGGTACAGTTTCAGCAAACTCTCACTCACCTAGAGGGGTATGAAGACAATTAATTGAACAGACTCACTTTGAAATGCAGATGGAAAGCCAAAATTCTCTGTAGACAAACTAAGATTGTTCTGTTTGGATTAAATTTGTATTTTAGAGCAGATTACTGACAAGGAGGATATAAAGCGCGCACACACACACACACACACACACACACACACACACACACACACATATATATATATATAAATTGTAGAGGTAAATGATAAAGTTAAGATCAATCAGATACTACACACCCACTCAGGCAACCCAGTCATTATGCATTTTGTCATTTCTTCTCATTTTTCATATTCTATTGATTCTGGACTCAAGCATCACCATCCATAGCCAGACACATTACCACTTCATCTAATGTATAAAACCACTTCCAGTTCCATCACTGTGACATACTGAAAAGATACAATCTACTGAGCTTTGAGAGTTTTACTCATTTTTGTATTCTAAATTAGCTCTCAAATATGAAGCCTTGTTCCAGATAAATAAAAATACAGTAAGAGAGTACATTTAGACAATCAGCTTTCTCCATAAAAGGCTGTCAACATTGGAATACATATACTATAAATGTAATAGCCCAACTAGGGACAAGACTTGAAAATTAGCAATAGTTAAAAAACTAATCAGTATTGGAACTAAAACTGCATCGTCCCTATTAAAAATAATTAAGAGACTAACAAAAACATTCTAGTTAATCAGTAATTTCCATCAAAACCACAACTCCATCCTGATCATCTTGAGAGCATCAATTAATCATCACCATCAACATCTTCACTGGACTGAACTAGAGAACTTTCTATTTTTGGTCTGTTTTTTCTAACATTGCTCACTGATTCCTTCAGTAACAGACAAGGTCCTTACCAGAAAGTCAGAATCGCTGAAGCCATAGACAATGTTCCAGCCCAGCTGTAAAAACTTCTTCCTTTCCAGCAGGATGCTGTGAAAAAAGCAGAGGGAAAAAAACAGCTTCCTGTAGTCGGCGGGTCTTGAGCAGCTATTGAACTGATCCTCTGTCACCAGCTCGTACAGATGCTCCATGTGGGCTTTCAAACCCTGAGGACAACAGTGGGTGGTGTTGCATGTTAGATGTTAATCTGACTGTATGTGTTAGTAAATGAAACTCAATATACAAAAAACTTCCATGTAAGTGGGTTGGCATGTAGATCATGTATATACAGTATGCCTATGGATATCTCAAGTCTGGAAATCTGTACCCACCTTTGGCGGTTCAGTGGCAATCTTGATGCCGGCCTGCAGGACTGTAATGGGAAATTCGGGGTGTGGCACAGAGCTGAGCCAGAGTCTAAAGTTTGGATGGGGCTCCTGCACCTGTAGCTGCTTCACCAGCTTGTCCAGCTCAGGCATCCATGACAGAGAGAGGTGGCAGTTGGCAAGGAACACCCAGTGACCTGGGCAGAGAAAAAGATAGCTTAACTGATATAACTAAGAAAATGCATAACTCAAAGAGCACTTTCTAAAGAACAAGTGACCTAATTAAAAAAAAAAAAAACAGCTGCAGGAGAAAAAATTAACAATACTAACCAACAGAATTAATCTGAGACAGAATAGCAAACAGAAAGACAGAGTGAAGATGGTGTTGTACCATTCTTGATGCCCTCCTTTATCATGGTCTTGGCAAAGGGAGCCTGTCCCTTGCCCAGAGAGAAGGCATGGAAGTGAGCGCTCACACCAGATGCTTCAGCCAGCTGCTGCAGGGCTCCTGTGGGATCCACCCCAGGAGACAGAACAAAGATCAGGGGAGTCCTGCAGGTGGATTGCTCCACAACCTGGGGAAGGGCCAGAGAAGGTGAGAATGGATGGGTCAACATGGGTAACTCACTTGACATCTAACAGAAACACTGAGATGGGGTTTGTGAAATTTCAAGTCAGCTACAGTTACATTGAATCACACAAATTATATGTAAAAAACATTTGTTTCATTTACATGTAAAGCTTCAAAACCAAAACTGAGGACAGATTAAAGCAACAGATTAAAGGGATACCAGCTGACACTCACAGCCCTCATGTCCAGAACAGGCGGCTCCACAAAGCGAGGGCCGAGGTTGTTAACAATTAAAGAGGTGACGCACACAGAGACACGGTCCTGTCGCAGGGCACGCAGGATCAGCATCTTCTGGAGCTGATTACATTTAGTCTCCCAATCACCTACAAGAAAAACAGGCATAGGGGGAGGGTAAAGCCAGGGAATAAAGCAGTGAAGGAGATGTATTATTAACATGACGTGGAATATTAGGAGAACTGAAAGTTAAAAAAGGGAGGGAAAAGCTGAAAGAAGTACAAAGCGCTTCTGTGATGTGTTACAAATCAGTTGCTTTCTATAAGGGATGATACAATTTCTTTAAATCAGATGCTTAAGTCAAGTCAAGTTATTTATTGATTTAATATTCGTAATGGGAGGAATAGGAAGGTAAACCTGTTTATAAATAGACATAGTTTTATTATAAGGCATCTGCCCTCTGAAATGCTGCCTTAATTCTCCAAGGTGTGCAAATGAGCCTTGTTGTTGCTATTTTGTGCTTTTGGGGCTGGTCTTCACTAACTTCGATGTCAACTTTGTTGCATTAAAGAGCATGACAGAAAGATCTTGTAAATGTCCTGTGCTGACATGAAGCATTTGAGGTTTTAATGTGATATTGTTTACTAGCAATTGCACGGTAATTCATCTCAGGTGATGTTACGGGTAACGCAAAAGTATGTAAAAAGTATAAGAAGTGCAACGATTTACTGCAGGTTGTGAATAAGTAATACAAAGAAGTATTGTGTTATTGATTGCTTTGTTTTGGTAAGAACCCCAAAGCTGTAGCTAAAAAGTGAAATATGTAAAAGGCTTTCTCTAGAGTCAGTGTTTGGTTTGTCCATTCTTGGCCACTGCAGAAACATGGTGGACTCCGTGGAAGATGACCCACTTCCTTCATGGATTTAAAAGGGTATATTTAAGGTAACAAAAACACAACAATTTCTAATATCAGGTGATTAGACAGTGATGAAAGCTTTATGAATCTCACACAGTTAAAAGAACCTCAGTTGTCACAAAAAGCAGAAGAGAATATACACATTCATCTTATATCTAAGGATATAATGTCCTGTACACCCACACCAAGCAAATACATAAAGCATTTTGAGGTAATACACTCTCTATTGTCACAGGGTTAAATACATACAGCCATACAGCCGCCCTGTTAGTAAGAGTATGCTTTGTTTTCATAGTTCCTAGTGGGAAGAATTTCTTTCAGCAACACAATACAAAAGAAAAAGAAACCCTCCCACAACACAGACCTGGTAGTGTGGCTTTTTCTGGCTCAGCGCTTGTGAACCAAATCTTCCAGTCTCGGCGGTACTCCTCAAAGGAGCCCATGATGCCATGGAAATTGGGCAGCTTATCCAGCTCTGTGATGTTGTCCCAGCTGCTGTCCTCTAGCCAACTGGTACAGGGGTTGTCCACTGGAACCTTCTTATTAAGTACCTAGAATCACACGCATCAATTTATCAGGAATCAAACTCTCCTTCCATCAGTGTTACAATAACTATCCCACTAACAGATCAGTGATACAGTAACAGACCTGACCCAGGTGTGTCAAGAAATTAACTGGTTAAGAGAGGTAGTTGTGAAAAAAATCTCCCAATGGTTGTGGCAAGCTTGGGGAGACACGTTGTCTTTGAGGGGAGGGACAACTTCTATATGCCTCAGCATTTGACTACACAGTAGAAAGTCTTTGGGGTTATTAAGCATGTTCCATGCTTTAAAGAAAAGGCTGTATCTTGATGATGATCTCAAATCAAGTAAAGCAAAAAGTAGATGTTTGTGTGTCTTCTGTGTTTTCTTACAAGTCCTCCTCGGAGGAAGAAGTTGTACTCATCCATGTTGAGATTGCCGGCCACCTCCCACATTTTGGCATACATCTGGAAGCTGAAGAGCAGTCTGTGGACCTCAAACAGACCAAGACACGCGTACCTGCAGAGGAAAACACACTGATTTACTGTAGCTCAAGTACCTCCACAGACATACACCTCAAAAAAAGAGCTCTTTTTCACTTTTTCAATAGGTGGATATTTGCATTATTTGATCAAAAAACAGAACAGGTTGTCCACTAAATGCGGGATTGGTGGTTTAATAACTTAATGACTGGAAAAACACTTTACCCACAAATACCTGCATGAACACATGGCTTATGTAAATGGACTCTCTTGCTGCATTCTTGCTTACTTGTATACTGAATATGTGTGGTAGTCATTGAGGTTGGTAATCCTTTCTTCCAGTTTGTGGCTGCGCTTGCTCTTTTTTATGCTGAGGGTGAACAAGTTAATGTAGGCATCCAGTGAGAACTGGTACATCGGGTCAATGCAGACCATGTCATTTAGGATGAAGAAGAGAATAGAGGCCCGTTGGGCACATGGGCGGTAAGCCTGTTAAGAGAAAGTTAATTTAATTAAATATGTCGTCTAAAATTAATAAGAAATACACTTCACAATTTTCCAGAAAACCCCAGTGATAGCTTATACTTGCTTAATTTATCTTACAAATGGTCCAAAAGGTATTTAATTCATCACAAAATCCCCTCAGAATCACTTTGTCTATACACCTGACCTCTATAGCAGAGTCGAGCTTGATCTTGGTCTGTTCACTGCTCTTTAGCTGCTCTGAGATCTCAGTGGCTGTCACTTTGCTTGTCTGGAGGGTGTCCACCAGCTGCACATCATCCAGCAGTGAGCCAGTTGCCTCATTTAGCAGCCTGAAACATAAACACAATTTTAAAAAACCTCTTTAAATATAAATCCACCAAAACACTGCCTCACTGCTTACTAAGCATGATAGACCAAGAAAAACATTTGAAAATTCAAATGCATGAGGGTTCACATACATCAGAAAATTAAGTTTAACACTGCTAAGTGGCAGCAAGGAACTTTCATTTGACTACTAATAATATGTGATGATAATATTTGCATGAAAAATGTGAAAGGTGACAGTCAGCTCAACAACCTGAGAATCTCATCCTCCAGTTCCTGCAGGCTTTTCTTGCCAGAGGCAATGCTGATCACCAGAGAGTCCATCTGTTCTTCTAGCTCTGGACGTTCCTTACACACAACAATTCCCAGTAGCTGGGCTTCCAGACCCTGCACACACACAGTCACAGACAAACAGACAATTAAAAGCAGAAGCTCATACTCTCAAACTGTATGTGCACTCAAATGAAGATACACACACTTAGGAGATTCAGAGTAACGAAGACCATAGGAAACTAGAGGCAAAACACGTAGAAGACATAATCATTCACTGATACAGTCACATGCACACACACATGCACGCGCACACACACTCACACTCACACACGCACACCCACACACACACACACACACACACACACACACACACACAAACCTGCTCCTTGATAGCGAAGTTTACTATGTTGGTCTTTGTAGAAATCTCTGGTGTGTAGTGGGGGTTAGACAGCTTGGTGGTGATGTACAAACGAAACTCCGGATTGTACTCCACCTCCTTTTCACCGAGGGTCAACAGCAGCCTGCCACCTGGTAAACCACGCACCCAAATGTTCACCCACACACGCAATGAGTTAGCGGACTATTTTCTTCAGAAAAAAACTTTTGGAATTTCTTTGTGTGTGTGTGTGTGTGTGTGTGTGTGTGTGTGTGTGTGTGTGTATGACCTTTGTGTGTCAGGGACTTCTTAAGTACTGGGTTGAGAGAAGGCTCCAACTCCTCCTGGACATTTTGCAGCAAAACTGGATTCCCAAACTGGATAGCGTTCTCCAGTACCTGCAAGTAGTCTGGCATCTGAAAGTCTATTACTTTGAGACCCTGCATATGTGAACAGGAGGAAAGAAAGAGAGAACATCATAAATATCTTTTATTTAAAACACAGCGATAGAAATACAGCCTGTAACACACACACATATAAAGGGCATCAGAGAGAGTCAGACATCTTTAAAAATGTCGACAACTGAGAACCAAAATGTGTAATACTTATCACTATGAGTTGTATATACTGATTTATTAGTTAAATTTAACTGTATTCCTGTCATGTACACCTTAAATGCAAATCTGTGTTTCTACATTGACACTTACATACGCAATATGTATGACTGTTCCAGAAATGTAACTTTCCTGAATTAATGGTTAATACCAGTCACTCAGTAGGAATCAGGACAGGATTAGCTGAGTCAAGACTTACTTTCATCATCTCCATATTTTTGATCCACTTCAGAGCTTGGCCCTGAGGGTCCACTATCAGCGGCCATCTTGAAAGAAGGAAAATACATAAAACATCAAAAAGTCAATATATCCAAAGACAAATCTAAGAAATAAAAACCCAAATGCATTTTAACCTAATTTGTTTACTGTAACAGCATATGGCATCCACATGTACTGACCGGTTTCCCTGAGTGGTGATAATTGCATTCTCCGTAGAGAATGCATCAGTGAGCAGGCCCTGACTGTTCCAGTCCCGCACTGTTGTAGGCTTGGACAGAAAAACTGCAAAACTGAACCCTGGTGTGCATGGGATCTCTAAGTCATGTAACTGAGGAGAGGGCACACAAAAGAGTGCAAACACAAAAAAAAGACAGAAAGGAGATAAAAGATAGGGAAACACAACCCAATTCAAAAACAATTTAACATTTTAAGAGGTCACCTCTTCTTCATGACTTGCTAGTAAAAGTAGAGAGAGTAAAGGGCCAAACCCAAAGTTTCTGACTCTACACGTCTTGTAGTGGCCAAACATGCATCAAAAGTGCAACCGAGTGTTTGTGATGAAAATAAATCAATGCGACGGTCAGCCCTCCAGACTGAGAATTCATTTAACTTTCCCCCGGGAAAAAAAAATGTAATTAATTATGTAATTCATAGTAAAAAACTTAACTTTGTCACTTTCCAGGATGTTTGGTCGGCCAGGATCTCAATCACTACACATTATAACAGCATACACATGATTATAAACTGTCCACAGGTTTAGATTGACGGGGGGACACCAGGGAAACACCTTGAAAACAAACTTCATCATCATGACGTGTACCGTCACGCCTGTTAAGGAGCCACAGCACAGCTTTCTGTGTGAACGGTTCGTCTTTAAGACGGAGATACTTCACTCCGTGTGAATCACCATCGGCGGAGAATTGGCGAACCAATGCTATAATGATAATAATAAAGATAATGTGACGTTGCTGTGTAAAAAGGGCTACTCAAACAGGGCTACTTGTGTATTGAGGAGCTGCAGAGTTTATTAATGTTCGGATGATGACCTGTACTGTACTTTTTCTGCCATTAGACAACTTCTCTGCTAAACTTTCCCCTATGCTCCAGTCACTAACACCAGTATGCTCTGAACACAGTCACTGTAGCTATCTCTCTTGATCTCCTTTCATAAAGCTGTTTTTATAACCTCAGGAAAGGAAAGAAAAGCATAGGAAATATCATAAAAATATCAAAATACACTGGAGGGTGGGTTTTAAATCTGGTGCCTTCGATGCCCCATTGGATCATGACATAAAAGTGCGTCAATTATTGCTCTCAGTGAATGTGGGCAAGTTTTTTACTATGCATGTGTCTCACCTCTTTCATCCAGGTGGCAAGCAACTCATCTCTATAGTTTGAAGGGAGGGGTCCCATGTAGGCCAAGAAAGATGCCGCTAACAGACAGTCTCCTATCAGGTACCTCATGTTTTCCTCAAGACCCTGTAACACACACACACACACACACACACAAATTATCCCTGCTTGCACCCATAGAGTTGCTGACTTGAAAGCGCCTAATTTTAGGGCTGAAGGTGAAGGGTTATTTTTTTTGTTGTGTGTGTGTATGACCTACAGGAAGTTTCTCCTCCCAGCGGACCCTCTCTCCAGCAAGTTCAGTCAGGAGTTTGTCAGCTCGGTCCAGTTTCACCTCCATCTCCTGGGATTTCTTGCTCAATCTCGTGTTCATTGCCAACTTCTCACCATGCTGCTTTTTCAGCTGGTCTAACTTCTCCCCCACCTGTGCGCGCACACACACACACACACACACACACACACACACACACACACACACACACACACACACACACACACAAAGTGTTATAATAAATCATTAAAATTTACTTGTCATATTGTACATTGGACTTACTACAATGCTACTGCATATATAGACTTGACTTCCTAGATGTGCTGATGTCCATACCTCTCGTAATTTGTCCTGAGCCTCAGCCAGTGCAGATTGTTTTTCTGCTAGTTGGGCCATGGCAGTGTTCAGTTGGGCCCGCTTTGGCGCCATCACCCTGTAGATGCACCCATAAACCTGGATGAAGAGTGTGCATATGCATGGATTTAGATTTCCCCTTTTTCCTGTTCATGTAATAATTTCACAACAGGAGCCTCATTGTTGTGTGATTTCTCCATTACTGTTATGTGCATTGCTGCTTTGCAGTACAGTACACTGAATGCATACATCTTACTGTGGATTTGTGTGTGTTAGTACCATAATCTGTGCGCATAGGAAACTATTAAACAATTATTTATTACAAATTATTATGTGCACTTGTGGGTGTAGGCTGATTATGCGTGTGTGCATGTGTGTATTTGTGTTCAAGTGTATGTTACCTCCATGGCTCTGACCCACATGCAGAGGGACTTTGCAGCCAGTGACACTTTGCCAATAATGTTTGGCTGGAAGTCTGCCTGTCTGCAGTACTGACCAACCTTCTTCAACACACTGTCTGATATATTGTCCTTGTCAAAATTTACTAATGTTTTGATGAAGTTGGAGTCTCCTGCCAGAAACAATTCAAAGTCACATAGGTCAGAAAAAAATCATTGTTTTATTTTTTTACCCAATTGTTGTTAGATGTGACTTTCATTTGAATACATTTCTGAAGAATCATTGCTCCCAAAGGAGAAAGTGCTATCCTATTTTGAACCTTTGTTGTATCTACAACACATGCACTGCCATTGAATGCTCAGCAGATGACAAAATGGAGAGTACTGTACAGACAGTGCTAAACAATATCAAAAAACCCTTTTGACTAAAGTTTGAGTGTGTATAAAGAGTGTGTTTAATTTACCCTAAAAGGAACAGTGTGTATTATGTTGTGGCATCTAGCAGAACAGACTTGGCAGAAATGGAATACAATATTCATAAGGATGTTTTCTTTAGTGTATAATCACCTGAAGATAAGAGTCTTTTTGTTTTCACTACTTCAGAATGAGCTCTTTATATCTAAAAAGAGAACAGGTCTCTGTCCACAGAGGTGGCCATGTTGCACCGCCATGCTTCTACAGTAGCCCAGAGCAGACAAACCTGGCACTATTGAGGGCCCTTCACATTTTGCTATTAATGCTACAAAACCTAGATAATGTACAATTTTGAAAAGAAACACTTCCATGTATAAAGTTAAATTAAAGCATACTGTAGCTGCAGTTTGTGCCTCTCAGTGAGCTGGTGGTAACGTCATGTTAGCAAGATTTATTTGAATTTATTCCTCCAACACATGGAGTGATAACTAACTAAGATATTTAGGGCTGGGAGTATGCCAAAGACAGTCAAAGTAATGACTTTATTTGACTCATCACCAATCTGTGGATTTGTTATTTTTCTCATTTTAGTTGTAACCTACAGTTTTATAGACTAAATAATTAAATAAATCTTCACGTCATTACTTGAGGTAGGAGAAATACTCAATGCTGTTGTGCATGATTCCGTATTAAGAAAATGAATCTCTTGTGAGGCCACCATAGCTTATGGAGCTTTTCCAATGTTTTCAGAAATGGAGAGGTGAGCACGGGAGTGCCGCAATCTGGAATCTAACTGCTAGATGTCGTTAAATACTCAATATAATAAACACTATACCTTTAACTACCCATACTTCATGTCTTATATTTGGGTGTCCGTTTCTCTTTGCTCCACTGAGGAGGACTGCATTTAACAGAGTTCAATGATAATTTAATCAATCACAATCAGTCATAATTTCAAATCCTAGGTTGAAATTCACCATGGACCTTTGTGAGGGAACTTAAAATATAGATGTCTATATATCTGCACTCTTCTTCTTTCCAGTAAAATCTTTCCTGTCTTGAGTGTAACTGTACACAATCTCGCCTCTGATTTTTGGAGTACTTTAGTTTTCCTAATTACTTTGTTTATTTGCCAAACTCTCCCACATACATGTGTAATCTCTGTTTTGAGACTCACCCAGCTGTCTCTTTGCCTCGGTCCAAGAAGGCTCATTACCCAGAAGAGTCATCACAGCCTGCATCACTGTCTCCACCTGTACTGGGGGACGGCCATATGACTGAATCTCTGCCAAGTCCTTCTTATTTAGAGATTCTAAAGCCTATGTGCAAAAAGAGGTGAAATAAAGATCAAATTACCAATGCTCAGAGGGACAGGCAGGATTATAGCATTGAGCAGGAGAGAGATCTACCTTCATGGCCTCTTCCAGGGCAGGCAGGGCCTGTTCCAGGTCTTTCTGTGCATTCTCAGCCATGGTTTTACACTGTAACTCTTGTGCTCTGATGTGTTCACTGTCATCAATCACCGCCTTTTCCCAAACACACACAAGCAATATGTCACTGACTGATACATGCCTCTTTCCTATGAGCCAATTACCACAACCGTCTAGACATAAACCACGGATGTAAATCTTTTCCAATTCAATTCGATCAATGGGAAGTCAGGGGAATGTGAACCGTGTAAGTGCATTTTTAAACTATTACTTTTTAGTTCTACTTTTACATTTTAGTAATTTGTGTACATGGTAAGGTGTCAGTGGTGCTTACCCTCTGCTGCTTGTCAGCCTCATGCATCTGCTGTATAATGATGGTCAGGAACTTGTCACACTGGCTCTGGAACTCGGCCACCTGCTTCTTGGCCTCCTCCAGCTCAAGAGACATGGCCTCCACCTTCTCCTGTGTGTCACTGATCTTGAAAAGGCCATTACGCAGCTTGCTCACCTGTTCCTCCAGGTCACTGCATTTCTCCACCAATAGCCTGGATGGACAGTCAAAAACACAATCAGATGTTTGACCATGTGATTGTAATTGTAGCCATGTAGTGAACTGAATACAGATACAGGACAATTAGCCACAGAGGAGGGTTGGTACAACCTGTAGTAGTAGTTGGGGACAGATAGCAACTGTAAAGTAAATGTTTTCTACACTAAAATTTGCCAGGATACTTTTATGCTTCTGCTTGATCTGATATATCTCTAATCTCATACATATAACACCCAAACTACCTAAATCCAACACACCTATTACATGTACTACAGCAGGACCTGCATGGCATATCAGCATTAACCAGCTACATGACCCTCAAGACACACATGAAGTATCTGAAGGTGGTGTGGAAATAGAGGAAGAGAAAAGCAAGAATAAGTAAAGGAGAAAGTTCGAGGGTGCCTACTTGTTGTATCCAGACACCAGCTCCAGGTAGTTGGTGGGTGTTACATAATTATGCCTCTGCAGTTCCAACTTCATCCTTTGGGACACCTGTGCTACTGACTGGTGTGTGGTCGCAAAGGTACTGGCAACCTTTGTTTGGATCTACAACATCATGAAAATTATGATATGACATTCAAACACAATGAATGCAACTTCAGGGGTCAGATTACTTACTATTCTAATCCCTATAATCACTGGATATTATTTATCCATTGATATGGAGATTCATTTAAGAGTCATAACAGGGTCACTGTGGTTCACAGCACAAGTTAAAAGTTTGAGTGTTTGTTTTCTAAACTTGAGATTGTCTATAGACAAAAATGATGAACAATGAACTGCTGCCTTGTACCTGTGTCAGCAGAAGAAGTAGCTTAATAATTATTATAATTAAAGATGTTACAAGACAGTGGCCCCTAGTTACTGATTAAATATAAAGCAATCATAAATCATTCAGATTTTACATATTAGACATTGGTTACAACAGCCAGAACAGATAAGAGAGAAATAGAGAAAAAAACTTACTGTACTAGAAAGCTTGCATATTTAAACAAGAACTGCATTTAATCATTACAGACCAGTGACATTAGTAGAAAAAATTTAAAAAATCTCCACGTTGTTTTTAATTATTACTATTTGTGTGTCACAAAATGTAAACCAGGCCTAAATGTTACCTACAGAGGGTCAAAATTACAAAAATAATTAGAATATTCTTGCAAACCTCTGCACACCTAGGGAATCAAGGTGAAGTGTATGGTCTCAGACATGGGCACTCTTTAAAAAAAAGGGCTTGTGTATTTCTTATCTACGTGAGAATCACAGGGTTAAAAATAGGCAGGGTTAAACAGTCTGAAAGTTTAAAGTTAAGTACCCACACTTTAAAACATGTGTTATGTGTGAATGATTGCACTCCTCACCCCCGGCAAAGAGCCCAGCTCCAGTCCATCCAAGAAACTCTTAGCTACCTCCAGCAGAGCATCTCTGGGCCACTCACGAAACCAGTCAATGGAGGTGCAGTTGATGAGTGCTGGGTACTGGAGGAGGTGTTTCCTGAGGGCAAACAAAAAATAGTCTTTAGTTTTAGACCTTTAAGTTTATTGTTAAACTGTAAAATATCCCTCCTTTGTTACATAACCTTGTCACAAGTTTCTGATGACTATATCTGAAAGATCACTTCAAAAGATGTGTAGACATCAGTTATTATATTCGATTTCAAATTTTTTACTCCCTAATATCAGTTTCAGCATAGTCCCCAAAAATCAGGTTCTAAAGAACATGAGAGAGGAAAAAAGAGTAGAGAGAAATATACTGTGAACCAGGATGTATAGGACTTACTGGGCTGCAGGAAACACTGACAGAACATACCTGAATGCCTTCCCGACTGGGCTCATACAAAGAACTATGTGCAGGTTGTTCCTGACTCGCTCTATCAGGTAAGTGAACAAGGAGTTTGGAGTCTCTGCCACATTGTCTTTCCTGGCAGACTCTGACAGAGCACTGCATAACTAGAGGTATAACGACAACAGAAACATGTTCTGACATTTAGAATTAAGTTTTAACCGACATGACACATGTTGTTAATATTGACATATAAGACAGAGAAACTGAAAACTGAAAAAATAAGCAAAATGTTAAATGTGCTGCTTTGACAATAAAAACTTTCACAGCAAAGGTTTCACCAATTCCACAAAGGATAACATCTAGGTTGGTGTTTTGGTGGAGCCAATGCATCGCAGATAGTTTTAAGCAAACCTCTATAGTAAGCTGGTAAAACCTCAGTCTAAATGATTGAATTCATTTAAACCACCAGTTTGTTACCTGTTGACTTTATAAACTAAATAATGCAAGTATGCAAACAGACATGAAAATAAGATAGACAAACAGGAGGTAAAACTGATTTGAAGACAATACAGACCTCAACAAACTCATCCGGCTTGTAGAGGTTAGGCACCTCTCCAGAACTCAGGATGTTATTTATGTCCTCGAGGAAGGATTCATCTACAATCTGAGTGTCGTTGAGCAGGAAGACTGTGGGCTTATTGTCCACACCAGTCAGATGATATAGCTTTTTGATGTCTGAGAGCCAAGATAAGAAAAAAATGACTGTACTGTGGCCGAGGGGATGAGAGGAACTCATTTTATAAAGCCAGAGGTAACTCATCATACTTTTTATTTCCACCTTTTATTCAAAGTGTCCTTGCTTAAATTTCCAGAACAAATTCATATATATAAATGTAAATGGAGTGTGTTTGATCTCACCTTCCCTAAACTCCTGTTTGTGGTACTGTTTGGTGATTTTCACCTGGAATACCTGGTATTTGCAAATGGAGGCGGCCATTTTTGACAGGCTCTGTCTGCCAGAGCCCCTAACACCAACCAGAAGCATGTTGCCCCTGGGCTGACTGATCACACGTACTGCGCAGGTTACTAGGGAGGAAACACAAAAACATTATGCAAATCCTACATTTGCAAGATCCTTGTAATGGCGCTGAGTGCGGCTTGTGTTTCTTACTATTGTTCAGATACTTTGTCCCAACATCTGTTTATAGTGGTAGAAAATTATTACCTTGCATGTGACAAAATCTACAGTCTTATAGTTTTTTAATTTCCACTACCTGTGTGCAATTTGTTCCAATATTGATTATGGTAATAATCTAATAATCTAATAATGGTAATAATATTTTTTTGCAGAATAAGGGTAAAAGAGTACAAAAGTACAGCAGATGAGGACCTCTAACACTGACTGTAGTAGAATGTAGCAGAATTTCATGCATGCTGTGTTGTCTGTTTAAATCTGTATCCAAGAGTGCGTGTGGATAAGCGTGTTGTGTTCTCAGACGCACTGTGTTCAATGGCATCTCGGAAGAGCAGCAGGCTCATGGGCACTACGCCGGGTGTCATGTTGTAGTTCTCCAGCTGGGTTTCCATGAACTCCTTGAGAGCCTTTATATCCTGCAGGTCTTTATACACACTAAACTCACTCAGGAAATCACCTGACACACACAAACAGAACAATAACTGAGATGAAGAAGTACACTTTCATATCTTTATCAGTTTCATAATGCTTGAACCACAGTCCCTTACCAGGCCACTATTGTATCTGCATGTGTGTGTGTGCATGTGTGCGTGTGTGTGTGTGTGTGTGATAATAAATGTACCAAATATTGGAGGTTGTTTGTTTGGGCAGATGTTGTGAAACGTGAGGCCAAAGAGTGAGCCCAGTTTTTCCCCCAGCAAAGCAACAAATGCCTCCATGTCATTGTGATCGACAAGCCGGTCTGAGAAAACCCTGAAATCAACAACAACATACTGAAAACACACATTATCCAAAATGTACATAACAGAGGTACCTGTACCTTTTGGCAAATGTCAAACCAAGTATAAAACCATTTACAACTGGATACACCCTAGGCATCAGCTAACAGACAATGAGGCTCAGTGTTTCCCCTAGATTTTTTTGTAACAGCAGTGTGCTGAGCTGTTAACATGGCAAAACTAGGGGGGTCTGGAGGCATGCCTTCCCGGAAGAGAATTCTGAAAAATAAAATAATGGTGAGTACTTGTGAGATTTTAGAAAAAAAAATAGTTGACAGATTGAGACTTACAAAATGAGTCCAGGTCATTGTACAAATGTGCCTTGAACTGGGCAGAAACAAAGTTTATAATTTGTGTTAATTTTCATCATAAGCCATAAATATAAAATAATAATAATGATAATTTAAAAAATGAAGTGACGCAAAGCGGAAATGATTTCGTTGAATCTAATTCATTTTAAATACCGCTGCTTACATGCTGGTTTGGAGTCAGTGGGCCACATGACAAGGAAGCTATTGACAAAAAAATCATAATTTCTGCATATGAATATTCATATAAAATAGAGGAAGCAGTAAATACAATAGAACAAGCTGTGTCTTATTTGTCCAGTTTACTATTACAACCTGCTGCTGATTTGGAGTCACTGGGTCACATGACATGGAAGATATTGAAAAAACTGCAATTATTTTATATTAATAAATTTATGCTCAGTTTAATGGCGGTCCCTAAATCAGTTACCAGTGATTCAGAGCAACACTATGGGAGGTGAGCTAACTGTCCCTCTCCTGCTAAGACTGGGCGAACCTCAGTAAAGTCGCAGCTGGGACCCAAGTGAATATTCGCCAAATATCCAACCTAAAAATAACTTAACCCCCATGGTTTACGTAGAGCAGTGTTTTGCCTAGGAATGTGGACAGCAGGTCTGAGGGGGCTTCAGGCAGTCAACTATTTGGTGAAAAAATGTCTTTGCTTACCTGAAGCACTCATGGATCCACAGTCTTGTCATGCTGTTTTGAGTGTCATGATAAAGTGGGTCAGCTCTCAGCAGACCCTGAAACACCTGAAGGTATGGAGCAGGAAAAAAGACATCAATGTGTCATTCAACATTTTCATTAGCAGATTTCTTAAGTAAGTTTCATTGTGATCAAGTACAAATAGCCTTCAGTTAATTTAATAAAATACATCACCACAGCCAGTTAGACTATCACCAAGGCTCCAGTTGTGGGTAAACCTGTATCCATCTAACCACAATTTATGCATTATTCATACCTTGGAGATATCCCTGAGGTTGAAGACGTAGTGTATCTTGGTTGGAGTGGGAAGAAAGCAAGCTGAAACAGCTTCATAAAGCTCTAAGGTGGCCTGAATCAGAACTTGTCCAATGGGTTTCATCTCATCGCTAAACTCCTGGAGCTTTTGGCCTATCATGGTACCGTAAATCTGCTTGATCTGGGACTCCTGCATGCAGAGAAGACAACTCTAATTAAGTGTAGTATATTTTGTAAAGGATACTGCCATGTCAATAAGACGCACTTATCTCAAGTTGTACTGGTCAAGAGAAAGAAAAACAGAATGGGAACTTTATAAGGGGTTTCAAAAATCCATTTCATGTTTTCCACTTCAAACATTCAACTGTCAAGGCACCACAAGTGTCAGGTGGGAATTGAGCAATGAGTGGAGAGAGCAGAGGAAGTACAAAAATGCCAAGTGAAACAAAACAAGATAGACAAACAAAAGAGGTTGCAAAGAGAAAAGGAGGCAAATGAAATAAATTAGAAGAACTCTTGTACAATCATAATCTCCTGGGTGTTGAATATGAGAGGTATGATAATGACTATAATCTGGATCGTCCCTATATGGCAAGATGAGAAGTGGTTGAACAAAAAGCTGATGAAGATAATGAAATGTCTGACAGGTGGAAGACTACTAGGATCAACCTTGCTGACAGAAACTGTTGGATGATAGAAGAAGGAAAAAGACAGATAAAGAAGAAGAGCATATTTAATATATTTCAGTAGCTGTTTAAGTAATACTATAGTTTAATTACATTTACTCTTCAATGGTAAAAGAAAAGAAGAGGGAAAATAATTAGCAGGACTTACAATGGGGAAAGTCATGTTGATGAGGTTGAATTGACTCTGTAAGCGGCCAGAAATGTGAGTCCTCCCTCCGCCAGGGGGCCCCATGGACGCCAACAAGAAGATGTCCTAAGAGAGGACACAGTTTGATTGCCTCTAATTATCACAAATCTATTAAACATATTTCACATGTAAAGCTTTTGTCACACATACACCATAAAAGAATGGAAGCAGAGAAGAAAAGGCAGAAAAATGTTAATCTCACACACGCCTATAAAAGACCTCAGTTCGCTGCTCTTACCTTGACAAACTTTTGGGACTGTTTCTGGTGGTCATACCAGAAGCCATAGTCGATCCAGAAGCGCAGCAATTCAAGCGGAGGTTGGGAGCCAAATAGGTCATGAGCAGGCATGTTGAGGTCGTCCAGGAAGCACAACAGCCGCTTGCTACCAGCTGGCACAAACACGCCTTTGGTTCTCTTCTCCACGCGGCTCTCTATGATGGACTGGATGTTAGTAGAGGTGGTCTGGACGGTGATGGAAAGAGACAAAGATACAGAAAAGATTATATGAATGATATGTTCCATCATGTACCTTGAAAAGCTTCATATGTTATCAATCAATGGAAACAATGTCACTATAAAATTCAATGAAAAAATTTCAAAAGTTAATTGTTAAAAAATGTTTGTGTATGAATGTGAGAACAATAGTGTGTTTGGGTAGGTGATGATTGGACTGATGTGGCGTATTAGCTTGAAATTGCAACATCTGCATGTGTGTACAGAATGAGTGATATCAAAATCACAAAACCTGTTGCTGGTGATGTATTATGGGCCATACCACGGAATTTGTCATACTAACACAGACTCTGCAACTTGCACTCAAGAGTTGAGAATATTTTAACTTGCAAAAACTGCAATAAAAACACAACATGCTGTATCTTTACAGGCTGAAATCTCTGATGGTCAAATTATAAATAACACAAGTTTACATTTAAGATGTCTTGGCAAAATTTCATACAGGTCACTCAATGTTAATTAATCTATTTATTTCCCACCACTATGGCACTTGATATTTTCCTCTGCCGGACAATTACATGCAACACTGCCAAAAAAACAGCATACACCAGCTAACGTAGACCCTGATGGGTAGTATATTTATGTTTTATGTTTAATACATGCATTGTTTAAAAAACAAGTATATCTCTGGCCTAATGGAGGCAATAACCACCATCATCCCTGGCTCTCTTATTGGCCTTCATCATTGCTATCAAGCATTGATATCTGTCTTGGAACCATGCAGCACTTGACTCTAATTGTATTGAAGCTGAGATGGAGGCTATTCCAAGCCATGCCACGTGGAGGCAGTTACACTCTCACACGGAAACATGCACAAGCATTTGAACACTAAACACCTGTGGCCAGATGCACAAAATTCCATTTTATAAATCTGAATCATTGAGGAAACAGATGCATGTGCACACGCCTTATTTACACTCCCATGATTATCCATAAATGTTTGAACAAACAACCTTAAACATCCCTGTATATATGGATACTTGTGCATACTCCACCACTAATTATAACTGAAGAACATAAAGTGAGAAGTGCAATACAGTCTAGCCAACTGTTTCATCAGCAATTCAACAGCATCAGTGCAGCAGTCATTAGGTACAACGACAGCCTTGTGAACAACTTTGGCTATTTGTAGCACTGTTCCAAAACATGTACCTGTAAAATATCACCATCAACTGCAGCTAGCTTTGGATACAGAGAGTTTGAAGTCCCAAACCAGATGCAACTAGGCCAGTTAGCAAACTTATTTCAATATGGATAGAAGAAGAAGAACAAAGACCAGGCACAGACAAACACAGGACATGCAAAGCCACCAACCTGTGAAGACACGTTGACAGTGAGGGCAGCCCAACTGCTGTCTAATTCATGCAGGACACTTTGGGCCATTGAAGTTTTACCAGTACCCAATGGCCCAGTCAACAGCACTGGGCACTGACCCAGCACCAGAGCCTTCACCAGGAAGTTGTATCGAACTGTGTCCACTGTAGGAACCATAATCTTATAGAATGGACCTCTGCAAGAGAGGGCAGACAGAGATATACAGATGGATTGTAGCATTAAATGATATCATCTAGTGACTGGTGGAGAGTCAAAAGACAAAACATCCACACATGGACACATATGTGTGTACAACAGCGAACGTCATTTACTTACTTGGCATTGTAGCGCCAGCTCTTTGGCAGCTTGTCTTCAAAAGAAGCCCAGGTTCTTTTCTTGGTGTCCACATAGTACTCATAACACATGTCCTGAAAATGGTTGTATCAAAAGTTCAGAGACTGTTTTTGCCTGAGACATATTCCTGATGAAAGTGGCATGTAGTGTTTTCTCTCAATAGTGTCAAGCCAGTTTTGCATTTAAAATGCGTAAATCAGTCCTTCCATGATTTGCAAATGAAGCATCTGCATATCATATTGATTCACTGTAGGGTAATAGTCACGATAATGACTTCTGAAAAACTGGTTGTTGTGTTTGTCTTATGAAACAATATGGCGCAAAATGGGACTCTCTTTCTCTTTCACAAAGTCCCATGGTATCAATTTTCTCTTATGTTTATCAAGCTACCTTTTCAATATCAACTGTTGCAGAAGCTGAATTTCTGTGGTTATGGATACTGCTTAGAAAACACCTTTAACCTGTCTTTCAGTATCACAGCAGGCATAAAAATGGATAGCCCTGTTAGCCTTACTTCTAATTAGATTTTTGTTTTTTTGGAAAACATAGTCGAGCCACAGCAGTTGTAACCTACAGCTTACTTAACACTTAACACTGGTCACAGAAGAAATATAGTGACGAGTGAGAGAGAGATTGCCATTTGACTCATTTGGCTGACTTTGTATACCATAAATGTGTCAAAAATTGTTATATTCTACAAGAGACCTTGGTGGGGAAGTTGCATCCCATCTCCTTCAAGAAGGTGTCAATCCTCTTGCGTCCATCCTCGTCAACAGAAGCACAGATGGACCAGATGAGGCTGAAGATGAACCAGAGCTCCACCATCCTACCCAAGTTCTCTGTGTCCGAAGTATTCACCTTGAGTTACAGAGAGAATTACATTTTTTTACACTGGGGATGTTAAAGCAATTCAATCACTGATGACATGGGGCCATGTGTTTCTCTTAAATTTAGTAACAAGTCTTTTACAATAAATGCCATTAAAGATCTACATTTGAACTGCTGGAAAATGTTTGCAAATTGGTGGGATTACAATGTGCAGTGGAGGTTATAGTTTGTACTATAGTTGTCATACCCCATTGCTGGGTGTGGCCAAGGAGTCATAGAGGCGGCATAGAGAGGTTACTCCATTGAGCTCAGTGATGGGGATCAGCTCCTTACAGTTGCTCTTCTTAAAGTTCAGTGTGCTATCTACATACTTCTCAAACAGATGCTTTAAATGGTCCGCTTCAGCCTGTGAAGAAATTCAGCAATGGGGGATCAATGGATAGAGATTGAAGACAGAGGGTTCCACAAAATGGGCATCATTCATACATTTTTTTTTCTCTCTCTCTCTATTAAATGTAGACAGTGGTATGGCACTACCCAAATTTTTATATTACTACTGGGCTGCCAACATGCAACCAATGCTGCACCGGATGCGAGCAGATGATGATTCCCCTGCTTGGTGTCTGATGGAATCGTCATCTTGTGCTCCAGCCTCTCTCTCTGCAATTATTGCTTCATTCCCTCAAAAAAATCTGAAGCCAAGTTATCAAAACCCCAATCTGATTTTGTTGCTGTACTCTGTTTGATTGCTAGACATCTAATTTTGAGACACTGGAAATCACAACACCCACCATCACATTCATTGTGGATCAGGGATATACTAGTGTTTTCAAAACTCAAAGAGATTCAACACTTAGAGAGAGGTTCTGTACCTAAATTTGTGGCAGCCGTTCCCTCTGCATATAAAGGGCTATGACTTACAACCTCTAGACACTTTGTAAGATTACTGTACATCTACTCTGTGGCCTATGACTGAGAACTTCCTCATATAACTGCTCTGGTATGTGCTTTGATGTATATACATGAGACCCCCCATCACCCCACCCCCATTCATTTATTTATTTATCTATTCATTATTATGATTATTATGATTATTATTATTATTTATTTTGTTTTTTCTCTTCTTCTGTTTGTATGTATATGCTATTGTCGTTCATGTTAATTTCTCTCATGTCCCTATCTTGTATCTTCTATTATGTATGTGTAAAAAAAAAAAAAAAGTTATTAAAGAGTTATTATGAGCGGGTGCATTGTACCTTTGGACGCTTGTCCAGCCAGGACTGAAAAAAAGGCCGCCATCCCAGATCAGCGTACTCACTGTAGACAATCCCACAGCGAGACACTGTTGCGGGAGAGGCCATTTCCAGGTTCTCCACTTCAAACAGCAGAGACACCTATGAAAAATGATTTACATATAGGTGTTGTCACTATCACTGTACATGTTTCACAACAGTACAGAAATATAAAGCTATTATTTTTTGTTGTGTGATAATGTTGTTTATCTGGGAACATGAACAATATTTTATATACCAGATTGATGCTTTTGCAATAAACAGCACCGTTATTTAACTTAATTAATTTTGAGTCAGTATGTAGAAATAGGTAAATAATATTTAAAGTTCCTCACTCCTCAATTAAGTAAAGCACACAAACAGGGTTATTATTTGTTGGCTGTCCCATTTCTTATGTCAGCCAGCTCAATGGATCAAGCTGCCTGATTGTTCTGGCTCCTTCTCAGTTTTTAGATATTCATTCTACTCTTGTCTTTGGGCTTTGCCTTGTCAAATTAACTACACATAAAACAAAACAGCCCAGATGGTGTACTTTTAGTTGCTGCCTGAAACAAAAGACATTTACATCATTGTATTGTTCCATTTGTAGAGAGGTGAAAGTTGGCAATTCCTAGATTGCCATTGTTTTAAAACATATGAATTTCGGCTTAAAATAACCTACACATATTCCAGCATTAAAAAAGTAATTTGGATGGAAATGGGAGTTTAACTGCAATGCTTGGAATTGCTCAGATTATTGATGGCTTGATGATTTTCAGGTTTGGCTGTTTCTTACCTGTTCAGGCATAGAGATTCTCTCTCCATTGATGAGCGTGAGCACCTTGTTGTCGTCCATAACAGAGTTCATACTCTCTATCCACAGTGTGTCAACAGGCCCGTCAAACACAATCCACTTCTCATCTAGTTTCTCATCTGAGAGTAGAGGGCAGAATGAAGGTGTGACAGAAAACATACCATACCATAGTTACCGGTTTATTTTTTCATTTAAAAAAAGCTGAGAACAAATTAATTTCAGTGTTTCAATTTTTTGGTTTGAATACCATTTGCATATTTACCACAAAAGGACACAAAAAAGTCTATATAATAAAGAAGTTTGTGCAGGTAGCATTGTGTGCCAGTAAAGCAAAGTAAGACCAGTTGACTCCCAAAGCAGTGCTATGTACAGCAGTGAGCATTTTTAGTGTCAGCACCTGCACAGGCCAGTCTCATGAGGGAGGACAGCACTCCATCAGCCCATTCATTAGTGGAAAGGTCAGTTTCTCCATACAGCTCTGCCAGACTCATTGCCTTAGGGTTCAGAGGATAGTCCTGTTGTGCCAAGAAGAATGAAAAAGAGAAGAAGATAAAAAGATGACAAAACTGACTGTCACGGCTGATCATATTCACGGTCAAGGATAAGTATATTATATGTATAAGGGTGTGTACTGTGTACTAAAACCTTGGTTACACATGCTGCTTGAGTCAGTTATAAGTACAGAGAGAGAAGAAACATATATGTTAAACTGATTTTTTCCAACGTAATGTTGCTCATAATGTGCTCCTTGATTGCATGATTTACTCATGACTTTCTCTAATAAAGCTGGAGCACTTCATCACCTGAAAAATCTATCTATGTAGAACTGACTGCATGGAACACGACAACACTCAAACTTACTTGAGGATGAAACAGAAGCATTGACCAACATATCCTATATACATTGTATTGTTTTCCATCCACACCCACCTTGACCAGCTGGAAGCCAGGCTCTCCCTTGTGGTGCAGGGCAGTGAGGGCCCGCTGCAGGGTTCTCCAGGTCACGCTCTTTGCACTGCCTGTCTTGCCCACCAGCATGGAGCAGTGCCAAGAGTTTTTTGTCTCATAAAGCTGGATGACTTTGGTCATGGTGAAAGGAGTCACCTGCAAACCCCTCTGATAAAGTTCCGTCGTTATAGCTTCTTTCAACTGCAACAAGGTAACAGCAAAAGACTTGAGTCTTGAGTGATATTATAAATATGTAGAAAATTATTATATATCGACCACAATCTAACAGGGTCCAGTTGAATTATGTATACCAATAACATATTTGTGCTGGAAATGTGATGATGCATATCTGTATCATTACTAATATAAATAAAATAAATATAATATTTGTATTTGCAATCTTTATCAACACCCTCCACCAAGAGAGACAAAGATACTTATCATACTTAGATCATTATATATCAGAGCTGCAGCTGAACTGTACTTATTTGTGAATCTATGAACAGAGGAATAATCACTGAACACAATCTTATAGTCATAGTCTCAGTTAACATAACTAGATATAAAATGTAGGTATATACAAAGAATGCCAACCTCAACTGCTAACCCACCTTGCCATAGTCTGTAACAGGTGTTTCCACACCCGGGAACAAGTCCTGGATGATCCCATCAAATAGTGGAAGGTCAGTCGCGGTCAGTTTAGCCGTGTTCATGTCCTTAATAGCCATTAGCAGGATCTGAGCACAGAGATACAAAGGCACTCACTCACAATTACACTTCCTATTTAATAGATGAGTTAATTTGAGAGGCAAGGAATGTTGGTAGTCTATTCAAATGTGTGTGTGATTGTTCTCCACTGATTTGACATTATGGTGGCTTGGTTTCACATTCCATGTACACAGGTATAGATACTTCTTGCTGTGAGAGTGGCATTCTTTTGTAGTACGAAATTCCTTATATAGACCAAAACACAATGATTGCATACACTTACTGCCAGGTTAAAAAACCCTCTGCATCAGGCAATAGTTTACATGCAATTTAAATACTCTTCAGTGCTATTCACATTGAACTTCGCCCTAGGCTATGGGAGAAGTTGGCCCCTGTTTAGGGAAGCGCACTTGATAGGCCTGCCCACTGAGCAGTGTTAGCTCAGAGTTTGTAGGGTGATCCGCAGACAGTCTTCGATAAGAGGGGCAAAAGTAAACAGTAACATAACATTTTATAATGTGAACATTAGTTGCATGTTTCAATGGAAAGTTAAGCCAGGGCTGATAGAAGTGCAGTGTGAATCATATAGCCCTGGGCAAAGCTTGGGTTATTAACCTGTGTGAGAACAGGGGCTAAGATATAGTAGTATAGCAAGGTAAATTCTTAGCCCAGGGTTATTTCAAGGCATATACCACTAATTCATTCAAAATGCACATTTGTTGCTCTCATATCAAATTTATCACAACACTTTCACGTAAGTGAGTTTAACAACCTAATCTACCTGTTGGGTCACAAACTACAGAAAAGTTTTACCAGAACTAGCTGTTGATGAACTAGCCCTCAGCAAGTTCTGTGTGAGAGAGAGTGAGACAAAGACAGAGAGAAAGACCCACTTCTTCATCTGGAACTTTGGGGAAGGAGCCGCGTTTCTTTCCAGCACAACGGAGCAAGGAGATGAGAGCACGCATGCCAAAGTCATAGTGGTCCTGTTTAGATAGCTGCTGCGCTGCTAGGGAGTACAGAGTCAACACTTTCTTCGCCAGGGGCTATGAGGTCAAAGACAGAGAAAGTGTGTTAGCCAATAATGTACATTTCCCATTATTGGGCAATCATTTATGGGTCTAATATATATCCTCCATCCCTAGTGCAGTCGTGTCTGAATTTGCTTGTTTTCAGTACATTCAATGCCAATGTAAACAGATTAAAGCAAAAAGATCATGAGTGCCTCATGTGAAGCATGAACTTATTTCTTTCCCTCCTTCTACCACTTTTTCTCTTTTTAAACAAGGGTAAATCATCATTTTTATTTGATTATTATCAAAGATAAACTCAAAGTAAGAAGACGGAGCTGGCAGTAGCTGTGCTGCAGTAGCAACGCTCTCTGTGTGGATACACACAATAGTGAGATGCAGCAGTTCAGCAACACAGCTGTCATGCACTGCACTACACATGCAGGATGTGCATTTCACCCATCCAAGTGATCAAATTAGTATTCAGGTTTCTCAAAACCAGGATAAGGCCTTATCCACGTTGCAAAAAGCAGATCATCAGTGTTAAACAACATCAGTGTTTAACCCTCCCACTAAGGCCAAGACTTAACCATACTTAGATGTTTTTTTCCTCTCATCTGTTAAATTTTTGTCCAGCACATTTCCAGTACAACTTTTAATTGAGTGGTAGTACCTTGGGCGTGTTGAATCCCTCTGCAAACAACGTGATCATAGTGATTTGAGTGGAGTCTGGCACCACCATGGAGATAGGTCTGAACATGGACTTGAGGTTGTCCGGAAGCTCAGTTTGACCAGCATAACCTAGGGGGGAAAAAAAGGAGAGGGACGATGACAATTACAAACACCAAAAGGGCCAACTGTAACAGGCTTTGATGAGAAAAGTAATCTGTTGCCGGAAAATGTTTGTATTGTATTTCCATAACATCCCACTTCTGTCAAGTTATATGCTCAGTACGGTTCAATATCTGTATGTCCACCAACATATGGCGACATGAAAATCTAGTGTGTGCATTGCACATTAGCAGTGACTTACCAGGATTCATAGTGACAAAGATGCCACATGAGTCGACCAGAGGTATGTGCTGTCCTTCAAAGTGGAACTTGCACTGTCTAGCTGAGAGGGCAGACAGGATGGAAAGGATCTGCTGGGCCACTACTGACAACACCTCAACGTTAATACGGTTGAATGCATCGAAGCATCCCCATGCTCCAGTCTGTTCAGTGTGGACATAATGAAATACATACAAATTTGAAAGTCCAATTACAGAGACAAATGCAATTAAAGCAAAAAAAAAAAAATCCAACCTATCTAACTATAAAGCAAGGAATCTGTATGTCTGTCTGTTGGCTGGTCCTGGATTCCTCGCTCATTGATTGTTGTTGTAGAGCTCAAAAGGTACTAATGTAATCATCCAGATTTTAAATCATTATATCAAACATGTTGATATTATTGGGGTGGTGTTGAGCTTTTGAAGAGGCTGAAGACTGGATCTGTAAACCCCTCACATTACCAGGTCATCTGTGCCAAACAGCACATTTTGAAGGGGGACTGTACTTGGGTCTTTAACACACAGTCTTGTTGACTGTTGTTATCATCAAAAACTGTATATGGTGAACAAAGAGAGAGAGAGAGAGAGAGAGAGAGAGAGAGAGAGAGAGAGAGAGAGAGAGCGCTAGAGAGAGAGAAACCTACCACTGACTATCCCAGGAAAGGTTTAATAAAGTGTTTTTGATCTTGGCTCACATGACAGCAGTCTTTCAATGATTGTGACATAAATGCCATCTTGAATACACACCCACTCATGTATCTAGCCATATGAACAGCATATTCAGTCACAAGTAATCCTTTAAAGCAAAATGACGTTCTAGGTTGCCAAAGAGGGACCTTCTGGAAAACTCTTTGTAGCGTGAAGAAACCCAGAAACGCTGTTCTCTGAATTTGTGTCTAGATGGAAAGAGATTGAGATTTTTGGAAAAGATGATGCACGCAGTAGGGATGTCCCGATCCGTTCTGCAGGATTGGGATCTGGGCCGATATGGGCATTTTTCCACTGATTGGCGATTGGCAATTTTGAAAGTGGACCCAAGTCCGTTTTTTTTTTTTCTTTTAAACGTCAGAGCACAATTTGTGGCAGAACTAAGCATGTAATTTTACTCTGGCAAACCTGTGGATAAAATACCTGCATGATGAAAAACTTAAATTAGAAAGCGAAAGTAGTCCAACGGTGACATGTAACATCTGCAATACGACCGTTTTGCGAGGAGGAGCTACATTTAATACTATTCGTTTCGTATGATAAAATATTACAGAGAAGGTAATTAAATGAATCGCTCTGGATAAGCAGCTCATCTCTGTGGTAGAGGATCAGGGTTTTCTTAGTCATCTGGAGATTGTGAATCCCCAGTATGCCCTACGATCTCAGCATTGCATTACATTTATTCCACTTTCTAATTACAACTTGCCAGTATGTGCACTAGTTTCGTGGGTCTCATACAGCAAAGCATGTAAAACAGGCAATCGAGGAGATGCTGAACATGTGTGAAATAGACAAGCAACACGTCCACGTCATTTTACATGATAATGTAAGGAATATGAACAATAGCAGTGGATGATATGGAGGTACCAAGTGTGGGCTGCGTCTCACACACACACTTCAACTGGCTGTACGTGAGGGTCTGCTGTCACATTGCAGCGTCACAGATTCACCCGCTAACACAAGGAAGGTTCGGCCAATGTTGCAATAGCATATGCAGAATAAGAAAGAGCCATATAAAACATTTAAACAAAATAAAAAACTATCAAGGAACAGCTTGGATGCAGGTACGTTTTTTCTTAATGCAGCTGTATTATCCAGGAAAATATTAGTTAAGGCTAAGTACTGAATCAGGGGTCAGTATCTGCATTTACTAAATATCAAAGGACTCGGATTGGGATCGGGGTAAAAAAAAACCTGATCGGGACATCCCTAATCGCCAGCATAATCTCTTTTCTTTCCTACCTGTGCCAGGCCAGAGAACATGCGTCCTATGGATTTGTAGTCCAGTCTTTCAGAGCAGTTGACTACAATGACATGCATGCCTAGAGCTTTGCCCAAGTCCTTCACTGTCTCTGTCTTCCCAGTACCAGCTGGGCCTTTAGGACAGCCCCCACGACAGAGATGGAGCGCTGTGGTCAGGGTCATGTAACACCTGAATGGAGTCAAACATGCTCATTTACTGTACAGAGAATACATGTAGAAAGGAAAAATCATCATGGAAATAGAAATATGATCTTGTTGGTGCACTAATTGACTGAGCGACAGATTGTGACCTGTCAGTAAGTGGAGTGATAACGAGGCGTCCAGAGTTGCCCAGGTACTCATAGCCATAAGTGAAACATGCGTTGGTCTGTCGGACTATGCAATCATCCTAATGAAAAAAGAAACAAAAAAAACAGATTAGATCAGTAAACTGAGTGGGGAGAGTGAGAAATGCTGATATTTGCAAAAAAAAATGCAGAATAGAGGGTATATGTATGAGTATGAATATCATACTGAATCATTAGAAGTTATATACCTATACACATGCGTTCTATTACAGGTTTGTCTTTAGCTTTGTAGCCAGATGTAATTAAATATTATTCCGGGGATAATTCTCATGGGGGGAGGGGAATGAGATGGATTCCACCCTCATTATACTAACCACATAAGGGAAAATATCGACAAAAAACAGTCACTAAAATATGTTTATGCTGAAATTATGCCTTTATAAAAGTTGTCTCATGTGCTCTCCTTTTTTTCATACCTGTTTCCTCAATGCTGTTGTAGCTTGACTATCAGAACATACCTTCTCTGAGTATAGTCTCAGCTGGCAGAGCCACTCGAAAGCACTGGCATCATTGCAGCCTCCCTTAACCAGCTTCTCAATGACATCCCGAGCATGAACCTCCACCGTGATCAGTGCTATGAGCTTCAGGCGCTGAACTTTGGACAGTTTGCCATGGATGATCTCTGAATAGCACTGAAGCATGGAGACCTTAGAAAAAAAGACAGTGTTAGCAAAAGAGCTATTAATTAAAACGTAACTTTTTCTATGATTTTCGCCCTTTACCACATAAATGGTGTTGTAGGCTGCCGAAGAAGGACCTTCTGGAAAACTCTTTGTGGTGTGAAGAAACCCAGAAACGCTGTTCTCTGTGTTTATGTTTGGATGGACAGAGATTGTGATTTTTGGAAAAGTTGATGCACACACTAGGGATGTCACAATCTGTTCTGCAGGATAGTAGTCCGTAGTTTCGTAAGGGGGTAACAAAAGAGCTGCATTTAATACTACTCGTCTGGTACAATAAAATATTACAGAGAATGTAATTAAATTAATTGCTCTGGATAACCAGCTCATCTCCGTGGTAGAGGATCAGGGTTTTCTTAGTCATCTGGAATTTTTGAATCCCTGGTATGCCCTACGATCTCGGCATTACATTACATTTATTCCACTCTCTAGTTACAACTTGCCGGTATGTGCACTAGTTTCGTGAAAATATTAGTTAAGGCTAAGTATCGGATCAAGAATCGGTATCTGTGGATATTAAATATTAAAGGACTCAGATCAGGATCAGGGTAAAAAAAACCTGATTGTGACATCCCTAGCACACACCAATACCTTTAGGTTATTTGCATAACCCTGGTTCTCCAAGTAGCATGAGTGAGTGTGTCACCAAGGGTAACGCCCCTGCATGCCCTCAACAGAAGCTCTTTATTACATTCTGCCATGCCACAGGCTGGCCCTGATGACGTGAATGTCGCAGGGCCAACCGCCCTTCCCTATTTAAGGGGCCGACATGCTGTCATTCATCATTCAAAATATTTAGCTCACCTCTTCCTTGCTTCACACCAGCAAGGAGGGTGGTCTGGTGAGATACTCACTCATGCTACTTAGAGAACCGGGGTTATGCAAATAACCTAAAGTTCTCTTTCATACCATTCATTTCATGTCTCACTATGGGATATACTGACTCCCAGATTGCTTTAAAGCCTATGACCAGAACCAGCACTAACAGTGAATTTATTCTTGTGAATAACCATTGTCACCAGATACCCCTACACTCACGTCCAGGCTGTAGAAACGAGCAAAGGACAGAGGTGAAGACCAGCTGGCTGCAGCACAAATCCTGAATTGAGACTGTGTGACCGTTAAAACTGACATGGCAAGCTGTAATACCTGCCAAATACACCTTTAAGGTAGAAAACGCTCTGTCCTTTTCGTTTTTCTCTGCAAAACGACAAGAATGTCGATACAAAGCACTGAAAACAAATGACATTATCAGGCCTGCACCAATCCTCAAACACTCGCCACTTGCAGTCATAGAGACCTAGTGGATGGGGCTCTTGCACTCTGGATTGTATCGATTAAATTCTGAGGAAGCCCTACAGCTGTCAGATCGGACCTTTCAGTCTGCAGTGCCTGTGATGCAGTGGATCTATACCATGTGAGACCACCCAACACTGAAATCACCTCATATATAGACGGCCCAGTGGGACGACCACTAGCGCCGACGCCATCAGCCCCATTAGCCTCTGACGATCCGTTGGTATTTGTGGCGAATCCATAGTTAGCTAAATACAGGTGCGCTAGTTTATTAGCCTTGTTTGCTGAGTCTCGTAAACAGCTGCAGGCAGCTATGTACTATTAGCTTTATGCGTGCACCTTGCTGTGAAGCAGGGGTGTGATATAAAGCACAGTATTGCTACTGTTTGACTAGCAAATCTGGGAAAAATATTTATATTTTTCTCTCTTTATTACAGGAAAACAGTGCTGTTGCTCTGTGTGGTTTGTGTAAATGTTAGCTTAAAAGACTTGGGTATTGCTACGTAGCCAATCGAGAGTATGAGTACTCTCTGTAGCTCTTTTGCTAGCGCCAAGTATTTATACTCTAACCCCCAGCCCGATGCAGTTAACTAGAATTGTTTCTAGATGGCTGCCAAGTTTGAGCTGCCCTACAGACAGAACAGTGACCAAGAGCCAAGCATTTGGCGACGGAGTTGGTTGCTCGCGTCTTTGAACAGTTAAGCTAGGCTCCAAGTTGTTCAGTTGTGGGCTTTGCTTCTGTGAAGCGAGAAGAGGTTTTTGAATGATGAATGACAGCATGTTGGCCCCTTAAATAGGGAAGGGTGGGTGGCCCTACAACATTCTTGTTATCAGGGCCAGCCTATGGGCTGGCGTAGTAGTAGTTAGACGTGTAACGAATGCTATGAAAGATAACCGCTTCTTAATTGGGCCTATCAGTGTATGAAGTATCATAGGCCATTGTGAACGTAGCTTTTGTGTAATGTATTTGTCCCCAGACAATGGAACGGTGGCGCAGCGCTGCTATACTGCTAGCTCAGCGCCACTATACTAATTTTCAATGTTAACCGCTTTGTAGCGGGTGAGGGTGACGAGCGAGCGTCCGTCCATCTGTCCCTCCCGCCTGACGATAGCGACCAACTTTGGCCACTCCGTCCGATGATTGCGACCATCTCCCCCCCCCCGCCCCCTGCCGTCAGATGATAGCGGCGCACCATCATCCCCGGGGGGGAAGACGGTGTGCTGCTACACTGAAATACATTTATGATAAAGAAAGACAAATTGACCACTGACAATGTTTGCAGACAAAATAAGATTATCCAGGAAGATTTAGTGCAGTCACTTTTTTGTCTGTGTTGGATTGGACAGAGATTAAATTAATCTGAAATAGTGGGAAAACACTTGTGGAGACTGCTTCTTGTGCTCAAACTTTATTTCCTGAAATACCTGTGTGCATTGCTGTATTAGAAACACAAAAAGTCTAGTGAAATGATAAATAGTCCATCAAACCTGTTTCTTCTTCATGGACTTAAGAGAAGACTCAGCTCTTTCCTTGCTGGAATTGAGAGAATGAGTAACATCACTGGTCCACTGGATCTGACTGGCTGTGATTAGTGTCTAAAACAGAGGGAATGCACACTTAAGGAAAACTGAATCCGTTAGTTTAAGAACTGTGCAACTTTATTTTCAAGCAATACAGCTTGTGTACCTTAAAGCAAAATATTACCACAACAATCAATGACCTGGATGGAGATAAATGTTTAGTTGAGTTGATATTTGTAAAAATAATAATTGCGATTACACACTGGTTTTTAAATTGGGAAATCGATTTGCACTGCCTTGACACAGAGCTAGTTTCCCATGACCAATACTGAGTGCTAATGCAGAATAGGCAAATAAAAAGTGAAAAGCCAAAGACAATTTTACCTGTCCTGGCCACGCTTTGACCCATTTGTCTCTCTGTCCTGATGTTTTCTTCAGAGCAGAAAGGCAATTTTTCAGCTGTGTCTTTAATGTATCACGCATGTTCTCCTCAACATCACACAGCCAAACCTACATACACAAGATAAATTGGTGCTTACATTTGCCATCATTACTCAGCCTTGCTAGTACTATCATGACTACACTAAGTTTAATCAACAGTCTTATAGTCATGACCATTATCATAATCATTACTGCTGTACCTCCACAGATCTGTCAAGCATCACTTGTTCGTTGAAATCAATATACTCCCCATCAGCAGAGAACATCCCAAGAGCGATTGGCATAGTGACCACCTACAGAAGACACAAATACACAGTGACAGCTTACTGTATGTACTGGTCGATCCCATTCTTAATACAGTGTTTTGAGCTCCATAATTTAAGGCCAATCCATACTGAATGTTTCATATAGAGTCAAGCAATAAATTTAGCAAAATATGACCTAATTGCTGTTGCATTCACAAGCTTTTGGAGATAATATGCTGACATCTAAGATTATTAAAAAGTAATAAATACTAGTCACTAAGCACAAGGTTCAGTTTGAAAAGGTGTTTCTGTAGCATGTAAAGTGGTTCCATACTATCAAATAAGCATGTACCAGCGGATTTCATACCTTATTATGTCTTGTTTGGGGATACTGACAAGTTAAAAAAAAACTAATTGTTTATTACAAATGTACCATCACTGAGCAACACATTGAAGTGTAATGATCGTACCTACTAATATATCTACTAATATCTGGATCTTTTAGTTTTGCCCTGAATCCTGATCAAACTCTGATCTGAAATCTACTTCAAAAATACTTTTTATTTTGATTCCCTACTTACACACAGGGCAAATTGTAAGACTACATTGACACAAATATTATTATTCTGTTGTCAGTCAGGACAGTTCCAAAAATGCGTTGGATGTATCACCTCCCTGCCACGGAAACTCAACAATTTTCTTTATTTCTTTCTTCTTTGATTTTAATTCCTTACCTTTTTGAAACCTACTGTTATTTTAAACAGGCCTTTCCCCCTTATTGCTCCCCAACAGACACACTAGAATCCCACATACAGTTTGCCATCGAATTTCTTTTTTTTGTCTTTCCTCAAAGTATTAATTATGTCATGTTTCCCAGTGTACCAAGTCATGTCTTGTTTGGTCTCGCTTGTTACATCTTACTTCACTAAATAAAGGCAAAAATTATATTCTATATTTTGTGTCGTATTACACCCACAACGTAGAAGACTGTTAGAGTGTAAGAATGTCAAGTAAAGAAACCCCAGTTATGTAAAACTGTAATATTTAATAATCTAATCTTGACTAAATAGGCTTTTTCTCAGTAATAGTGTAGCCACTGGCCCCTGAGTGTATGTGTGCCTGTGATTCCCTGCCTCCTCAATGCGCAGGCTCTTGATGTTGTCAAAACACTTCTTCAGGTGAGGCTGCATGACTTTGGGGTTCTTTGACTGCCCTAGGATCTCCACCAAATCATCATTGGACAGGAAGCAGAATCTTGAGAAGATCTGCCTCTTGGTCTCCAGGTATATGTCGAGTGCCCTCTGGATCTCTTCCAGCTTGGTGCTCATATGTGCAAGCTCCTCCAGCAAGCCTAAAAGGGGGAGAGGATTTGTGGTGATAAATAACATATAACAAAATCTATTTTATTTATAAATAAGAGTCAGCATCTGAGATGAAGGACATGGATTTAACACAGTTCAAAACGGCTCCAGACCCATCACAGTATAACTAGAAGAAAATAACATTATAAAACACAATACAAATTCAAGACTAATATAGAGGTAGAGGTAAGAACTTTAGCCCGAGCCCGAGCCCGAGCCCGACCCGGCCCGAAATTCGGGTCGGGTCGGGCCTAAAATGTCAATCATTACGTTCGGGTCGGGTCGGGCTCGGGCTTCTCTCTCGCTGACTTTTTTTTAAAATAAATATATGTTTATAAAAATGTATACTAAAACGATGTGTGGACACTAAACTAAGGAATACTTATTGTAAATAAATAATTTGGATAAAACAGAGAAGGCGGCGCTGTAAGGTAATTGCTATATAACTACTACTAAACAGGAGGCGCAGAGCAAGAGCACGCTTTGCGCACGGCTTTGCGGACATTTCGTGAACGTAATCTTGAAATTTCGGGTTTGCTTCGGGCTCGGGCCTGCAAATCAAGTTAATTGGTCGGGCTCGGGCTGGGTCGGGCTTTAATGCCTGCGGGCCTGGGTCGGGTCGGGCTGGATTTTTTAGGCCCGATCTTACCTCTATATAGAGGCCCCGAATACACACTATTTGAATATACAATTTTGAAAGTACATTCTTTGTTTCTATGCCGTCTCGAAAGTGTGACTCCAAGAATGGTTATTTAAAAAAAAAAATCTTTAAACTGGCAAGAAAACTTTGTGCTTTAAATTATCATTCTAAAAACATAAACAGTAAACACCAATTGCACAGTGTAATAGTTGTAAAATAATAATAATAATAATTACATCACCATCCACAAATTTTATTCCCAACAGAACTTGGTCTCACTTTGCTATTTGGCCTGCCACCTGGTTGCAATTTTTTTGTAAAAATGGAGGTCACACTACAGCGCAAGGAAAAGACATCTACGCAAACAAAAGAGGGAGAGGCATTGTTTTTCCTGGTCACTATCCCCAAGTAACCATGGAACAAAAAAAAAGAATCCTGCTGATGAAGGCGGAGAAGAAAGTGAAGAGGCAGCGGATAGAAACTGAAGTAAAACAAGAGTGAACGTACGGACATTCACTGGATGGAGAGCACTAGTGTTTCGTCTAAGTGTGTGTGTTTCCTCTTACTAGTTGGACTTGAGATTGTGATGCCTTTCATCACAATGACATCTGGGCTTCTAGATCAAATTGAAATATTTATTGCTTTTTTTTGTTTTGGACAGTGGCTCAGACAAGACTGCAGTACAACAGGGAAATGCCATGTCTCTTTCTGCTTTAAATACATATACAATATACATATATGTATATATGTACAAGTATACAGTATGTACATACTTGGGTGGTGTGTTCCCTGCAAAGCGTTGTTATCCTTCTGGAGTCGGCCCATGGTGGCCTTCCAACTAGAACTAGTATCTTCAAACTCTTTGCACTCATGAGGCAGCTGCTCACAGATATCCTTATCTTGAAAAATGTTCTGGAGCAATGAAAAAAAAAGAAAAAATGGAGTGTTACAGAACAAGACTGCAGTTCTGATCCTACTTTTATCTGTTTACTTGCGCTCTACACAAGTAAATGTGTGTCAAGTCTATTTTTCTCTTTTTTACACAGTGACTACAGTCATTGTTTACATTCTTTAACACATTGCAATCTTAAAACCAGTGTGCATGTAATACTGACTTGCATCCCTTAGAGCTAATGAATGCCTGTGCTTGTTCATGTCCATTCTAAAACTTGAAAAATAATAAATACTTGATAAAAATAACAAAACAAAATTTTTAAAAATGGATAACTGGAAAAGCAGCTGCAATCCCTCCTATGCAGAGATGATTTTGTTGGAAATGAGAACTGTCTGTCAGTGAAACATGAATAAAATGCAATAAAATAAAACAACTGTTGCTGCTCTGCACTGTTACGCTGAAAAGCAACAATATAGCCAACAGGGGGTGCCATACTGTGCATGTAATGTGACAGAATCAGAAACAACTAAACTACATGTTTACTGAAAAGAACCATAACCATCATAAAAACACCACAACACATAATAAATGTACACTGTGAATGATGACTCACAGAAAATGATGAAGCCAACCATAAAGCAATGAATACTCATGTATTAAAACAACATATAATAATGAATCCTATGAGATAGTAAAGTATATGACAGTGTTTCCTGTACCTTCAAAGAAATCCACTGATGCTGCAGACTGAGGATCATCTCGATGACTTCCCGCACCTCGGACAGCTGACGTTCCCAACAATCTACCTCCTGCTCAAAGGCTTTGACAAACCGAGATGCCTTCATTGTGGACAGAATAACCTGGTTGTCCTCCAGGGCCTGGAAAACTTCTTCTGTACTCCTGAGAGACAGGGAGGGAGAATGAAACTTGACTGCTGATGATCGCTTATAATGGTTTTCAGAGCAGAAAAAGTAGCGAAAGAATCTGTTTATAAAGTAAACCAGCAGTTTTGTGTAACTCAGTGTACAGTACCAGTTTTTGAGGCTGTATTTATTGTTCCATTTATTGACTGCATAAAATTTAAGTGTCAGTAGCCCTCTTATTGGTTAATATTAGCTGACTGAATATGATAAAGGCAGACCATTTATGGTAAAGTCTTTCTCAAACCCTCAACCCAAAAGCTTACTCACCTAAGCCAGTAGTGGCCTTTAGCTTCATATGGCACTATGTCCAGGAATGTTTCTGCCCATGTCGTCGTCATTCCCTCCAGACCCTTAAATATCCAACACAAAAAGTATTGTCAACAGAAATACACATCAGAGGTGGCAAAATTAGTGGGTGGCATTTCTACTCTATTATTTTTCCACAAGCTAATTATGATAAATTCACATGACTAGATAATGGCCTGAAGCTATAAATCTTAGCTTTGAATTCTACAGCTTGCATAGACCTGAGATGGAGAGCGCTTTATAAATTTACAAAATGAGAGCATTTTTTTTCACCCTACACAGTATGAACTGAACATGAACAAATATGCCAACTTCTTGGGCGAGACCGTGGTTAAAATGAATGGAAACTACAAAAATGCAAACTGAGCATCAGTCTAGACAAGAAGAAGAAACTCAACCTTTTCAATGGAGAGTTCATTGCTGGCTGCTCCCGAGATCTCACAGATCTTCCCAGCATATTTGTCGAGGCCCAGAAATATGATCTTCTCCAGGGTGAATTCACTGCTGGTTGGGTCAAAATAGCAAGACAGCTCTTCATAGATCTGCATCCAGTGCCTGAAAGAAAGGTGGAATTAATCAAAAAATAAATTAATTAACTCATTTTCATCCTTTCTCAGGTGAGTTCAATGTGTTTTGAAATTAAGGCAGATGTGTCCATCTGTCACTCAGTCATTGATCAGTCTTCAGATCAGAGATCAGAGTTTGAAAAAGGGTTAGACTTAAGTAAAAGATATCAAAAAGCTCTCAAAATAGATGAGAAACGGGAGATGGCTCATGCCTTAGCACGCTTCTGATTAATTTAATATAATTTAATTTAACCTCATATGTTGTTTGTACAGATTTGAATTCAAACCTGACCTTCTTACTGTGCACTCAAGGGCATAAATGTCTTTCTTATTGAATGTGGCAACAGGGACGGACATTTGCACTTTGCACATTTGACAAATTGTCTCCTGTTTTTGCTGTACTGTTATGTGCAGTGTCCTCGAGTGCTTTGAAAGGTGCCTTTAAATAAAATGCATTATTATTATTATTATTATTATTATTATTATTATTATTATTATTAATTGAGCTAATGACATTGTGAGCTAATGACACATCTAGGTGACGGGTCAGACTAAGAGCGGTTCCAAAGCCCCTGATGAAGAAGATTACAACAAGGAAGTTCACATCACCCGGAATGGCATCAGCGGGGCCCCACCCTGGAGCCAGGCCTGGGGTTGGGGCAAGCACCTGGTGGCCAGGTCTTTGCCCACGGAACCCAGCTGGGCGCAGCCTGAACGAGCGTCATGGGCCCGCCCTCCAGTAGGCTCACCACCTGCTGGAGGGTTCAGAAGGGGCCGGTGCTGTGTGATTTGGGTGGCAATCATGGGGGTGGGTCCTGACAACCATGTGCACATGGTACCAGGACACCCTAGGCCGGAGGACAATGATCAACTTTGTAGTCGTGTCACCTGACCTGCAACCAAATGTCTTGGACACTCGGGTGAAGAGAGGGGCTGAGCTGTCAAGTGATCATCACCTGGTGGTGAGTTGGATCCGCTGGCAGGGGAGGAAGCTAGACAGACTTGGCAGACCCAAACATATTCTGAGGGTTTGCTGGGAATGTCTGGTGGAACCTTCTGTCGGCGAGGTCTTCAACTCCCACCTTCAGGAGAGCTCTGACCAGATTCCGAGGGAGGCTGGGGACATTGAGTCAGAATGGACCATGCTCTCCACTGTGGCCATAAGGTCTCCGTTGCCTGTTGTGGCGGCAATCCCTGGTGGACACTGGAAGTAAGTGATGCTGTCAAGCTGAAGGAGTCCTATCAAGCCTGGCTGGCTTGGGGGACTCCTGAAGCAACTGACGGGTACCGGCAGGCCAAGCGCGTAGCAGCACGGGCGGTCGCGGAAGCAAAAACTCGGGTCTGGGAAAAGTTCCGGGAGGCCATGGAGGAAGACTGCCAGTCAGCCTCAAGTAAATTCTGGCAAACCATCCAGCACCTCAGGAAGGGGAGGCAGTCCTCCACCAACATTGTTTACAGTGGAGGTGGAGAGCTGTTGACCTCAACTGGGGACATCGACGGTGGAAGGAATACTTTGAGGATCTCCTCAATCCCACTGACACGCCTTCCATAGAGGAAGCAGAGGCTGGGGACTCAGAGGTTGATTCATCCATCACTCAAGCTGAAGTCACTGAGGTAGTTTGGAAGCTCAGAGTGGCAGGGAAGAGGGTGGATGAGATCTGCCCTGAGTACCTCAAATCTCTGGATGTTGTGGGGCTGTCTTGGCTGATACGTCTCTGCAGCATAGCCTGACACTCGGGGACAGTGACCCTGGACTGGCAGACCGGGATGGTGGTCCCTCTATTCAAAAAGGGGGACCGGAGAATGAGTTCCAACTATCGGGGGATCACACTCCTCAGCCTCCCTGGGAAAGTCTACTCCAGGCTACTGGAGAGGAGAATTCGGCCGATAGTTGAACCTCGGATTCAGGAGGAACAATGCATTTTTTTTGTCCTGGCCATAGAACACTGGACCAGCTCTATACCCTCCGCAGGGTGCTTGAGGGTTCGTGGGAGTTTGCCCAACCAGTCCACATATTCTTTTTGGACTTGGAGAAGGCATTCGACCATGTCCCTTGTGGCATTCTGTGGGTGCTTCAGGAGTAGGATGTCAGAGGCCTAGGGGGTCTGGTTCGGGAGCCACCAGATTTCATCTCTGCTTTTCACAGATGATGTTGTCTTGTTGGCTCCCTCGAGCCAGGACCTCCAGCATGTCCTGAAGATGGTAGAAGATGGATAGATGGATGGATGGATGGACCTTGGAAAAAAAGCAGCAGAACAGGCTCCCAGAAGAACTGACTGGACTAACCATAGTAATAAGCTTAGTCTGCTGTGTGTGTTTGAACATGCTTTATGTTCATCCTTTAAGTCAAACCTGTATTACCAAAAAAAGTGTGCATATCATGTATCCCATTAAAACTGTTCTCTTTTCCGTCAGGACATTAAAACATTAACCACTTTTTTTAACCATTTGACAGGTATTCACGTCTCTGCCATGTCTTGTACATTGTGCCTATTACAAGACAGTAGTTGCAAGATATACTGACAAGGCAAAAACATGTAGATACTTTATTTTTAGTCAGTACCTGTCTCTTATGGCTGGGTTCCTCAGATCAGCGATGAGAGGGATGATCTGCTTGAACTGATCAATCTTGTTCTTGGAGAAATCTACTATTTCCCAGTTCTTATCCTGCAATCAAGAAATATAAGATCCTTGCTATTTGTGTCATGTAAATGGGAGAGCAACTGAGGGATCCAAATTCGGGGGGGGGCTGTGACTTTGTGTTCTTTCTACAAAGACCATCACTGAGTTACAGCTTCTGAATATACAATATGGACCGAACTGATTGTTTTGCAATCTTTCTACAATATATTTAAATAAAAATCACAAAGCTTACACTGGTAAAATAATAAAGTTTGTGGCAGGATGCCAAAATTTGCAAAATCTGATTCTGTGTGGCAGAACTGACCTTTAGATCTCTGTGGAGTTCAACGATTTTTTTGAACATGTCCTGCACTGCCCTCTCCATGCCCTCTGTCTGTAATGTGGCAAACTGACCACCCTTCCAGACATCCCAGTTGGCATTCCAGTTCTGTGTAATCTCCCAGACCTGCTGCAGGTGGTCTATGTCCTGTGCAAAACATACAGGCACAAACAGTTTTAATAAATGCACCTTGCATTACTCTAGCATCTGCAAGAAAAAATATATCTTTAAAATATCTCAAATTTTAGGTAAACTTGAGATGGACTCTGCATCTTGTGTCCTGTTAATTTCCTACCACTTAAATCATTACGTAGAATGAAATTAATGTTGTTATGATACCAGATTCTCACTTCAGGATTATCATGGCCTTAAGGATTCATCATAATGATGTTATCACCAATAACATAAAAAAAAAAAATGATATGCATCAAATACGTTTTTACGTCAAATTCATTTTCTGGCAAATTAATTACACTCAAAAGTCTAGGGGGTTAGAGGGAGTGTTCATAGCCAAATCTGCACAAAAGTATACAAAAAGTACAATTATACTGATAACATTACTCTGTTTAAGGCATGACAAGCTGATTTAAGTGCAGATGTATTATAACACAGTATCAATGTTTATTTTTTTTTATATCACATTTATTTTCACTATCAATATATTGTGAAAAATTCCCACAAAAGCTTATAACCTGCTTCTATAAGCTACAGACGTTGAGCCAGTTCCTCACAAACACAGTTCCCTCAGTAACCTTCTCTAGGTTATGCTGAGTCTGCATATGATTAGGACATTGCAACAGTATGTTAGGACTATGAACATAGTTTTGTGTAAGACCTTCTCCAGCATCTGGATGGTTTTGGATGGTGTCCATTCTATTTTGAAGAATTCCAGCCCCTGAAGGATGGTACACTCTTCCTGTTTTAGAGCCTCCAGTTGCATGCGATGGCCTGCGATTTCTTCTAAGGCATAGGAAGTGCTCAGATGACTGGAAAATGGACCTGGATATGCACATACAGAAATGCAAGGAAATACACACATAAGTGAAAAAGCAATCACCCAAACCATGCTTTTGTAATATATATAGGAAAAAGACCATACTAACAAAACCAAAACACAGGTCATCTCACCCAACACACTCAGTTTGGTATTAGGGGAGCAACAATTACAGGAAGTTTACAATGTCACAGTTTTGTATCCTTGAATGCTCAGCTACACAGTGGGTCTATTCTCACTCTTAAAAAGAAACATTATGGTACATTATTTTTCCATAAACAGCAGCTGTAATGACAATTGCTGGTGCAACTGGCAGACAGCAGGAAGAACAAAGACACACATGGTCACCAGCTTAAAATGCAACAACATCTCTGAATGCTCAGTAATGCTCAGTAAAGGAAAATAAAATGACCATTCAATGTGATAGAAGAAAGACAGTAGCATCCAAACAGAACAGAAGGGAAAAAATAAAACGGGCGGACAGGAGGTGGAGAGGAGTAAGGAATGACGGTGGAGCATGAAATAACTTAAGGGAGCAGCAATGTAGTCAGAAATCAGTGTGCGGTGCACAGACCACAGTGATTAAACACTTGGTGTTAATGAGTGTTACAGAGAAGCTATGAGTGACCTGTTTTACTGAAGTCTGTAAAAGCGATGTGGCTCTTCTTCTTGAGCTCCTTAGCCGAAAGGATGAAGCTGTCCTTAAACTTCACCTTCTGTTTCTGCAGCATGATGTCACTGTCAAACAACAGCTGTTGGAACCACACCCACCTCTCATTCAGCATCTCACGCATTTTTTGCACCTATGGGTGAATCAAGTAGCACGTTTGGAACATAGTTTATGCATTCATGTGCAGACACACAGCACCCAGGACTACAAGAAGATATGACAGGTATTTTATTTTTAGAAATAACAATTTCAAAAACTAAACACTCAATGATAATAATTAACAATACAGAATCCTTGTTATTAATGTTTGTTATAAACTGTGAATATACCACAGTCACAGTACAGATTGAATATAAGCAGTCCTGTCCAAGTTTCCGCTTGGCTGTATATTCGTATGTGTTTATGCATGAGTGAGGTACTTACATCCTGTTCCACATCAATGTCATATTTGTCCAGGACAGCAAACTGATCATGGATGAGAGGAATCAGAGCTTTTGTCCTAGGCAAATCACCCTGGAGAGTCTCTAAGAGTTTCAGGCTCTCACCAAGCTCCGCCAGTGTCTGGGGGTGTGGTTTCAGCCTAAACACACACATATAAACAAAACAACATGTCACACAAGCTTTGTCAGAATGCGTATCTCAAGTTAAAAAGCTTCTCCCTGTCTCTTCCCATCTCTTCTTACCCTAATGACCAAGAGATAGGATCATTTCTTCCTCATACCTGAATTCACCATGTTGTCACTATTTCATAAAAATAGACACGGTGTCATGATTTGGATTTTGTGTTTTCTGTACTCCATTCCTTGTTTGGTGTCTTAGGTGTTCTCAGAGCTAGTTTGCAGAGGCTGAGTGTGGCCCCCCTGGATGGCTACAGCTCCTGCCTCTCACACACCTGCAGCAGACATCTGATCATCAACACCTGTGGTATATGGCTACCCTGCTAGTGCTTCTATTTGTGACTCTTTGCTCATTCGAATTCTTGTGCTACGATCAGACTAATTTTTTTCTTTCCCCATCTTCACCAGAGCCCATGCGAACTTCATACTCCAGCGCCACAGCCACCCTGCCACCGAGCCTCTTGCACCTATGCCACCTGCCTTAATCCTACTGTGGATTCTTCTGTGCCTCCAACTAAGCCTCAGCCTGCATCATTATGAGCCCCAGCGACTCGGCCTGCTGAACTACTAGCCTTAGCTTCCCTCCATTGCCCACTGCCTAAATTCCTTTCAACCTTTTCCCTGTCTTGATGTCCACTTTTGGGTCTGACTTTCAAACCATCTACAAACCTTAAGACATGGACCCAGATGAAAACAAGAGCTTCATGGTGGAGGTAATAAACCTTCAGCTGTAAAACTTCACCTTTAAAATAAAGTTCCTTTGAGGTTTCCAATGCTTTATGAGATTAATGTGCCTACCATAAACTTTGTTTTGAGTCCCTCTGTCTGTAATAAACATGTACAAATTCAGCCCAAAATAAAGTCATTTCACTTGATTCCCCACCTATCGCCATTGTCTTCCATTGAGGCATGAAGTTCTTTTAGACGGGTGCTGGCTATGTGGCTGAGCAGCTGAGTTAACTTGGTCTGCCAGTCACTGCAGTGCTGCACCAAGGAGGACTTGAGTTTTGAACAGTCCAGCATGACAAAGCCAATGTTCAGTAGCGTCTCTTCAAGTTGAACACTGTTGACCTTTTCTGTGTACCTGGAGGGTAAATCAGAGAATGGACAGAACACAAGAACAGAGGAGAGAGATGAATACTTCTGCATGCTTCATCTTGGTAAACAATAGATTTTAGAAATCGTCTACAGACAGAATACAGCTAAATTATACTTGAACAATGGATGTGGATGTTTAGAAATAAGTTTATTGTGCTACAGTGCCTGTGTATATCTGCATCAAAAGTCGTGACTGGTGGGTTTAGTCTCTGGTAACGTTGTATAAAGGAGTCCTTGTTGATCTCCCAGATATCTCTGTATTTGTCCCAGTTCTTTAGTGAGGCCTGCAGGTGGCTGACATTGGCTGTCATCCCTGTGGAAAGAGCAGCCTGAATCTTCCGTATCTCCTCATCTTGCTCTGAAGGATCAAAAAGGACCAAGGTGATAACAGGGACAAAGAGTAGAAGCTCAGACAGACAGACATGGTCACATCTACAACTGCTTATCAACATTGTCTGCATTGTATCCAACATCGTAATTTACAAGAATTTCATATACAAATGAGGTCCACATTTGCTCAGCACCCAGTATCAACAGTTCAGATGTGAACACTAGCAGTCTCTCTCAAAAAATGGAAAACAAGATTACCAAAAAAAAGCATGCTCAATAAAATAAAAGACACATTCACAAAAAACATTTTTCTAACCTATACTGATGTGTATGGGATTCCCCTGTGGCTGTTTGCCAGGGAGAAGTTCAGCCAGTCGTTTAAATTCTGAGACGGTGTTGATGAGCTGAGGCAAAATGTTCACAATCTCAGCAAGCTTTGCAAGAGTGGGGGAGAACTCAACCTGTCAAAACAGTGACACATACACATATTCACACAAACATACCGACACTCAGCTTGACACAAGGCGGGGAGTAGAACTTAAACTAGCAGCACAATGACAGGATGTATCTGAGTAAGAATAAGTAAGACTAAGTCAGTGTATGTGGACAAAACCCAACATATGCAGACATATTTGAACATTGTATAAACAAATCCCGATCATGTTACTGAGAGGGTTGCTGGTACCTTTGGTGTGGCTTGAGGAGTAGCCCGGTGCAGTGTTACCAGGACTTTGAACAAGGGATTGGGTGATTGGGTGGTTTTGCTGTCTCCATTAATTGCCATGGAGAGTTTCATCATGGAGTTCTTGATGTTGATCCTTAGAGCTTTCTCCACCAAATGGTCTACCTGTTCTGTGAAGGTCACCCAGTGCTCCTGGACCTTTAACACCATAGTAAAAAAGTACACATGAAAAGACGATGCAAATTTTGGCTGTGCCTATTTATTTAAGATCATAGGGCTTAGTAAATCTGGCTTTCAATAAGAAAAGAAAGAGTCATACAATCTTTGCTGTCTTGCTTGTGCAAGCAGTAGTTAGTAAAGTTTGAATCCAGACATTTTCAATCTTTTCCATTTTTTGACCACTGGTTAAACAACTTATGTGGGTCAAAACCTTTCTATTGTAACCAGCAATTTTTGGACTACTTTTAACTTCATCTCCAGGAAAGAACTGAATTATTATGCACTTAACAGTTGCACCTGAAAAGTCTTGCTTCTCTATCTTCTAAGCTTCTGGCTCATCCTTGCATACTTACAGTATATAACACAAAGTAGGGCTGCACGAAATGGTTAACATGATAAGATGAAATATTAATAGGAATAATCATTTTTGTGTCATAATCTTAATTTTCACCAGAAAAAAGTTCAATCATAACATGTTTGACATTTCTTGACACATTTTACTTTCATCAAAAGATTGTAACCCCTTGTAATTTGGATATTGCACTAAGCCAAGCTGTGATTTATCATTGAATTGTGCAGCTCTATCACAAAGTAAGTCTAAAATAAAAAATCACAACTTTCTGTAAATGAAGGCACATTTCTGATGGAATGCTGCCACTGAATGAATGAAAAGCAGCACAGACCTCAGGTCCGTCGTTAGCGAAGGTTTTGTGAATGTGGGTCATGATGTCAGAAATATCCTGGTGTGCTGAGCGCAGTATTTTGAGTTGGCTCTGCTGGTGAGCCTTTTGGTAATCATCAAACTCCAGGTTCCTAAGAATTACAGCAGGAGAAATGTCCAAGATGCAACCAACAAAGGAAACCAGTTAAGGTGCAATTAAGATACAGTACAGCCAGTATTTATCGCCTTTTACAATGACAATAAGTGATGCTTGCTGTTGACTTCTGTTGGTTTTCTACTCATTTACGCTACATCTGAACAGAAAGAAAGTAGATTTCAAAGAGGCACTTGGCATTATTTTATGTATTTACTGTATCAGGCGTCCTATGTAATGAGGAAGAAATCATATGTCTGTTGTTACCTGTAAACAGTCTTTCCATCCAGTCTGACCAGTAATGTTTCACTGATCTTGTGACAGAGGCTGGAGATGGATGCTGTCGATGCTTTGTATTCATCAGCTATCCTCTGGACCTGGAGCGTAATGAACAGGAGGCAAGATGAAAGGACCTCCTTAGTGACAACAAACCAATTTCTTATAGGGCCAAAAATTGGTTCCAAATCTGATAAGAGCAGTCAGTCAGTTGTTTTAAACAACTCTGCATTCACCTAACCTATAGGCCATCGCTGCAGACTGAATATCAAAAGTCAGTTGGAAAACAAAACAAAGAAAAAACTTCAATATAGTAAAAATAAAACTGTACATATGTCAATATCAGTAAGCAGGGAACTCTGTTTCAACCTTGTCAACATGTGGGAGACAGTCTCGAATAAAGATGTCAGAAGCTTTACTCGACCACAGGAACCTGGTCAGGCCCGGCTGAATCTTTTCATCGATGAAACGAATACGCTCCCGAAACAGAGCCATATCAATCGGAGACAGCATATCAATGATCCTGATACATACAGACACAAACAAAGGCAGATAAGAATGCATTTTAGCAAATATTTGTGTATAATTGGTGAGTTTTACAAGAGCAGGCAACAGTATCAAAGCTATTGAGAATGTGTATATGTGAGTTTGTCAGTGTGAGTGTTTGTGTGTTTTTCAAACCCTTTGAAAAGTCACAGAGGCAATTCAGAATATTATTAAGACTTTTAGTTTATTATATTCTGAATGTAGTCTGATCTCTCGCTACATTTTCATGTTTGTGATGTAAAATGTAACACACAAAAAAGGCAAACTCATCTAATTGCACTAGGAAAAGAGTCAAACACATATTTGTTTAAAAACTGCCTGTGTGATTTAACAGTAAACAACAAAAACTATAAACAAAAAAAATATGCATTTTGTTCTTCTTTTCTATGAGTGTGTGTTTGACCTGTTATAGGTTGTGACCACCAGCCGTGTTCTCTCCTCCAGCAGCCTGAGGTCCCCACTGTACTGGTAAATGTCTCGTGCATCCTGGGGTATCTCATACTTCGATCCAAGATGATCCCAGTACTCGATCTCAGAGAACAGGTTCAACAGGTATCTGTAAAAGCAAAAAAGCAAAAAAGGAAAAATTATCTTTTTTTTTTTTGGCATGAATTTGTACACATATATTTTTGTCTTTGTGTGTATATGTTTAGTTGTACATGAATATACAGTAAGTATTATATCTATGTTTCCAACTGATGGTTAAAGTTTAAATACAGTATGTCTCTTGTGTGGGCATGAATGCAAACTTAACACACAAAGTATGGGTGTGAATTTTGTGTGTTGTAAGTTCACAGGCGACAGTATAAAGTGTAAGACACTAGGTGAATCTATACTTTAATGTGAATGCCTTGAGTCTCTTGCGTAATTGTGTGACCCACTTGTTAAAGTTGATGCTCAACATGCCGGATCCATCGGTGCAGCGCACCATGATTGGCTGTTCCAGCCTTTTGAAGTACTGAACATCCAGGCTCTGGCTCCACTCTCTGAAGGTCTCCTTCTCCATGTCATCCAAAGCCTGCTTTGTCTGGCCATAGATAGTCTCAACCTCCTTGCGGCTTACTGTTTCAGGCATGAAGAAGGCATTCTGAAGCACCTGGAGGGCAAAAAAGGAGACAAAGGAAGAATAAGTCAAGGAAGGAGGTCCAGAATGAGGGTCCACTTAAGATCACGTATACTATCCGTTTGCCATCAATATATGGTTAAACTACAATCAAAGCATTACCAGTATGTGCAGAGTTCTTCATGTCATCCTCTCCTTTCTACACTACTTTGGTGATGGTGTGAAGTATGTGGTATGCACCAAGACAAAAAGCCAAAGATTACTCAGTAGTCTAATGAACTTACCTGCATGGGCCTCTCAAAGGGAGCTATCAGGCCCCTCAACATGTGTGCTTTGCCTGCCATCTGAGGCATGAAGTCAGGAATATGCCATGTCGTCTGGTTCATATCTCTGTTGATCAGTCGGAGCTCCCTCTTGAAGCTATCGTAAATGAGTTCCGCGTTATCATCAATGGTGCACTTAATGGCCTGGGATGAAGAGGGTTGGATGGATGAGAATGAGTAAATTAATTGTGTGGGAGTATGAGAAGAAAGGAAGACTTGAGGAAAATAAGCAGCAAATTAAGAATGAGAAATTGAGAATGAAGCTTTAACAAATCCAGGGTCTCTAAAAAAAAGCTCTAAATACAACACAACGAGGATAAACTTTGCAGTACACCAAATCTAAATGGGAAGTAAGATAAACTATCTATGAACTGACGAGGCAGAAAACTGACTGACACAGAGGCTTCATGCATTCAATGAGGAACCCATATATACAGTTCATGAACTTTAAAGGTTTAATAAATAGAAAGTCAGAGAGTGTGATTAACTGAGAAATGCATAGTTAGTAAAATGATGTAAAAAGATAGGGGTGTGACAATTCTCTAAATTCCAGATTAGTGTTGATTTTTTTGATTATTTCTCACCATTGACAGTATTGTGAGACTATCTCATCTGGATTTGTCATGATGTCTGTCATTTACATTTCAAGTGTGTCTTAAAAAAGATTGGGGTACTATACAACAACTGCTTGACTTCATCCTGGTGGCTTTTTACAACTTAGTGAAAGGCAAGTTTAAAGCTGCTGATTTCGTTTTTGCTAACTCACTCCTTTTTGTAGTTAGCCGTCCCCTCCCTCGTCTCATCGTCACCACACATGCACAATTTTTCTTTTTTTCAGGGCAGGTCTCTTTGCCAGTTTCTTTGCTTTAAGCACTTTTTATCACTTGGCCTGTTTGGTGGTATAAGTGGTCACTAGAATTGCTGGAATTGGAGGCTTTCCTAGTTTCGCCATTGCCTTTATATTTACTAAAAGTGCTGAGCAGACAGGACCGCCTCTTTATGGAGTTCTCTGTCCTTATTGGATAAAGTGGAAAGGGATACCAGAAAATCTCTTTTCTCTTTTACTGCAGAAACAGGAAGGGGGGTATAGATTACTAGATTACACTTTATAACAGTGATAACTGTTGGAATATAAAGCTATTTAACACTTATCTTAATAAAGAATATATCACTTACAGAGGCTTTAAATAACCATAAATAAAGAGTCCAGAGTGCAACAGAAATTGGTATTTAAAAATTGACAAAAATAAACCCAATATCTTGGACAATCTCAGAGTAATCTCAGTCATCTGATCGACTTCAAGCACACAGGATAAGTGTCTGGAAGTGAAGCTGTACGCTACTGGAGAGCTAGCTGTGTCATTTTTAACGTCTTTAGGGCTTTTTTACAGGTGCGAGCTGGGACATGCAAAGTAGGTGAGGGTGGAGAGAAAAAAATAGTGGGAGAATTGATGATTGAAATTGAAAGCTCATTCCAATTGGTTTTCTAATTAGAATAAAAATCAGGACACCACTAAAAAGCAAACAGAGTATTTAAAGGTGTGTGGTTTAGTGTGTGTGTGTGTGTGTGTGTGTGTGTGTGTGTGTGTGTGCGTGTGTAAGGGGACACCTCTCGAGTCATCATAGGCCTAAAAATGTTCACAATGTGAACACCTCGGTGCACTAGGTTCCCTTCGGCCTTAAACACTGAATTGATCAGGTTTTGCATCATCACTTCCAGATCCTTTACCGATGCCCGAAACCTGTACACACACACACACACACACACACACACACACACACACACACACACACACACACACACACACACACACACACACAAAAGAACATACCCACACATGAAAACACATGTCTGTGAATATCAGCTGATAAATACAGTAAAAAAAACAAAAAAAACCCTAACCCTAACCCTAACCCAAAACATTAAACTACACTTAAACACTTGTGTCTGTGCCAGTTTGGTTTAATTTCCTGGCTCCAAACCAACATGCTGGATAATGCTGCAGTGCAATTTATATGTGCAGAAAATATGTGCACATATAATATGTTTCACCAATTACTTCCTTTAAAGGGGATGAAGGGTGCTCAGTTGGTTGATCATTACTGAAATTTAAGTTGATAATTTGCACACAGACATTCTGCCTGCCCCCTCAGAGAAACAGCAACCTGAGAAAGAGATTCACTAATGCCAAACAGTAGCTTGAAATCTTGTGTATGTAATAAGGCAGTAAGCAAGCACACAGATAATATCAGAAAAGCTAAAACATTTTCAGGTATTGCTAGATGCTTTAGTGAGGACATTGTTTCTTTGATTTTGTGGTTTTCGGTTCGGGCTTAAAACCATTCTTAAAACCAATACTTTCATACTGTTCTATTTAGTTTTAGTTTGAATGTGTAAAAGAGCAATAGACATACGTGTTGAATTCATTGCGCCATGTGGTGTTCTCCACATCAAGGATGCCCTTGCCAACAGAGCACAGGGTCTGTAGGCCCTGGTGGAAATTGCCCTCTATCTCCAGGAGGTAGCGGCTGAATGCTGGTCCCTGAATGGTGCCGAAGATGGGTGAGCAGCGCTGCTGACCATCCTCCCAACGGGCAAACTGATGCATGCAGTCACATACCTGTCACAAATCATACACAAAAGAGTATTTCAAACAAACTGCTGCTTTTATGGCTGCACCATTCAACCAAATGGAAGAATTCTTTCTGTCTTGAGCATCACATCAAACACACATCTCCAAAATTTGGTGTGACACATTAGGTATCTTCAGCTGCCTGAAATCTTGGATAGACTGTGATGGAAAAATTCCTTTTCATTATGGGTTGATGAATTTTGAACTATTTTGTTGAATATGATTTCTTATGCAAATGCATGAACACCTAACCTCTGCCCTATATGATTGTAATAGAGTCACGAACCAGCCAAAACTCAGATAGAAAGTCGCCTTCTTGTCTCATGTTTTATGTCTGATAATCTTATGCTTCACACAGAGTCCCAGGTCATGTGTCATGAAGTTTTAACTTTATGTCTTGTGTCGATGAGAAGCCTGTCTGGTTGGGATAGTTGTATGTACGTATGTGTGTAGCTTAATCACTGCTGGCACTGAGAGTGCTTGTCTCTTCCCCTGACCTTGTTGATGTCTGTGTATAAATTGTGAACACTCCTTTACTCGGGGCTCATTCACTCAGCTCATGAATTTGACTGTGTGGTGAGTCCATCTGCAGATGGTTGGATTAAACTTGCTGAAAAGACAGATCTGACTTTACTCTTTTATTGACAGAAATTTCCACCACAAGACTGTAAAAGCTGTCCTGCTTGGCAGCATGACATGAAGTTGAAATGACTGATGCATTAGCAGGTTAGCGAGGGGAACATTTACCTCAAGCAGCTCTGTGAACCTCTGAATGAAAGCATCAACCACCTCAAAAAAACTCCTATGGTCCAGGACCCACTCTATTGGAGAACACCTGATGTATAATCAGAGCAGGACAGAGTGTCAGAAACACAAATGCAGAGTTAGTTGAGAACCTCAGTAGCATGGGTCTACGGCAATCGGTCAAGTGCCAAGTGTTCAAAAACAAACAGTGATCAATTCATGCTAAACCCCAATCACACAGACCATCTCCGATCTGAAGGAATAGTTTTTCTTAATCATTGCTAAAGCCTGGTGAAACAACATTCAGTTTTATGCATCTTGTATCCGGAACAATCGCCAGGAGAACTGAGGTCATCTCCTGACTAAACTCTTTAAAAACAATGCCTTTCTGTTTGACCACTACTCTTTAAGGCACTATTTACTTCTGCATTTAAACCAAAATTATGATTTGCGACACAACTAAATGTCAGTTAAACTTCACACTATACCCATATACAGTAGTGACTTCAATTTCTTAAAATCAAACACATTGCCTTTTGGTCATTTTAGAATTAAGACTACCCCAGTAGTCTCCAGATGTACCCAGATCACTATGGGTAGAGTCTTAACACAGGTGACATTTCTCTTACATTTGGTGACTCTTTGAGACCCGCAGGTAAGATTCCTTCCAGGTCTCGCAGCACTTGATACAGTCATTCAGGTTGCCCTTGGTGGATGTCACATAGCCCTTAAACATCTTATCCAGAGAGATGCTTTGTAAGCACAGGCAGATGATTTCATTAGTCATCTGCAACACAGAGGAAAACAAACAATACGTATTTGGAGACCAACTAACAGATATATTTTCACATTTATTAAATGCTCAATAATGAGGTAGAATTAGTCACTTTTACATAAAATGCAACTATCTAAAAAAGTCCAGGACTGGCTGTCTGTTTGACTTTCTTTCTGTGGTTTACATATCTGCAAAATTCTGTTACCCCACTGCTGTGACATACATGATTGCTCATGAAATACAACTTCTGTAATGCAAGATCTATTAACTGTCTACAAAACAGCAATTAGCCATATGAATGGTGGATTGCAGCATGTGTCTCTGTGTGCACAGTATGTAGTGTAATGTAGGAAAATGCAGATACCTTGCAGAAGAGACCGGTCATTCTCTCGCTGGTGTTGAAGTACTTGGAGTTGATCCAGATGACGCGAATGAGATGGATAATGTGTTTCAGCTTTTCAGAAGTAATTTGGCTTGGCTTGAGCTGGGCAAGCTCTTCACATGGCTCCTTCAATATAGACAGGAACTTCACGTTTAACTGGGCCTCTTGAGAGAAATCCTGGTCACATAACCACACACACACGCAAAGGATGGTCGATAATAACGTTAACTGCATAATACATCAATTGCATCATAGCAGATTTTATAATTATGGTGCAGACTTCTTCTACCTGTATTTCCTTGGCCAGTTTACAGAAGCGCTCTAAATAGAGAGACTTGGTGTGCTGGAGGATGTCCTGGACATGCCTGACCTCTGGCTTTTGCAGTTGCTGGCTGAATTCCAACATCTTGGCAGAGCGACTCTGCCAGAGGGCCATCTCCTGCATTGGGCCACCGGTGTCATTCATCGCCATCGTATTTTGGTCATTCAGCAGCTCCTTCATCTGATCTGTCCATTCGATCATTACAGCTAAAAACGGAACGAACAAGTGAGTGGAAGATAAAAAAGACAAAAAAGAGCGAAGGTTGGAATGATGTGAAAATACTGAGTATGACTGGGAACATTTTGGAAAAGAAGCGTGGATATGATGAGAAAAAAAGGAGAAATTATGAAATATATGTAGGTGAAGAATAAAAAAATCAGTGAAGAAGCCGGACTGATAGAGGGGAAAGGCTCTGAGCCCAAGGCCTCATTAAAGTTGCTGCAAGTGTTGTTGATGTTTTAGTTAACTCCCTATCTGTTTTCCCATTAGCAATCCTCTCCCTGCTCTCTTCGTCACCACACAAACACAGTGGTAACACCAGACATAGCAGTACACAGGAGGGTCCTGCTCTCTGAGACAAATTCACAGTGTCCACAGACACACACCCACATACACATAAACACACAGACATAGAGACTTACTCTCCATTCTCTGTACTAGCATCTTATCCCTGCAGGCCTCCTCAGAGCTGTAGTTTAGGCACTCCACTGGGATGTACAGAACTGTTCTGCCCTCCTTCTTATATACCACATCTGTTAAAAATAAAAGTTAAAAATATATTAAACTGCAGCACACGTGCATGTAGCTCAGTGACAATTTCAACAGGTCATGATGGCTATCCTGTGGACATTTCATCAGCTGAAGCAAAATGTGTGCAGCCTGCATACAGGGGCTGATAAAAACATTGCTGAATCTCTTTTATGACAATATACGGAGGAGACTCAGAAAGAGACTCAAATCATATCAGAAAAGGCAATAAAAACACTTTTAACAGGTGTCAAATGTGGGCTCCTTTCCATGTGGAGTGTTGTGACAGTTTATCCCAAAATTCAAAAGACATATTTTCCCTCTCACCTGTAGTGCTATTTAGCCATCTAGATTGTTATGGTGTAAGTTGCAGAGTTTTGGAGGTATCAGATGTAGAGCTGTCTGCCTGCTCTTGAATACAATAGAACCAAATAGCAGTCAATTTGTGGTGCTCAAAGCACCCATTTAAAAATCTTGAAAGCAATGTTGCTTTTTGGAAATATGACCTGGGTACTTAATATAATTCACAGACCTTATTGCAAGCAGATGCTTGCAGGATCCATTTTCCGTCTACACCAGCAGTATCACTGCGCAGAAGGTAGTGTGCAGAGGCTAGCTAACGTAGCTCACTCAGATAGCTAATGTTAACAGCTCAGCCAAAGGGAACGCAATTAATGTTCACACCCACATGTAGAGGCAGATTTCCATTTGGGCTGTAATACGCTGGAAAGAAAATAGTTCCTACATGAAACTGATCACAACCAGGTCTTTGGATTATCTTGAGTTACTTGATTATGATTTCTGTAAAAAGATATTGCTGTCTAGTTTTTTAATTTTGGCACTTTGATTACATCAAGCTATCAAAGTTGCTAGCTAAGAGTGCTGTCCGTTCAACTGTATTTGACAATAGGCAAACTTCCCTTTGGCTGATACCATCCAAAGTCAGCAACTCACACCTCAACCATCAAGGGGTGAAAATAGTATTCTTGATTTTGAGGCAAACTGTCCCTTTAAATGTGATCGCTCCCTTTTCTTCTTAGGTACTCACCTGTAAGGAAGTTAAGGAAGCAGTGCATTTCTTCGAGATAGTGGTCCTTTGAGTTCTTGTCCATGATGTCCATGAAGGGAACAAGGGGTGCAATCAAACAGTTACTGAATTCCAGCAGGTTCTTGGCGTGGTCGCCCCCCTCCATGGCAAACTGTATAACCATGTCAAATGTCTCTGCTGTGATTGTGGCCCCTGATTCGCGGATAAAATAACACCAAATATCTACCACCTGCAGAAATGTTTAGGTGTGATCGTGAAAGAAAGACAGAAATACAGAGGGGGAGTTTAATTAAAATTAAGCTGGCAGTTTTTCAGCAGTGTACACAAAGGCATTCACACATCATTCTCTGACAGGATCATACAAATAGTTGTATATCAAACTCATCAAAATTAGGATTTTAGGATTAAAAGTCTAAAGGAAAGTGTGCTGTACCGAAGACGGCAAGGAGTGCTCCACCCGCAGCCTGCCATTGGGGTCCAAGTAGACTGTCAGGATTTTGATAGCAGAGTCCACAATAAATTGATCCACAGCCCTCTTATTCTCCTCTGACCATGACTCTTCAGTTATACCAGGAAGAGCTGCACAACCAATAATCCTCTTCATTTTGATGAGGAGATGAAAGGCGGGGTCCGAGGAGAAAAAGAGGGAGGTAAAGAGAAATTCATTTTTATTTTCTTAATTTGAAATCATTCTTATCTAAATTTCTACACTACAGTAACCCAGCTTTACCAGACGAATGGTCTTCAAGGATTCCTCCTCTTCCATATTTGCCATAGCTTCCATCTCAAATATTCGTTCTTTCTGTTACACTGGACGCTGAAGCATGTAAGCACACACAGACAAACACACAAGAGACACTGAAACGCCGGGACATATTGAAAAGGGGAATCCCAGAGCATTCTGGGTATATCAAAAATGTTAGTTCATAAAATAGGTGTGATTTACTATTCCAGAGTTTTGTGTCAAAGCAATTAAACAGATCAGTCATCACTAGCAAGTTTACGGTACAGTTGAGAGCAGACCAGACATTTTGACAACAAACACTATACAGAATTCAAATGATGGGTCTTTCAACATTTTAAGAGGTGAAGGCACATATTGGTATCAAAGAAAAGGAATATAGGGCTCGAAAACAGTTACATTTGCTTGGCAGTTACAACTGCCAGATTGTTGTTTTGCATTTTGTTTGCATGCATTTATTTTAGTAAACTGTTTAGATGTACAATGATACTGTTTGTTACAATCTGGCCACCAAACTGTTTCCTGTTTTAAAACAGATTTAGAGCCCAAACTAAGCACTGCCCAACATAGACATATAAAGAGTAGACGCCGCGTCGAACGCTGCTGCCTGTTGGCGCTGATGAGAATTGGGGCGGCCATCTTGGGGCGGTCACCCGTTCCACTCAGTGTAATCTGTTCAGCAGGCGCGATTAGGTGTCAGCGCATTTAATCAATCGTAACTCTGATATAGAAACTGATTTTCACGCGGTTTTTTTTTTTTTTTTGCTGTAAACGTCATACATTATAGCTATGACACAGGACACATGGGTATTTTATTCATTATAAATGGATTAACAGTAATAGAATATTCTGATGTATGATATATGTTATGTATGATAGGTATTTTGCAAACACTATAAACACAACAGAAATCATATAGGCTCTCTCTCTCTCTCTCTCTCTCTCTCTCTCTGTCTCTCTCTCTATATATATATATATATATATATATATATATATATGTATATATATATATATATATGTATATATATATATATATGTATATATATATATATATATATATATATTTACACACACACACACACACACATATATTATAGATAAATATATAAAAAATATATAAATCATGTAGAGTATCAATATGTTTATATATATATATATATATATATATATTATATATACATTTATATATCAGAGAATATGAAAAAAATATAAATCATATATATCTATCCATATATGTAATAGATACATTTATATATCAGAGAAAATGAAAAATATATAAATCATGTAGAGTATCAATATGATTCATATATATATATACATATACATATATATATATATATAGATAGATAGATAGATAGATAGATAGATAGATAGATAGATAGATAGATTTATATATCAGAGAATATGAAAATATATATAAATCATATATAGAGTATCAATATAACTCATATCAGGTCAATGAGTGAGAAATGAGAGAGAGAGAATCACGAGTGACTAAAACAAAACCTGGATAACAAATGGGGACGGGAAGGAAGTGGAATGCCTCTTTCTTCGTTCTTCTTAGTAGCCTACATTCATTCAACTCGGAGTAGAATGACCGCCCCAAGATGGCCGCCGCATTTCTCCCTGCCCGGCAGCCGTTGCGGCGTCTACTCTTTATATGTCTATGCCATAGACATATAAAGAGAGTAGACGCCGGCAGCCGTTGCGGCGTCTACTCTCTTTATATGTCTATGGCATAGACATTTAAAGAATATGTCTATGGTCTATGCTGCCCAACCTGCAGTGCATTCTGGTTGTCTTCGACCTTTTCGTGACCAAATAAATAAATGCAACAATGTATTTATTTTATTGAATTATTATTCCAATGAGAAACAACATTTAAAAAGTCACATTTTGCATTATGCACTTTTACTGGCTCAATGTAAGCTGGCTAGCTGGTAAACTTTTAGCAACTCACGTCACTAGCTAACGTTAACGGTAAAAAGCACAACCGTAAGTTATCTTAACCATCTTAATTACGTAAAATTACAACGTCAAAAGTACGAGCATTCGTTCGAATTTAGGCCAACAACTGTGAGATACACGGATAAAATGTGTTCATTCTTGGCTGAGTTAAGTTTACTTTTAAACCTCTTAGTTAATTTCCTTACATTAACTTACCATCCCGTAACCGCTGAGGAGTGAAAACAAAAAAAAACAGTATCTGTTTTTCGTTGCCTGGGCAACCGGAGAGAGGCAGTGCATCATGGGAGGTCGTTCACAAGAAGCCCGTGACTGATGTTTTAATCTGTGAACATGTGATTCGGGACAGATAGGAAAGACTATGTAAATTAAAAAAGAAAAAAAAAAAAAAGAAGAAGAAGAAAAGAAAAGAAAAAAGAAAACTATTGCTAGAGGTTTTGAGCGGCAAAAGAGCATGGATTTTTGGCTGAGTATGTGTGTGTCTGTACAGTCAAGGTTGCCATGTTTTCATGTGAATCATATTGATACTTGAAAAATACACATGCGAATATTATCCTTACTTACTGAGAATCAAACAGTCCTGAAGGAAATGGATCGGCTATGTGACTACTGGGTAGAGATGTAAGAGAGAGAGAGAGTTTCTATGCTAAATTGTATCTGTAATGTCTTCCCAACTATAAACAACAAGTGTACTTTTTGTGATTGTGAGGAGGGAAAGTTTGAATAAAGGATATTTTAAGTACCAGCAAAGATTGATATGTTAGGCTCCTTATTAACAAACCCAGTTTCTGGTCAAATGAAACATGCGGGATTAACTTCATATATTCAAAATTACATCCACAAAATGACATGGCTTTAAAAGACTCCCCTCTTTTTATATTTTCAACAATATTTTACAACACATCTGATGACTATTGAAAACTTGAAATCATAAATCAAATTGGCTACAAGTATTAGATTATTAGGAAGTCATATTTACTGCGGTTGTTAAGCAGACCCCAAAAGATTTCGTTGTTGTTATACTTTGTCTATCTTTCCATTTCTATACATTTTTTTGTTGTACATTTTAATTTGCTATTTTTTTATTATTATTTTTTTTACTGTGTATCTAATTGTCTGATTATTTGCTTTTCTATACTGTGAAGTACTGCAGGCATTATAGCAACATGTTTGATCTTCTTGTATTACATGGATTAAATGAGATGATTTTTTTCATTCAATTTAAAGGGACATTTTGTTTGTAGGCCCTTTTTGCACCACAAATCTGACAGTAAAATGCAGTCCAATCAAAGTAAAAACATGCAACAATTTAGGAGATCTGAATGTACTTTATGTATGAAACCAAAGTTTACATATATGTTGATCCTATAAAATGACAAGCATGATATAGTGACTATATACCCTTTTAATATGCAAATATGATATGTATTACATTCTGCCAGTTCTGCAGGTGGTGAATATGTCAGATGTGGCTCACCTGATGGCTCAATGGGACTTACAATCAACAACAAAAAATCCAGCCCGGTGGCAGACTGAAAACATAGTGAAAGTCAGGTTTATGGCTAACCAATCTATATATGGTTAATTGTTTCTGCAGCCATTACACTGTGCAATCAGTATTTCTCCCAGAGTTACAAGTTAAAGCAAGACATTGTCAGGTGAAATTATTGTATATTTTTAAATTAATATGTTTATTTTCTGATGTTAAATAATTGTTGAATTTATAGACCAGTTTGATACTGAAATGTGGCTTTTACCTGACGGTAAGATTTAAAGAAGCCTTCTTTTCTTCTTGTTCTTCTTCTTCTTCTTCTTCTTCTTCTACAGACAAGACATGAGGCAATGTATTCAGGAGTGTTTATACAATTCATAGATATTGTTTCTGATTTCAAAATGTAGCTGGAGAAAGAAAAAATCCAGATGTGAATTTTGGGGTGATAATGTTGACAAACTAAATGAGTGCTAATGTAGAGTTAGGTTAGTGAGTAAAGATCTGGGAGAGAGAGTTTCCATTCAGAATTGTACACAGGTGTCACTACTCTGTTAACGTTAACATCTAACATCTTTCCAACTGCAGACAACATATGCACAATGTGTGTTTGTGAAGGGAATCTATTAAGCATGAAGCTTTTTTTCCTCATAGTATTTAGATGAAAAAAATCAGCTTGAGGAACCAGACAGAACTGCCTCATAAGCTGTACAAAAAAATGACAGAGAGCCAAAACAACTGCATGAAGAGGCTGTGTTCCAGCTACCATACCCTGCTGGCTGGGATTCTGATGATGCTCCGCTGTGTTGTGACCAGCAACCTCTTCATCCAGATGCAAAAAGAGCAAAGCATGACAGCTGAGTGCCAGCACATGGCAGAGGAGCTTCAAATAAAGAACAGCCACCTGACGCAACTCCTGGACTCTATTCGTCAAAACTCCAGCTAGTTGAATCCGTTGAAAAGACCAAGCTGGAAGAGGAAAGGTAAGAGTTGGCCGCTTTTCTACCGTCAACCCAAGAAAGCAAGTTGCAAACTTTTAGAGGCAGAGAACGGACAACTGCATCTCAGCGTGGATTGGGTTGCAGGATATGGCGATGGAGACAAACCACTTCTGGGTCACTTGCCACAGAATCCATCCAGATGTGACTTATTGGAAGAGTGGTGAGCCAAACAATGCCATGGCTTTCTGGGAAAACAGCCAAGTGGGACAGGACTGTGTTGCAATTGTCCCTCCAAAAAGCACTGAGAAGCAGGATTGGTTAAACTCCTGGGATGACATCATTTGTGCTGGCATCAGCACTACCTGTGTGAAACCACAACTCTGAGTGTGACCTGACATGACATGGAAAAGCGTGGAATCGCAAAATCAGAAATGTTTTTTGACCATGTATATAGTGAATGTAGTTTTGTGTTTGGCACTACCTGTGTGAAATCACAGCTCTCAGTGTTACCTGATTGACCTGAATGAAAAAGGGTGGAATCACAAAATCAGAACTGTTTTTTCACAATGTATTTCGTTAATGTAATTTTGTGTTTATTTTAGTGCTGAACTTTTACTCATTTGTAATAATATATCAATATTCAACTTCACCTGATTCTCCTGTTTTTGTCTAATACAATACACTATTTCACCACACACACTGACTGACATTTGTGTCAGTAATGTAAAGAAATGTTGGGATTTGGGAATCAATTATGTTTTGGTGTAGCTGTTGTGTAGGAGAATTTGATGTCCTCATTAAAATGGTGACATCACATTCAATCTGATTGAAAAATCAATATCAAAGAGATATTGATTAACATATGTTATGTATGTCAATACTATTACTATGTTAAGTAAAATGTTAAGATTGTATTATTTGTGATATAAATGATGTTGTTGTAAAAACTGACACATATTTATTTTTTTCTGAATAAACAAGCTGTTCTCAGAGGAAAACAAGGTCCTCAGAACAGTGTTTGAAGGTAGAAACGGTATGAAATTAAGCTGTCACTTTGTTAATTCAGTCATGAAACAATTTGTTTTGCATATTTTGTTTGTTCTGGCTTAATAACAGTCAGTGGAGATCTTAAAAATTGTTGCACCAGTTTTTATGTAATAAAGATTTAAACACAGGCTATTGTTCACCTACCATTTAGTTTTTTTTTTTTGTTCTATCTGCTGGTTCTTGTCAGCTTCTTGGATGGTGGCTTCCTCTCATGGCTCAGGGAGTGAAGGTGAAGATGAACCTGTCATTATACTGATTGCTTTGAAGTCATACTACTCTCTCAATGTCCTGCTTCACACAGGCGCCAAAGGATTAATCATTCAAATAATTATCAATTTTTGTATTATGGATGTATAAATACACTGGAGGGTAAACTAATTTACATTGATTTATGGTGCTCTTTTTAGAGATGTATTTCCTTTTGTTTCCAAAGATGAATGCAATGAGCTGGTCCTGCTGCATAGGACAGAGTGAAGCCAGGACATGCCACAAGGCAAATGTAAAAAAAAATAATAAAAAAAAAAATCATACAAGTGTTCATCTGTGAATGCTGAATTAAATGTGTGAGTATCATAAACTTCCAGGTTAGCCTACAGAAAGATGTCCACCGTGCAGCACCGTATGGCCTCTCAGAGATAGTGTGGCCACAGCAACAGTAATTTTGTGAGCAAAATTGCCTGGAGAAAAGTCTGGTCCTTACCAAAAAGAAAATTAAATCTGTTGAACAGATTTCTAATCTTTGTTTGCCAGTGGTTCTGCTGTTTGTCTCCTAATGCTTTATCCGTATGTATGTGACACCATGTAAACCTCTGGTCCTGTTTGCCGACATTTTGAAATAAAGTTTTAAGAAAAATACCATTTTTAAAAAAAAGAAGAAGAAAAAAGAAAGAAAAGATAAATCTGAGCTCATTTTCAATACACATGAAAAACTAACTTGCAAAAAACAAAACTTCAACTAAAGTGTCAGTGTGATTGATTCCAGATCCACACGGACGCTCTCCTCCTGGTCGGTAGAGGGCGCTGTTCTGCAGAAAGGTCACCGGAAGCTCGCTTGTTGACTTCATGAGAGACAACGGAGGAGCCTGCCTTAAAGTAGCAGCCATTATCGCTGAAGAACCGCAAACAACCGACAGTTTGTTAAAACTGCGAGGCTCACATTGTTTTCATCTTAGTACTGTATTGATTTACGAGGGTGATTCTTGATTTTTTGGGGGGAAATGGGCAGGAGCAGGAGTCGCACTCCTCCCAGGCGAGGTAAGAAAGAGATAAGTTAGCTAAATAAGATAACGTTAGCAAAACGTTTGGCTAGCCGGATTATCAGCTAGCCAAAAAAACTATGTTTTTTTCTTGTTCTTTTACTCGCAGAGAAAGCAATGAGATGTAATGAGAAAATGTAAACGATACATTAAACCCTAACTTCATACATTAAAATACATGTATAACATTAACATGTTTATATTGGTTAATCATTTTCCCAATGGAGTACATACGTTAGCTTAGCTTCGCTGTTTACATTATGTGGATAACACCGTTTTAAACTTTTTATTTCAATATTTGTGATTTGGTGTAGTCTGAGTATTGTAGGCTAACATACTGTTCCAGATCTTTCCATAGTGCACGATGGGCTTGTTAATATCTATAATATTTGGCGTTTTTAAAATTTATTTATTTATTTAACTGCGTCATTAAGTAACTTATAAAGGTAATTCACTAAAGTGTTGATACGATCTGCCATATTTGTCTTGTTGTGTGTGGAGATATAACCTGAGGAGTTTGATGTGTTTGACTGCACTTCGACAAAGTCTCTGTAGAGGCCACTAGTAAAATATTAGATATTGTGACATGTGTAAAGAGACATTATTTCTGCACTCTATATGAGACAGTAAGTACTGATTGATATCTTACCTTGTCTTGGATTTGTTTAACATGAAAGACTGACTGTTGTTGGTTAATTCGGCCAGTTATGCTGACATTAAGTGTCTACACATTTGGCTGTTTTCAAAGAATTTGCTCTTCAGTGCTCAGCATGAATGGCAACATTCACAGCTTTTTCAACCACAATCTTGGGTTACAGGATACAGGTGAGGGTGACCCATTCTTCGAAGAGACTTCTCTGTTATGCAGAACTACAACAGCATGCTTATGTGTTCTCGCATACTAGTGTGCCAAGTTTTACCTACAGTGATTGAATTTTAAAGGAAATCTGTATTCACAGTGCTGTCGTATCTGTAATTACATCAACAAGAATAACTGTATACCTAAACAACGTATAAGCACTTTCAGAGCATGTTTAATCACTATCTAAAACTTGATGCCAGTCACCAAGCTATACTTCAGTTGCCTTGTGGCATAGGTTTGAATTCAATATATCATAGTAAGAGAAAGTGGTACTTGCCACTAAAATAGGCATCACTTGGTGGATTTGGATCCTCTTAATAGGGAAGAATGTTCCATTGTTTGACCAATTTAAAATTTCCCAGGTTACTGCTTGTGTCATGATCTCATTTCCTCCTTTTGAGCAGAGAGAAGGCGTTCCCGCTCGGGTTCCCGGGAGCGTGAGCGAAGGCGTAGGGAGAGGGAACGCTCTCGTTCCAGAGATCGGGACAGAGACCGGCGGAGAAGCCGCTCACGCTCTCCTCACAGGAGGCGTTCAAGGTGAGAAACAGATTTGGAACACTAGATGGCATTTCACTTGCATCTCCTTACCTGTCTAAACTTTTATTTACCCAAGGCAACCAAGTCAAGTACCCCTGTGCCGCTTATAAAGAAGTGTAACAGAAAAGCATTGTTTTCTTTGCAGTGCATTTATGAGACTCTTTTCTCTCAAGCTCAGTGATCTTTGTGATCTGATGCGTAATATATTAATATCTCTAAATGGCAAAGGTGTCTGCATTCAGTAGTCATGGTAACCCATCCTGCAGCCATCTTGGTGTTCCCTCTGCAGGTCTCCGAGGCGTCACCGCTCCTCCTCCCTCTCTCCTGTGAGACAAAAAGACCGACGTGACGATGACCGCAAAGATTCTAAGGACAAAGCAAAACCCATTCAGATCTCAGGTATAAGATGTTGTTAAAAAGTCATGTATTCATGGTATTCATATTATTAAAGGAGAAGCTTCAGAGTTTTCAGTGCTTATGACATTTCCAAGTGTAACAAACATGCCAAAATTCAACTCCACTATTTTTTGACAGAGGAGGACATGCAGGGCAAAACAGAAGAAGAAATTGAGATGATGAAACTGATGGGATTTGGTTCCTTTGACAGCACCAAGGTGAGAGAATAAGGATGACCTATTTTATACAGCCACAAGGAGGTGCAGTTTGTTACAAATACAGTTAATTGCCTTCTGCAGTTAAACTGAGGATGGGCATATTGTTTGTTTGCATTAATTTTGGTGTGCCAGCTCAATGTACCAGTTTATATAACCACTGTGAATGGTTTTGGTATCAAAGCAGCTAGGATTCACAGAGTGGGTAACTCCTGATCATTGTAGTGGTCAGGATTTGTACGCTTTTTTTTTTTTTTTTTTTTTTTAAGGCATGATGAAGGTTGTGCCTTTATTGCAATAATTATTATCTATGGTGAATAAGAAGAAAGGTGAAAATGTGTAAATCAAAACACATTTGCCCTCCATCACCATCTTCACTCTAAATTTACATTACATATTGTTTCTGCAACTGCCCTACAGTGAAGTCCTTCGGGCAGCTGTCCTTCCTATATGCTTTACATCAAATTGTCATCAGCTGGAAGTGTTTGACTGTAAAGCAGCTGCAGGTATATGATGTTGGGGATAATGTGTGTTAGCCACTGAGCTGTTATGCTAAATTTGTCTGCACTCTTTTAAGTGAATCAAAACACAAAATGCAGGTTTGATACTGAGAATGTTGTCAATGTTTTTTCTGTCAAATGTAATGTGAAAACTGCCAGCATGGTTTGGTTTTTCAAATAGTTAAACACACATTGTATAGTATTTCTTCAACCTGCTTCAATCCTGATTCTCAGTTATATGTTGACTGAATTGATTTTAAAGGTTTTACTCATGCTCATCTTTAACATTATCCTCATCACTTAGTTTTGTGGATAAAGGGGAACAATGGAGGCCAGGCTGACCTCTGCATTTCATTTATTAGGAATATGCAGCTATGTAACTGTAAGTGTAGTATGTGATGTTTCATATGTTAGAGGCAGTAACCTTGTGTTCAAACAGGGTAGGAAAGCAGATGGAGCAGCCAATGCACATGCAGTCAACGTGACCATGAAGAGAAAATACAGGTATGACGATCGCAAAGAACGCAAATGTTTCTGAATGCAGCAGCACAGCAGTGCTGCACATAGCCAAGGAGCACATTTCCAGATGCTTCATAAGACCCTGTTTTGTTACATGGTGATCATTTTGAAGTTACTATCTCAACCCCAGTAGCTGGTCATGTTACTGAGTTAAGACGTCAACTTTTCAGTCCCCTCAGCATCAACCACTGTTATTATAGCCAATCACCTCTGCAGGTGTTTCTATGCAGAGATCTCTGCTCTCCCATTGGTGTTCGATGATGTAACCTGCAAGTGTTGCGAGGGTAACAGTGATGTAATGTTTTTTTTTTATATATATATATATATATATTTTTTTTTTTCAGGCAGTACATGAACAGAAAGGGGGGATTCAACAGGCCTCTGGACTTCATTGCTTAAAAGTATCAACGATTCATTTGGCAAGTTTGCCTCGATTCTGCCCTCACAATAGTAGATGATGTTGTGCTATTTTCTGTTATTTCAAACCTGTATTGTGCTAAGCGACAACTCTGAATATCTTTTTACAAGTGAACGCATAAATGTAAATAGTAGTGCTTGCAGTAAGCCACAGCTGAGTACTCAGAGGAGACCCACTGTGGACCTAATGCATGGAGCTGTGTGTTATTGAGGTGTGTGGGGTTTTGGCTGAAATAAAATGATTTAAAAAATGATTGTTATCAGTCTTGCTTGTAAATAATATATATTTAATGACAAATTTGCCTCTTGCATCTGCCATATTGTGTAGACATATTTTCTCATGCATATCTTAACACTATGAAATCTGCTATTTATAAATTGATGAATATGATCATACTATTACCAAGGTCTCTAGTATTACAGAGCAATCCAAACCTTAATCTAAAATGTTTCTTTGGTATTCTTGTTTAGCTTGACAAATTGTTATCGTCAGAACTTTGGATCTAATTTGGTGTTCCCTGCAAACGCTCTGATATTGAGTTCATTTTCATTCAAAGATTAATTTAGTTCAAGACGAAGGATGTTTCACAGCCAATAAACGCATTGCATGCTGTCGTCTGTGGAGGACCGGGGAATTTTCCTGCTTTAAAATGGACATCCGTGTGATTTTGAAGCAGGCTTTTAATGCTATCATGTTTCCGAAAAAGCAGTGGGCGTGCGCCTGCGCGGATGTATTCGTGTGAATGGCAATGGACCAATAGTTAGCGAGCATGTGAATCTGGCCAATCACCTACCGGGAAATAAGACAACATCTCGAGAGCCAATCATTGTCATACACCGCGAAACAGCATGGCAAAGAGGCGTGTTTTCTGTCAGAAGCAGGCGTTGTCGTTTTAGCTCGTGGGCATTGTGGCCAATCGCTAGCAAGTTTACCAGAAATCAACCAATCACGGCGCAAGAGTATGTAGCGCAGAAGCAGTTCATTGTGGCTCAAAACGGTGTGCCTGCGCCAATGCGAATTAGAACCAAAATGGCCGAACCAGGCCCCCAGTAGCAGCCAATGCCCGCCCCTCTGGATAATTGACCTCTCAAACGCCCAATAGGAGCGTGATTGGTTATGTCCAGTGTCCAATCATACCGCAGCACACAGAAGCTTTGTGGTAAAGTACAGTAGTTAGCTGTCGTCCAGATCAACAAGCCACTATTTTGGAAGCAGTTTGACAAACACTGACTGTTCCTCGGTTGATGTCAGTCGCTATCTGTTTCCAGCGAGACGTGTCACGCGTGATCCGCGATAAACCAGCACAAAACTAGCCAGCCACATAGCTCCGAAGCGATCAGGTTGGATGACATCGTCGGCTTTTTAACTTTAAGACAGCTAGCTCGCTTTTTTATCCATTTCACTTCTGACAGCAAGTCAACATTGTTTTTTAATTTGGCCGATTCTTTACAGTAATACAACCAAGCTAGCAAGAAACTTTTCATCGTTATTTCATCAAGTTGTCACCAACGCTAGCTTTTGTTTGTTTTTTTGTTTGTTTTTTTGGCAAACAGAACAACACTTGGCTTTTTTTCTTCCTTCCTTTCTTTTTTTTCTTTTTTTTAAAAAAAATATATGTCAGTCTACTCTTCGTTTTGTTTTTGTCAACAAACCGCGTTTTTTCTTGAAGAAGTGCCGAGAAAACCAACGACGTTTAGCAAACACTGTGCTTAATACAGAAGGCAGAGCAACCGTAGCCGTTGGAGAAGCGTCAGCCTCGACTAGCCAGCTAACACCAAACCCTTAAAGTCACCTGAACCGTTTGAGCAGTCATTAAGGAACAGACTGGTGTGGCTTTTAAACCCCAGTGGTGCTGCATTCACGACCTTTAACTTTTAAATATCCCATTTGATACACTGCAGGAGGAACTCTTTCAACGTTACCTCTCGCTTTAAAAAAAAAAAACACACACACACACACACACAGAACAAGTGACAGAGCTGCAGAGCCAGTGGGACCTGAAGAAGGTTGTGTACAGACACGGAATCCCTCACCGGATTGTTATAATATCGGTGTTATTGTTGAAAATGGCGGCGATCGGACTGGTGCAGATGTTGATCGAAGCAGCCGAGTACCTTGAGCGCAGAGAACGAGGTAAAGTGTAATTGCATTGTTTTCTACGGTCTGTTGTATTTCTGAGAAATTACAATGACCCCCTCACCCCACATACCACGCTAATTAATGCACATCTCGTATAAAATCGAACTTAAACCCTGTGTCCGTCCTTTTATGTTTTACATGAAATAATCGTGCCATGCATTCAAGACCGAAACGTTTTCGGATTTTGCACAACACTACAGCTGAACGCATCGTCTACTCAAAGTAGCTGCGAATCAATATTCTGACGTTTTTTTCCTGTTCACATGCTGCAAATGTGCAAAAACACACGTGCATTTGCCTTTATTTTCTAATCAAAGAACGGATGCATATGTGGCAGATGCAGTCAGATGTGCAGGGAGACATTGTTTTCATGGAGGCCCCTCCTTTCCCTCTGTTGTGGTTTGCTAGTGGGGTTTATTCCAGTTCAAGATGACATCATTGTCCTGGCTGGGGGAAGAAAATACTGTATAAAGATACTGCAGGAAATCCATTCATTTGCACGCCTGCACCTCAGCGCATCACATTGCTGCTGAATTCCACAAGCACCAAGATCAAATGTGGCACATTGTGCAGTCTTCCTATTCCTGGTTTGGCCGCTTTTCACTGTGGCTATATTTTGCATTGCCAGATATCTGGACATGTGACCACTATGTTGTTTATTCACTTGCAGAAGCTGAACACGGCTATGCCTCCATGCCACCCTTCATCAGCAGCCGGGAGAGGGAAAGCTTGAAAAGGAAAAGCAAAAGCAAGAAAAACACAAGTAGCAGGTAAAAGCAAGAAAATGCGAAATGTGTCACTTTGCAGCTCTGCAACAGCGTGCTCATAATATACCCACTTCAAGTGTTTTTGTTCCTGAGTGCACCAGGGTTAATCCATTTTCCCCTAGATTGTTTTTTTTTTTTTTTAACAAATCCCATCAGTAATTTTCCTTTTGTGGTGACAGAATCAAATATGAAAACATTTAACATAGTTAGTTTATCCATTTATATTTTTTTCGTGACACATGTAATAATACATATTTCAGATGAAAGTAATATGAAATGCAACTCACCACCCACTGAAATGGGTGGAGGTGTTGATGGGGGAGGGGTTTGAAAGGCTTTAAAGATGGCAGCCTTATCATTATTGGGGTATTTATTTTATTTAATCATGATGCTTGAAAAATACTGAGATTTTTTCGCCATGAGACTAAGCTTTGAGATTACCCTGAGTGATCTGATACCAGTGCAAAAATTCTCCCACTGATACAACCGTAACCGCCTTGATTTGGAGAAAATAATGCTGTGTAAGGTAGTGACCTAAAGAATGTGCTTTTAGAGGCTCTCCCTCCAAAGCCAGGAGCAATATATTGTGATAGATGATCATACATCAAAATCATGTGAAAATGTTGACACCTCTTGACCATCACCCCCTCTAATACCTAAGGGTTAATTTGTCCCTGACACTACAGAAAAGCTCCTCTGATATTACACACTGTGGTGGCACGTGTGTGTGCGTGTGTGTGTGTGTGTGTGTGTGTGTGTCTATTGGGTTAAAGCGTTAAAGTGTTTTAACTTCCCCTTGTCCTGTGTTAAAGCGTGTGAGTGACAGCAGCAAAGATCAGTCCGGCTTAAAGTGAACGGCCACTCTGTAAGGCTAACTGGGTCAGTCAAGGTGACTGCAGAAGACATTTCAGTGAGGGGGGCTCGTCCTGACAGCTCAAGTCACCTGAGTGGAACCTTCCGCACACACACATAGTGTACATTCAGAGTCTGGAACCTGAATTCAATGAATCAATCATATCAGGACAGGATTTGTGTTGTGTCCACACCCCACAGATCAATGTGCCCTACGTGATTAGACTGCAGTTTGCAGTTTTTCCAGGAGGATATAGTCTGTACTTGTGTGGTGAGTTAGGGGGTGAACAAGATGGTGAACTTGATTTATTTTTCAAAACATTAAAGGATACGCCATGGCAGTTTCTGCTCTCCTGCACCCTTTTGTACATTAAAATTTCGTGACCTACAGCTTTTGGACATGATTAAATTGAATGCATTTTCTATATTTTTTTTAACTCTTGATAGGAAGTGATATGTTGGTTATTTCAGCCTCACACATGACAACAACAAAAAAGCTAAAAAGAAATTTCATCTGTGCATCATTTAAAACCTGCCAATACTGGAAATATAATATGAATAATATAATGATAAATATATAAATGGCTAAATTAAAAAATACAGAGAAGCATTAACTAATTTATGAAATGTGACATAAATATCTTTAGTTTTAGTTTCAGCTTTAATTTCCCTCCAATTATTTATGTGTATTAATACAACTACCTATATATATATATATATATATATATATATATATATATATATATATATATATATATATATATATATATATATATATATATATATATATATATATATATATATATATATATATATAAATACAACTGCCCAATTTGCCATTTTATTTATTAATGTATTCATTTTTAAAAATTCTGTATTTACTTCTGTATTATTAATATTTTCTTTTTTTATTGAATCATTCATATATTCATTTATTTCATATTTTGACAGGTTCAGTCCTCCATTGCATTGATGGCGGAGACAGTGATATAGCTCCATGATCAAAGCTGACCATATGCAACCATATTCTATGACTAAAAATAAATCATCTATGTCTAGGTCTATGTTTGCCTCTACCCGTCATTGTGCACATATGGACATGAAAGGCTCTGAGCAGAAACGTCAGAAAACACCACCTAATGAGTGCAAAAAAGAGCTTTATGTTCAGTGGAGGTGGAAAAAGATGTCATGCCAGCAAAATAGATTTTTCAGATAAAGTGGGACATCAGAGGACCGTATTCTTTGGTAGACACCACAATGGCAAATTGCTACCACCTGCCGATACAAGCTTCCTTTTCATCAGTAAAATGAAAAAAGGAAAGCAAAGCAAGGGGAAATAAAAAAAAAAACTAAAAGCTAAAAACTAACATGAACTAATTAAAAAAACACTGCAGTGTGTTGAAAGAGGCAACAAATGAATATATATGTAATGCCATTTTAGGTGAGAAGCAGCCACAATGTAGCAGAGGTACAGAAGACGGGAGTGGCAGCACGGTCGTTATAATGCACTTCAAACCATTTAGAGTGATTGCAGACTTGGGTTGAACCCACAGCCATGAGGGCACAATGTAAACTCCTCTGCCAGTCTGATGTGTTGACATGATCATTAAGATCACTTGAGGTAAAACATGTGTACAGGTTTATATATAGTCCTCTCCCCTCATGTAACCCAAAGTATAGCTAGTTTACAGTACATAGTTCACAGCGTATCTAAAGACACAAGAGCCCTATACGTCGACAGCTGAGAATGCTGTCTATTTACTATGAAACATGTTATATTGATGCGCAGCCCTATTTGCACCATCTACCTGTCTGTGTGTGGCCTGCAAACAAAATAGTTTTTACTTGTTATTTGTTGATTTTTATTTATTCATGTAGTTCAATTTTTGGTTTGGTTGCCTTTGATCGGCTTGTGTAAAGTGCCGCAGGATTGTCGTCTTAAGGCTAACGTGGAAGTTTGTATCGCCCTGGTGCCCTCAACTAAAAGCTGAAGGGCATAAATATGATCACCAGAGGAAAGAAAAACAGGCTAATGTTGGGCTATAAACGGGCTACATCATTGTCACATGACTAAAACACGACCATCACGATGCGTCTTACCACTTGATCAGTTAGAATAGTTTGCAACTAAAGTCGACCTGTAAAGATGGACTAGTGACTAGATCAGTGTGAGGCGTGATGACATTTAACGTCCCCTACAACCTTTGTAGTTTTATTGAGCCACTTGTTAGCAGCCACCTTTTTTAAAGACAGGTCAACGCTTCAAAATGCTTCAAAAAAGAAAAAAAACATAAAAGATCTCTTGGGCTTGCGTTAACCAATGACCCTATTTCAGACATTTAACTGGAAACCCACTGTCTTTGAGAAGAGGGAACAAGTAGTGCAACAATCCAAATTTATTTCCAGGTTTTACGACTCATTCCTGCAGCACTATAGTTTAATAAGCTGATCGAATCAGCTGGAGTCAAACTGTAAGCTAAGACATCTGAATAATCACCAACTCTTACCTCATTAATGAGGTTGATGAAGAAGCAAGACGTTTTTGATTAGTTGTATATCCACATGCAGTACGTGGGCAGAAAAGACTGCTCTTTAAAGGGAACACGGTGTTACTCAAATATTTGGTTCCTCTTTTTCGCCAGCATTGTGTCTGCTGTCAGTCATCCTCCATCTTGTCCATGCACTTAAAAAAAACCCAGGATGTGGAGTGCTGTAGGACCACGCAGCTCAGAACATGCCTCCACATGCTTAGCAGGCACTTTATTTTTAGACATGTGTAGTAAAGAAAATATGGAAGTAGCTTTGTGTGTCAGGCAGAGCACTCACTGCTGCTGCTGCTGCCGCTTTGTCCTTGTTTCTTTACATGAAACCCTTTAGCTCACCAGCATTTACTTTGACCATTCATTGTAGTTTAACTACAAGGTTGCGTTAAGCTGCAGCAACGCCCTCACCAGCTACGTGCACTTTCTCAGCTATTAGTCATTACTGTTTAAGGCCAGCAGAGCCACACTTGTCATTCAGGAGGCTTTCTGCTCAGCCCAGATGGGTTGAAATGGTCTGGTATGATGTTGGCACCTGATCATTAATAGGCTGACCGGCGCTGAGATTTGAAACTGGTGGGAAGGGTTGATTTCTGCCAGGGGATCCATGAATTGATCAGACATGATAAGTTCTGTTTTTGTTGCTCTTGACACTTGGTGAAATGTAGAGCATGGGCAGCCATGAAGCCATTCAAGCCAATATGAACAAGCTCTTCCAGTGTGTGTTGTTTCCCCATGGCGTTGGTGTGTGAGTCGTGGGGGAGGGGAGCCACCGTTTTTCTGGCCTGTATGTGTGCATGTGCGTTAGTGTGTAGTGACTCCCCCCTCCCCCTCATCTATCTCTCTCTCCCACTTGCGTTCCCTCGCTTTCCTCACCTCCTCCACCCCTCTGTGTCTTCCTGCTCTGTTCCTCACTCTTGGCAGGCAGTGGAGAGCACCAGCTCCTCCATTACATAGATGGAGATTCCTCCCCCACCCTACACACTTTGAGCGCACTATGGAAATCATACAGTGATCTTGCTGTCCTTGTTGAGCAGGCAAATGGAGTCCTTCCATGTTCTCCGCCCTGTGTTGTTTTTCAGGATGAGGCGGTTGACTTGGTGACGCACCAGTAGGGCTTTACAAGTGATAATACAGGTTAATGGTGCTGTAGAGAATCCTTGTTGTAGAGCAAGCTGAAGGAAAGGTGCACTGGTGAGTCATCTCGCTACATTCAGTGCTCCAGCATACTTACATGCATTCACTGCCGTCCCACCGTAGCTGGACAAAGCTGCGTGTGTGAATGCAAATGTCCACCCCCTCAGCTCAACCACAGCATTTGTAGGGGGTGAGAGGGTGGACAATCTCCTGTTGTATCATAGCTGTGTGAAAGTACAACACTGTACACTGTCAGGGCCTGATTCCCCCAAACACTGTTCATGTGTAAAAGCAGCCTACTACTTCTTATAGGGAAAGTTCATCCAAAAATGGAAATTCCATCATTGTCTACTCATCTCCAACAAAACTTTTTTCCTGAGCTTGGAGCGCCACAGTAGGTCAGTTGGTAGAGTGCGTGCCCTATCCACAGAGGCTCCGGCCTCGCTGCGGCAGCCCAGGGTTCGAGTCTCTCTCATCCTGTTTCCTGTCGCATCTCAAGCTTCCCTATCAAATCGAGCAATAAAAAGGCCAAAGAAATACTTTTACATTATATGTTTCCTGAGCTTCATAGTACCGTTCCTGCACTCTCCGTAACAACTGAAGTAGATTGGGCCTTTAAAACGCACAGAATACAACCCAGAAAACAACCCCAAATTGTTCCATACAGCTTCTCTGTCATAATCCAAGTCTCCAGAAGCCCCAGGATCAAGCAGCTAGCAACTAACCGTCCCATCACTGTCATCTTCAGTCAACATGCAACTGTAACTGCCAGGTGGAGTTAACATTTATCACAGTCAATGAAGAAAAATACTGATCCAAGTTTACGAATTCTTACTTCTGTAAGTTAATTTCAAAAGATTCAGAGGTCTGAACATTGAGCCATTATAAGTCATCTACTGTGCTACGTCTGTATAACTGCAGATAAGTATTGTGAGTACTGCCGGCCATTTTTGTGGACAGCTGGTAACCAGAGAGCTTCTTGTTCTGTTATAAACAAAGTTTGTGAGATGAACTACTGAGCCTGCCAGCTGGATCCCCTCTTTGGTACATGGAGAATTAGTTAAATAGCGCCTCAGAATGTAACGATTATGTAATATTATAGTAGAATAGTGATAGTGTAATATTATGTAATAATGTGTAGTGACCGCGGGTGACGCAGCCAATGTGCTCCATGTGCGGTCGACCAGGGATCCAGTGTCATATGCAGACCATCAAATATTTCACATCACGTTAGTATAACTTGTTTTGAGCCGTTCCCTGTCGCGCCATGGGTGTGCTAGCTGGACGTGAAGATGTTTATGGGGCTGGAGCAGAAGGCTGGAGGTGTCCCAGGGCCTGAACACCAGGCCGAATAAGTGGGATAATTTCCCAGCGCTGTTATGTCACCAGCGGCTGTCTGCCCTGCACAGGAATGCACACTGGCTAGAGGAGGCCAAGTGAGATAGCGAGCACCCGACGCTGAAACAACATGATACCCTGCACCGCGCGCACACACACACACACACCAACCAAGCAATATTTACCATCATGCACTGCGCTGTGGACAAACGCATGGAGGTCTCAATTCACCATTCAATTGCACGGCCGTAGTGACGTCATTAACGGCGACGGAGTAGTGTCCGAAAGTGCGGTTTTATTTCTGCCGATGAGTTCCCTAAATAGTCCACTATGTTGGACTCTCTATGTAGTGACAAGGGAGTAGGGGATGAGTGGGTGATTTCGGACACAGTCTTAGTCTTGTCAAGTATGTTGTCAAACATGGAGGTGTGTGTGTGTGTGTGTGTGTGTGTGTGTGTGTGTGTGTGTGTGTGTGTGAGAGAGAGAGAGAGAGAGAGAGAGAGAGAGAGAGAGAGAGAGAGAGACACCCCTGAATACTTTGGCCAAGGCATGGTGAGGGTGTCGGGCGTAGCAGAGCTGAAGGTACAGAGGCTATTTTGGGGGTTGTGGTGGGGGTGGATCAGGAGGTCAGCTGGAGGTAGATGAAAGTTCAGGAACGGTTAGGGGGATCTTCTTCTTGTCACTCAGGTCAGGGCCAACACATTCCTTTCCAAAAACTCCACTTAACCCAATTTCTGTTTCGTCTGTGTGAGTGTGCCGCTGTAACACTGCAGTGCAGGAGTCATTCTGGCCACTAGCACACCTCCATCTCTCAGTTTACCTTCACTCAGTTTCTTCCCCCACCCCCCAACTCTCTCAGCGCTGCACATTGAATAACCAGGCAATATGAAGGGGGCATAGTCCCATCAACGTCTACCCCTGGCTTCTGTTTCTAGTTACTGTTACTATGTTTACCCCTGGCCTCTCCATCACAGATCTGAGCGTGGTCCTTTAAAAAAAGCACAAGTGCCTTTTGTAGGACAAGCCTCGGGCTTCAGAATACCCAGCCTGTTCTTCTGATTTCCTAGAATCTCATTTTGTCAGCCATACTGACTGCTCATAAACTCCCACACAGCCTTTTTCTCGCTCGCACTTCCCTGCAGTAAGGCCCTGGACTGCAATGATGGCACACAGAGAGGAAACCTTACCCTGTTTAATCAGTGGCTCTGTTATTATGTGCAGTTTCTCATATGTGTTTTATCTCCACAGGTCTACGCACAATGAAATGGAAAAGAACAGGTATGTCAAAAGGTCTTCGTGTTTGTGTTTGTGTTCTCAATCCATTAGAAATAGCAGCTCACATCACCCCTCTGTCACCATGAAAAGTGTAAATGAATGGTTGTAGATCGAAAATATGAGAGATAAAAGTCATTGTCATGATTGGGGGCTCATTTTACCCCAAATTACAAAGAAAACTGAAGTTGAGAGGAAAAAAATAGTTATTGAAAATGAATAAGAACATTTGAAAGGCAAAGTGAATTATTAAGATAGTTATCTTGAGTTTGTATTATTCCATATATCCTCCCGCCTCTTTTCATTTGCCCTTTGTTATTTTCACATTTACACCAATTGTCTTGTTGCCCTTACACAATATCAGTTGATTATTTCAATATCCATTTGGCTTTATCAGTTTCCTTTTTGATTCTTTAAATTGTGGCCTGGTTATCCTGAGTACTATGGTGGAATGTAGAAGTCCATTTGCCATTTCACATTTTTTTAAAAAAATTGTCTCATTGAATCATATTTAATTTTAAAAAACCTTTTAAAATTCAGCTTTATGAATTTAAAATTCCATCTTTTTGTCATGTGGACAGTGTTTTTTGTGAGCTAAGGTGAATTGAAAAATACTCACTTGATTTGTAAAATCACATAATCATGTCAGCTAAACGTAAGAGCACATTTTCAACTACACTAATAATAATACGTTTTTTTTCAATGTTTGAATAGGTTTTTGATAATAAAACCATTGTTTTTTTTCACCTCCTTTGAACCTGATAACAACCTATCATGGTTGTATCAGGTGACACAATGTGCCCTTCTGCCCCTGAGAGCAGCTGACTATGTTTCAATAACTTGGACTGGGCTGTTTCAACACAATCTTATTGAGTTGGTTGATTTATGCTGCACTGCTCAATCAGTCCATTATTACTTTTCTTATGTGCTTTACTAGCTAGCAAAGAAGTTGGTATCAAAAAACAAAACAATATCAGTGATGAAACCCAGCATAGGTCATTTGTAAGAGCAAGGTACTCAGTGTGCATTTGAAGACAGATATGCATTATGTATTATTAGAAACTGAATGAACTATATCTATGCCAACAGCATGGCTGTAGGGATGGCAGTGACGAGTGGCTCGTCTGCCACCATGGTGCAGGCTAAAATAACTCTCACAGGGATTTCCATGAAATTTGGTTTGTACATTCATGGTCCGCAGAGGACGAACTGAAATCTCTTTGGTGACTCGCGACTCAGCCGCCATCCTCAGGTCAAGAGTTTAATCTGTCCAATACTTCATTTTATGACCCCATGACATTCTGATCAGCACCAGCCGCACTTTGTTAATTACTGATAAGCAAATGTTAGCATGACGTCATGCTAAACAAAGTTGATGAACATGGTACACATTATACCTGCTTAACCTCAGACGTTAATGCCAATCAGTGTGCAAGATGACAAGAGTTTCAAAGAGCTAATGCTAGTTTGGTACCACGCTGTGACTAATTGCATGGAAAAGCACTTTGAGGATGAGGAAGAACAATGAGCCTAAAGCTAAGTTAGCCAGGGCAGACAAGCTAACTGTAGCTCTGACCAAAATCTGCTGGACAGACTTTCACAAACAAAAGCTAACAGCGACACGTTGGCCTAAAAAGAAGGCGCCTCTTGTTTTTCCTGTCTTTTTGCATTTATTTCTTAAGAAATAGCTGGTTAGTTACCGTTTGGTGCTCTGCTGTGCCCGACCACATTCTCTGCTAGCATGACTTTAATTTTGCCATAAAACACAATAGTGTTACTTTAACTATAACGTTTTTGGATAATATCACAGTTGTAGTACCATGATGTAACAACCAAAGTAAAAAAAGAAAAGGCTGATGCTGTTTTTCAGCAGTTTCTCAGGCAGACACTGACGAACCCAGAATAATAATTTGGATTTATTTATATATTATTTTGGTGCTGTCTGAGTCACCGTCACTCTCAGGGCTTCCATCCTGCCTGTGCTAGTTGATCCAAACCAGCAGCTCAGTGGACAGCCTGAATAATATATGCCAATGAGGCCTGTGCCTGGGATTTAGCCCTCTGCATGTGTGTGTGTGTGTGTGTGTGTGTGTGTGTGTGTGTGTGTGTGTGTCTGTGTGTCTGTGTGTGTGTGTGTGTCTGTGTGTGTCTGTGTGTGTAGGACACCTCATGCCTGGCAGTAAGTCAAACCTATGACCAAGACCCATCGTATTAAACTTGAGAACATTCATAGCCTTTAGCCAGTTTCTCCCACCAGTGGCTTGATGATAGAAAGCCATCACAAGCACATACTAAATCACTCGCAGTGACCCACTGTTAGCAAAGCCAGAGGAGTTTAACCAGACCCACCCCCCCTCCACATTCAAAGTCCTATTTTGTACAAGCCCCCATCCCTTCTGTCTTTGCACGTAGAACCAAGAGCCTGCATGCGTGTGTCCACGACTAAAGTCACTGCCACGCCTTTGTTTGTTTTTGCAAGCAAGTTCTGTTGGTGGTCTTGGCGTGAGAGTGAAAACAGCGGAATGATTTATTGCTGGTCAGTTAAAGTTGACCTCAGTGGCCTGGTCAGTCTGAGGAAACCATTTTGAGTTGCAGGGAGGATTCGGTGCAACTGTCCTGCAACCAAACAGGTGTACTCACCACCAGTTGGGATCTGCAGAGGACAGTGGAAATGCGAATTTAGGGCAGAGAAATGTAGGTTGTTGCCTTAGGCTTATGGCACACAAGCCTGTAGCTCCACATACATAGTCACCTGTTGACACACTGCACTGCAGCCACACTGAACCAAAATAACCTGTTGCTGAAAAAGTGCTGTGCGTTGCAGCCACACCCACAGTGCTCTTCTGTCACCGAGACACCATGTGACCCCGAGGTGCTCCATGTGTCTGCTGCTCGTCAGTGTTATTTGACAAACATTAGCCAGCCCTGCTGATCTCTTATGTCAGATCAACACAGGCGAGGGTATTTGCATGTTATGTAATGTCAGTGTGCATGCCCTTTTGGACTGAGTCAGCTGAGAACCAGGCACTCAGCTTCAGCTGCTGAATACTGCTTTGATTGTGCGTGCGTGGGGTTTACTTGCCGTGTGTGTCTGCGTGAGCTTTTAAAAGGGCAAGGACTGAGAATATATTTGCATCCTCTGACCACAGTCGCTTTGAATCAAGTCTCTTCCGGTGGTGGCGCTCGCATCAGGATTACCTGCAGCAGACAATATAACAAACAGCACATACAGCCAGCCCTCAGCTGCCGAAAAAAAAAAAAAAACATTTGTACACTCACTCTCAGGAAATATCTGACGTACACACGCCCACTCACTCAGGCGCACACACCGGCATACAGACACGTACACACTCCGCCGAGGCTGGAGATGGAGGTGTGGGTTGTGTAACAGCGGGGTCGAGTGGTCACAAACACCCACCAGACCTCAGCAACTGCCAAGGCTGTCAGCCCTAGAGCGTCTGAGACGGGTGGCAGTGCTATAGGACAGGTGACATTCATATTGAGTGCAGATCTGAACATATGGCACATGCGATCTTTGGGTTTCAGCACATTTCTGTTCTCATCTGGTCGAGGGAGGATTGGCTATAGCTGCAGATATACTGTCGCTCAAGGAAATATCCTGTGTAGCAACAGTATGTAATAATGTTACCGTGACAGGGCAGAGTCTTATCACTTTATGTAGACCTAACATGAGAAAAAGATTTGCTCACCAATTGCTGATGTGAGTAACTCCAGCATCTGTATCAAATAGAATAACATAATATTCAGAGCTCATGTAAAATGTGTAGCAACTGTCAAATGTTGAAAGACAGCACTAAATTCTTAAATACATTTATCCTTTTTGCACAAAGACAATTGACTATTGACAAATATTTCAAGATCTGCTTACAAAGATTTCAGATACATATTGACATGTATGAGCCAACGCACCGCTTAGATGACAACCATGAAATGCAGTTGAAAGCCTGGAAAAAAAAGTTAGCAAGTGGTCCTTGAGTTATTTATATATGGATATTTTTCTTTTCCAAGGCCGCATGTGACCTGTGCTGCTCAACTAATCGCATGCCCGTTTTGTGTATCTGCCGCGATAAAAAGCTGATGACTGTTGACAGTTTTCTTCTGTTTTCCTCTCCTCTGTCTTCAGACGGGCACATCTACGGCTGTGTTTAGAGCGCTTGAAATCCCTCGTTCCCCTAGGACCAGATGCTAACAGGCACACCACCCTCAGCCTACTGATGAAGGCCAGAGATCATATCAAGGTGCGTGGATTTACATCTATGTGACTGGTGTGAAGAGGGCAATTTGTTGAGTGCCGTGTTGACTAAGTGTGTTATTATTGTGTGCTAGAGCTAGAGAGCAGCACCATTTTTCAGTGTTTGTCTTCTTACCACCCTGCAGAGGTTGGAGGAGAGTGATAGGAGAGCTCAGCACACTGTGGAGCAGCTACAGCGGGAGCAGAGACACCTGAGGAGGCGTCTGGAGCAGCTGGGGGTGGAGAGGACCCGCATGGACAGTACCGGCTCCACCCTGTCCTCTGACAAGTCCGACTCTGACCAAGGTGAGCCTTCTAATAGGATGATATTGCAACCAAGTGATGATGTCTTGAATGTCAGAATCCCAAGTGGATGTGTTGTTTTGTCCACAACTCATTTAGTTCACTGTTCCGAAAGAGTAAAGAAACAATTCACATTAAAAAAATTTGGAATCGAAGACCTTCGACTTTTTTATTCTCCTTAAAAAAATTGCTCAAACAGATTAATCGATGATCAAAATAGTTGCTGATTAAGTTGATAGCTGATAACTAATGGAATTATTGTTCTGGTTATAATGGTAATTATGCACATTACAATACTGAGTTATCACACAGCACTGTAACAATCTCGTCTTTGCGTTCCCACAGAGGACCTGGACGTAGATGTGGAGGGGACGGACTACCTGCTGGGTGACCTGGAGTGGAGCACCAGCAGTGTGAGCGACTCGGGGGACGAGCGAGGCAGCCTGCGCAGCAGCTGTAGCGACGAGGGCTACTCCAGCGCCAGCCTGCTGCGCCTGCAGGACACTCATGAGATGGTCAAGCAGCTGGGCTGCAGCCTATAGACAGCACTGCTCACCGACCCAAATCCCCCCGCTGCCCCTTTAGCCAGTCCCGCCCCAACATTGTATCACCACTACCTATTCCGGCTCAGACCTCACCCATTCCCCATCCCTTGTCTCCCTCCTTCCCCACCAGGACCGACCAAGTCTGAGGCTTCTCCTCCAGCCAGGCTTCTGTGGACTTCCTGTCCCGATGGTGACTTCCATTCAGACTACGACACCTCCAAGACAGCCGCCCACATCCAGCACATCATCAGTGGTCAGTCTCAAGGATGTCGTCTGCTCTGCTCTGCACCAATCAAACGAGGAATCTAAAGACACTCCAACCCTCCGCCCATCTGTCTGTTCATCAGTCCGTCCGACTGTCAGAAACACAACTTTCAGCCAGAGAATGTTACCACACAATATCCCACTGCCTCTTTTTCTATGCCTCAAGAGCCATGGGAAGCACTTATGAGATTTCACCCTTACTTCACACACACACACACACACACACACACACACACACACACACACACACACACACACACACACACACACACACACACACACACACACACACACACACACCTCCATTGTTCCAAGTTGTCCACTGAGACAGAGTCGTCCCAAAGGTGTGACACTTACATGATGTGGGGCTTTTTTTCTGCCCTGCTCACCAGTCAACCAACCGTGCATGGTGTTTTGCACTTATACTTGCTTTTATGAACAAAAAATGCTGTCTCTTTAAAAAAAAACAAACAAAAAAAAAACAGAAAAAGCCCCCCACTACAGCTGTTCCAGTAATGTCACCAGATGGAATGAGTGTTTGAAAACCACATCAGTTGTCTCTAAAGCAGACTTTAGTCTGGGGCTGACAGCAATACATCCCTTAGTACCCAGGCTTGAGTGGGCAGACCCGTAACTACCCTGTAATGTTCTGTCCACACCTGTCATTCAGAGAGAAAATGACACACAAACACATAAAAAAATGTGCAGCATGAGATTGTGTAGGGGGTGGGGGATATGGGAGGTATTTTTTGGGGGGGTGGGGGGGTTGATGTTTTCTGCCTCTCTCTGACGACGGTGGCGTTTTTACAGCATCCTTTTTATCATAATGTGTGTATGTCACGTCTGAGCCTGGCAAGGGGTTAGCTAGCTGGTTTGGAAACTTTGAACCCCAGCCACCAGGCTGAATGCTGGTATGTTTAGGCAGGTGCTGGTACATTTTTGTACACTTGCGTCTTCACTGCCCTCGCCCCGTTCACCAGGTATTCATAGGAAGGGAAGAGCCGATCTACTGAGAGCAGTCTGCAGCACATTCCATTATGTAGAGAGGACAGAAAGGCAGGTGAGACTGAAAGCATTATTTTTTGCAAGTGGATGTTCCTGCCAATTATTTATGAAGGTGAGAGTTTTAGTTCGAGACGAGACGAGTCACCCTAAAACAGATCGACTGGCTTTAACTTTTCAGTGGGAGCACACTGAGGGAAGAAAGCCTCTCTGTGTGTTCTCGTGTGAAAAGCACTAAAATGTCAAAACCACAGATTTTCTCTCCTTTGCCTTGCCTTCATAGCTATTTATTGTTCCTGCAGAAATGTTCACCTTTTAATGTAAATAGTTTACAGAAAGATTTATGTCTATCAACAAATGTATTTATTAGATATACTAAATATATAGAAGAATATATATAAATATATTTAATTAGTCATAGCCTATGTTCTTCTTGTGAGGTTTATTGAGAGTTTCCTACGTGTAGTATGTTTGCACAACCTAGTCGACCCATAGAATATTTAGAGTATTTAGAAATGTCTCTTGTGCCTCGAGGCTGTTGTGTCTGTTCAGAATTCGGCACGGTGCTCCTAGAAAATGAGCTGTTTTCTTTGTGGTTGATCATTATTTTTAGCTGTTTTCAACGCCAGCTCGCCCTATCTGACGGGGGAATAAAAGGACAAAAAAAATCAGAATAATTTCTAAAAATGTTAAGTAAAAAGTATAAAAGAGGAGAGGAGCCGGTGGCCAGGTGGAGGGTGTGCGATGATTCCTCTGGCAAGGCTGTGTTTGCCTGTTGGCACCGTCTTTGTGCCTGGGAACCTCAAACAAAATGGCTGCTCCGCCTGTTGAGATTCCAACCCTTTTTCTTTGCGTTGTGTTCCAAATCATCACGGGCAGGGAGAGGACTGCAGCTTTTGTTCGAACGTAGATCCGTCCTCAACCCTGCAGCAGTGCCAAAGGAACCTCCCCGCTCCTGCATCCAGCGCTCGCGAATCTCCGATAAAGCATGAAGATGAATCAGAAAAATAGACTTTAGGATTGTTTAGTCTTTTGAGTGTGGAATGCTGCTTATTTTTTTTTTGTCAAATTGAAACCTTTTCAAACGGAGAGGAACTGTGTAGCCACGCTAAATAAAGGGGGGGAGACATGTATTGAAAAGTTGGTGTGAGTGGGCAGGTGTGTTCACTGAAATGCCATCTGTTGGTGTGGGCATGTAGAGTATGCGTGTGTGAGCGCGTGTGTGTGTTTATTTCGTCACTGTCTTCAGAGAGAAATTTTCAGGGTGGTAGCGGGTGGGTGGGTGGGTGGTTTAAAAACAAATTTTTAAGGCTATGTTTCTGTTCTGGTTTTCATTTGTTTACTAGTGAAATGCAAAAAAAAAAAAGAAAGTCCACTTGACAACGACTTCATGTATTAACCTAAGCATTAATGTCTGTCTACGGGAGTTTCCTCCTCCTCCTTCTTCATCTATGGCCTGTTGTTCGTCTTCGGGCAATCGACACGTGTGTGAATGTATGTGTGTTCCCCTGTGAGCGTAACTCCCTCTTCCACATGCTGCGTTGGCATCCGTGGTGCGGGCGAGGCAGGGGTGTTTGGCGGAGCGTGTGCGTCGGTGATGGTCGCATGCAACCATTGCCCTCCCCCTCCTCCTCCTCCTCCCCCTCCTCCCCTCTACAAAGACCCTGGTGCTCTCAGCATCTGCCTTAAGAAGCAGGTGTGGAATCTCTCAAAGAACAAAACTACAGTCAGACCAGTTGTTTAAGCTACAGGTTTCAGCATCAGGGGAAACTCGTGTTCATGTGTATATTTGGTTTTTGCACATTTGTTGTTTTTTTTTTATGTCCCTGCATTACTCAAGTGGCAAAAAAATGCCTTAAAAAAACCCAGAAACTATGTGTTAAGTACGAGCTAACAGAAGTATATGAAATGTATGAGTGTATATGAAGTATCGGAAAAGGCCATTCCTTTTCATTGTGGCGGTCTCAGGCGTGGTGCTTTCATGCATTACACATCAAACGCGCAGGCACACCGCGTCATCAATCTGTGAAACAGCGTCGTCGCCTGCTGCCTTTCTCCTCAGAAAGGTCCAATGTCTGTTTTATTTCAAGGAGGGCGTTTTGTGCACTTACTTTTTTCTGAATTGGGGAATTTGGACACCGTCTTCTAAAGAAATCACTTCAAATGTTGGGGGGGGGGGGACCTTTGGATTTGAATTGTGGAGCAGCAGTTTATATTTGCCATTGATATTAAAGGAATAAAAACATTTGAAACCCTTGTTTACCTACCTATCATCCTGTCCTCGTCTTTATTTTGTGGCGCGAGGCATGCTGGCCTGCACGCTAATTATATTCTAAGAACAAATGAAGGCTCTCAAGGAGGAACCCAACCCAGCAGTTTCTTATACAATGACTAATCTTCATGTAGAGGCTGAATAGACAGTAATGAGGACGTTTTTGCACAACCGATGAAAGCGAGCCTCTACGGGGGCCTGATCCTCGCCAGCCCTCCAGTGTGTTTTAGAGTAATCTGCTGGCTAACTCCCAGGTTTGTATGATCACAGCCATCTGACTGCTGCTCAATAACCAACACACACAAAGCCGTAGAGAGACTCATGAGGGAGGGGGCTGTGGGAGGGGGGGTTCAGCATCTTGAAAAGCATCCCGCATCCCTTCTGGAGGTGCCTGCCTGCTGAGGGGGAGGGGAGCCACAGGAGAAGACTTTTTCTACATCACGGGCAGCCTGAAACGCCTTGTTGGCGCTAATATATCGTAATGTTACCTGAGGGCCGAGCTCCAATAGGTGAAATGTAGAAATACTTACATGAGCCTAGTCCAGAGCCTAGTCTTCTCTGTCACTGTCAAGTAAAATACATCTGTGAAGCTCTACTTCGTCTTTGACTGACAGAGAGGGTTTCACATAGAGTGGTGTACTTTTGAGGGCTAACACAGAAGATTGCATCGGCCCAGTTCCCTCAACAAAAAGTCTGTGAGATTCTTGAAATGTATTTTGGAATAATCTCGGTGGCAAGTTCAAGATACAATACCACACATGTTTTCTGCGTGTAAAGACAGGCTAGAGAGTAGACAAGTGTTCGCTGTGATGACGTTTAATGTCCATGACAGTCGCTGCTTTTAAGACACGTAAGGATTCTATGATTAAATTGTGGAACATTTAATGATGCATTTTATTTCGCAGAACAAAAATATAAATATCTTCAGCCTGTGGTAACCACAGACCTTATTTCAGGCATTCAACCAAAAAACAATTCAAAAACTCAAAGACGAGGGAAGTGGATGTGCAAAAATCCGAGCCGATTTTTTTGTTTTAGGACGGCAGACTACACCACTGTATAGACAATATTCACACAGCAGTCATTTTCCTCTGACATTGTGTTCAGGGTGGGAAGCTCAAATGTCTTTTAGATTAACCAGCTTTACCGCTTGGTAATGCAGCAGTTCAACCTGGCTGTCAATATTGAGCAGGCTAACTAAGACTTAGCAGAAGAATCTTTATTGATCACATTCGATCATACAATGTTCACTGAAGTGAAACTGGTTCTCTGTATTCGACCTGTGTCGGAGGAACAGCAGGCAGCCACGTCCGGTACCCAGGGACCAGCTACAGATCTGAGAACAGTGCCCTGTTCAAGGACACTGACAGATTATAAACATGTTTTCGATGGAAGGAAAACCCACACAAGCTCAAGGAGAACCTGTGATCTCCCCACAGAGAGGAGAGGAGTCAAACCCAGGAGAGTAAACACTGCTAACCTCTTCACCACCACAGTCCACCCTGTTTTAATGTAACAATAACTCGGTAAAGTTTGACCTTGACTTATGTACTTACATATAATATATGAACATATATAATTAATCTATAATGTGAATAATGAAGCTATTTTTTAAAACTATTTTATTGACTTGTTTGTAACACAGAGACATAAAGGAATGTTGGCGATAGATGCAAAATAGATGCAAAACAAGTACAACTTCATAATCAAGAACCGAGGGACCTCAAGTTGTATTCCTTACTTGCCCACTGACACCTGATGATACTGCCTTCTCACCACTCAAGTTAGATATCACGGTATCACTCTTTTTATATTTCGCAGCAACTATGCAATGGCAAATAAATTGATAACAGGAAAACTGAGCTGCAGAAGTTGGGCAGAGACTAGCTGGAAATGATTCTGCAGCTCCTCACTGTAGTTTAGTGGCCTGCTGAGGGGAAGTTGTTTGAAAAGACGTGGAAATGAAAACGGCATGATCAGCAGTTTAGTTAACCGAAGTTTAACTTAAGGTATTGAGACTTGTTAACTGCTTATTGGAAAACACGATATTGCCATTAAATCATGGGGTATTTTTTAATGCATTTGACATAATTTGATGTAAATGGACCTACAACACGAAGTGTTAGCAGTGATTAAGTAGCCTCATATCCAGTTCAGAGGCTCTGTATCAATGAGAGCGGCCATGTGGGAACCCCAGTTGAAAGCTGAGCTGTGTGACCTAGCTGTAGACAGTACAGTGCCGAGGTCATGATAATGAGTCCACTGTGTGACTGGGGAAGTGCAGCAGGGTCAGGGCTGTCAGGGAAACACTTGAGGGAGGCTCAGCGCAATGTGGATATGCCTGACTGTAGTATGTATGCAAACTCTGGATATTCTGGGATGACTTCCATGACCCAATGCCTTTTTTTGCAGACTCCAGGCCACTGTGACTCATCTTACAAAGGGAGAACAATTTAACCGTTGTGCTTTGTTTTTCTTTCTTTCTTTCTTTCTTTCTTTCTTTCTTTCTTTCTTTCTTTCTTTCTTTCTTTCTGTCCATCTATCTTCGTGCTCGTATAAGACTCATCCTAGTCACATCCTACTGTTCAGCACCTAGAAAGCGTCCACCTAAAGACACACCTTACGTTTAATCTGCACATGAAACACGAGACAGCCACCGCAATGCAGCTCAGCCTGAGCCAAGCACAACACACTCCAGCTGAGTGTATTGACACAACCTACCTGCTGGTGTGTGTGTGTGTGTGTGTGTGTGTGTGTGTATAGAAGTGGTATTGACAGAGTTATGTAAGGGTGTTTGTCTACGGGCGTGTGTCAGACGCCCAGGCCTACTGACCCACCTCTCCTCGTCCTCGTTTGTCAGATTAGTCAAATCCAACAGCTTATCCTGGACCTGCACACCCTGCCTATTTTGACCTTCGCCTCACAGGGTGGCCTGACCAGCCATGAGCATATGCACGGGCAAACAAACACACACATGCAAACTTGCAGTTCAGCACGCACGCACCTTATGTAGAAAACACACCCGCATGAGACACACACACATACACACACACCCACACACACACACCAAAGCACCACAATCAGCAAATGACTTGTGCCATGGAAACACACAACAACGAGCCCTTGGGAACAATTGAGACAGCGATTCAATCACTATAGACATCAGGTCATCAATGGAAAGAATGACTCCCTCCACCCCCTAACCCTCTGCAAACCAGTGACAGCGTGATAAGAGGCTCTCCTTTAATTTAATCATTGTTTATCATGATCACCTGCAGACATTTTTACATATCATAGCAGGAGGAGCACAGCTGGAGCCAATGACATGAATGATGGTTGCGCTCCCCTCATGTTAAAGCAACATTATGTCATTTTTTCCTAGTTTAAAAATCATTTTGATGGTACATTGTCTCATCATGTGGTAAATGGTGTCCCTGTCACTTGTAACTTCACAGATCTACATACATGTATACTATACTAGCACAAAGCCCTGCTAGCTGCTGGCCCTGCTTCTCCAGACCAGCGGAGAGCTGACGGTCATCCACTGCAGATAATACACTGACTAGCATCGCTAACTGAGCTAATCACGGACGTTACAGTAAAATCTGAACACAGTGTTGGAGTTGTAGCCCTGGTCATTGCTATATAAGCTGCTCAGTGGTGCATGAATCTGAAATGGCTGATGACCTGGTTTAGCATCCAGCTAATCTGAATAGAAATAAAATGATTCAATCAATTATTGGACCTTCACAATGTAAGTTTACGGGGTAAATTCTTTTGGGGCCCTATAGACCATCAGGAGATTACATAATTACATAGTTTGGCCACTACAAAGCTTTAAAGCATAGCTGTTTCCTGGGGGCTCGGAGGTAATCAGCTAACAGCAGTCACAGTTAGCAGCAGTTAGTGGTTACTCTGCAGATATGCAGCCCCCTATTTGTTTGGAGTGTGAATTCATACATACACATTGCACCTTTAATCAAGTAAAGGCAACTTCCATCCAGTGTGAATGCATTGATGTAATCATCACTGGATTTCATCACATGAATTGAAATCCTGCAGGCAGACGGTCGGTTCCTTGTGTGATAATTTGTCAGTGCAGGACGCGGCTGAGTGACAGCAGCCACCCCCCCCCCCGATCACCCTCCATCACCACTGACAGCTCTGATCAAGAGATAGACTTTTGAGTGTATGCATACATGTGCTACTTTGCATGTGTGTGTGTGTGTGTGTGTGTGTGTGTGTGTGTGCGTGTATGCAAACAGATGGAGGGAGATCGTCTTCGTGAGGTGCACATCAGACAAGATCAGTGCATCCAAGATAGAACAAAGGCGAGGGAGCTGAGTGGCCTGTACGTGACACGTAGTAAAGCTCTTCACAGAGAGCCTCGCTTAGTGTCGGTGAGTAACACCTGGCATATCAAAGCACCAAAGGGAGAAGAGTTTCAAAGGAGCTGGAGCGGTGTCGGGGCTTCCACGGAGAGCCGGGAATTTCTGAGTTACACAGTGCATGTCGAGAAGATAATGCCACAATAACCATAAGAACATAAGGGCAAGTTATATCTTCATTCTATCAGCAGTCACTCAAGATGGCCACTGTCTTTTTTTTTTCATTGTTTCCCTTGCAATGTACCAAAGGCAGTAAATATGTAATCAATGAGGAGAGGTGGAGCACATTGATAGAGCCATATCTACTATTCAGTGACTCTCAGTCACAGTTTTGAACCAACCTGAGATCAATTCTGGTTGTTATGCTGTAGCTGAACAGCCGGAGTGTACTAGCTGCCCTGTGGAAAAGTGTTTACAAGTCTATCAGATGAAGTGGGGATAGTGTGGCTGTGTTGGCAACAGCAGCAGCGGTCTGGACAGCGGAGGGAGAAATGTTAGCAGTCGCAGGCTGGTGGAGGGAGGATCACTATGTCAGAGTCCTACCAGGAGAGGCAGAAGGAAAGGGGGGAATAAACAGTATTCTTTCCTGCAGCACATGGTGTAACAGCATGAAGATTGAGAGGACTGTGAATGTCTCTGACTCCCTGCGAACAGATGCTATTTATAGTGCTTGAAAGTCTTGCATTAAACATGCATTATTGCATATTTTGGGTTATGCGCTGGAGCGTCTCCTAGCTCGGAGCAATGACGACCATGGTCGTCCAGTGTTTGCCTCGCAACGTCGACAAGAATCGAGAAAGTTACACACATAACCCCTCAAATTGGCACGTGAACATTGAGGTTTTTGGACTGATTGAAAACTAGACAAAAGTGTTATTAGAGAGAAACTGGTGGAAACATTTTTGTGACATTGGGATAAAGTCAGACTTTCTGTTTTCCCCAGTCTTTATCCTTGGTTATGTTAAGTGTAAGTTAAGTGGTTGTAAACATTGCAATTCTGAGTTTGAATTTAAAACTACATAGAGCCCCTTTAATAAGATTCCTGTATATGTGCCAGTTTGCAGTCCCTGGTAAAGTGTAAATAGAGACATAAACCACATTAAAGCAGAACAGCTTTAATCTATTGCCTCATATAGTAGTGCATTGCATCTTATAGTGGTGGACACATAAAACACTTTGGAAAATGGATATGATATGATACTGGCTACTTTTCGCAGGTGTAATAAATAACTGCAATGTTTGCTCTTGTTTCTGGTGAAACAGTGTCATTATACTTTACTGGCCATGAATCTGACTGATATAAATGGAACACAGCTAACATTATTAGCTTGTGATTTTCTGACAAAGTCATATCAAAATGTCTGCTGTCCAGCAAGCTCTGTTACCCTGCATCTCTCAGTCTTTTTGCCACAAACCCTGAAAGCTTGCTCTCTGTTTCTGCTCGGCTGACCGGCGCCCTCATCCTGCTGTTTGTTGTATAACACCATGGGATATTTCGTGTGGTGTCTGACCAGTGCCACTATCTGCATGCAAAAGGTGATTTAAGGACTGCTCAATGCTGCCAACTGTGGTCTTGTTTGTTTACAGTCATTACACCGCTGCCTCGGTATTAAAGTGGTAGTTGTTTATAGATGCAAAAACACGGCACGCTGCCCCCCTGTACGCTGAACCGAGAGTCACTTTATCATACTGCAGCGAACAATGCAGTTTTATATTACAGCTGAGGTGATGCACTGGTCGACTGAGTGAAATGGATTTTAATGGCTTGTATCACTTTACTGACTGCTTTCAGCAGAATAAACACAGGTGGTAGTTTGCAGCTATACGGGAGGACAGGGTGGCTGAGCAGCACACAATGATAGAAATCAGTCATGTCTGGCTACCTGTTCATTCCTGCTGAGTCACCGGCGCCCTCCCACTTAAGTAGGAGCTTTGTTACCAAAAGCAGTCAAAATGGCTGGCCGGCCAAGGCAAAGCACTGCAGGCTCTCTCTCTCTCTGAGACACACACAAACACACACACACAACAAGCCTGCATTGTACTAACTTCAAAAAGTCCTTTCTGATTGTGTGTAGGCTCATGAGAAAATGACCCTGCTTCTCACTTCATTTATTACCACAAATGAAGTTTTGGTCACTTGTTTCAAGTCTTCCACAACACAGCATGATGTTCATTTTGCACATTATGAGAGAGTAAAATAGATGATGAAGAATTGTGTACTTTAAGGTGTGCCAGTCACTACCACCTGACCTCATGAGCATAGCGTCCAACTGTCAACCAACGTTTCAATGTCCTGAGACTGACATTATAGCCATAGCCATCTTGTTTTTTGGAGCCAGGCATGACCATATTTGGAGCTAGGGATGATACCGACTTGTCACTACGTACAGTAGCATCGCCCTGGTCCTGGGGTCGCCCTGTCCTGCATGTTTTAGATGTTACCCCGCTCCAAGACACCTGATTCAAATGATCAGCTTGACACAAGTGAAGGCACTGATCTCAGTATGGTCAATTATAACATGAAGGTAACACTGTAATTATAGAGGGGGATGTGATTGTTGTTTACACGTGCTCAGCATCAGCTGAGGTCTGCTGGACATGTGAGCACTGCTGATGCTTTAGCACCCCGTAGTGGTTCACTTGTGTAAGTAAAAGTCAATAGATTATCTACCTAAAATAAAATAGGATTAGATAATCCTTTATTAGTCCCACAAACAAGACATTTGCCATATTACAGCAACAAAGGGGACATCAAAAATTAAGCATCAATTTAAAGAGTGGTAATAAATGAGTCAAAAATATATGTTAATGAATATAAGTAAAAGAGCAGGAGAAAAAATATAAAGAAGATAAATTATAAATATAAAAAAACTGAGATTGCACAGTTTGAAGTTGATCTGGTGTGTGTGTCGGGGGATCTACTGGGAGCAGTGCTGGTTGTATGGTCAGAGAGCAGCAGGAAGGAAGGAGCTGCGATATCGCTCCCTCACACACTTTGGGTGAAGCAGCCTGTCGCTGAAGGAGCTCCCCAGTGCTCTGAGTGTCCTGCGTAGGGTGGGAGTCATTCCCCATCAGGAATGATAGCTCAGCGATCGTCCTCCATTCTCCCACTGCCTGCACTGAGTCGACGAAGAACCCCAAGACAGAGCTGGCCTTCTTGATCAGTTTTTCAAGCCTCTTCCTGTCAGCAGTTGTGTCAATGTGGGGCTCACAGTCTCATGGCCTCACATACTGAGGTCGGTTCTGAGGTATTCCAGGATCCAGGATGAATTGTGGTGGTCAACCCCCGAGTGCTCCAGCTTGTCCCTCAGAAACACAAGGCTGTATGGTGTTGAAAGCACTGGAGAAATCAAATGCAAAGTTCTAATTTAGTGATTTTTACTCTTGGATATGTTATGGCTGAGCAAATACTTGCTTCTAATAACAGATGGTTTAAGACAAAATAAAGAGAGAAGAACAGGGAAAAATAAAAAAAAAACATTTTCCCACTTCCAACTAAAAAGACATGAAGGCACCTTTGACTGAGCCATTTCTTCTCTCACACTGTAAAAGTAGTAGTAATCAGAGAGAGGGGGTGATTGAGGGTGACTTGGCAGTGGCTGCACGTTTCAACTTTTTGGGCTGTTTGCCAGGCTGCCGATGTGAAGGGGGGCAGAGGATGTGTTTGGAGGTGGCGAGGCTGCAGTCCTGTGGATGGGTGCATGCTGCTCTCTCTCTCTCTCTCTCTCTCTCTCTCTCTCTCTCTCTCTCTCTCTCTCTCTCTCTCCCTTTTCAGGGGCGTGGTCCCTCTCCTGCCTCCAGCCTGGAACAGGACCAAGGCCAGCGACAGCTCTGCGCAGCATCTGAATCCCACACAAGGCCCCCCACAAGACTGCACGGCTACGGACAAAGCGAATGCATCTATAGGATCAACTTCTGTCCACCTTTGGTTATCAGACTTACGCACACATTTAGGCAGCAGTGTTTACTATGAGGTGATAAAAGTTACATAAAGTTTATGCAGATATACTGACTCTTATTACTCTCATGACGAGGACTGCAGTGTTTGATCTGTCGTGTGTTTCCAGGGCTGCGCATGAGGGGCCGCGATCGTGTGGCAGTGCAAGAATCAGGCCACTATAATGAGTCTCATCCCGTATTCTGATATTGCGGAGGTCGGCGGTGGGTGGTGGTGGGGAGGGATGGGGTGGCTGAGTGCAGACTGCAGCACCAAAACACACTGTGGCGCACAGCTCCACACATCGATCCCTGCTGCCAATCTGCTGGGACAGCAGAGAGAGGAAAAACTGCAGTGACAGTGGACAGTGTGGGCCGGGGTAACACGAGACAGTCAGGTGGGGGATCATAGATGTACTGGGGAATGAGATTACACGTGATTGTGTTACGGTGTGATTATACCTTGAGAGGAGAACGTGACTTTTCCAAACTTGTACCTGCATAGGCTCTGAGGTCAAACAGTTGCGACATTAAAGCCCCCATACAAAACGTGATCGCCATGTAGAGCCGCTGTGTTGATGCCTGGGCTTGCGAGGCAGCAAAGAGGAGCCGCATGAGTGAATTCGTGTCTCCCCTGAGGGTGGAGGCGTTCTGCAAAAGCTTGCAGGTTTCCCCTCATCGTCTGTTGTCCCTGCGTCAAATGATGCGCCGGCGCCTTCACTATAAAAGCACCTGTCCTGGCCAGACATCACTCGCATCTCACTCTCTCTCTCTCTCACACACACACACACTCTCACCCTCACACACTCCGAAACTCCACGCACTCTCTCCCTCTCTCTCTCTGTGTCTCTCTCTCTCTCCAGTGCAGAGCAGTGGCACCGGTCACCACCACAGCAAACCAACCATGAGTTACTCCAGCGACATTTACAGCAGCAGCTCCTATCGGAAGATCTTCGGAGATGCGCCCCGGTCCGGCCGCGTGGGTCTGGGCAGCAGCAGCAGCCCGTCCCGCCTGCACTCTGCTGGGTACCGCAGCAGCCACCGCACCTATGGGTCCCCCTCCGTGATGTCCTCCTCCTCCACCTACCGCAGGTCGGCGGCGCCCGGCCGCGTCTTCTCCTCCATGCCGGACTCCGCGATGGACCTGACCCAGTCCACCGCGGTCACCAACGAGCTCAAGATCATCCGCACCAACGAGAAGGAGCAGCTGCAGGGCCTCAACGACCGCTTCGTGTCCTTCATCGAGAAAGTTCACAACCTGGAGCAGCAGAACAAAGTCCTGGAGGCGGAGGTGACAATGCTGCGGCAGCGCAACAACGAGCCGTCGCGCCTCCACGAGCTGTACGAGCAGGAGATCCGCGAGCTGCGGGCGCGCGTGGAGGAGCTGACGCACGAGAAGAGCCAGATGCACGTGGACTGCGTGCAGATGAACGAGACGCTGGAGCGCGTGCGGGAGAAGCTCGACGAGGAGACCCGGCTGCGAGAGGAGGCGGAGAACACCCTGAAGGGCTACCGGAAGGACGTGGACGACGCCACCCTGTCGCGCCTGGAGCTGGAGAAGAAGGTGGAGGCGCTGCTGGACGAGATCGCCTTCCTCAGGAAAGTTCATGAGGAGGAGCTGCAGGAGCTGCAGGCGTCTCTGCAGGCCACACAGGTACACACACACACACACACACACACACACACACACACACACACACACACACACACACACACACACACACACACACCACCTCGGACTCAGATTCACGATCATTAACTCATCAAAACTCTAACATCCCTCAACACTTTGCGCCTTTCTGCTATGACCTGCTCCGACTTTACTGTGACCTTCTCAAACTTGATCTTCTCCCTGTGCCCCTCCATGCTCCACCAGACCACAACACTCTCATTATGCCTCCCATCATAAACTCACAAGACACAATTTGTATTGATTTGTTCCAAACGCCTTGTGTGAAGGCAATACATGAGAGATAATTATGCATAAACTTTATTTGTGTAGAACCTTTACAGACATTACAAAATGCTTTGACTCAGCGAGCAAAAGCAGGAAAGTCAGGAATGAACACAACAGTCAAGCCAAAGGTAAGTTGACTGTTGAGGGCAATGTGAGTCATTACTAATAAAAGCCGTAAAACAGACAAAGTCAAAGGAAAAGAAAGAGAGAGTGATGAAAAATCAAAGAATAAAATCAGTAAACGACATCACATCCTTCTAATTAAGAGCAGATAAAACAATTACAATCAGTAGAAAAAGAACAGAGGATGATGAATAAACAAAGAGCAGTAAAAGGAATGAAAAGATGGAAAGTTGACAAATCAGTTTTAAACGGTGGTAAAAGTGGGTTTTAAGAAGTGATTTTAAAGGAAGTTGCTGATTCTTGGAGCCTTATCTCCTCAGAATAATGCCTCAACCACTGCAATACACTGATGAGTCAAAAACGCAGGTCCACTACAGATGTTTATATAACCTGATATGACCGGGTTAGAAAGTATTATATGAAGTCTAATAGTAGTCTTGATCCCTTCTCTGTAAGCGCGACATGCTCCTCTATCCTCCTCCATTTGAACACTGCGCACTGGATAATTGATGGCACTGCAGTTCCGTTTCAGCACCAGGCTCTCCCTCCTCCTCCTCCGCCTCCTACTCCTCATCGCCTCATACATCAGGGGGCTTGAGGCTCCCTGCAGCCCCCCAGCAAAACTTTAAAGATGTTTAATCTAAAAAGAGCGTTGGTTTTCTTTTGCTTGTGATCGATGCCATTTTGTGCAAGGTGTGGCTTCAAACTGCATTTGCAGTTTGGATTGATTTGAGTTTTTTGTCGCAGAGGCGTCTCTTTGAATATAAATATACTTAATTATAATGATAGGTTTATAATGAGGTGAAAGACTGAGGTTAGGCTACTGTTTTGGGGATAACTGTGAGGTTTTCACTCAAGGAGGTGAGGAAAAGGGGGGAGGGGGGGTAGAAAATGCGGAGAAATAGCGCATAATCCAGGGGTGTGGTCATCCCGAGGGGCAGCGGGCAGAAGCAAGCATGTGAGGTGCAATTGTTTTCATGTTCATTCCACAATGAATAACAGCACAGCAGTGAAAACACAATCAGATGCTTCACACAAAAGTTTTGAGGAGACTTGTTCTCTGCAGCTCCCTGACGAAGTGTTGAGCCGAGCTGTTATCTGTGGGACAGTAATGGAGCTCACCGTGTTGCAGATAGAGCAGAGGACACAAGCGAAGACACTGAAGTGAAGGGCAGCAGCAACTTTCAGCAGGAAATCAATTCATTTAACGTGCCATAGTATTGAGCAGTCAAGTGATGGTTGCCGGGTAAATTTCCCAGGGGTCCCTCCTCTCCTCCTGCAGGGAATATTATTGCCATGTAAGCTATTGACAGCACAGCTTTCTCCAGCAGGGACGCCTGAGTCAGCAGTCGATTCATCAGTCCTGCAGCGGTCCACCTTACAGGACTGCAACTCAGCTCATCAACGCCCTGCTCACCTTATACATATATGTATATGTCACCCGGAGGCATGCATGCAGTCCAAGTGCAGTACAGAGCAGGGTCTGCATCGAACACAGCCACAGAAGAAGAAAACTTCACCGGCTGGCTGCTTATACGTGATTTTTTTTACAGTTAGATTTGAAGTTTAGTCTGCACGGCTTGAAATACATAAAGAAACACTCCTTGTGTTTGTCATGCTGGTCTGTTCATTAGCTACAGGTAGTCTAGTGTGGTTTTAAAAAGCCTCTTGTCGTCAATGGCTGAAAGCAGCTCAGAGGCCAGAGAAGCTCGGAGTCAAACGGGTCACTTCCTGGTCACCAGCCTGCTTTTTCTGCCATTCACTCAAGCCACTTTTTCTTTTGATTGTTCCATAATCAAAATTTCACGGTTTTAAGGGTACAAATCATCTTAAATAACTCAAACAATCAAGCAGTACACCTAAGCAAAAAAGTACCAAGAAGCATTTAAACAGATCCCTGAACATTTGAGGATGAATGGTCCCAAAACTTTCATGATTTCCTCTCCTTCATTCAGGTGTCTGTGGAGATGGACCTGAGCAAACCGGACCTGACTGCCGCCCTGAAGGACATCCGAGCTCAGTATGAGAACCTGTCGGCCAGGAACCAGGCCCAGGCCGAGGACTGGTACCGCTCCAAGTTTGCCAGCGTGACCGACGCTGCCACCCGCAACCAGGACGCCATCAAGCACTCAAAGGAGGAGCTGAGCGAGTACCGCAGGCAGGTGCAGGCCCGCACCCTGGAGATCGAGGCCCTCAGGGGCCACAACGAGGCTCTGGAGAGGCAGATTGCCGAGATGGAGGATCACCATAGCAATGAAATTGGAGAGATGCAAGTAAGTTATTTATTTAAAATTCTACAAGCTATTTGTTTGAAAAGGCTAAAAGCAGGCCCTTGTAGAGGCAATTAATAATGGGTTTTTTTTACCACAGAATTTACAATAGTCTTGAATTCTGCCAGAGATATCAAAACATCAACTTAAATCTACATGGTGGACACTGATGAAGGACACGACCTTGGATGTTGGTGTTTTTAATGAAACACATTGAAATTAAAAACTGAGCGCACTCCTCGATCGGTGTGATGAGACACAAACGAAAATCTGTAATTAGATGTTTGTCAGCACATTTTCTGACACAGTTATTGGTATTTCATGATACAAATATATGTGTGTGTGTGTGTGTGTGTGTGTGTGTGTGTGTGTGTGTGTGTGTGTTTGCGTGTGTGTAGGATACGATTCAGCAGCTGGAGGGTGCCCTGCGCAGCACCAAAGGAGAAATGTCCCGTCACCTGCGTGAATACCAGGACCTGCTGAACGTCAAGATGGCGCTCGATATTGAGATCGCTGCCTACAGGTGGGCGACGTGAAGTGTTAGCTTTTATAGTGTGGAGTTTTAAAGCCCCACTTCAGTCAAAACTGTGCTTTTCTTCTTTGTTCCTATGGACTGAATGTTTGAGTTTCACTGTGCAGAATGATGTATGTGCAGAGCTCGGCAGTAGAAGGCTGGTTCAACGCTAATCTCTCTGAAAGTGAAAAGTGCTAATTGAAAAGCTGATTTTAAGAGGCAGGCCTATGAGTTTGATGTGGAAAGTCTCCAGTGCACATAAACTGTTAAGCAGGAGACATCCTGATATACTCTGTATGGAAGAAGACAGAGTAGGTAGGTGGTAGTTTAAAGATTCTAATGTGGCAATTACACTTTTCCTGGAAAATTAATGTCTGACACATTAGAGAATCTTTTGTATGCCTTTATCCATGTGTGAAAGAGAGCTTTGAGCATAATTATAACAAAATAATTGTTATTTTTGGATTTTCCCTGTATGTTTTTGAAGTTCAGTGGCTACAACGCATGACAAAATTCCAATAATTTGGCTGAAGGAATCCTTTTTAAAATCCACTCAATATGTTCAACAAGGCAGGGCGGTCGAGCCTGAAACTTTTTTTTTGCTTTGGTTGATCGATCAGAAGTTTAAAGATTAAATTTCAGAGATAAGAATTTCAAGTGCAAGTTTTCAGCGTATATTACTTTGATAATGTCTTGTAAAAATTCACCTTTACTTTGAGCTTCACTACTGTAACCAGATAGACAAATGGAAGTGATATAAATAATATGAAACCTTACAGTAATCAATCTTAGCAACTACCAAAACAGACAGCAGACGTGTTGCCACTGAAACTGATCCAGTGACATTAGATCCCTCAGGAGACACACGGAGATAATTATAGTGAAAGAACCAGACTGGAGGCGATGTCATCTTTTGTCTTCCGTCCGTCTCTCTCTCCGTCTGTGCAGGAAGCTGCTGGAAGGTGAGGAGTGCCGCCTCAGCTCCGTCGGCGGCGCCATGCTCCAGTCCGGCTACCCCGGTTTCTCCTACATGTCCTCCCGCACCTACTCCCTCGGCGCCTACAGGAAGTCCGAAGCCAAGCCCGAGGAAGAGGAAGAGGAGGGAGAGGAAGAGGAGGAGGAGGAGGAGGGAGAGGAGAACGAGGAGGAGGGAGACGAGGGAGAGGAGGGAGAGGAGGGAGACGACCAGGAGGAGGGCGAGGGCGAGGGAGAGGGAGAGGGAGAGGGAGAAGAGGAGGAAGAGGAGGAGGAGAAGCCCAAGGAGAAGGAGGAGAAGGAGAAGAAGAAGGAGAGCCCCACCGGCAAGACCAACAAGAGTTAAACTGTTCGTGTCGCCATCTTCATCATTATCAGTAACACATTCCTCATCACACCAATCACTATGGATCTGGTCCCTGTTCATGTCATCTCTGTCACACATGAACACACACGACTCTGCACACTCCAGATGCCTCATACCTCCTGTGTTCTTCACTCTGTGTTTGCTCTGTAGCCAAACGTGATTAGTACTAACTACTAGACGAAGAAAGGAGCTCTAGATGGGAATAGATGTACTGAAAGCTAGCATGATGTCACAACGTTTCCTAAGTTTAAAATCGGGGGTGATTTTTCCTCATATGAGCAGCAGTAAATGTGCCATCAACGATCAATTTCCACAGTACGAGCAAATCAAAACCTTGAAAGTAACAACACTGTCAGCAGCACACAAGTCTTTAGGATAAATGCACAGATCTTGGCGCACGAGTATCAGCGAGGCCAACTTTTACGGTGCTATTTGATTTTTACATATTAAAAGTTGGGGAGTACTGTAGGTTGAGGATTTCACCGTAGGCCGAAGCTCTACCAGCTCATTCCTGAATGAGGAACGATTAACTTAACTGTGAGTCAAGCCCAACATTTCCCACGGCAGGTGAACGCTTTCCACTCCCCTCTTTTCTTCCACCCATGTTCCATCACGTGTCTCATCCCACCATGACAAAATGAAATGTACCACACAAACCACCCGAGCCCCTTCCCCCATCCTCCATTCAAGTCACTGCAGCGTCACAGCACGGCAATAATGGCAACTCGGAAAAAAAACACTGTATATATACGAATGTGTCGGGAGGGTGGGAGGTTTTTTCAGTTGCTGGGGAGGAGGAGGAGTGCTGCAGCTTCTCCGAGGGGAAGTGCATCTATGGGAATGAAAAATGTAGAGTTTAAAAATTGCCGCTATATATAATATTTTTGGGAATATGAATTATCCCCCCCTCGGTTGATTCATTTGTCAATTTATCAGCCGCCAGTCAGAGCTCAGTATTTATCTGCGAGTCTAACTCCTCATCTATTTCTGTTCATCTCAAGAGTAGACCAGCCTCTTTTGTTGCCCCTCACACAGATGTAGTAGAGCTTTTGTTTGATTTTGCCGGATAAAGGAAACAAAGTGAAGGTGAGCGTGGCTGCCGATGTCAGGCAGCTGGTGATGACACTGACAGCCCTCAGCTCAGACTGGAAGTGGCAGGTGGGGCAGATGCCATAGGGGTCATGGCTATATGGTACGGAGACGCATATAAGGGCTATTTCACCATCACCCCTTCTATCACTTTGCCCTGAACGGTTTCATTTTACTGTTGGTCCATCACTACATCCCCCCTGGGTTTTTTTTCCCTTTGTGACAAATGAATCAACCAACGGGCATGAATGCATGGCCTGACTCTCGGAGCTTGAATATCTGCTGGATGGGATAGATTTTTTGCTTGTTGTGTGTTCTATTAAGAAACTTGCCTTAACCATGTCTGAAAGTTAAAATAAATACATATTTTCACCTGCAAACCACGTGTTTTTGGGGAGGCTGAGGAGTGCTGACATTTTCCAGACCTCTGCTATACAACTGTGACTGTATGTGCTGCTATCTCATGCAGTGATATTCCTCTCAAAACCAAATAAAGACATTTATTAACCAAACACACTCTATCTCTGCGTCTTTCATGTCACAAAATAGGCTTGACATTTGTAAGTGGAAATACAAAAAAATAAATGTCCTCCACTGCTACTATGTATGTAATTCTGTGAGGAAAAACACAGAAATTAAACAACAAAATATTCAAGTTTTGAGGGTGTTTTTGTACAAAATAATAAATGTGAAGTGTTAAAGTATGTAGGAGTAGAATTTATTTGCATGCAAAGTGTTGTAAGGATATCACCGGCAATAACACATTGCTCAGTTGAAAAGGTTGCGAAGAGTGATGAAACTGGATGAAAGCCTGTGTTTATTCATGATGCGACAGTTTCCCCCATACTTGAATGTTCAAAGCTGCAGCTGCCTGTTACTTTTGAACCTTAAAGGGGCACTGTGTAGTTTTGGAGAAGAAGTTGAAACTCACATTTTTTTGTATTTACAATATTAATGAGGTCATGATTGAAACTTAGAAATAATTATTTTTTCCATAACTGAATAAACAAGCTGCTCTCAGAGGATGATAAGGCCCCCAGGACACTGTTTGAAGCTAGAAAGGTGGCAGGGTCCGCCACCTATAAACAAAATAAAACAGTATGAAATTGTGTTATCCTTTAAGATTGGTTTGTTTATTCAGTTTATTCAGTCATGAATACAAAGAGAGTTTGTTTATTGCGTTTTTAGAAAAAAAAAAAAAAAGTCAGTGATGATCTTTCTCTTCTGATTAAAATGTCTTCATCAAAACAATATAGTCCCTCTACAAACACAACATCCCTCAATTTCCTTAAGCCACCTACACATATACAGGAACATTATACAGCTGGAACCTTTCCCAGCATGCCTTTGGGTGTAAAGCGGTCACACACAGGGGCCCTCATCACCACATTTAAAGAAGCAGGATGTAAAAACTGGCAACTTGTTAAATTCACAGTCCAATAAGCAGTGTTGGGGAGACTCTAACTACATGTAGTTGAACTACATAGTTTCCTCAACACTGCCAAAAAGTACAGGCAGCATATTAGATGCTAACTGCTGCTAACAGTGTTCACTTTATGCATTTATGAATGTAGCAACTGTTAGCTTGCTACCTAGCTTGCTGCCAGTCAGCTTGACTACAGTGGAAGTGTCGGTGTCTACCAAGGACGTTTCATTAAATTGTGGACAAGGTGTTGGAGGTGGAGCCCCTTTCACTCCTATGAAAGCGGCTCAGTGGTGCTTTGAAGCCATAAAAGCTTGACTTCCTGTCTAGCACAAGAGCCTTTGGACTGCTGGGAGAACTAACTTAGAAGATATCTCTGCAACACAATACAGAGACGTCTTTGACAAAATGAACTTATCGCAACTTCAAAGTTTTCAGATAAGCTGTTTGCAACACTCCTCTCTTCAAAGTGACATTTCAACTACTTTCAGTTCTCTTATACCAACCAACAGTTCAGCTGTCATCACTTGAACGTCAAGCGATTTGAACTGCTTTCACCACTCAGACTGAATCGGCATCTCATACACTTACCTTACAATACCTGATTTAACAGCTTTCAATGCAAAACTTCACTTGACAATTCTAGTCACATCATTTGACCTTGAAGTGACACTGCAACTGCTTTCAGTCGTTCCATTTTGTGTGATTGCTGCTCCTTTCAACAAATTCATTTCACCTTAAAACCTTGGCTTATTTTGTCGCATGCAATTTTAGCGGACACGCCAACTGCTTTCATTTGCTCCGCTTGATTTGACAAGTTAAGTGTGTTCACTGTTTACACCTCAGTTGACAATTACATGCAATTCCCTTTTAGGACTGCACTTGAACTACACACGTCTTTTAAGTGCTTCAGTTGAACACGTGCGTCATTTGAGCTGATTCATCAGGGGCGCACATTGCATTCCAATGAGTAGAGGTGGGCGGCTACTTAGTGCGACGCCTGCTGCTGGGACAAGAGGCGGAGCTGGAAATACGTCTAGTGACTTCTGGGAACGATCACACGTGCAAAAAAGACCATTTGTGTAGGATATTTTAAATTGTCAAAGCAGGAAAAGCACAGGTGGCATTCCTAACATTAATGATGGCTGCATTCAATTTAGGTGAGCTGGTTCCAGGAGCCTGTTATCGTGCAGGCTCACTCACTGCCATGGCTTCCTGGGACACTTAACAGAATAAAGCCATCATTAAACATTTTTGGTCACACCCACGATTTCACTTAAAACCTCTGCAGAAGCAGAGGGTCTATTAGAGTAGCATGTTAGCAAATTAAGGTCAAAGTTCACCAAAGCTGAACAAGATGTGGTTTGCTTGAATAACACACATAGTGAAAGATTTTATTATTATTATTATTATTATTTTGGCCTCTTATTGGCTTTAATGACAGAACAGCTGAAGATATGACAGGAAACAGGATGAGAGAGAGGGGGAGTGACACATGGCAAAGGGCGCCCAGGCCGGGACTCGAAACCATGGCTGCCGCAGTGAGGACAAAGCCTCTGCACATGGGATGTGTGACTGTAACCCAAACAAACCTATGTTTGATTATTTTGCATCTGTCCTTGCTGTGACATGTCAAAATGGCTTGAAGCTGAACATTTTGTGCCTGTGTATTCAAAAGCACTTTGGCATAATTTGTTGCTGCTGGAGGTGTCCACTGTACTTTTACTCAGAAACTTCTTCTACTTCCTGTCAAAAGCTGGCCTGTCTCCTTCGCCTCGAGGCTGCAGTCGATACCTTTTCATTAATGGGCAGTGCTGCATAACGTCTGCTGGGTGTTACTACCTCTTCTCAGTCTCTGCAAGCACCCAGAGGTGAACGATGGGGCCAGCTAAGATGGATGGCAGTTGCCACTGCCGGCCCACCAGCACAGCTGTCACCAGTAAGAACTTTATTACAGCCTGTGATGGTTTGTTTCCCTGCTCATCGACATTTATTCCTCTGTGTGTGTGTGTGTGTGTGTGTGTGTGTGTGTGTGTGTGTGTGTAGGAGGGAGAATCTGCATAGTGGCAAAAACATTGCGAGTACTAACAGGTGATCAATAAAAGTGTCAGAAAAGCAGGAGGAATATAGCAAGGATAACGTGTTGGAATAAAGCACCAGAGGAAAAGGAGCACGCGTGAGTTTCAAGGCGTGAACTGAACCGTGATACAGCAAAGCAGAGCGCAGGAGCTGCAGATGCCTCCCTGGATGTGCTGGAGGGGAATCAATAAGCAGTTGGACCCACGCGTTCTTCTGTATCTGCAGTGTTAAATTGATTTGCAAATGTATGCAACACAGGGGACCTAATCCATAGTTCAGCATGTTTTTATTACATTTTCTACAACTAAATTTTACCATAAAGTATTGTGGCGGGTTTCGTTTGGTCACCTGACATTATGACACACCATGAATAAAACATCTCATCCATGAACATCTGTACCAGTAGATTTTCATCAGGATAATGGATGTCTAACAATGAAACAACACCTCTCATGATCCCACACAACTTAAGTATTTTGTTTTGATAGAGAGACCCCTGGTGGCACAAATTACATTTTGTGCCTTTAAGTTTGATCTTAAGGGATTTTTTGGGAAGTACGCTGATTTTTTGCAGAGTTTAATGAGAAGATCAGTACCACTCACCATGTCTGTCTGTTAAATATGAAGTTACAGCCAGCCAGCAGCTTAGCTTAGCATAATGGAAGGAAGGCAAGGGTTTGGGTTAGCTAGTCTGGAAATAGTTCGGCACATGACGACCTGATTAACCACAACTTTTGGTTTTTACATGTTGGTTTTGAATTTGGTTTAAGCAAACACAATTCTCCTACCTAATTAGAGCTCATTAGAGGTGCTGATAGGTACATTTGGACAGGGCTAGCTACAGCTAGACGGTTCCCGGCTGCTTGCATCCCTCTTACCACATAACACAGCATGAGGGTGGTATCGATCTTCTCACTAATCAGGAAATATATGTCATGCTTATGATAATTTTTTCTTCAAATGAAAGATCATGCTTTAGATAGCTTTGTTATTAGCATTTATATTAAAGAAACATGTAGAAATTGGCAATTTGGGCGATTTAGTGCCCCCTACAGTTTCTGAGTATTTTGCAGTACACAAGTATGTAATCCTGTGATTCTGCCCACTCGCTGGAGTTGCATAGAGCAGAAACAAGTGATGAGACAGAGACACCATTCACCCTATAACAAGAGGCTGTATGATTTAGAAGCTGTTACACAATGTTTCTTTAACTAAGCTGTTAAAACACTCAAAACCGCTGCAGGAAAATTCCCAAAAAGTATTTCATTTGACTCAATAATTTGCCGATAATTGGTTAAATAAATCAAACAATCAATACGGCTAATGTTTCTTTAACAATGCAAAGTTTGAGTCCCTACTTGCATTCAGGTCTTCCTCTCCCTGCATTCTGCACTCATGATTGATGCTCTATCTCTCAGCAGTGCAACAAGGAGAGTTATGAGTCAGCATGCAGCTCTGTGTGATGGAGAGTCAGGCGGGGAGCGTGTCAGAGGGCAAATTTATCGAAAATTCAAGAGCCCGATCAATCCCGCAGCTCTGCAGGGCCTGTGGCCCGCTGCCTGCCGGACAGTGGAGTCGTCCTTGATCCGGCCGCGTCGCTGCTGTGTGCGTGCTGAGCTCTGCTGTCAGCAGATTCTGGGCTTGTGGAGGTGCATACATAATTGAGCCGCTTTCCTTCTCGTCCACTGCCCTCCCGAGACCCTACGAGATAAAGCAATAAATACTCAACCTCAGCATTTAACAGCCACCCTTCCCTCTTCCTGTTGCTGCCAGTCCACAAGCATGTAATTACATTCCCTCTTTTAAGTGAGTTAAACAGAGTCACTCTGGAAAACACAATTCACTGTGACCTTGAAGTGCTGACATCCCTGGTGAACACTTGGTTTAGGGGTTCTAGGGTTATCTGGGACTTTGTTTCAGAGGTTGTCTTTATTGTACAAACTATGAACGTACTGTTTATAAGCTGCAAAAGCTGCACTACAAAGCTCATTTTCAGTTCAAGAATCCCTCTTTTCATTCATTGTTTCTATCTAGTCCTTCCTCTCTCTGTCTCCCTTCATCCCTCTGTCTCTCTGTCTCCCCCTCTCTCTCCCTGTAACTCCGTGGCTATATATAGACTTCTGCATTGCAGATGTCCCAGAGCCCTGCAGTTCTGGAGGAGATGCTGAGGAGTCCCAGCCAAAAATCCTTGTCTGCCTGAAACACACAGAGCCCATGCGAGCAGAAACACTAACTGTGAGCCGCGGGGGGTGGGACAGTTACACCATGACGGGTCTCTACACTGTGTCAGTGGACATGTGCGGTCGGCTGCGCAGCAACGTCCGAGCCACCACACTGCAGCAAGGATGAAGTGCCCCCCCCACAGAATGAAGACAGAACCACTGCAGTCATAATCCTTATGAGTGTGTGGTGGGGTACTCCTGTCGTGATATTGTCTCTCAGCCTTTACCCCTGTGTTCTTACATTCCTGCTGTAAAAGAAGTGCTGCGTCACGGCTCAGTTTTTTCCATTTCTGAAATTTTAAAGCCTCAAGGACGGACAGCAAACAAGCACACAATCAAAAACGGCACCGTATATTCATTCGAATAGATGTATTTCTGATGCTGCACCCACGTAAATGATTGCAGATGTCAGTATGTTTACAGATAACTTTGTAGTAAAGGTGGTGAAGTGATAAATCAAATATCATTGAAATAAAGAAGACAAAAGCAGACAACATGTTTTAAACCTAATCTGCAGGAGCACAATGGCAGCAAAGCCAGTTACTAAACAACAGAATACCAACAGACGGATAAATTGAGGGTGCCTTTCAGACATTAAATTCACTATTCAGTGGTAACTCATTTTATGCAACAACATTCATTTAATCTTTCAAAAATGGCAGCAATACTGACAAATATTCTCTCAAGCAGTTAATCACTCCAACAGGAATCAATTGAGGGGGACAACAGAGGAATAATGGAGACTGAATGAGTGCGTCAAGTGAGACATCACTGGCACTGACTAATATTTTGCCTAATGCCATATGTTCTGTAGGAGAATTCAATGAAAACAACTGAAATGGGAAGAAAATAAAAGGTGCTTTTTTCATGGTGTTCATGGCATGTTATCTGTAGGCTGTAGCAACATACAGCAGTGCATGCCAAAGTGCTTTACATAAGACATGTTTAAGACAAGGTATCAAAAAAGAAGCAACCCCCCCGCCCCCAAAAAACGTTGCAACGTTTTAAAAAGCTAAAATCGAGAATAAAAAAACAAGCCGCAGACAAAGATGAGTACCACCTTCACTGTTTGATTTCATCTCTTCTCTGTGATGCTGCAAAGAACTGGAGAGTCATGAGTCACCATGCACCAGCTGTGTTCACCACAGGTGATATTAGCAATGTATTGCACAGAGAGGAGGGACAGTTGGGCAATCAAATAAGAATATTTTTAACTACTTAACCACTCAAATTAAACTACCTAACTACTTGAGACCTTAAGATTAGTCCCAGATTATCTAGTTGGCTTTTTTGGGGTAATGCAGAGAACCGTCACCTTCATCACCCTCAAACAAGCCTGTTCCTTTTTCGTTGCTGCTCGTTCCGGGTATCCGGCCCTGTTAGTACCATTCATGACCAGCTGCAGACAAAGTGAACACGTGATGTCACATCCAATTGAACTGTTGTATTTCGGCTGCAATGCTCACCCCCCTTTCGCTTCTGCTGCAACAGTGGTAGGCCATTAAGTATTTATAACGCTGGCTGCTGTCAGGCCACAGAGCTGACACACACACACACACACACACACACACACACACACACACACACACACACACACACACACACACACACACACACACACACACACACACAGATTACAGTGAGCTTTTGCTGCCACTTGGTGTTAAAGGTGCATATTACACTTAGGTTTACAAGCAGGAGCTCCTTCAGATAATCCTGACTGGCAGACATTACAGACATTAGCCTACATTAAACTGATAATGCCATACACTTGTCTAATTAATGGTCTTCTAAGTATACCGAGATTTCTTTTTTCAACAATGTTTTTGTAAGTCCTGAAGAGAAGGAAGCATTTTTGTCTGAAGGTGTGAGAGAGTGTAACTTGTATTGTAGTCGGTGAGGTTAATAGAAAAGTACACACAACCATCATATTTACAGTGAGTGAGTGAGATGATGAGTGACAAAATGTGTGCGTCAGAGCGATAGTGAAATATCAAAAGGCCCCAATGAGCCACAGCTGGATCAGAAGGGAGACACTGTTGTGAACTGTAATGAATGAATGGGCTACACAACATAATAACTAGAGCTACATCTGTTAAGTTTTCGGATTGCCCTCAGTTGTAGCACTTAAACACACCACACAGTATTCGTCTTGAATATAGCCCACCACACCTCCCATGACATCATGGGAATCTGATAGCAGCATCAAGTTGGCCAGAATGCAGCTAAATATGAGCGACAATACCTTCAAAATAATACCTTCTTTCTGACATTAAGGCCTACTTTACCATACCCTCCGTCTTTGCATGTCAGCTTCCAGTATGAACTGCTCACCTTCCCAGTTACGTTCACAATTGCTTCGGCTGCAAGAGCTCAGCTGGAAGTAGACTGGAAAGTAGATTGCCAGGTTTACAAAATATTCTAATAGAGGAATGAAACATGAACATTTGTGATGGTAATTTCAGGGGCATTTTAAAATCTTTTACTGTCTGTAATTAGTCAAAAAGATGAAAACTTTAATGAAAGCTTCTTTGTTTTGACAGTAACATTTTAAAAATAATTTTGCATTTTGTGAATAAATTAAATACATTAGAAATCCTGAGTTTCCCTTTATAATCTATGTTGCTAATTCACTGCATCCAGTGTTGGTTTACTCTTTCTCTCAATTTCTGCTCAAGATTTACTTTTCATTCAGTCATCTATTGTGTGTTAGATTCTGGGGGCTCTTTCCAAATCACATATTTTTAGTATGCACTGCAGCTTCCCTTACAAAGTACATACTGTTGCATGCAGTATGCATACAATTGGGAGTTTGTCATGACAATGCACCATGAACTCTGACCCCCCTGCTCTTATATTAGTCGCAGCCCTGGCAAAACATTTTGAATACAATGATCACAACACCAACACTTAAATGTGCTTCATCTGCTTTTCCGACAGTGGGCTGTCAAACATTTGTGCTCTCTCTGCTTTGTTAATATTTGCAAGATACAACTTGACATGTCTCCCACTGTGAAGCCAGAATAGAAAGCATTAGGACTTTCATACTGCTGAATGTGACTAGATGTAGTAGGAAATCCTGCTGTTTTTGGCATACTACATTTCACATAGTAATGGATTAATGGGACATACACAGTCTATCTCTGGCATAGTAAATAGTATGGTAGATTTGGAATTGGAATGCAGGAACTAGAACTAAACCTAACTGGTCCAGCTGCAGGAGCTCACCTGGAACAAGAATATGCAGGAGAGTAGATTGCTAGATTAATAGTATATATTATAAGAGGGGAACTAAACGTGACATAGTTGAGAAGTTGAAGGTAAGTTGAAAAAGACATATATGTGACATGTATGTTATGTTACATCTTTGTTTTGCTGGATAAGTTGAAAATCCTGAGTTTGCCATAGCAATCTATGTTGCTAGTTCACTGCATCCATAATTTTCTTCTTCTTTTTCTATCAATTTCTGTTCAAGATTTACTTAACATTCACCCATCAGTACTGAGTTAGATACTTGTTCGGGTACACAGATCAGTATCATCTGCTTTTGAATTAAAATACATCACTTACTACGGGTTAAGTCTGAGATATACAGTCGTTATCCCACTTTTATTTGGTTTGTTTATGTGGTGTACTGATAGTAGTATCTTTACGCCCACGTGTAATCAATGTGGACTTTATTTTGAAAAGCGGAAGTTATTTTCATCTTTTACTCGGGCGGACTTGACACCGATGGGGTTCTTCTGGTGAAAAGTGTTACAGTGCAAGATCTAGCCTGAAGCTTAGCAGGAGATCTGTCAGACATAATAACGAGTGTCTCGGAGCCACAGGACCGTCGCTGTCGTCGCTGGGCTTCGATCTGCTAAGATGACAGAGCTGAGGCACCGTGCAGCCAAAGACACCGACCCGACGTTACAGCAGCAGCCGTCAGAGGACAAGGTAACGGTGGCCACCACCATCTTTAGAACTGATGCTAACGCTAGCTAGCCAGCTCGCTGTTTCACTGTTCAAATGCACTATCTTGTGTTTCGTGCAGCTTTAGAAAAAAACACGTCAAAATCGGTTACATCGGTATTTTATCGGCATTTCTATCTGCGTGTGGTCGCTTACTTAGCAGAATCACAGCCCTGTCTTAAAAGCTGTTAAAAATGAGTGAAATGCGCCGTACAAATCATCCGCCAAACTGCTCTTATTTTAGACTTGATTGGCTGACGCTACGCACGGTCTTCCTGGGTGTGCTTTCGTCGTGAAAACAAGAGGCAAACCAAATATAGAAGATAAAATGTTACTGAAATAAACATTTCTGTCTTTGTCGGATATATGCCGAATTAGAGAACGCCTCTTTTTATGAAGTAAAAACATAGATTTATTTGTGAACTGGTGGGTTTATTTAATGCTCAGCAAAGCAACAGTAAAGTGGAAAAACATTTGACTGATGTTTGGTGAAGCGTTTTGTTGCCGCTAGCCCCATACCCGGGCTCGTATCAGGGCTACGAAAACGCGACAAAGCGCCATTCGCATCATCTAATAACGACGAACACTGTTATTATATTGTCAACACGTCATTTTCCATCAGCGTCAGCTAAGGTCAAATGTTTACTTTAGCATGTCTGCCGCTAAACGGCGAGGTTCGCTCACGTCGTCCCCGCCAGTGTAACAACATTAGCAAACATTAGCTTGGGCTTGTCTGACTGCCTCAGGCATATTAATGTCCAGCCAGATGTCTCTGTTATATTACCCCCATGTTTAGTCTGAAGGGAAATAAACATAATGTCTCTGATGTCAACATGAATGTAAAGTTGGTCCCCAGTAAGTAGTCGGTGCCAAGAAAGGGGCGTGGTGATTGATTTGAGGCTATCTAGGACAGAGAGACACGATGACTGAACGGTGGTAATTAAAGAAATGCTAGTTTAGCAGGGAACCCAACACGTGCCGTGACTTTATCTTAATATGACATTTATTTATTTTTTTCACTTTTGGTCTCAGTGTGTTGCAGAGCAGTAGCACAGAGTATTTGATGAAGTTGTTTTTGAGGTACTGATGTGGAGTGCTTGTTAGGTTATGCAGTCAGTGAATTGATTTAATGAGGCGTTCTGCTATTCAGGTACTGTTGAGACAGATTCAAGGAGGTGTTGAGCATCAAGCTGATCTTGACATTGGACGGCGTTTTTTCTTTGTAATGATCTGGTTTATGGAATTTGGAGCTCCTTTGTAATACAGAGTACCCATAATTCAGCATTTTGTAATTCATTTAACTCTTATTTTGTCAGCTGTCTGTGAATTAAAGCTCAAAACATGGACATTTAAGTGGGAGTAGTATGGTAATCTAATAGCAATTTTACATTTATGATTTGGGGTTAGACCAATTATCAGCCCTGGCTCAGATTTAGTCATTGTGGGATAAGCTGGGTCAGATGCAAGTGCAGATGTGGAGGCCATGTGGGACAAATAGTCAAGAGTCATGCAGTTTAGGTAACGGAGAGCCATGAGAAATATCACACAACCTCATCCACGAGACAGTGTTATTAATACATATATAATAAAGTTGTTCTTGTGTATCCTCTTTTAATGATGTCAAGATCATGCCGTGTGAAGGTCCGGCAAAAAAGGTTGTTTAAAAAAAAAAAGGGGGGGATTTTTAAGTCTGTGCTGGCCCCACTATGACCTTTTTATCTTGATCAGTTAGATAAGAGCAACTCTAAAAGACATGACATTGAGGATTTGAATCTGGTCATGGGAAATGAAATGCACATTCATGAATGAGTTACACTTTGATCAAACTTAATGAAGAGTAAAGTTGCTTCAAGATCCAGCTGTGCCTCCATTTGCTAAAAATCTGTGTGGTGCCTTTTAATTAAAGATGGTGTGCTCCTTCACGCAGTGTTGGGAGTTCTCATCCTTACGGACCTTCTGAACACACGTATGGTCTTCAGCTATTCAAAACACTTCCAAACAGTTGCTCTAAAATATCTGTAGCTGATGAACTCGCAGCACGACACAGCTGCTGACCTGAGTCACGAACCTCCTCTTTTTCTTTGTTGCTTTCATTTGTGAAGAACCAACGCTGCCCTGTTTTTGCATCTCACTGCCTGAAAGCTCTAAGATCCCTGTGAAGACAAATGTAAATGTGCTCATCCTTTCACAACTGTCAGATTTAGCTGTTTCCGTTGCCGCGGGTCTACCAGAAAGCATGAAAGGGGAGGAGTGTTTGTGTGAAACGAGCGCCTATTTTTAACTCAAGCATCCTGAATGACGGATACTGTCTCCATAGAAACCAGCAGGCGGAGAATGGGTCTGTGTGTGTGTTCTTGTGCGTGCTCCTGCATTCAGTTGGCAGGTTTTGACCTATTGGATGTACACATTATTTGTACCAGTGTTTTATATAATTTGAATATAAAATACATAAAATGTTTCTAATAGAAAATGTGCAGTTTGAGTTCAGGTTATCCAGAGAGATGTGCTGGCCAGTAAGCAAATCTATGCTTTCCTCAGGGACACTGTCACAAAGGTGGACACGCACACATTGACTGTTGCAGCTGTTGAATAATGATCCTCAAAATCAATGTTGAATTTCTCTGAAGAGCCAAAAAATCAGTATGGCTGGTTATTATTGCTAGAAGAAAATAGGTTTATCATGAGTAATTCTTGTGAATTCCTCTTTGTGCTGTAACAATATATGTCATGTAGTAATACTTTTGTCTTTATTTATATGTTTTCATGGCTGATAATGAAAAATGTTGTGATAACTAGGTGTTTCTCAAAGGAAATCATTTGCCATCTAGTAAAATGTCATTTTAGCATAAAAGGATCTCATTTAAGATTAGAAGGATGAGCAAATGATCGCACTCTGTTTCACTTATGTGTTACACAGCGCCATAGGAATCAGGGCTGTATTATTGTCAGACTAATTCAGTTACTTTTAAAAGACCTTACAGATATATGAAGTGCATGTGACTTATTTTCCCTTTATTGCCAATTATATAGATCTTTTAAAGAATTGGACAATCACAGTGCACTGCCATTCTCAAAAACCAAGTCCCAGGTTTTGTAATTTGTATTCAATTTATGTGGAACATTGTAAAGAAAATAAATTGGTGTACCTTCATACTCGGGAAAGAACCCTTAATGCCTTAACAAACTGAAAGTGATGGTTCTCACGCACAGAATTACATGCATATTGGACATGACTGTGAGGTGGCTCATTTTACATTATTAGGTTTATATAATGCACATTTAACGTACTTCAGAAAGGGGGATAAAATCCTAATACGTGTTTAAATGTTCCCATCTTGCCTTTGCAATATGTTTGCTGTCACTGTCATAAACTAGTATGCTGTTAAGGCAAAAGGCAATGAAGGCGTGTTATTAGTGGCTGCAGTAATGTTAAAAGGTCTAATTATTAAAGCCCTAGCATGAGACTGAGCGGGTGTCAGGAAACAGCAATCTGACCATCTGCTGTGTGTGGTGAGAACTCTGGCCTAATTTGGACTCCGGCAGCAGAGAGGTCAGTGGGGGGGTGAAAAAGTGAAAGGACAAACCGACCTGAAGAAAAACTTCTCTGTTTTCATCAGACAAGCTGTGGCTGTGCGTGATTGCTGCCGTCTTATGACAGCCATCCTTTGATTGTTGTCACCGTGGAAAGGCGGAGATCAGTGTGTTTAGAACAGGCCTCCGTCCGTAAACAGATGGTTCTGAGAAATCAACAATATGGATGGAAATGATTTGGCGCAGTGTTTAACCGCCCACGCACACCCCTGCACTGGCAGTTCTGCTGCTGTTTGCTTTGTGCTGCCTGTCCAGCCTGATCTGATGAAGCTGCTGCTGCTTGTTCATTGATGTACTAATATTTGGTCAAGTACATATCAATACTTGGAACACAGAATTTGTATACATATATATTGTGAATTCAGTAGTTTACATATTTTGTTTACAAAAGGACTGGACTAATACAATTCGGAACAGCATCTGTGGTCTACCAGAGCAGATGTTTTAAATTATTTTAGCTAATTATACCTGCGGACTGTGTAACATACAGACTGTACAGATGTCTTGACCATTTGCTAAACAGTCTGTCCAGTTCTGGATCGGTGAACATGCTGAAGCAATGTGCACTGTGCTGTGATGCAAGAGAATCCAAGCATCTGAATATGCTGGATGGTGGTTGTGAGCTTTCTTTTTTTATTCACTTTTCTGAAACCAAAAATGCAAATGCAAAAGTGACTCAACTTGATGTTTGTCGGCCCAGCTCTGTCGTAAGAAAGAAATGTTAGCGTGCCTGGCTAACTAGCTAGCTTACTACCTACCGCAGTAGGACAGCATTGTGTGGTGCTGAAAGTTGATAAGAACATGTTCTGAACTGGCACCACAATGCACCTGGTTAATGCAGCTTCACTCTCAATCTAATACAGCATGTAGATCACCATTGAGTGCATATGAAAAACTGCAGCTGGTGGCGAGAAATTTCCTTACTCACAGCATGTACTGGCTAGCTAGCTAGCTGTAGCTGACATGAGCTATTTCAGCTAACAAATCAGGTGGTTGCTGGCTGTGAGTAAGAGAAACACACCTTTGTTTGCATTTTATGTAAATTTGAAGACCACTTATTTAAACAAAAAACACAAAAACAACCTAGAATTTTGAATAGTAAATAAGTCACCATTAATATAAACTGTGTAGGTGCTGAGTGGGAATGGGGAGCTGGACAGGCATGAGGGCAGAACCTTTACACAGCAGATAGTTTGACTAGTCAAAGCATTTGTGACCAGTGACATTAACGAGGGCTACATTCTATTAAGTGACGCAGTGAGCCATGTCACTGAGTGAGCATGCACAATACCAGAGCCCTGGAACTAGCTCACCTAAATGGAATGCAGCTGTCCATTAATGTAATAAATTCCATCTATGCTTCTCTTGCTTTGACAAGTCAAAATGTCTGCTGTGAAAACAGTCTGTTGATATTTCACTTGTTCCAAAGCTTTTGATTGAGCTTTTAGAGAGGATCTACTTACACCTATACTACTCCATTAGGTAAAGAGTCACAACATGACATTGTTGTAACTTTTGGATACAGTTTTCATAGTTGCAGATATCTGTGGAAATAAATTATGATTTAAAGTACTAATTGATTAATGTGTTTTTTATTATAGTGTTTTGGTATTTAATAGTTTCCTAGGGTACTGTATTTATGCAACTTTGATCTAAACAATGTTGATTATTGTTTAGAATGTTGATTATACAATTCCAAGGAAATTCAAATAAGGAAATATCATTTCACACAATGGTATTACTATATCATTACTATATACATTATGATAATACTAATCCTAAAATAAGATTACTGCTCACTTAGTGCACTAACTGACATCCCAGTGTTTCTAAAAACAAGGGTTAGTGGCTGCTTCTTCCTGCATTACTTCTAATCTCTACTTCTACGCTGACACTGTTTGACTCGCATGTATATGATGATGAATTAGTGTATCTAGCTTAGGGAGTAGTTTCCTAATATGGTTATGTGAAATGATGAGAAATGTATTGTGAGGAAGGTTCTCAGCTGAGTGAGTCGACATGTTGTTGATGTATTACAGTGCTGTGGGGAAATGGTGCAAGAAGTGTTGTTTGTCCATGCTCTAAAGGGCAAAAAACTACCAAAAGCCATCTAACCTAGTTACCATATCATGTGATTGTGTTTGAGACCATCCCTGTGCCAGTTGTCATATGAATAGAGTTAACGTTTAGTTTTATTGATTAGATTATGATGTAAAAGTGCTGCTTTTGCATTCCTTTAGCTGCACAGGCAAATATAACTAAACAAGAGCCTGTAACCTGTTTTCCTGTCACCATAGCAATGTATATTTTCTGATACAGTCTCTCATTTCTCTCCTCTCTTTTTGGTTATCAGGGTTCAGACAGTGAGCTGAAGGTGGAAAAAGATGGGGTGTCAGACAGCGAGTCCAAGGTGGATTCAGGGGTCCCAGAGGTGCCGGTTCCTCCTGATGACACCCCAGAGGTTCTCAACAAGGCCCTATCTGGACTCTCCTCAAGGTACCGTCACTTTCAAGGACAAGTTTTGTCTGGGTGAATGAAAGCTGTCTTTACAATGACTGTAAAGCAGGATGTTGCTTAATAAACTTCCCCTGAAGAGATGGTGGCCAGCATGGAATCTAAAAATAAGATTAACACTTTTTATGTGAGTTATTCTATGAGTCACTCCATTGTTCAGAATAGAGCTACGTATGTGAAGGGTACATAATTCATACAAAGGAATCCATCCTCCATAGTTTTCCTTGAACAGTAGCTATGAATCTTTGAAGCGCTGAACCCTTATACCAGCCAGACACATTATTGACAACAAACACAGGATCTTCCCTATATGAGATGCAATTACACTACTGTTTTAACACAGTGCATACTGTATAGCTATAAAGTATCAGCACACATATGAGCAAAACCAAATCTCACTTAATTTTCATTTGTTGTTCATTAAGCTCAGTGTTTTGTTCAGTTTTGACAGGACTGAAAACTTAAGTGTGCGTGTGTGTGTGTGTGCGCGTGTGCGTGTGTGTGTGTGTGTGTTTCCCTCAGATGGAAGAACTGGTGGGTACGAGGCATCCTTACACTCGCCATGATCTCCTTTTTCTTCTTCATCATCTACCTGGGCCCCATGGTGCTTATGATGATTGTGAGTGCTAACTATGCTGATGGATCTGTGCAAAAGCTTAGACACCTCCGGAGTCTGTTTCCTAAGAGAAAATGTGAAATTATGTGTTTTTGTTTTTTTTGTGTGGCTTCATTGGAGTGGAACACCGATGGGCAAATTACTTGTGTAGTAAAACTGAAAAAATGTTTAAGCCACTATTTATAAATTTATATTGAAGTCTTGATTTTCTTAATGAGTTGTAATAGAATGTGTTAATAGATCCCTGGCTGTCTAAGAACATGCTGCTGCTGTGATCTGGGGATTCCCTGAATGTAGGTCTGGCAGCCATTTTGTGTCACTAGGACACCAGGATGTAGGACACACACACACACACACACACACACACACACACACACACACACAGTGTAGTTTCATCCCTGGTGATGCTGTGCTTCTCTGTGCAGGTCCTCTGTGTTCAGATTAAGTGCTTCCATGAAATCATCACCATCGGGTACAGTGTGTATCACTCCTACCACCTGCCCTGGTTCAGGACATTGAGCTGGTGAGGGCAGAGACAAAACACAATCTCTCACACACACACACAGACAATTTCACACATTTTATGAAGGTGTCATGAACACAGCAAATGTGCTTTTCTGCTCCTTACTTATTGTGTTGTCTCATGTTTCATTTTGTTGCAGACTTCCTGGGGTTTGTTTTCTGTCCTGTTCAAATCCTAAATAGATTATAGATTGATTAAGCCAATCAGTAAAAAGTCTGTGTATCAGCAGTGTTTGATTAGCAATAGTAGTGTACAGTATAGTGTGGTAGAAAGTCCTGACATTCACTATGCCGTGAGCCAGAAAAATTACTGAGTGAGTCCCACGATAAACTGAATGTGTCAGCCTCACTGGTTTTTCTGCAGGCGTATTGAACGTCTGATTAGCTGCTGCTGTCATTAAGCTGTGAGATGTGTACATTTTGTTCCACCCCTCCACCCCGCAGGTACTTCCTGCTGTGTGTGAACTACTTCTTCTATGGTGAGACGGTGACGGATTACTTCTTCACGCTGGTGCAAAGGGAGGAGCCGCTCCGCATCCTCAGCAAATACCACCGCTTTATCTCCTTTGCCCTCTACCTCACAGGTACAAACACTTGTCACCATACCAGGGGCCACAGAAACATTTGTTCAGTATCGGCTCACTATAATATTCGACTGCACTGACAGGTTTATAAACATAGCAGAGAGGAAGTCACATGTGGGCAACCACAAAACAATGCCACTCTTAACACTATTACCCAACTCTGGCCATACATAGGTTTTTGAATGAATATCTTCCATTACAAATTGACTATAAGCTCCATTGTGCCCGAATCCAAAACACAACAGATCAGTGTTCAGTTTTAGGTAACTGGAGAAGTCCCACTTCCTGTACTGCAGCTTGTCAGTTAGTAATTCCGCGCTACTTAAGCTGCGGGCTGGTGCCAAACAGGATGTGGAGAGGAAGGAAGCACCCTGAACGTATGTCTGTTGCCTGCTATATTCAAAGTTGAAACTGAGTTGTCCGGCTCAGTCTAAAAGTTTTAAGGTCATTGTTACATCTCTTTTGGCCTCTTTTCTCCCTTTTTGTCTGACATATCTTCTCCTCACCTCACCTCAGTCTTGTGCGCTGCATGAAACAAAAGGCTCGCTGCACATTAACTCTGGTCTTTTGTCTGAAGTAGGTCAAGCTAAATTTAGTTGTGTGTGACCAAAGATGACCAGGATTCTGAGTTAATTAATCTCCCTCCCCTCAGACACTTGAATCCGGATTACGCCCTTATTAATCATTTCACACAGTATTTGTCATGTTGTTGCAGGTTTCTGCATGTTCGTGCTGAGCCTAGTGAAGAAACACTACCGCCTTCAGTTCTACATGGTAAGTAGCCCCCGGCCTGCTTCTGGCCTCAAGCCTCAAGGCTGTTGGGTTATTGATGAGGAATCTAAGATACAGGCGAGTGTATGGAGAAGTGGGCCAGAGGAGCGCTCCAGTAGAAATGTCCTGACAAACAGTTGGTCGTTTAACTAACAGAGGTGACCCAAGTGCTTCGAAGAGCCATGGTAAACAACGTTGATCAAGATCATTGTTTGTAGGAAGGGTTAGGCACAGAAATGGAACTCCTCCAGGGTGTTTGAGAAGTCAAAACCCACACACATAAAAATCAACAGTCCTGCAAGCATGAGGCTGTGATGAGTGTGTGCTTAACCCTCCACTTCCATGAATCTGACTTCTGAGATTCTGGAGGCAGAGACGGTGGCTGATGTTTTTCAAATCCGATCTACACACCCTTCCCCTCCGCCCTCAGCTTCTCTGACAGAAACAGGGCCATTCACATATAATGTGCATACTTGTATTTGTTATATCATTATAAATTTTGTTATATATTTAATTTGGTACTTTTTATTTCATTTTTTTATTCTCTATTCTGTATTTAAATTTCCAGAAATTCCTCTATGAATGCATTTCTATTCTCGTGACTTTAATGTGTCCCTATTTCCCCTCAGAAAAAGATAAAGTTGCATTTTTCTGATTCTAAAATCAGATGAAGCGTGTCTGATAAATAATGAATTGAATAAAAACTCCCCTCAATGCCTCTTTTGCTGCATTGCACTTTTTTTATGTGATCAGGTCCTTGTCCACAGAAAATCAAGCGAATCAGAACCACATGCGTGTCATTTTCTTTTTTGGCATGTTCCTTCAAAAATACGACCTCTAATTCCATTATGTTTGCACATAATTAGTCTATCAGATGTCTGTCTTAGGTTAGACAGCTTATTGAATATCCTTAGGAAATAACCACACAGAACTCTGTATGTGGCGTATCATCCGTCCCGGACACAAAAGAGGTGCCTCTGTATCTGTGAGGAGATTAGTTTGTACGTCTGCACCAATGTAGACTGCTGGAGGGCTTAATAATCCACTCCACCTTAATGACACCAAATGTGGTGGACACAAATGCACAAATGGAGTTAAAAGTAGGGGAAATGTGTAGGGGCTGGATTAGAACTGGGCCTCTCTGTCTTACTCTTCTGTCCTTGTTTGTCATTAGACTCCTGTATACAGTAATAGCAGAGTATATACAGTAGGTGAATAATGGCTGCAAGTTTGATAGCTTATTTTGAAGCTTTCAAACCTCCAGAAAAGGTATTGGGGGGGGCAGCCTTATTAACCAGAGGACCAATAATACCGTAGAATTGTATCTTCCAGTCATACGACATGTTACACAACATGCCTTTTGTGGTTAAGGCCCCCTGAGCCTATCCTACAGCTTATTTGGTGAACATCAAGCTCACCCAGACAGATTAAAGATGTCTTTGTTTACATACTGGAAGACAACCTTTGCTCATGTGTCAGTAGAGTTTCTACACATACACAAACATCCCCAACTGTCAGTTGAGTTTTCCTGCAAAAATCTGTTTCTTGCAGAGTACAGTTTGCTCATAATGTCAAAGAGGAGACACTTCTCCACCCACTTCTTCTACTCACAGTGTGGATTTAATAAAGATATCATGTTGTCTCCAGATTTCGTCTTGGCAAAACACCTTCTCTGTACAGACACTATTCCGAGTAATCTCTGGGTGGTGTATCATCACAAAAACCTTTTTTCTCAGGAAATGTTGTTACTACATGTCCGGCCTGTCAGCAATAACTGAGACAATAAGGTTGGAATCGATGCAAACCTAAACATCTCCTTGAGTAAACATACTTGTATTGTCTCCACAGTTTGGCTGGACACATGTGACTCTGCTGATTGTCGTGACTCAATCTCACCTTATCATTCACAACCTGTTTGAAGGGATGATCTGGTAAGTAAACACGTCTGTATCTCCTTTTGATAGCTACATCAGCAGTAAATTGTGGCTCCTTCTCTCTGGTGTGTGTGCCACAGTTAAAATCTAATTATGTCTTAATCCAGGTCTGTTGATGTATAGACACGATTAGACAGTAAATTTAATCAATTTTTTCACATTGAATTACCACATGAGCCTTGTTTCATCAAACATATTTTCAGTCTCACTTGTGACCCTTACGAAAGCTCTTCTGTGTCTGAATAGGTTCATTGTGCCAATATCCTGTGTGATCTGTAACGACATTATGGCCTACATGTTTGGTTTCTTCTTTGGCCGCACTCCTCTCATCAAGGTTGGTTGTCTCACTGTTCATTCTTTAGAAAATCCTCAACACAAGCACCACATGTTCACAAATCACAGTCACATGTTTTTAGTAAATTGCCATACAATGGTAAAAGATTATTCTCATCTCCATTTTTGGTTGACACATTGACGTATTAACCTGGTGTCCACACCTTGACTGTGTCCTCTGCAGCTGTCACCTAAGAAGACGTGGGAGGGATTCATCGGTGGCTTCTTTGCCACCATTGTGTTTGGCATCCTGGTAAGACAGGATTTAAATGTTATGCCTATATAGGACATTCTACATTTTGTCTCATGATTCTGATCCCCACCTCCATTTTCTTTCACAGTTATTTGACATTCTACAGACTACGTGATAAACCGATTGATTGTTAATGAAAGTATTTATTAGTTGAATTAGTAGCCCTACGTGTAACTTTTGTCATCCACAATATCTTCACATCAAGTTAATCTTGAGTTCTGAACACTCCCTCCAAAGTTGACCATGAGCCTTTCAGTTCTCATCCATCCTTTCCAGATTAACGTATCCATTTTATCATTTCAAGTTTCAGGGAAATACCTCCAATCCAGACGTTTCCTCTACTCACCTGCCTACTCAGCTCATTAGGATGTTTACAAGGAAAATGATCTAAGCAACATTTTGTACAGAGTAGGCCTTGATGCATGCTTTATGAATTCCATAGCATAGAAAAGTTTGCTGCATCTGTAACCACACACCTTTTTTAAACTTGTCTGGCTTGTTGTAAATTCCCTGATGGTGTAGCCGTACTCTCATATGGAGTATACATGTGCACATATATTAAAATACGACAAAGTATCAGGCTGAGATGCAAACACTTGACAAGTCTGCGTTGCCATTAATGGGTAACTGTAATAATTTGCTTTGAAAAGGAAGAAGAAGACAAAAAAAAACAGAATAAAAAAGGTTCTGCTATATTGATTTTGATCATTTGATTTTAAACAGTTTATAATGAAACCAACATTTTTTTAGGGGTTCAGTGCTTACCCACAATGCAACTGAGTGACATCACCGGTGGCAATTTATGAGAAAGGCTTTATACTGCTGTTAACACATACGCAGTGGTACTTCCCAACCTGAAAACACATTTGAATGTGTAAAAGTGTTGGAGTTAACTTTTAAGACATTTCTCTGTCTCCTGATTTGTCTATCCTGAGTTTCAGATGTGTTTATTTTGCTCAGGATCTCAGAAATGGTGATTTAGGTGTTTATTGTCATGGTGGCTCTTTAGTTGAGGTGTGCAACATCAAGATACAGTAACAGTATAATATCTGAACTATAATACATCCCAGACGTCATTAAAGTTGGGACGCTGTGTGAAACATAATAACAGACTAAATGTAATAATTTGCAAATGAGTAATGTAGTAATATTCTTTATACAAACATGTGTGTCACAAAGAGCAGACACACTGGGACTTCTTACAATAAGAGCCAAAGGCCAGTGATGATGTGACTGCGGAGTAACTGATGTGCGCTCTCCTCTCAGCTCTCCTATGTGATGGCTGGCGTCCGCTACTTTGTGTGTCCGGTGGAATTCAACAACGACTCCAATAGTTTCCAGGTGGACTGTGAGCCCTCTGACCTTTTCCAGCTGCAGGACTACGCCCTACCCAGCATCCTGGAGTCTGTCACTGGATGGGTAAGATTCAGCTGCACTCTTCCTGCTCTGTCAGTCATCACTATGTCACATTCAAACTAATGTCAGTATGCAAGAAGCCAAAATATAAAAGGAATCCAAGATATCAATTGAATACTGTATTTTAGTAGCATCCTATCCAATATTACAGACAATGCCTACCTGATAAAATACAGAACCTTTGTATAGGTGTAGAAAAATGTGCTGGTATGTGTTCTGGTCTAACACTTGCCTCCTTGTCTCTACAGACCACAGTGCGCCTCTATCCATTCCAGATCCACAGCATCGCTCTCTCCACCTTTGCCTCCATTGTGGGACCTTTTGGTGGCTTCTTTGCCAGCGGCTTCAAGAGAGCCTTCAAGATCAAGGTAGGGATGATGGGCAGCTGTCTGCACTGTGTAGAATACATAGTGTGTTGAGCTTAATCATATATAAAATATTGTCTTTTGTCCTTTCAGGATTTTGCCAACACTATCCCGGGTCATGGAGGCATTATGGATAGGTTTGACTGTCAGTACCTCATGGCCACATTTGTTAATGTCTACATTGCCAGCTTCATCAGGTAAATATGCATCTGTAATGTATAATAACTGTCGAGGTATTTTGTGAAATTAGCAGTTAAGTGGTCCTTGATATTTTATTTTTTTTCTAGACAGTGAAACAAAAATTCACTTTGAACAAAGGATGTGTGATCAGTTATTTTCTCCCTCCTCTCAGGGGTCCCAACCCCACCAAGGTCATCCAGCAGCTCCTGGCCCTCCGCGTAGACCAGCAGCTCCACATCTTCAACTCCCTGAAGGCTCACCTGACAGAGAAGGGCCTGCTGCCTGCGCTGGAAGAGGCCGCCGCCTAGAGCCACCCGCACCTGCTCGCCCTGAGAGGGAGACCAGAGAGGAGGGCAGCACCCGAGGGCCCTGAGCAGCCCCCAGAGCTCTGGGAGACTCACAGTGCTTTGTGTGAGCGAGAACACATCCGAGGGGGGTGGGGGGGGAAGAAAACGAACAACAAAAAACCACAGCCTTGGGTCATTCCATTTTCATTTGGGTGTGAGAGTGGAGCATGTTTGTCTGTGAGTTCTGTTTCTGACACAAGTGTTTCGGGTTGAGTTTGTGAATTACTGTACTGTTACACATTTCCATTATAGCCGACTTATATCTATTCACACTGTTGAACAAAACTGTTGGTCAGCTGTACATTTCTACCTGTATACAGGATAACCTCTATATACCTTTTAATGTGTGTTAATATTTTCTTGTACTTTTTTGTTTTTAATGCACTGCTCTCAACCCAGTTACTCACTGTATCCCTGCTACACCCCCCTCGCCAAATTTAAGTTTTAATTTTCTTTATTGTGATTGTTTCTATTTATACATAGATGGTTTTTATATTTGGTATGTTCTATTATATCTTAATGTCGTGTCTGTTTTATTCAGATTGAATTCACCTTTCATCTGCCTTGTGCATATATGTCTGCGTGTGTGTGTGGTTGTGTGTGTATGTCCTTTCCTGTGTTCTCACTGCCGTTCACCATTTCACTGCCTCTCTTGCTCATCCAAAACACTGACATCATTATATCTCTTATTGTAACGCAGTAATATCCTCAGATGAACGGCTAAGATACCCTGAAATGTTTGACAGCATCAGTGCATCTTACAAATACAGAATCCAGTCCATGAGCGGGTCGGTTCTTGTCGGTTTTGTGCTGTAAGGAGCAGTCAGCAGTGCTCCGGGCATAGTTGTGTTTTATTATGAATCAAAAGATGTCTCTTAAAGGTCAGTGCAACACACACCAGCAACCCTCTTGGAATAATAGTGAGCTCCCTTCACCTGGTTGATGTTTCCTGGATAAAGCAGAAAGGTTACCTAAGACTTTTCTTAATGTAACGAGGAGCTGTGAAAGGTTTCACATGTGCCCAGTTAGGTGGTGGGATTGTTGTGTTACGGCTTTGACAGTAAAAGAAAGGCACAATGATGGTGTCTACGCTGGCAATAGCAGAAATCCAGATTCTATGACTATCACTGCTCAGTTCGGCCTGCATGTGTGCCAGAAGTTGTGATATCGCACAGCTGATGCTCAGGTTGGAATTGGTGATGGGTTCAAGAGGTTTTTCAGCAGGATTCTGTGACATTTATAGCACTGGTGTTTGTTTGACTTGATGATAAAACATAAAAGCTGAAGATTCTACACAGTGTTGACTTCATTTCTATCTTAAATCATGTTACCATCTGTTTAAGGGGACCGATATTTCAGATTGCGAAAAGTTTACTTGTCACAGTTGGTAATAATCAGTTGTATAATGTCTTCTGTGGTGGTGGAGGCGGTCGCTTTAAGTCTGAGAAAATTGAAAAATAACCTTGATGATGACCTAAGCGTGGAGATAAGCTTGTGTTACTAAAAACATTTAAGAGCCAGAGAGAAGCTAATGAAAAATGTGATCATGTTGCATCATGTGAAGTATTAAACCCATATGTCGGCCTCTGATGCGATATCTTTGATGATCCTTCTTTTAATCTGTCTCTTGCCAGTCGCCAAACTGTACTAAAGTATTGCTGGACGACTCCTTTTTAAAAGCAACCTGCTCTACTAATTATTATTGGTTTCAACACATTTTTATCATTTTTGATTATATTAAGTGACTGAGCTGGTGCTTCTATTTAAACTTGAGACTGAATAAGGTCTAACTGACAGCAATCAACAGGTGGAGAGCAGATTTAGTTGCGTTAGAAGACTGCAGCAAGATTTACCTGTTGGTAATGTTTAGAAAAGGGTAAATGTCACTTCTTTTCTTCAAACGATTCCCAAATGCTTCTATTCGTTAAAGTGAAGACAATATTACACACTTCTAGCTTGTTGCTCTTTAGAAGTACTTGGAGTCATTGCAGCAAAAATGTGGGTCCAACTCTGATTAAGCAAAGATTAGCCTTTAATCAGCTGACCACTCATTAATCAACCAATCACCTCAGGCCCTCCATCATCTTTGTGCATGTTCATACATTTTGTTTCTATCCAATCAGAGAAAATAATTGATTTCTCCTCATCAGTGAAAGCCAAATGAACTCTGTTGTGGAGGCGTTGTTGTAAACCATGCAAACCTGTTTCTGTGCCTGGTGTAAAAGGGGGAAACGGCAACATGAACATCCTCACAGTAGTCAGTGTAGCAGGGATGTCCAGGTCAGTAATCGTATAAAGCAGCTCATAAACGTGCGATCAATCAGGTCATTTTGGAAACACTTTGCCACCTCAAAATCTCCTTTCACCATCCCCCTCAAAAACAAAAATATATTTTTAAGCAAAGGACTTGACTGCTGGTTTTGGTGTTGCTTCATAATGGCAATCAATTTTATAGGATTTTCAGATTTTCCCCGCAATTGATTGTTACTCCATTTGTACTTCTGTTGCCATTTCCTTCACGTCTTTGGTTTCGACTTGTCCGATCAGTCTTATGCTAAACTCTATCTTTCTCAAAGTATTTATTTTATTTACTGTAATCAAATCAAATCTTTTCAAAGTTACTATATTGTACATTTAAGATGATGTTTAGAGACATGTTGGGTGTTCTTTAGTATTTTCGGTTAGAGGAATATTTAAAGTATTATTGCCATATAGGAGAGGGAGTGATGACATGGCGGAGAAGCGTCTTCTCTCTTTTCTTGCCGTGACTTTAGTGCAGTTGGGTGTTTTCTAGGCTCTTCCCCGGTAGCTGTCGTGTGTCAACTTCTGTGTCACAGTGCACGTTAAGGCAACGCAGACACCCGTAGCACTGCGTTGCATTGTCTCCCTTTGAGTCGACAGGAAGTTTCTGGAGATTAACATACAGACTGGGTGTCTCTGCATTCGTAGGTATATTTCCTGGGCGGGTTAGATGTCTGAGGTTGTAGCCCCTGCAGCTCTGTACTGCCATTTCTCTGGTATTCCAGAAGGCCACTAGAGAGAGCTGGCGCTCCTGTGGTTGGCCGGTCGAGCTTAACACTGATGCTGCATCTGAGCAGAAAGGTTTGACCCCTTTGTTATTGCTGTTACATTGCTGATACATTCCAGTATCCCTAAAGTTAAGATTTGCTCACAGGGAGGCAGAACCTAAGAGACGAGCATAGTATTATTAGAAAAAAACTGATTGTTTTTCGTTTTGGCACCCAGGAAAAACCTCTGTGCCATTTTTAATCAACACAGTGCCACTTTGCTGTTGTGAACCTGCCCAGTGCTCAGGCAGGACCCTCTAAAAGGAATGTATGGGAGTTGTGACTGTCCCCCCACGTACCGTAGGCTCCCCTTTTGTGGATATTTTATTTTGTGGTTATAGATTCTCTTCTAAAGCTGTATGATTTCACTATATTATTCTTAAACTGTGCAATGGTTTGTGTTGAGTTGAACATTTTGTCTAGAGAAAAGTTGTACGCTGATGCTCAAATGTGCTTCGCCTAGGTTCAAAGAAAATTAAAGGTATAAAAAAAAAATCATGTGGTGTATTGTGTGTGTCACTTTGTTTCTTCCCTCTTGGTCTTCTTCCCCATTTTTTTTAAATAGACACCCACAGAGCAGTTTTAGATGCAGAAATGTTACAGTCATTGTGTTCAGGGGTCAGTAGATGAAACCTTGAGCTTTGACCTTATGATTCAACTTTCTGAACACTGAATCTGTGCTCTTGCCCTTTTTGTCTCATGGCAGCCTGAGCTGGTAAGTGACTTGCTCACTGACGGACTCAAACCTTGAGGTGAAAACCATTTCCTTTCTGAAGACACCCGTGGGTTTTTTTGTGACACCACTCAACGCTAGTCATTTGAAAACTTCCCCCACTACACGAAGGAGCTCTGCACCTCTCAGTGAACCAGCGTGGAAGCCATTTGTACCTCGCTCTATAAGAACAAGTATGAACATGGAAGTAGAGGCAACATGAGGGGACGCGTTTTGAAGGGCTGAAAAAAGAAGAAGACAGATTAACACACAGGAAGTAGGAAGTGTGATCTGCGATATCTCCACTTCGTGTGTGTTTGTGTCTGAGTGTGTATAGGTGTGTGTGTGCGCGTGTGTGTGTGCGTGTGTGTGTCGGGTCCGGTGAGGTAAATGTGTGAAATGATATGCTGACCTGTGCTACGAGCTAAGGACAATGTCTCTGAAACTACCTCGCAACTGGGACTTCAGCACCTTCAAGGCTGAGACAGCTCGGATAGGTAAGCTGTGCTGCATTCACTGTCAGCAGGGTGGAGGCAGCACCATCTCGCTTCACTTTTTCTGCCACTTTAAAGTTTGGACATCTAGCTGATGATGTCTTGTAGCAGTAAAATGAGACTGAATTCCTAAACATGGGTAGTGCAGAGTAAAAAAATGCATGTCCACACGAAGGACAGTGCAGTTTATATTCAAAAATATAACCTCTGATATAGTAATGGTTTATTGGATTTAATTCAGATACCATGTTGGTGAATGAAAATGGGTGTTTAATGGAGAGAACATAAGTCTGATTGTAACTAGTGACCGATTCTGTTGTTTCAGGGTGTGTTTTCTTTTTTTTCAGCCTGTTTGAGACTTTTTACTACGAGGTGATGGCTGAACACCTTTTTTTTTTATTTCACACAAATCACTGTCATCACTAACATATAATGTATTGTTTCTGTATTACAACAAAGCTTCACGTTTAAAACTTTAAAATGCAATTCTGAAGCCACTCAGAGGTACTTCCCACTGGTTGCAAAACGACACAGACCGACCTGTGTCTGTGGATGTGCGTGTGTGCGCATTCAAAACTATGTGCAGTCACGTAATGTAAAGCTACCATCCAGCAGTCTAGACTGACTGATACGGTGCTTACCAGCCTGCTTTGCCCAGTGTGGAATCAGTGCAGTAACATGCCTTGTTTTCTCTCAGGCTCAGATGGCACAACAGTTGCAACACTCTGATAACAGAGGTGTGCACACAAGCAATGACTGGATGAATTCAAGACTGTACACTCCTGCATCCCGTTTTGCTGCGGCTCTAATCACCTTAACAATCAGCAGTACTGGTTGTTCAGCACTGTGGGAGGAAGTTGCTGCTGTAGTGAACTTAGTTTATCTGCTTCATGTTGACTGAATATAATATTATTGCTTATAATGATAGCATACCCTCCTGAAAGCTGATGACATGGCGTCATTGTCTGGTGAACCATGACAGATGACAGATTCATACTGTATGACTGGGGCTGACAGCAGGAAACTGATGCAAGAGCTCAGTTTCTGCAGAACTCTGACTATGTAGCCGTTGGTGAAACGTTGCCTATACACTGCACATGGGAGTTTCAGTCTATATGGTGTGTGTGCACAAACCTGTCAGTGCATAGGAGTGAATGTTGACAAACTGCCTGCCCTTAACTCTTCCTGATGCAGTAAACTCCATTCATCTGCTGCTTCATATCAGAGTCCGAGTCAGAAATACTTTGCTGATCCCTGTAAGGGAAATTACACAATATCTCATAATGTATAGGGTTAAATGAGCTGTTTGGCAATCTTGAAATATGTTGTTTTGTTTACCTTCTGTTGAGAGAAATTGACACCACATTCATTTCTGTAGTCTAAAAACAAAGCAGCATCCAGCAGCTGAATAGCTTAGCTTAGCACTGACCCTAAAGACTGCCCTGCTGGAAAAACCAGCATAGACCAGAGTATGAAGAGGAGTGAAGCTGGCTGTGAAAGCCCAAAAGAGTCAGTGAAGTTGTCACAGTACACCAAGTTTATTGAACACAAGCTTCAAACCTGCAAGATTTTCCAGGTCATTTGATGATTTCACCCGAAACAAACTGTAAATACTGCACTAAGTATATAAAAATCTGAACAGGATTCAGGCACAGGTGTTCCCTGCCAAGCATCCCATGCTGGTCACAGCGCCTGAAAATATTACAATGCATCTTTATTTTTTGTGTGCCACGAAAATAAAAACAATGTAAGGTTAGGTAAGGTAACAGTAAAAGTAATTTAAAAATGACAAATTATTAATGACACAATAACAATATTTCCCCCAAAAGTACAATCCAACAGGCCAAAGTGCTGAACATTCAGAAATTATAGAAAAATACAATAAAACAAGGCCATAAGAACAAGCCTGTAGGATGAGAGAACTCATCTGTGGTACAACAGTGAATGCTTCTCTATCTCCTTCCGGGCGGCATCAGGGTGAACAGGCTGTTAATATCCTGTGGGCTCTGTGTAGACACCTCTCCAATATCACTGATGCTCGGCCCAGCATCTTTAATGTGACCTTGATGGTGGACCAGCTTCATCATGCTGCTCCACTAGCTAAACCAGCACCAAACCACCACTAACCAGCATAGACCTGCATGGAAATCATGCTGGTCTGGTTTGGATGGAGACAGGGGGGTAGACAGGGGGAAAACGCTCGCCTGGCTCTGTGAAAAGTTGACAAAATCCACCTACTGGCAGTTCTAAAGCTCTGTGTTTAAGGGAGCAAATCTATGTTCCCTGGGGTCATATGTTCCCCAGTTTAATATTCTGTCAACACACTCTCTTATTGAGTTTCGGTCAAATAACCCTAACGTCTAACCCCAGAGCTGGGGAACATAAGAACCCAGCGAACACTGGAACACCCTGGGAACCTAGGGCCCTGGAAAAATAGGAGTGAGTTGCTAAGTAAAATGTTCTATCATATTTGTTTGTACAAAAGGGAAGTTGAGGCGTTGAGTGGTGTTATAGCTTTTGAAGCTCAGAGGCTGACATGCAGATAGACACGAGTCTTAAACCTGAAGCAGGAGCCAGCAGCCAGTTAGCTTAGCTTACAATGAGGATTGTATACACATTAAATATGAAATGCCTTTAGTTGTAGTTCCAAATCAACATGAAAAGCCTCCACACAATGGGTATATATATCTATATCTATATCTATATCGCTCTCTCTCTCTCTCTCTATATATATATATATATATACATACATATATATATATATATATACATACATATATATACATATATATACATACATATATATATATATTATATAATTCTTCCCTGTATATGCCTTGACGTGACTGAAGACGCAAGAGCTGTGCTTGACGTAAATTGTTTTGTAATCGTGGGCCCTGAACACACTTTGAGGTGCTGTGGGACGGCAGACTCATCTCGAATCGCGGCCAGTTTAAAGGAGCTGTGTGTTTGTCAGCTGAGGGTGTGGTGTGACATCAGCCTCTGTGTGTGGGCTTTCTGTGTGTGGACTTTCCACTCATCAAGGGAGGGTGATGCTTTTATAATTAGACCAAAGGACTGTCAAACCTCTAGCCGGAGACCTTCAAAGTGTCACTGGCCCTCCGGCTACGATGTGGCAGCTTCCTGTTTACCCATGCGCGGCCCTTCTTCTTCTCTTCTCCTCTATCATCTTGCTTAACAGGACGCGGTGAATTTAAGAACAACTGAGCAAGTGGGCTAAATCTCAATCCGGCTATCTCTGCAGTCCCACCACCCTGCCTGGCACTCAGACTGTCTCCGTCCGTCTCTGCCTTCTCTGGCCACGTAGACCTCTGCCTCTGTTCTTTCATAACTCCATTAATCCACAACATTGCGGCCTCTCACAGGCACCAGAAGTTAAGGGTGACAAGTGTCAAGGACTGGACATTCTTCCAAAAACTCAAAGTAGAACGTGTCAGTTTCACTTCAAGTTTAAAAAGAAACTCAGTCCCTGAGCTTTTTGGCTTGTTTGTTGTTGTTCAGTTGCCAGTCTCTTGCAGACCACCGTGTTATTTGTGTCAAACAATCACAGCTGCATTCATTCACCTTCCACAGGAAGCTGGTCAGCTCAGACCAGCAGTTTCCCTTCAGCTCGAAACAGTAGAGGTGAAGAACAAAAATAGGCCACACTGAAGCCTCAACCTTGATAGGCTGATACATATTCATATGAAAAGGAGGAAGTGCTCTGCGCTGAGTATAGCGCTGATGTTTTGATAATGTCTCACGGCTCCGGCTGTGACAGCGCGCCTTGGGGATTGCTATTTATGAAACTTTTACCAACCGCTCTCTCGTGGTGTTTGGCAGCACGATCCAAGAGCGTGATACCTGGAGAGGGAGCCCCCGGGCCGGGCTCACCACGCTCCTCCAGGTCCATGGAGAGGCCGCTGAAGGCTGGCTGGCTCAAGAAACAGCAGAGGAGTTTAGTCAAGAACTGGCAGCAGCGCTACTTTGTGCTGAGGGGAAGCACTTTGACTTACCACAAAGATGACAAGGAGACCACGGTCCAGGTATGACACTGGGGTCATATGTCTTCATCATATTATAATAAATGTGTCCTCTTTTTGTCAGCTTTTATATGTATGCCTTTAAAGTCACATCTGTGTCCTTATCACATGATGACGCCGTACATTTTTACATTTAGTGATGTTATACGTAAAAGAAGCAAACCAGCATTATATCAAAACATTTATTATTTATCTCATACATGAAGTTATAATCTTTTGTATTAAATTGATTTTATATTCGTAGATTCTTTATCGGAAATGTGTCCATTATCATTTTTTATCAACACCACAAACACTTTAGCTGTGGCCTGCTGCATGCTTCCTGTTGACAAACCAAATGATGCTTGAAGCCCCACAAGAGAGACCTTCTACCACTGAAAATCTTTTAGACTCGTGTTTAAAACACAGATCGACCTTCCAGCCAAGACTCAGTAGTTTTTGATACCATGCTGTAGATCTGTCAGTGCCATTACAAGTAACTTCATATGGGGATAACTACAACCATGTATGCAGGGAGCGTGGCCAATGTGTTTGTTTGCTCCCTTCCTTCCGATTTACTTCATGTTTAGACTTAAATGGTAGTGACACTGGAAGGGAGAGGAGCATTCGTGGAAAAGAAAAAAAAAAAACTTTATTCACCATTCAGGGACACTGAACAAGAGCATGCATGAGCCCTACACATCATCTGGTTCATGGACAGGCTTTAAAAGCCACAGAATTTATGGGGAATTTCTCGAGTTGTTTACGAAGGGGACCGTGGGTGGAGAATGGAGAACAGAGGAAGTAGGCTGAACCTGTAGTGCCCTGGTTAAGACCCCAGACTAAACGATGATTTTCATAAAGCCCTTGTGATACAAGAAACTTGAACCATAGCTGCAGTGAAAATACCTGTTGAAGCTGTGGTCACTTACTGAACATGGTAGAATATGTTGGTGTATGAGAGAATGTACATGTAAATATTAGTCTGACTATAAGTGGTTGGTTGTTACAGTGACAGACTGTGGATAGTACACTGATGTGCCTTTTCTGTGTCTGTACTCCTATATTTCGGTCGCCAGGGAGTCATCCAGCTGCGCTTCAGCAAAGTTAATGAACTCCCTCCGAACTCTGATGATCCTGGGAAATACCTCTTTGAGATCATACCACGTAAGCACCAAATTTGATCCTTTAAAGAGACCTCAGGGAGAGAGACCCTTTAAAATTGACCTCAGGTGTTGTGTGCCATGTTTATTCCAGCACCTAAAGATGGTTTTGTGTGCAGCTTGAAACAGCAGCTCTCATTAACATTTCATGTATGTCAAGACTTTTAAATATTAAATGTCCCTTTCTGTTAACTCTTACTTGCACAGTAGGAAGACAGAAAAAAAACTACCAAGACCTGATAGCAATCTCAATCCACTCTGGAAGTCTTGGTCTCAATTTCACAGTTCCTGACATGTGCCTCCGCACTACAAAATGTTTTTCACTTCAAAATTATGCATTTCTCCAACAATACAATCAATTCACAGGTACGACTGGAGACAGAGAGCGGTGTCCCTATGTGTTCATGGCAAACTCCCAGAGTGACATGGAGGAATGGGTCCGCACTCTGCGCAGAGTCATCGGAGTGCCAACAAGTGGAGGTTCAGTGAAACCTTACATTGTTTATGTATGACACTGCAGCTATATCTGACAGGACATTCCTGGAAATAAAAGGAATAGTTGAACATTTTAGCCATTATGTTTATCATCATTAATCATGTTTGGAGGCTATGTAACTGAAGCAAGTACCTGGTAAGATTATCTTTGCACAAAGGCGGAATCAGGGGGAAACAGCTAGCCTGGCTCTGAGCAAAAAAAAAAACAAAAAAAACTGTAAGTAAATACTTTGACACAAATTTCCCTTATTATACAGAAAATACAACTTTACATCCTCTGAATTCAAGTTTTTCTCTCTTTAATTCATGCTTAATTTAAACAAGAGGCAGCACTAGAGTAGCCACGAACTGCTGCCAGCTGTAGCTGCCGTTAGCCAGTAAGCTCAGCTAATCATGCAGCTAGCAGTGTGGACTGTAAGTTTGAAAGACTGGAGAAGTGTTAGTGTTTCTACTGCTAGGACAGGTGCTTTGAACTGTGATCTAGCTTTTTCGCATGCCAAACATTCTTTGCAACTCAAAACATAGATGTCATAGTGACATACATCTTTTGTTCCTTAACATTCTGTTGATAATTTCAGTCAAATTTTGAGTGTTTTCAACCGAAATTCTTAAGTGTTGAGTCATACGACACACACTAGTTCAAACTGGACATCACTCACCAAAGCGGTCTTGGTTTGTCCGTCCACAATCACCTCTGGTTTGGTTGAAAGAAATCCTGAAATCACTGAGTAAGATGTGAAAATATCCCAGCAACCAAATCACAGTTGATGTAAATCGCCTCTGTACTCTACCCCCGTCCTCAAACTGACATCTGACAGTTTCAGATGTTCAGACCTTGTTGTGTCCAGCCGAAGTTGCAGTCCAGGCAGACCTCAGTCAGCTAATAGGACGGCTTAGCTGCACTGCAATATGAGCTAGCTTGCTAAGAGTCGCTAGTCATAACAGCCAAAGACAGCCAGCAAAGAGTATATGGAACAATTTAAGAGTAGATTGAAACAATTGACATAAAGTATAAACTTTTAGTCATTTTTAACAAGTGAGTGGGTAAAGACAGGTTGGCTGTGTCCCCCGTTTCCAGTCTCTTTGCTAAGATTCTGTATGCTAACCAGCTGCTATCCATATTTAGTGTATCTGAGTAATGTGTTATTGTTCTCATCTAATTTTAACAAAGAGAAATTGCTTTTTTTCTTTAACTGCCAAAGAAATGACTCAAAACATAATGTCAAAAGGGCAGTAAGGTTGTTCATTTGAATTTGAACAATGTCATGTCTTACCTGTCTGCAGTTTTTGGAAAGGGTCTCATGGACACAGTAACATATGAACAACGTTTTGGGCCTCACACGGTGCCAATCCTGGTGCAGAAGTGTGTGGAGTTCATTAAAGAGCACGGCTTGGACGAGGAGGGCATCTTCCGCCTCCCGGGTCAGGACAACGCTGTGAAACAGTTCAGAGATGCCTTTGATGCAGGAGAGAGGCCCTCCTTCCCCAGGTAATGCACTCATGGTGGCCACTGTACGGACTAGTATCATGTGAACTTGACTTCAATACAGTATCACAATGTTTGCTCTACATTAAGCTGAACATTTTGATCTGATGCCACAAAATATGGCAGTTGTAGTGCTGTGCATGTGTGTATGGTACACTTTATGTATTTTGTGTGAAATAGGGTTAGTCCGGTTGTTGAAACACACAGGAAATATTGAGTATTACTACTCATAAGGAACAAAATGTCCGTGGAAATCAATGGAAGCCCTCTTTGAACCTGGTTGGCAAATGAATGCTCTTAAAAAGGTCACTGCTATATAAGGAGAAAATGTCCTAACCTCAATCAATTGAGAGCATCATCAGTTTTTTTTTCTTTCTGAGAAAGCACGGAGAGATGAGAGAGATGCAGAGCGGCTGATAGATTTCTGTCTGCTCAGAACTGAAGGCGATACCACATCCTGTTCTGGCAGGCAAAGAGGAGGAAGCCTCTATTACTCAACATCACAAGCTCCTCTGACAGAGCACTGTTGATTGAAACACCCATCTCCCCTCACTTGTTTGTCTGCTATCCAGTGAGCGCAGAATCGAGTAGAAGCCAGCGAGGGCCACAGAAAAGGCCAAAAAGAAAACAAAGAGCTTCAGTGTTTTTCCGCTTGGGTTGCATTCTTGGCAGAGTTCAAACAGCAAAACTGATCCAAGCCCGCTGCTGAAGAGGGCCAAGCATATCCAAGACAGCAAACCTTAAGGACCTTAAGGAAAAAAGTGATGTGTTTATACGACTTCCCACCATATGAATGCCTCTCATCCAGTCCAGTAGAATATTTACACAGATCTCTTCAAGATGGAAAAGTGTGAAGACATTAAAACTATAACAGCAATTTTTTTGTTCAAGTATGTGTAGAATTCATTGAAAACAAATACATAAGATTCAAGCCAGGTCACAGGCTTAGAGTCGAGCCAACTGCGTGACAATGATGTAGAGGGTAGGTTAAAACTCATGCAGCCATGTTCTGGTAAAATTACATGTTGTGTTCTGTGTGCACTGAGTGTTAAAACTTAAGATACAGTTATACTGTAAGTGCATGTTCATTTGATATGTGTCTTTTTCCGCAGTGACACAGACGTCCACACGGTGGCATCACTGCTCAAGCTGTACCTGCGGGAGCTGCCTGAGCCTGTGGTGCCGTGGACTCAGTACCAAGACTTCCTGGACTGCACCAACATGCTGGACACCAGCAGCTCAGAGGTACAGTTGGTTTATTTAGTACATTTCTACAATGTGTCTGAATATTTGATTGTGTGCATTCGAAGAAGTGGTTCTGTAATATGTTAAGTGTGTTTGTCCTTTAATCTCTTGCTCAGGGTTGGGACAAGCTGGACAAACAGATTGCTCTCCTCCCCAGAGCCAACTACAACCTTCTTAGTTACGTCTGCCGGTGAGTAGAGAGAGCAGACAGGGCACCTTTCCAGTTATTGTAATCACAAATAAAGAATTTTTAGTGTTGTGGCTTTTATTAATGTTAATGATACAAATGAGATGAAAGAAACATGTTGTCCTAATACGACAAACCGGACCACCACACACTCAGAGGAGGAGGTTGTGGAAGCCCATTTGTGCCTGCTAAGAAAAAAAGGTGGTGACAAATGTAGTCTTTATTAAAAAGATAAATATTCCCATTGTAAGGTGTTATTATGAAATAAAAAAGGCAAAATTGTGAGAAAAAAGTCTTTACATATAATTGTGACTTTCTATTTCATAACTTTGACTTCTTATTTCACTATTTTTACTCCACACGTGACAATTCGTTACAATTTAAATGTTTTTTCATCAATGTTTATTTTTCTTTAACTGACCCCAACAAATGTATGGTTATAAGGTTATATTGTCGAACTCTGGGACAAAGCGTGATAGGGGACGCCCCGTAATTGGAAAGACTTCACTAACATGTCCTTGAGCATGGCATTTCACTATAGATCTACCAGATCTCACAAAGGCCTTCTGGCCAGATGTTCAGACATCAGTTTAACCGGTGCCTTTTGTGCTGATCATGTCTTTCTTGTTTCCCAGGTTTTTGTTTGAGGTGCAGCTGCACTCTAAGGTGAATAAGATGAATGTGGAGAACTTGGCCACAGTGATGGGGATTAACCTGCTCAAACCTCAGATAGAGGACCCAATCACTGTGATGAAGGGTAAGAACTTGTCGCTGAGGTGTCCTGAGCCAGCGTGTTGGCAGAAGTGTGTTCCCTGATGACCTTTTAAAGTTGTTGTGAAAATTGCATTGCTCACCATCTGGAACACAACCTTTCCCTAAATGATCTCTGACTGCCAGTGTTATTAAGCAATCACAATAACATGTGGCAACACTGCGACATGACTACATCCTTTTTTTTGTTTTGTTTTTATAAGCAACTGAAAAGAGACTTTCACAAAAAAAAGATCTCACAAATTAGGAAGGCATGTTTCACTTCAATACCCTTGTAATTGTGATACTGATAAAGTAGCAAAAAACAAATGCCACTTCATCAGTTCCATGAACTTTACTTACTGCCACTACTTGTTTTTTGAACTACTGCTGTCATGTGATGTGTATGTGCTTGTGACTGAGGAGAGTGTATCAAGAACTTGGACAAGAACCTGAAGACAAGATGTTTTGATCATAATCTTTTCTCATTAGTGTTTGTTTTTCTTCACAGCGACTCCACAGATCCAGAAGCTGATGACAGTGATGATCAGACAGCATGAGACTCTGTTTCCTCTCTCCAAAGACGTGCTCCCCTCCCCTCCCTCAAAGAAGGCGGAAAGCCAGAAGAACACTCCCCGGAGCTTCGTGGGCTGGGAGTCCGCAGAGGTGCGAGCAGTGTTTTGAGGGCATATTTTGGCGTTACACAGGCAAATGGATGTGTTCAGTAAACAGGACAATGTGATGTCCAGTGGCGAAAAGGACACATGCCAGAATATCCCCCCCAAAACATTTCTGTAATAATGTAACTGTAGTTTTATAGTAAATGGACTGATATGAGAGTGGTAATGATCTCCTCATCTAACTCTCGGCAAGAAAGTGAATAAGTTGACCCTCCAAGATTAAACCACCAGAAGATAAGCTGTTTACAACTCTATATACAGTCTACTGTGGTATCAGCAGGCCTACGGTACCTGCTGGCATAGGCACTACCATGTAGTACTGGTGTTACTACTTAAACGACCTGCGTGCTGCATAAAAGACTGATTTATCTGAAGGTGCTGCAATTAAATCATGATGCTTTGGTGGTTTTGCACTTGTTCTGATTCATTCTCAACATCCATGAAAAACACACCGGTTTCCTCTTACTGATAGATTCATTATAAAAGTCTTGTGATACATTTTCTTGAGCACAGTGGATAATGGTTTTCCTAGATGAGACCAAAATAAATTATTTCCCTAAACGGACTGATTATTCATGATTGAGTAAATAATTTACCATTAATATACATTTTATTGGATATAATATACACTATATGTATGGTAATATGAATATAGTATATGTTAATATTCCGCAGTTAATTTTTTGTTTTGTGTCTCTTCTCAGATGGGTGATGCATCTCTGTCTGAGTCTCCAGAAGAGGAGGATGACAATGACAGTCCAGGTCCAGACAGAGGAAGCTTCAGCCCCCAGTACACCCCTCAGGAGCCCCTCTCCCCCTCCTCAGACGACTGGGCCGGAAGTCCCCGCAAACGTACTCAGACCCTGCCCACCTTCAACTGTCCTCTCACCGGGATGGCAGCCAAGACGGACGCCCTCAACCGGTGGAGTCGCATTCAGGAGAGCACCGAGGAGAAGAGTGGGACATTTGCTGAGGACATTTTTAAGATACTGGACTTGCGGAGTTCAGGTTCATTGTTCGGGGGGTCTCAGATCAGTAACAAAGAGGGAGAGGATAGGTTAACAGCCCGGAGAGGAAGTGATAACACAGGTTCTTCTACTGCTGGCTCCCCAAAGCCTAACAGTGACCCCCGGCCTGCCCCAGTGCTCACTCATCAGAAGAGTGTTGGGAGCCTGACAGTGAGCGGTTCAGTTCAGCAGGTCAACAGCAAGTCTGAGCAGAAGAACGATAACCAGCAGCTGATAGACAGGTGAGGGATCACAGTTACTACTGTTACTAACGTCAAAATTACCTTCCCAGGAACCATTTTAGCTTGACAACCTTGAGGTTGGGGATTTTGAAAGTTTTTGTAATTGCAAGGGTAATAGCAACCCAAGGAGATACACGCAGACCTTCAATATAAGCATGAAAATTGGGAAGATTTGCTTCCTGAGCTTTTTTACTGTACATCTGAACCTTGTGTGTCTCTTCGTGGTCTCTTGCAGTCTGCAGCAAGAGAACAAGGAGCTGAAGGCCACAGTGGCAGAGCTCCAGTCTGCTCTGGAGGCAGATCGCCGCCGTGTGGCCGCCCTGGAGATCTGCCTGAGAAATGCTGAGCGCAGCCGAGATGAAGCTCAGAGACGCAACGAGGAGCTGCAAAGAGACATTCAGCAGTTCCTCACCAAACAGCCACAAGCTCCCACCTAATGGTCATTTTCAGACTCACTAGTATATGGATTTGTGACTTTGTTATCTCAACAGAGCTATTTTCACATGAACTGGTTATGTAATACTATCCACCTCTAGTGGGGCACTGGATTGTTTCTATTTGAGCCCTGTTTGCTCCACAGAATAAATTATTGGCTCATTTGTTTGTGCCTCTGAATAGAGATCTAAACAGGGTTTAATATCACTGTTCACATTAAAGACTTAAGTGCAAGTTTGTTCCTCCCTGCTGCAGGAGTCATCTCACTCTATATGAACTTCTGTGATCTGAGGCTGTTACAGAGGATATGTAGGAAAAGACCCTTTGATCAGAGATCAGCTGGACTGAATGATGTGAATGGTGGACAGTTCAAATGCCATGTGTCATATATGGTTTTGATTTCAGTCGTAAATTAATAAAACAGCACAAATTGATGTCTCTTTGTTGATATATAAAATGATTTCTCACCACATATTTACAGAAAAACAAATCAGTTCACCTTTTGTATGTCTACATCATTGCTAAAAAGCGCTGATGATTGCTTTAGTTTAACCAGTCCTGAAAGCAGTTGACATTATATACTGGACTGGCAGGGTTAATGGGACACAGCAGGCTTTTATTAAAGTCCCCTTCCAATCTAAAATGTGTTTTTCTTATTGTTAGATAATACAGTTAGATGTTTGAGCTTCAGTTTTTGGAATGTTGTGTGTGCAGAGATTGACACCAGAAGGTTGTTTTCACATTCCTCTGCTCAAAGTCTACATTTACTCTGCGCTCAATGAAGATCTGATTTAAAGAGGCGGGCCTAAGAGCCCGATTTCTGACATCACCAGGAAACACAAGTGTAATGCGGAAACTCAAAGCCTCTAGTGCACATACCTTGAGACGGGACTTTACAGTTAAGTAGAGGACATGAGAGAGAAGGATTTCAATATGATAATAGATTAGATTTTGTGTTAAAATTTGAACTACTTTCAGCATGCTAACATGGTCACAATGTCCACGCTAAGATGCTGATGTTTACAGTAATAAGTATAAGTAGCACTAAACATCAAGTGCAGCAAGGAATTATGGTAACATTAGTGGTTTTGCGTGTATTTATTTAGTCATAAAACATGGTAATGGACATGGTGAACAACATTGCCATTCACAGAGCCAAGCTGATAGCATTTCAAAAAACAGATATGAACTAGATACCTATGAACTTAGAGCACAGTCTGTTTTATCAAAGCTGAATTAATCAATATATATATATATATTTTTTACTTCAATAAAGATTTAAAGGACTGGCAGCAGGCAATAAACCTGCTGTGCTACCTCCCCATGAAACTGCAAACTCTCAAAAATAGTAACTACAAACATAGTGGAGCATTCAGCCGCTACTGCCACACTTTTCCCAGTTAGTGACCAGTTAGTGAATTTTGACTGTAAATGTGTTGGGAGGACATGGCTCAGGGTCTGCTGGACGTGTAGGCTAATAGACAACCCATACGACCTGATGACTTTGTGGTAGTATGTCAGATGGTGTGTAAGTTTTCAATCCACTTTCCATCCTAAAAAGCACAGTAGGGGACACACATATGAAAATGTAAAAAAAAAAAAAAAAAAAAAAGTCTGGATATATTAAATCTGCACAAAATGTTGTCTATTGCACAGCTACATCTAAAAATAGCCACTCTTTCCTTCATAAATCCACTTTTTTTCCTCCATAATGGAGACCATATGTACAAGACTGACTGTGTGAATGTGTGTGTGTGCAAAGAACATTGCCATTATCAAGCCTTACAGCCATCAGGAAGATGTGGTAGTCTGTTGCCGCAGCAGTTCAACAGTGTGAGAGATAACAGCACGTCTGTCAACTGTCAGCTGAGTGGCAGAGGCAGGAAAAGCTCATTCTTTCCCATCTGTGTGACGCACCGCAATCAGGAGTGTATCTACAGGTCACACAAAGAAGCTCAGGAATGACAGTTGTGTTGTGGAATGAGGGTTCAGGTGATGAATGGGTCACTTGTTCAGAACTGTGGAGCAGTCAAAGTGACTCACTATTAATTTCATCAGAAGATACGACTGCTTCATCATGTACCATTTATCTGCACATTCAGTAATGACCCAGGATGGTGAAAGTCTTTCTCCATGAGTCCTCACAATTTCCATATCCTTCACATACGACTGTCAAACTGATCAGGAGGAAAGTCTTTAAAAAATGCAGTGTTTCTAAGAATGTGCCTCTTCTACTCTTTCGTTGTACATCCTGGCAAGGAGCCTCTTATGCCCAGATAACCCATTTCAGACACGGTGTCTAATTACCAGAAGAGGAGGTACACTCAGAACATTTAAGCAAGCACAATGGGGGTCAAAACTGTGTCAAAGACAGAGTTGTTTATTTAGCTTTAGCTCTAAAAATCCTGTCCAATCATTTCATTTGACCTCAAAGAAATGATTTAATGGCCTGTTCTCGCACATTTGACCGTACTCTCATTACGTATAACTGAAGTCCTCCACGTGGCTTGTTGAATATATTGCTCAAGCTTTAGTTTAGGTGTTCTCCTACATGTAAATGAGACATGAGGTAGTTGTATACAGTTATCAATGACAAGGAGATACAGCCCTGAAACTGGGGAACGAGTCGCTGCGGCTCTCACAGACTTGTTCAGTTGCTAACCCAGTGATGGTAGCAAAAAGCATGCTGGGTAGCCTTATTGGACTGAGGTACATTAGATGCTATTTTGCTTGTATTTAATATGAGGCATTTAACAGAGTTTTTTATTTGTGGATTTTAAATTAAACTAAGAGAGCTTTCTGAACATGTCTAACAATCCACTAACACACATTTCCCAGTTGGGGAAGTCATTGTATTCATGCAGTGTGTGTTGTGCTTCAGAGGAAGGCTTGAATTCGGAAAGGGATGGGATTTTTTTTCTTTTTTTTTTTTCGGTCAGATACTTTAAAAAAATCAGCTTGTGCTTGTTGGTTTCATTAGCTTAAATCCTACCAACCCAAGCTCCAAATGAGCATGAAAGATGATTTTGTTGTCCTCATGAGCAACTTGAAATGTTCTCAAGTCAGCTCAGTGTCTTTCACCCTTGATCATTAAGGCCTCACACCTCATTGCATTTCAATTTCATTTGGACAAGAGTTATCTAATAGATATATCCTGTTACATACAACGATATCAACAGACCCTTGGCGTATTTTGTCAAAAAGAAATGGTCAATGGAGCCTAGACAGCAGCCCACAGAACTCCACCATTTACAAAGCAAATAAACAAATGAAGAATATCAACCCTGGAGCACCCACCCAAACAAAATAGCGCATCCACAAGGAAGAGGCTACAGGACAGTGTTTACAAAATCCTCATTAAGGAAGTTGTGAGATAACACACGCTCATGTGCATCACACAAAGTTAAAGGCTTGCACGTACACACACACACACACACACACACACACACACACACACACACACACACACACACACACACACACACACACACACACACACACACACAAGTAAGCAAAGAGACCATAAGCACTGAGCCCTGCAGAGCCCACCATATCATAGATAAGAGACAGAAAAAAAGAGCTGGAGAGAAGCGAGCAGAGCACAGAGAGAGACTGACACAGGAGAGGACACAACAGCAGAGACAGAGATGACACGGACAGACAAAGTCAAGCCTTGGCCACCCTGTCACCGGAACTGCAGCCCTGTTGCAAAGGACATCAAAAGGTGTGCATGAGAATAAATGCTGTGAGATCTGGGAGAGGGCAGCAGGAATACTCACTCCTGCAGGGAGACTCACACTGGTCAGTGCAAGGGTCAACAACAACTGTCTACTGCCGGGAAACCAGAACTTTCTTAGCCAACAGATGAACTGACCACAATTTACAGTGACCTTTGGATCAAGGCGTTCAAGGATCACAATCATTTGTTCTTACTGTTGCATCAGCCCATCCATTGATAACCCCAGAGACTATACAATAGAAAGCTGCAGATTGTCCTTCATGGCGAGCGTTTGGATATCTCAACTGGGAACCATCTGCAGCTCCAAGACTTTGCTCTTGCTGTTTTCCATCCTGCTGCTCCAGCAGCCTCTCTGTGGACAGACCAGCCCGATCTCAAACACCCATCAGAGGCATCGCCCTGCTCCGGGGCTGGGAGACGGGCACGGAGGGGTGGTGGATCCATCACTGCTGGAGCAGGACAGCAACATGAGCATGAAGAGCCTGCTGGAGAGCCTGAAGGAACAATTCCTGAGGACTTTCAACCTGTCTGGCTTGGGTCCCCCTCCCCTGTCTCCTGGAAGCACTCGAGAAGATCCACCTGAGTACATGATGGAGCTCTACAACCGTTTTGCAAATGACCGCACTGCCATGCCGACAGCCAACATCATCCGAAGTTTCAAAAATGAAGGTAAGAAACCCTCTGTGCATATGGTGGTGCCCTGTTGATCTTGTAGGTTGATTAAAAATAAGAATGAGAGAAATGAGAAAATTAGAAAAATGAAAAGAATGAGAATCTTCTGTTGATAACTTCTAGGATATTTACAATTTAATATAATAATTATCAGTATAATACTTTTTTTCCTCATTACTGCAGGGCCAAAAACTGTAAGTAATTCATCTCAGACCAAGGGTCTAATTGTTGATATCTTCTCTTTCAAGTAGACTGTAGCTTCAAGTATGTACTAACAAGATTTTTGCAATGTTTATGTCAAAATGCAAATCTTCTTAAAGTGGAACATCTTGCATTAAAATTGTGATAATAGTTCATATTTTCCAATTGGGGTTGAGACTGAAGACAAATTCTCAGTGGGGTTATATTTGACTAGGTTTAGGATATGTTCCTGAACTCAAACTAAAACCTCAAAAAGATTGTACCAATATACTGTAGTTTAACGCAGACCATTTTTTGTACCCTAGATTCATCTCCCAGTGTTGTCGGTGTTGGAGGAGTGAGGCGTCACCCACTCCTCTTCAATGTGTCGGTCCCCCATCATGAACACATCACAGCAGCCGAGCTTCGCCTCTACACCCTTGTCCAAAATGACCGTCACCTCTATGATGGTGTTGACCGCAAGGTCACTATCTACGAACTGGAATCGCATGACAGAGATGACAACTCGACTGATGAGAACACCATGCGAGGTGACGGATTCAGAGGAGGAGGAGAGCGGACAGAGCTGGTAGAGTTGGCTTCGCGCCAGGTCTATGGCACCGATAATGGCTGGGAGGCCTTTGACCTCACTGCTGCTGTTCAGCGCTGGCGCAAATCCGACACTAGCACTACACAACGGTTGGAGGTGCACATCGCCAGCATGGTTAATGAAGATACTGTTCAGGGTATGACAGAGGACAACAAAGACAAGGATCCACCTGAGGGAGACATGAAGATTGACACCAGCCCTGAGGAAAAACACAAACCTCTGCTGATTGTTTTCTCTGATGACCAAAGCAGTGATCACCGTGATGACAAGCGCGAGCTGAATGAGATGATTGACCATGAAACCTCAAACATGCTTCCCCAAAACGACTTGGGGACAGGCCTGAATGGGCTGTGGGGTGAGATGGGGCAGGACAGGTATGAGGGTGATGAAGAAACTGAGCCAGATGAAGAGGACCTCCTCCAAATGCGCTCCAATCTGATCTACGATACAGCATCCCGCATTCGTCGCAATGCCAAGGGCAATCACTGCAAGAAACAATCACTGTATGTAGAGTTCAAAGATATTGGATGGGACAGTTGGATCCTTGCGCCCACTGGCTATGATGCCTTTGAGTGCGCTGGCATTTGCTCCTTTCCATTGACAAAGCATGTCACACCCACCAAGCATGCCATTGTCCAGACGTTGGTCAACATCAACAGTCCTCAAAAGGCGGCGCGGGCTTGTTGCGTGCCTACCAAGCTGGACCCCATCTCCCTGCTGTACCTGGATGACACAGGAGTGGTCACCTACAAGTACAAGTTCGAGGGCATGGTGGTAGCTGAGTGTGGCTGCAGATAGTCCATGCTTTGAGAGAGTTCAACTCTTTGCAGCGTCTTACAGTATGAGGAAAGACAGAACTGTGATAAGCGAAACTGGAGGTAAACCAAAACTGTCTTCATCAAAAGGACAATTGTTGGAATCTCTGTTACTCAATGAGATTGGAACTGGTTTAAACAAATGAGCGTGGACATATGTATGTTTTACACTGCAAAACAGAAGCAAGTGCTTCATATCACTTGGCCAAGGGCATGAATACCAGTTGCCATAAGTTTGTGCCACAGATCTTCAGTCAACTGTTGCCAGCAGTGACGCTGAGGTGTGTCCTCATACTCACAAGAGCACAAAGGCACATGAGTTCCCAAAGGACCAAACCCAGCACATCCCACTGTGTGTGCGGCCTGGTGGGAACTAGTGGGTCAGTTGTCCCCCTCCTTCTCCCTCCCCCTGACATCTGTCTTCCTCTTTACTTATCTCTTGCCTCCCCACTTGATGCAAACACTAATCAGCACTTCATGTGTCCTGGCGCAGTGAAGTGACCTCCCTGAGGCAACCTGACAAGACATGAACTCTCCAGGCTCACCTCCTGCCTCCTGCAGCCTCCTGATACGTAGGCGCTATGCAGAGGTCCTAGTGGCAGGGTTATCTATCCCAACCCTGTTTCCCACTTCACATGCCTCTTTTCCACTCCCTCAAGCTACAGCGATAGCAAGGTGTGGGGGACTGAGAAACATGTATACCACCACTCAGGACGCCATTCTGGGCAACATTTGAGGTGGTCGAATGGGGGAGTGGGACAGGACAAGGGGGCAGGGGTTGTCCACATTCCTCGGCAACAAACAATCTTAACTCATGGCTCACGGCTCTCTGACCTATCAACGCATGCCCCAAACATATCTCAAAGTTATGCCATGTATTCAATTTGTGAATATGAAAACATGCCTTTTTAGGCCGAAACCAAGTATGGAAAATGGGACACCGTGTTGCATTCCCTTTATTGATACTTAAAGGAAGTACAGTTAGAGAAATATGTTTCTTTTGTTAAAAGCCTTTTGATACCTCTGCTGCTTGTGTCAAAGTAAAGACTATTTATTGTTCTAATTTATTAATTTTTACAACAGAGTAGATGACTATTATGTACATTTGTAAGTTGCTTAGTGTAGAGAGGGTTTTGTATCCATGACAATGCATTTGCAGCACAAAAGTAATTTTGTTGGGGAGAGAAATGGTAACAGGTTTTAAAAATAATAAAGAACAATTACTGAACAAATAATCTATCGGCAGTCTCCTTAACTGCGCATGAATCTGTGATCTTACTGTTTCGGGAAGTTTTCACATCATGTCATTAGGATTATCTCACATTAAGATGAATGTAAATATTTGGAGCAAAAAATACCAAATATTCATAGTTACCACATTTCAAAGCACACTGGCCTCTCAGCTTTGCTTTCTATTATGTTTTAGGAAGCAGCTGCCTGACCAATGATATAATGCATTGCTTACATTCAGATCATTCAGTGGAACAGTATCAGCTCACAGGTCATAGTTCATACATGACACGCAAACAAAGAACCCTGGGAAACTGAGTGGAAGGCCCGCTAATGAACAAAATGGATGGCCTGCTGTTCACGCTGACAGCCAGCAGATGACAAACAGCTTTAATGGACAACCTGTTCATGAGGAGTATCTTTTTCTGTCTCACTTAATGTTCTATGAACGTTACACCAGATTGCAAGAACACTTTGTGCTAAAGTATCAACACAGTGGGGATAAATAGGATACAGATAAGATTCATTCTTGCAAAACTTTCTACTATTTCTTTGTTGTTAGGAAAATATGGTGTTTGTATCAGAAATGAGTGATTAAGTTAGCAAATACTGACAAAGGCTGCATCCTAATGTGCAGACTGGAAATTTTGATGCAGTCTTATGCTAGGGTCCTTCAAACTGTTAAAGGGTACAGTACAACATATTGCAATATGCACATTTCTGCCAAGAGTTAGATTAGAAAATCAACAGCACTCATGTTCTTAAGCAAATCTCCTGGAGAAAGTTAGCTGAGCTTGCATAAAGACCAGAATGTGTAATTAATTCAATAGTTAAGTTAAAAAAACAACCATTTGTAGTTTTACGAGAGGTCACATCCTGGACTGATTCTTTCTAGAGATGCTGACCATTAAGCTGCATCAACTTGCTAGCCGAGTCCGATGTTTGATAGCTTCCTCAAAAAGTCTTTGGCAACAGCCCACTAATGACAAGTGCACTGAGGGGTTTCAAAAACCAAACAAGTCGGGCTGTCTCATGTAAGATGGGAGCAGGGGTCGTCTAAAAATGGCTACAGACCAGAGGGCAAGAACCCCAGTTACTGTGACAACAGGCGGCCTCAGCTATGTGAAGCTCACTAATTGAATATTTACAGATTGCTGGAAGAAATATGAATCTGGCCTTTGTCACTGAATGGCAAACTTTCAGGAAATATGGTGAAATAGGAAGTTTTTAGTGTTTTCTCTAATGATAAGGACTGGTGGAGAGTGCTCTGCTTTGTCTCTCTCTTGTTTTGACGTGGCTCCATCTGTCGAAAGTTGTGTGTTATTATGCAGGAGTTTGTGGAGGATTTAGCCTACGTGATTAACGCAGGAGCACACCTACCAACAAATAAACAAAGTAAACAGCTCCCAATGTACAGACAGTGCAGAAGTGCCTCAAAATCCTCCAGTGCTCATGTGCTTGACATCATGACGTCGGCGGCAGAACATAGACTGTGAACGTGTGTTTTGGTGTGTGTCATCCTGAAATGCATGACTCGCCCCAACTCTGACGTGGGGTCTGGAATGATTATTTCCGTTTTGGGTCACATGCTTATCATTCCATCTCTTGGCAACATCACCACCCAGCGCTCATCGCACACTCTCTCCTCAGAGCTCTTTATTTTCCAGGGAATGTACATTTTGCTAAGCCATCATCATCACCGCATGCAAAAGTGCCTCCAAATGTGTAAACACCTTTTTCATTTGATTCTGATGTTGCGAAATTTCTAAAAGCCCAGCGAAAACCTAATGACATACAGATGTTCGGTGTGGTTCACATGCTCTTGCAGGCCAAGAAATTTTACCCCCGGACAGATTTCTCAGCAAAATGAGTTCCTTGCAAAACAAACTGCAACTGTCATTCTTCATTTGAACTAATGACATTAGTTATCAGGTAGGGCGCTGTGCATGATGAAACAATTTAAATTGTACCTGTTGTCAGAAGTTAAGTAATGATTTATAACCCTGTTCCCTCGCTACAAGATTTACATTTGAGTCATAAAGTGCTGGACCCTGTGTGTCACTGTGATGAATTGTTGAAGCTTGCACAAGCTCAAGTGATTTACTCACCCTGTTCCATGAAAAAAGTAACATCATCTGGAGGGATCCAAGGTGAAATCCATTGAAAATAAAACCCAAGGATTATGTTATTACTGGACTTAAAAGGCATGGATGATAATGCCATGTTGTTAAAGAAGTACAAAGGTAACCTTTATAATGACATGCAAATAGTAACTGAAAACATTCTCATTTGTAAAAACATGTGGCTTTAATGGCTCGGCCAAATCCCTGTGGAACCAGTTTACAGAGTTCAAATCGCAGGGCGTACAAATCACTAACCACATGAGCACAAGACAAACCTGAGCCTGCGGTGAGCAGCAACACCAAAAGTCTGTGTCCTGCTGTCTCATGTTTTCACATCATTGCAAAGTTTCATATTTGTAAGGACCCCCGTCTATTCACAGTGCTCAACTAAACAAAAAGTGCTCAAATTATGCAACTGTTTTGACTGAAAGAGGAAATCTCACATTAAATATTTACATTACTCTTACAGTGTAGAGAGATCCACTTAACTATCAAGGTTTTGCAAAAACAAAAGAGCTACTATGCTGACAGGAGCCAGATTAGAAGACTGATAACACTCACATGCCTGCATGCTACAGCCAGCAGGCAGTTTAACTTAGCACAAAGACTGGACACCACTTAACATTAACATGTTACAGAGAGCTGAAGTCATGCCTCTGAGGTGGATGAAGAGAGACAAATATTTTCTTTTATCCCGCCTGAATTGTGTCATGAATCACACATATGATTTTTGTCAATTTAAAAGATCAGATTGTCATAGAACTTATTAGATATAAGACTGTGAAAATACGTCTTGTTGAACACTCACCAAAACTTGTATCTTAGACACTGTGGAGCTGCTCCTGTATAACTCACAACACTGACAAACTCTCCTTTTCCATGCAGTTTTTATTGTGATTTTCATCTTTTTTTGTACCGTTTCTTTGCCAAATTGACAGCCAAGTTAGGGTTGTTGGGAGTCCACCGGAAGGATTTCTTTAATTCACAGAAAGGACAAATAAAAGTAGTATTTCATGCAGTGATCCCTGAAATGTGGTTTACAAATAATGGTGACAAAGGTAAGTACGTAATGGAGGCAGGATATGCCACCGTTAAACAACACTTGATGATGTCACTCCGTCAAAACTGTAAACTTCACTGGGAAGTATAGTATAATTAGGAAGTACCCAAAGTATGTTTTTTCTGCACTATGATCTGTAAAAATAAAAGTTTTTATATTGGCACAAATCAGACGAAATGTACACCGATATATCTGTGATAGGCCAACATCAGCCCATAAAGCAGATGGCAAAGTTGCCCAGTGTGACTGCAGACATTCACTCCGATTTCAAGTTTAAAATCTGACTACACGTACGATCATAGAGCATAGATACAAAAATTGTCAAATATCATCTGCCTACAGTATCAAAGTGAACACCAGTTACACATTAGTTCATGGAATTGTTCATTGTTTCATTGTCCTGATTAAAAATTAGGTTACACTGAGCTTTGCTGCTTTAGTTCATTGTATGTCTATCTCTAACAAGGCCCCAAACATCAAGGAGCTTCAATACTAAATCACTTGAGTGCACATCCAAAAACAATGCACTTGAAGGTCCATTTTGTCAAACACTGACGCGTTGGGACGGCGACCCAACCGACAGTCCCAAAACAAAACTATTTAACAAGCTGGGAATGAGACTCTGTCTTACAAATTGGACCTTTAAATGTACAATATGTAAGAACAAATTTAAATTATCAACTAAAGTTTAAGAAACAACAGTTTTGATGTTATGTTACAGCGCCACTCTTTGGCAGCATTCCCTTCTAGGACTCGTCGCTCGCCATCCTCAGTCTCAAAACCTTCGCCTCCCGGGAGTCAAAAGCTCCTGTGCTAGTGGTTTAAACAACACCAACACTGCCCCAGTGATCCAAGCTCCCACTCCAGACCACTAGCTGCAGTTAGCAGCAGTTGACAGTTTCTCTGTTGACTGGCTGTCTGCTATTTGTTCAATTAGGATTAGGGTCTGAATTCATCAGGTGGCCGATTCTTACATATTGCATCTTTAACTGTGACCTAAAGCACCGCATCTGAAGCAGTCTATAACAAGTGATCTGTAAAGATGAAGGATGATGAAAGGGAATCCTAAAAAATCTTGTTTGCCAGTTTTATCCCATTTAATGTCATTAATCAAAACTGAACAAAGCCAGGTGGAACAGATTTGTTTCATCACACCCACCCATCTGCACTTCATGAACCTGAGCTGCTCCTGTATATTAGCAGCTCACAAAACTGACAAACTCTCCTTTCACGTACAGTTCTTACTGTGATTTTCATTTTTTTTTAGTAACTTTTCTGTACAGAATTGGTGGCCACGTTGGTGTTGGTGACGCATGTTGAGCGAGACGAGGTTGTTCACGGAGCTGTTTGACACAAAACTGAATTATATTCTACTTTAATAACGACAAACTGTGACTTTCTTGACTTGGAAAATGATCTTTTAAAATGACAAGCATATATGGTGATCATGGCAGAATTCGAAAAATGAATTGTTTCTCTATACTCACTTCCATACAAAGTTTTTCGAAAATAAGTTCTTAGGGAGTCCATTGGAAGGATTTCTTTTATTCACAGAATAGACAAATAAAACTACATCTTACACAGTGATCCCTGAAATGTGGTTCACAAATAATGTTGACAAAGGTAAGTTCGTAATGGAGGCAGGATATGCCACCGTTAAACACTTGATGACGTCACTTCATCAAAACTGTAAACTTTACTGGGAAGTTTATAACTATGAATTACCCAAAGTATGTTTTTTCTGCACTATGATCTGTAAAAATAAAAGTTTTTATATTGGCACAAATCAGACAAAATGTACACCGATATATCTGTGATAGGCCAACATCAGCCCATAAAGCAGCTGCCAAAGTTGCCCAGCATGACTGCAGACATTCACTCCGATTTAAAGTTTAAAATCTGACTACACATATGATCAGCATAGATAAAAAAATTGTCAAATATCATCTGCCTACAGTATCAAAGTGCACATCAGTTACACATTAGTTCAGGGAATTGTTCATTGTTTCATTGTCCTGATTTACTGTGTCATCCCTCTATTCTCTTCATCTCGTGCTGCATTCACTGACTAGAACAGCTGCAGACACAGTGCGTAGGTTCAAATGGCACTGATGGCTCTCACATGGTAAGGTGAACATGATGTTAATACATGAACTCAGTAAACTCTGAGATCATTCACAAGGAAATAATGGTCCATTGTCTTGTTAAGGGAACTATACAGATTTAAATCTTTTTGGAATGACTGGCACAAAGTGGTCACAGCTCTCACAACTTTACACTGTAAGATGTGTGACTGAAAAAGTCGGATCACAGATGTCATTAATTAAGTGTGCATATGAAAAGCTGATCAGGCACAACCAGCATCTGCAGTAAATATCCTTCATTAATCTTGAAAGCTTTGCTGGAACTTGACTAAACCTCAGGTTGCAGCACGCAGCAGTTCTGTCAGTTTGGACGTGACTTCTGCCCTGATGCACGGTATGTGCCAAAGAGGTGGTCCCAGTGGGTGAAGTAGGGAGCGTAGTTGCCACTGTGGAAAATATGGTGGGCTTGGTGGAAGGGAGCTCCTCCCATACAGGGCAGCAGTCTGTGCAGAGCCCAGGGCAGGTCGTAGCCACAGTGGTCCTCCACTGCCAGCCAGCTGTTAACAAGGTGGAAGAAGGCTTCGCTCAGAGGATGGCAGCCCACCAACCAGGCGCTGCTCAGAGCCAGCAACAGCAGAGACAGCAGCTCAGCCGAACTGGCGTCCTGAGCTGCTAGAGCGAAAGGGATACGGTGCTGGTGGTGGAGCTGGTGGATGTGACGGTAGAGCCAAGGAACCCTGATGAGAAACAGATGAAAAGCTGTCTCTAGTTATGCTGTTACTGTATCCACAACAGTATTCCCAGAACGGTATTATCTCACAGTATTTGTGGAAGTGGCATGGGATTTGAAAGACAAAAACATTTACCAGGCACAAAGCAGCTTAAGAAAGATACAACTCAGCTGCATTATGGGAAATGTAGGATTCACATTTTTAGAGACTTACAAGGGGATTAAAATCAGGTGTGACCTAAAGCACAGCATCTGAAGCAGTCTATAACAAGTGATTTGTAAGGATGAAACACGATGGAAGTGAATTCTAAAAAATGGTGTTGTTTGTCAGTCTCATCCTGTCTAACATCATTAATCAAAACTGTACCAAGCCACGTGGAACAGATTTGTTTCAGGACCACACAGATCATCACACCCACCCATCTAGACACATGGAGATGGATTTAAACTAGTCATTTCAGTATGTAATACATATTACATATGTAAACAAATATCAATGGTGAAGGAAAAAGTCAGATCCACTACTTAATTAAAAGTAGCAATACCAACATACAAATACTCCACTACATGCAAAGGCAGAAGTAGAAGTAGCAACATTTATTGTAAATATAAAAGCACTTACTATAGATTATTACTGATCCATTGACTTGTAAGTAGCGTTTTAATGTTGCAGCTGGAGCGGATACCTCTTTTGGTTTACGGTGATGGAATGTAACTAAGTACATTTACTCAAGCACAATTTCAATTTACTACTTTATCCTTCCACTCCACTCCATTCATTTGATTACTTTAGTTATTAGTTTCTTTAAAGATAAAATATATATATATATATATGAGAGGCAAAGCAGCACATTTCAAAAGGATTTTAGTTTGTCAGTGACCAGGTTAAAATCACAGATTCTGATGATTGTTTAGTTTTACTTGTACCTTTGAACCTTATATTCAACATTAGATCATTTGGGGGACTTTGACTTTTACCAAATTCACACCTCATATCTACTGCATTACCTACTTTTGGATACATTTTAGGACACTGTTGGTTTAATTAATTAATGAATTAATGCAGCCTACCTTAACAGAAAATGAACACGCCAGTGAAGAACAATTCAGTAAACATGAGCACAGTGCTTGAGTAAACTAACTTTTACTACTTTTACTTAGTTATTTTCCACCACTGATTGAAATGATCTACACAGATAATAAGGGAAATTCATTATTTTAACCTGTTCAGCCCAAGCGGAACCCAGTTGGAGCTAGTTTAGTACCTGTTCGATGCTTTGCTGGAGATTTGGAGCTGCGCCTGCATCACTCCTCAGGGATATTCATTCTATTTTTTTTTTTCTAAAATCTTTCAATTATGCGTTTGCCTTAATATACTCAGACCCAGTGACTTATATAATAATAAATATTCCAAGTGCTCCCTTTATTATGATACCTTGATCATTCAAAGAGACCCTGTAGCTGCAGAGATAAGCTCACTGTTAATCACGGGCATGTCATTTTCGAGCAGAGACCTAAAATACAGGCTAGAGCTTGAAGGGTTACATGTTTTGGTTTGATAAGTCTAAAGTTTCACTGGAATTTCAATCTGCAGGAGAATCAGGTGACAAATAGATAAGATGCTGGAGAAATCCAGGTGTTCGGCAGCTTACAGTGAAAGACAAGAAAAGTGAAACATTTTAGATGCAAATCAGAGATGGAATGCGCAATAGACAAATAGAAATACAGAATAAAATACTACTATATAGGTATAGATAGACATAAAGAATATATACATACGGGCCTATTTATTCACTTTTCATATAGAAATATGACCAAGGTGGACAATTAGCACAGATTCATTGCACATGGACTGTTTATAACACAAAACGATCAGAACAATAATTATGACAAGAAATAACTCCAGTTCAGTCGCATCGGAGGTTGATGGATGAGTTCACAACATCCATCCACACATAGGTGCACACCGCTCACCTGTGCATGACGAGGTGCCACAAGAAGAAGAGCGTGTCGAAGAGCAGAAAACACGCGACGACCTCCACGAAGAGCCGCCAGCAGGTCGGAGCCAGCTCCGGCAGCGCGGGGCTCCTCAGCGCCTGGAAGAGCGCGGTGGCGGGGAGCACCGTGCTCAGGTATCTGTACAGCACCCTCCAGAAACAGTCCCACCACTGCTGCACGGAGGGCGGCGGACCCGAGCCCGCGGAGATCCTCCACAGCTGGACCCGCTGACAGACGCCGGCCAGCGCGTCCAGCGCGAGGAAGGGCGCGCAGAGGAGGACGTGCGTCAGGAAAGCGAAGCACACGGGCAGGTAGGGAGACTGCAGGAGCGCCTCGTGCTCCTCTCTCACGTACTCCCACAGCCCCTGGAGGACAGCAGGGTCCGACCCTCCGCTCATCACGGCCCGCATCACTTCACCACGACCGCTCACATCATCAGCTGTCAGAAGAAAAGCGCAGCAGTTCTTCCCTTTTACGCTGAATTCCTCGCGCTGCATGTATCCACTAAAACGTAAGGTACCCCGCGTGAATCCGTCCTGGATAAAGACTGCAACAATTGTTTCGGTAAAAAGGCACTTTGAGTACTTTTCCTTCGCTGCTGGCCCTCTTCTTCAAGGAGACGAATTACACTTCACGATAAGCCCTCTCCCCATGTGGAGGAGGGGCCCCACTGCTGCACATACGAAAATATATAAAGTTGATTAAAGGTGTCTGACTGTCTCTCCCACTCCACTTACATGGAGGCTTTGTGATAGTGAAAAGCTGATGTAATCCTCCAGATGGCAGTTCCAGCCACCTACACCATGGTGTCTGCTGGAAAAACAGGGTATTTCCACCAGAGGACTGAAAGATTAGAAGACCAATTTTATAGAAAGCCTGATGATGGGACACGCTGTCCCACCTGGACTACTTTCGATGTGGACAATGGAAAAAGGAAAGGGGGTGACAGAACAGGGTCAGGTCCAAAATTCACAGGATATGGAAATGATTTGGTGGATGTTGATGAAGCCAGATTATTGTAATTTTAAGTGCTGTATGGCGTGCAGCTGGACTTCAAGAAACTGAAACAGAAGAACGCACTGACAATCTGATGAATGACTCAGGAAAATCAAACTGAAAGCCTTTAAGTTGGAGGCATTTTCCCTTTTCTTCAATAGAGAAATGATGAAGCACATTAATGGAATCAAATGAAATTTTGAAAAAGTCAATTGTCTTCATTATTTGTCAATTATTACCGAATTGCTGTTAAACTAAAATCAGTTAGGCCATATAATAAGGTAAATGAGCAAAGTTGTAAAATGTACATGGGGTATTGAACCAGGAAACCTGTCGTTAAAAGCCACACGTTCCCTTCGAGTCTCTAAAGTAAAATAGAATGTGAAGCTAGAAAGCTGGCAGGGTCTGCCATGTAAAACAGTAGGAAACTATATTGTTCTTTAAGGTCAAAATGAAGAGAGATGGTTTATTTCTTTTGTTCAGGCATGAAAATAAATCAATGAAGATCTTTCTCTGTTCCCGCTATCTACGTATTGCACTTTTAATATTGCCTTCTCAGTATGATGCATCACTTAGCTCCGGAGGGTCACTCCTTTTTTGATGAGGCGCTACGAGTTTAGGCATTTCTGTGGTGGCTGGTTCTCAGTGAATCAGGAGCGCCTCATGAAGCAACAGGCCAGTGTATCAGCTCCCACACCTATGATGTAATAATTATACCAGTGACTCACCCTTACAGTTATCATCAGCATTGGCTTCCTAAGTAACATGACTCATAACAGGACAGGAAGACGACCAGAGTGTTAGTGTTAATGAGGTCCGATGTGGTGACATACGAAGCTCCTCAATATCCTTCTAGATCCCTTCTCTTCACTTGACATGTTTTACAGTCTACATATATCTGTATCAAGATACACTGGGATTTTTTTTGTTGATCTGTTCTGTGCACACAAAATATCTAAACTCCCTTTTGGGGGGGGGGGCTGTCTTTTCTTCTTTTACCTGTATCGAGAGAACAATATCGAGAGCACAGACTGTAGAACCCCTTGAGGCGAATTGTGATATGTGACAGAAGGCTATATAGATAAACCTGACTTGACTGAACAAGTCCAACTGTTCAGTCTCCAAATCTGAATCTGAATCTATTTTTTCTCTACATGTTTGCAATCTGATTACAATGCATCACAACTCCACGCTTTGTCACGCTGCTCTCCTTTACAGTCTGTATAAAGGAGCTGTTGTCATACTCAAAGTTGTCTTGTGTGGGATGCGTCCCTCACAAAGAAAACCAGTCATTAAACAACTCAAACAAAACATCCACAGGCTTGTAAAGGCAAGTGAGGGAGACGGGAAACGTATCATTTCTCACATCACGTCACAATCTGCTCACATGTTGCCAATAAAAAAGTTATTATGACAAACGGCCCCTTTAAGGGTGCTTTCATTCATGGTATAATTACTCAGAGTTCGGTGCCCATTTATAACCTGTGTTTAAATACTATGGGGACAGACATTTAATCCATCACACTTGACCTGCAACGTAATCTAAGCACCAGTGATTTCTCAAAGAATAACCAACAGCACTTTATTGTCAAACAAGATCTTGATTGCACATTCACAATTGAAATCAGTGCATGAACATTTGCCTTTCAAGTCATGTTAAGTCTCAATCACTCAGAGGAATTCTTATAAAAATGACATCTGGAAGTCATTCTGAGTTCTAACCGGACCGACTTTAGACAACAACTGAGTCAGTGTCTGTAAAGGAGTCGTAAGAGTTGTATTGAGTTACACAGTTCAGGACTACTGAAGCATTTCTCACTGTGGCACCATGTCTGCCCAACAAATACATTTGAAAAAAACTCAACGATGCCTAAACATGCCAGCATACTTTACTCCTCAACTGCATAACAAAATGAGTAGTTCTTTGGAAAACATTTCATTTGGTCAATAAGTCATACTCATAAATTCTGTCCTGTGTAACAAAAGACCTTCCTCTGTTGAATTAAATTCCTTAAACAGTTGCCAAATGACATAACACAAAGTTAGACAAAGACCACTGAAGACAGAAAAGAGGACGTCACAAACTCAGTGGAGTTTGGCTTTTGGTCCTTTTCTCTAAAAACTGACTCGTACAGAGAAATCTGTCATACACAGGTCAGTGATTCCTTCCTTCTGAAGTGGAACGGATCATGTTGCCAAAGGCTCAAAGGCAGTTTATGACAAAGCACATCCTGTGCAGTCAGACAGAACATGCATTCAAATGGATACTTCAAATGATCAAAATGAGTAGAAATGCTCTCCTGATGTCACATGTCTGTAGTTTTGTAATTGAAACCTTGCTGTTTTTGTGTTGTAAAGTGAAATCTTCTCTTCAAATTGGGCACTTCTACTGCAAAACAGATACCAATAGTTGCACAAATATAGTCTCTCCACTAAAAGTACAGTGTGAAAGTGCTACATACAAATACAGCAAAATGTGGTGCGTTTTAATAAAATAATAAATTTACAGGAATTAGTTAACAGGTCCAGTTTGTAGGATTTAATGGTATCTCAAGGTGATTAATGAATATACCTCTACTCATCTTTCCTCACAGTTGCTGATAAAAAAAAAAGAAGGGAAAAAAAAAACACAAAATGAAAAAGTCTCTCTCTAGAGCCAGTGTTTAGTTTGTCCTTTCTGGGCTACTGTAGAAAGAGAAGTAGACTGGCACGCTCTTTACATATAAAAGGCTCATTCTAAACTAATAAGGACACAGCATTTTTAATTTCCTGGTGATTGAACACTAATCAAAACATAGTTTGTGAGCATTATATTCCATTTAATGCAAGTAGATCCCACTAAATCCTGCAAACTGGACCTTTAATATTCACCAGGTCCCCTGTGGTCAAGTAATGATTTTGCAAAAACAAACAAACTCAAACATATGGAGCGATGCTATAACATCTGACAGGCAGCAGCTACTGCACAGTACATTCATCATCCCTCCGTTCTGTCTGCAGTCACATATCTGCTCAGGGCCCGTATTTTTCAAACAGTCAGAAATCACGGCTTAACATACTCAGAGTGAAACATATTTGGTCCTTCTTTCAGCAGAGGATTATGGACATTTTATTAACTTTCTTAACTCTGTCAAGTCACTCAAAATCTTTTCGGATTTAGCAGAGCTTCCACGCACTGGACTTGTATATAGAACATGTCTGAAGATAACACTCTTGCTTCAAAAAGATTCACTGGGTTAAATTTTTTTTTTTTTTTTTTTTCTGGGATTGCTCCATTCATAACAACTGACTTAACCCCCCCATTTAACAGCCATTGTCCTTTAGTAGTGTGTGTTACACTGTAGGAAGAATAAAACCAACAACATTTAAAGGATGGCATTTTTTTTAAACTGAAAACACAAGTGCAAAACAGGGTTAGGAATGAATAAATCTTTTATGAGTTTAACTGTTCTAAACTTAGCCTACTAATGCTAGGTTACAGTAATAAACTAGCATTACTTCTAAGAACAGTAGTTAGCATTTTAAAAACTACATGACTTTGCTTTCTGAGATTACAGGTTATGGCTGGGCCCTGATGCCATCAGTGAGTTTTAGGCCAACCTAAGCTCTCTGTACTGGATCTAAGGAAGTTAACACTTCAGTAACCTGTTGCAAAAGATAGCTTAATGTTAGCCAAACAGGCTTATTAAAGAATGAAATCAGGTCTGAATGATATGCATAAAGAAAATATCAAATTGAATTTCCTAGCTAGCTCGTGCTGATAAAATCTGTTAGCGACAGTGTTTCGGCTAACATAACTGGCAATCGTCATCATCATAGTTGCTTCAGAATTAACAGAATTATCATTGCAAATCGGTAAATGGGCCATGTAAGAATGAAAAAAATTGACAGGCAAGGCAACAGGGGGCAGGGATTGTGAACGGTCAAGTCATGGGACAAAGACATCGGCTAAAACAACGATTTATGTTGCTGTGATCTAATTAATTGCACCTGAATGATCAGAATTTTCCAATTTTGCTATCACCCACCTGCTTCAAACGCTCAATGAGGAAAATGCTTGTAAACAAACAGTATGAATACACAGATCATATGGATCAGTGATCCTTGTTGCTGTGGCTGAATGGACTGACGGCACGTGGTGCGAAGAAAATACGAGCTGAACAGCAGCAGGGCCGCTTCCTCCAAAATGACAGTTTTGGCTGTTAATCTTACTTTCAACCCACAGGTGATGCTATTCTATCAAGTTATCATCAATCTCAAATCCAGAGTCTAGACAATCTCAGTCTGGTCTCCTGAATAGCATGCATCCTCTGCTGTGAGGTAGGAGAAGTTTACAGTCAAAAGTAGAATGTGATTTCTAGAAGTGATTCAGAGCTGTTTGAGAAATACAGGCCCTGGTCAGCAGAGCTTCTCTGGGCCAGAGAAGGGAACCTGGCAGTCAGCCACTATGTGGGCCAGGCCTGAGCCCTCCAGCAGATAGTCCTCCACCCCTGGATGCTCCTGTGTGTTCCCTTACTTCTCGCTAATCCAGGTCCAACATCTGCTCGCCAATAATGTCCATGGCTGCAGAGGCCTTAATAGAGCTCCCTGCAGAGCCAGAGTCCACAAACATCTGGGGTATGTCGTTCCCAAAGTAGATTTTGCTGTTGGCTGCGATGGCCTTGTACTTCATTAGCTGCAGGTACTCTGGTGTTAACTTGATCTGCAAAAGAGGCAACAGAACTCAGATTACAAAAGAAGATGGGCCTTAAGGTGCCTATTCGTCCTAGCTATTGTTGGGTGTGTGTGTGTCTAATCTCTTTACCTTATTTGCCTCTGCAACTCTCTGTGCTGTGTAGAATTCTGCATCTGCCTTGGCTTTCTGCCGGGCCAGGAAAGCACCATCTGTAAATCAGGCAAAAACAGCAGCAGGTCTTTTACAAAAAACCCCTTGAATACACTCTGAGCACTCAGAGAAGAAGGACACTGCCCTAAACACTGGAACTGGAGTTCCATGTAAACATCCTCTTTCAGCGTTTCTGCTTTGAAGTTACATACTGATGTTTTTCGCAGTGTTCAGTGAATGCTTTACTCTCTCTTTCAAGAAGTCACAAATTATGAACGAGCACAGGTGAAAATCCAAGCACAGATGATGGCTGTTTCACAACCGTTTGTCCTTATTGGTGAGGCAGCATGCACAAGAACAGGAGTGAGGAATTGGTGCGCCCTCACAGCAGGTACGGATTATTCATGCTATAACACGCCTTCATGTCTGCTGTGAAAAGGACGATTGAGGGACAAAATCTCTTTAAGCTTCAGTGTATATATAAATACATACAGTATAATTGAATCCAAGTCAAAGACTGAGCCTTTCTAGAACAAAAAGGTACATTTACTCGTGCACTTTACAAAAGTACTGTATACTTTTCAGGCAATTATTCTCATTTTTACTTCTCTACATATATCTGACTGCCCTAGTTACCTATTTTTTTTTCACATAAAGATTTTACATAAAGCTTATTCAATGAAATGCTTTATTAAAGCTGCCGTATGCATAGTCGTCGTTTTAGCTACCTTCCTTAGCAGCCCCCTGCCTCCTCCCTACATCACCACATGAACGTGTGGCAGGTAATCATCAGGCAGCAGCAAACAGGAAGATCCTGCTCTCCCCACATATTCCCCAGCAGACAGGACCGCCTCTTGATTGGATAAAGCGGGTAGGGATACCAGAACATTTCTCTTCTCTTATACTGCATGAGCAAGAGGTGGTTACTTAGTAAACACCCTATAGCAGTGATTACAGTTGGAGTACAGAGCTGTTTTTAACGCTTACCTCAATACTAATATATATACACTTTTCCTTTAACATGTAGAGTTTACATGACTTTGTATTCGTAAATCCTGAATCACTCCAAAGATGGAATAATATTAGGAAATGATATTATAACGTTTTAGTTACTTTAACTTTCTACACTAAAAACATTTTGTTGACAGCCCCCTTTACTCTTCTTTATGTGGGACTTGTAATGTAGTACTTTTATGTTGTTGTATTGGTGGTTTTGCTGGATACTAACCTTCGATTTGAGAGATCCTTTTTTCAGTTTCCTTCTCCATGACTTTCTGTCCAAACTTGATCTCTGCCACTTGTGCCACTTTCTCAGCCTCTAAAAAACAAAGAATTTCAACCTGTAGTGAGTTTAATGTCCCCGAATGACAAACTCGAGCCACGACTGTTTTATCTGTCCTTTCTCACCTATGACAGCTTTGATCCGCTCGGTCTCTGCCTCCTTCTCCACAACCTTCTGTGTCTGTTGAGAGATCAGCAGCTTTGTCTTCTCGCTCTCCCTGCAGACATAATCATGTTTCATTAAAGGCTCAACACAACCACAGAGGTGTTTTCACTGATAAAGACCTCTCCTTGGAACTCTGTGTGTGCATGTGTGTGTGTATGGAGAGGGCCTGACTGACATATTCCTGGTTCACATATCAACATCGTGGGATTCAGAAAAGGTACCGGCAGTGAATAGGTTTGATGAATTGAAAACCTCCTTAGTGGAGGTTTGCGCTCTACTGAAGGCCATTCCAGTTATTATTAAAGTAAGGCTGAGGGAGTCTTTTGATTAAAAGTCAGTGCTGCTATCGTGATCTTTAACAAGACACTAATGCTGTGCTCATGGCATGTAGGCTGGAGGGTCCTGATGGAAAAGATGTTTATGGCTTGTGAGTGTTCCTGTCAACAACTCATTCAGTGACTGGAGAGAGAGTGGTAATGTAGGGATTAACACACTGTGCACTGATAGAAAAAACAGTTAAATAACCTTTAATGTCTGACTTTGACATGAGGGTTAGTAATAATTATGGTGCCAATTGACAGTATGGGGGAAAATGTCATTAGCCAAAAGCACTAGACCCTAAGCATTTAAGAGACATCACAGCTATGATGTGGACAGAGGTATTTTCTTTAGTGATGTTCAGAACTCAATATAAAGAGCTCAACATTGTGTTCACTGCTATACACATGTAAACTTGTTCTAACAGCTTTTCATTTTTCTTCTTTTTTTTTTAAACACAACAAATTGAAAGTAATACCCAGGAGAAACAACCCAATTTCAGATTTACGGAAAGTGCACAGAAGGGGCTCAAATGTCAATAGACAGCCTGACTGGTTTCACAGTGAGACAGCACCGAGACCTGGCAAACTCAAAGTCTTAGTCAGTGAGGAGAAACCGCAGGCCATGGTTTAAAACCTCAAGACTTCAATCACAAGCTCCAAATTGAGTGTATGAATCCTGTTTCATCATGGAAACTTACACCAAAATACTCTGCCTCCGCTCTTAATCATGGATTTGCATTTGGACTCTTTGGAAAACATTACATTTTGAAATTGACTTTATCAATCGTGGTCCAAAGCCTGTTGACCTTTCTGGAAATCACTCTAAATCAAAACAATGTAAATGCAGATTCAAAAGAAGACTCCATTTCTTTCACAGGCGGAATATTATTTCCATGGCAAGGACCACCTCTGATCACATTTTGACTGCGAGACATGTTTATGTTACTCATGTCCAGTCGGTTAAGCAACAGCAATACCCAGAGTGTCTCAAAGGCTGTAAAAACAACAGAGTTTAAACAAATCCTGAACCACACATCAGAAACAGAAACCAAACGTATTCACATCAGTCTAACTGTCCATTTCAAAATTGCATTTATCAACACTATAGTAACGGCAGTATTTCGAGTATTAATGATTTAAGTTCTGCAAAATCTAAGGTTTTTAAAAAGAACAACTAAACTTCTAACATGGCAAACTGTTAACAACTTCTATAGCTGACTGCTGCTGCTGATTGCTGGACTCGATTAACTGTAAGTGATGTCAGCACCCCCCCAGATCTCAGCAGCTGGTGAGTAAATAACCGCAGGAATGTCCATTAAACGCAAGACCCAGGATGTAAAAAAGAGAAAACAAAGACCCACCCCCTCAGTAGAACAACAGACTTAAATGAGTGAGTAACTTGAGGGGAATGAAGAAGAAACATGTCACAGCCCTGTGAATGCTCTACAGCAGTAGAGACGTCATGCTGATGCATGTGAGTCTGGGAGTGGGACACATCAGTTGGAAGCCAGCTCCTCCTAAACACACTGCTGAGTAACTACAGTACAATCAGGGCTGTAAGCATGACAAAAATTCTGCACAGATATCATAGCTCTGATATGACTTACCATTAGTGGAAATGATCACTATTATAACTTTCACTGGAAAACCTCCATGACTCAACATTTATTGGAGACTCTATAAAATACACATTTTATCTCCAGCTGGGGTCTCATTTATAAACATTGTGTACACAAAAAAAAGAAAAAAAAACAAAAAACAAAAAAAAATGCCACTTGACGGGAGAATGTGAGCACCTGTAAACAAACTCTGACCCGTGCGTACAGACATTTTAGAGGTAGGGGGACTTGGCGACACAAATGGTGAGGTGCTGAATCAAAGCAGATGGTAGAAATTAAATTGTGAGTGGCATAATGATACATCTCACAATTGATTTCATCTACTATCAAACACTAGAGCATGAACATTCAAACCAGCGGGGTCATGTGCATATGCGCATGCAGTGAAGTGTAACTTTTCACTAAACACTTCTTAAATGTAAAAGATATATAACTCAACTCAAATCTGAAATCACATTCCCAGCCCCAGTGCACAGCCAAAAAGGCTGGACTGTTTGATAATGAAATTCTTATCATCAGTTCTGGAGGATGGTATTACATGAGATACCATCAAAGAATGAACACTGTACACATATAACATAAGTACAATATTGTTTTCATGTAGCCTAGTTTTGTAGTAATTTGCTGCAGTGAACACCATCGACCGTGCTGTCATGCGATCATGTGCGCCACATGGAGCAACACCGAAGACAACACTGAGTGTCGTGATCATTTTGGCAAGTGGACGAGTCAGTCAAGCCTAAAAATACTACAATATTATTCTAAGGCCCTATTGATCAGCTCGGTGACATCCATATAGGGTCAGTAGTATTCAGTTGTTAGAAATAATAATTATACTAAAAAATGTATCACGGATCACTTCTGATCAAACGATATCAAAATTCTGTCCCTTATCTGACTTTCAGACTTCCATTTCCACAGCTGCTGACACCTCATGGCGTTTCAATAAGCCTTTCAACAACTTACTCTAAGTCCTCAATTTCCTCTTCCTATTACAGTTGTTGTGACTGAGCACAAGCTGACTCAACAAGCCAAAGCTGGAAGTTCCCGGACTGCCAAGAACCACAGCCTTCCATCCTTTAAAGGACAAGGGAGAGTGGGACCAACATTAGGTCCATCCATTTGGTAGCTGGCTTCAAGGGATCAGTACACATTCTTTGATGGTAAAAAAAAAAACAAACTTACATGAGCTCATAGTTCCGTCGAATGCTCTCTGGGATGTTGGGTTTAGTGACACGGACCGCCTGCGGACAAAAAATAAAAAATAAAGTAAAAATCAACTATGTGAAGAAGGCAGATAAAGACGAGGGAGGATAATAAGAAACATGACTGTAAAAAGGGATTTTCACCACCAGGGGATTCATCTAAGTAAAGCACTTGGAGACGAGCCCAGAGACAAAGTGTCCCATTGAAAGACCCTCTGAACTGTAAGATTACTGGTTTCTCAGAAAGTGCTGCAATTGTTTTTTTTCAACTGTTTCTAGAGATTTACAGGAAGACACAGCCAGAGCATTATAGCCCAGTGGAGTGTTTCACGCTATTGACAGAAATGTGTCCCTGTGGATGTGAAGGGGGCTCGAAGGGGGAAACCAACAAAGGCTCCTTATAAGTCAGCTATATTATTGTCCCTTGTTAAACGTTCCTGAAAAAAAAATGCCTTGTCTTATTATGATAAATGCTTCAAGAGAGAGTTTTATAAAGGCTGTGAAAGTCAAATCATGCTGCAAACTGAAGAAAAACTTCTGTTATCAAGGATTCTCTCTACAGCTTTTTATTAGGTTGACATTTCGGTTTACTACTTCAGTACACTGGTTCTGTGCTGCAATCCAACCCGAGTTCAGATGTCTTATAGAGAGACAAAAGTATTTGCAGAAAGTTCAAGCACCATGTCAGATAAGATGAGATGCAGTTGCAAGTTCCAAAAACTACAATGTGTTGCGTAGCCATCAGCTTCGATTGTGTTGTTACATTTAAGTGTGCTGTGATGGATACATTCATCAAACATCTCTCATTGGACATTTTGCATCCAGCACTTTTACAAAGGAATACAAATATGCATCAAATGTCACAAAATGATCCGGGGGCGTCCTGGTGGCGACCACAAACTGAGTCCTCTGAGGAGGGAGTCTGGGACTGACATGCAACAAAGCTCCCTGGCCAACCTCTGCCTCCCCTCATTCCCTTTAATCTCTCTACTGTCAACACTGTCATAAAGGCATACAAAGAAACACTAAACACAAAAGACTTAACCAAGAGCTAATTCAACAGAGCTGGGTGATTTAAGGTAGGCCCTTCCTTCACTCATCATTGTATTGCACTAACCCATCACTTTGCTGTCTCTGTGGCAGTCTTGATGCCGCCACCACACAATGCTACATGACTCAGTTTATCTTGACTGCAGCCTTCCAGCTGGTCTTACTGTACCTGTATGATAAGTCCAGGTGCCATGTTTGTCAAATCCTCTTGAAGCGTCAACTTCAGGTTTTCATCGATTTGGTCTGTGGAGGTAAAGTATGACAGTTTCAAAAAAGGAGGAGAAGGGTGGGTGAGTTGATAAAAGTTAAAAAAAAAAAAAAAAAGCTTTTAATTTGGTTTTGAGTCAAAAAAACCCTTAAACCCTTCACATGAGTTATATGTTTCGGACATACAGAAACATTTCACATCTTAAGACATCTGATACAATGTGGAGTAAAAACAGAGAACAATACTACACTCCTTCACTATAGGCAAATAACCCACTAGCATCTGGCTAGGTTAACCATTAGTAGGTGTAAGTGCCACAAACTGATTTTTAAGATGAAACAGACAGCTCTAGACAGAGACAGTCGGATTATTGTTTCTCATTTCCACGTCGCCATGTACTGACGCTTTGAGTGGGCCCTTCGATGTTGGGAAAGGTTGGAAATGAGACTCAGTTATCGACTACGTTTCTCTAGAATTGTGTACTTGAACTTTAAATAAATAACAGCTCTTGGTCAGAAATGAAATACAGATGTGTTGCATCAGTAACTGGATGATGATTTACTTGTAGTCATGTGAACCAAGTGAGAAGGAACATTTGATTTGCTAAATCCAAATAAACATGTTGCTCTTCTTATAATGATGATACAATCTACAGTGAGACACTTAGATACAATCTAAGTGTCTCACTCTTACGCTATGGTTGTGTTTACGTTCTGTAGACCGTGGTTAGGCTGACAGGTGGAAACATTCACAAGTGTGGGTTCGTTTAGCAAGGGGAATAAAAGCAGTCCATATGCACTGCTGCTGTTGTGTTATGTATAACATATTGGGGGTAGTGGAAACCTAATAAGACATGCCATAAATTTAAGCTGTTTTGAACCCTCAGCTGTAGGTTGACTACCTGCTGTTTATCCAGATGGAGAGAGGACATGTTTCCAATTAGTGGTTATTTAGCACCCGGTCCGCCGCCCACCATACTCACCAAACAAGCCGATGTAAACCTCCTGCAGCGAGTGAACGCTGCAGAACTGGTTGAGCTCATGGTGAACCTTGTTGAATATCAAAGCTTTGTCGTAGTCTGCAGTGAAGTTTTTCACAATGTCGAACACTGCAGAGAGAGAAACACGGGCAGATAAGACAGTGAACATAGAACACACACACACACTTGGCTGAGCTGGAGCAGCTGCAACAAAAATCATGTCAAATGTGTGTGTCAGTGCTGAGTTATCTCCAGATGTGGAGAGCAATAAACAAGGAGTTTAGGATAAATACACCGTTTGATGTTCTTGGCCTGCTGAATGCTGGCGAGTTTACCTGCTGATGGAACGAGGTAGTTCACCACTTCTATGCGGTCAAAGTATATCATCACTCCTCCACTGAAAGAAAGACAACATGAGAAATTAGCAGGCTGACGGACAAAACACAAGACGAAATGGACTGTATGTTCAGTTTGTGGCAATGTTTCTCCAGCAGTGATGTTGTAATACTCTATCCAGTATGCTGTGTGGGAGTGTGTAGGCTAGAAAATGAATGAATGGTGTTAAAAATCAGGACAGCACATCTGATACTACTTAAACAAACAGCAGACCAACCTTGTGCCGCATGGTACGTTCTTAACCTCATCTGTCTGTAGCGTCGTCTGCCAGACAAAAAAACAAAGAGTCATCATGATGACGTCATTATAAAAACAGCAGGAACACAGTAGTGGGACTGGAAGTAGATCCAATAACACAGTATGAAATCAGATATACCATAGATTAAATCAGAGAAACCTGGCTTTCAGCTGTACATTCAGCATACATGCAGTTACAGGAAGTCCTGCTCAGTATCATGAAAAGCAGTAAATCACCAATAAGAGCGAAATCAACATCTCTGTGACACAATATTTCACATTATAACCTTCACAGAGTACTTCAGACTGTTGTACTGGATTCTCAGGTTTGTCCTCAAACTTTAAGGGGTTGGCTAAGACAGAAAAAAAAAAAAACCTGTTCAAGGTTCTGGTTTCAAGCTGACTCATTTCCTTCTTGGAGCAGAAGAGACATGCAGACGCATTATGATTAAGGATAAAGCAATTATTGGACTTGCTGTTTATTGGGCCAATATCAGTCATTTTCCGGTTATCGATATCAGTGATTTGTGTATCAAATAGATGATAAAATAAATAAATTTTTTGTCCCACGGGTCCACAACACTATCTTTTTGGTCACATGCCACAAGTTGTAGCCATCAAACAATCTGAATCTGCAAATTAACTAGTAACTAATGTTGACACATACATTTAATGAAGTGGGAGTAGAAAGTAGCAGAAAATGGAAATACTGCAGTACAGTAAAGCACAGTAAAGAAACCTCTTGGTTTCATGTGTGGATGTAGTCAAGTCATCTCTGTACATCCCTATTAATGATTTGTGTTGACATAAAGTGTCATTTTACTCTTGGTATTTCTGTATACACAATGTTTTTTAGCATGTCGGATTTTGAAGGATGGACAACCCCATTAAGGGCTGTCACTTTTCTGGATTGAGGATTTTAGGACAGATGGTGTCATATGTACAGATTATTGGTCATCTGGGATTTTGGGCTTTAGGAGTTAAAGTGACTTCACTTGACTCACCTGAACAGACTTGTAGGTGGTGATGAATGGAAGCATGAGATGGAAGCCAGGGCTGCTGGTGGTGGTCAGGAGAGCCCCTCCCCTGTGTTATAAACACACACGCACAAACACACACACACAGTTTATCATTACATTAAACACATCCAAAATAAAACCTCCCTGTTTATTTTAGCTTGTAATGAGGAACAGACTATTGAATATTCTGACTTATTGTGGGGAGATCAATGTCGATCAAAGATTTGACTTGATGACCTAAACTGGGGTTATAGGAATGCAACTAACGGTTATTTTCATTTGATTAATGTGCTGATTATTTTGTCAATGAACTGATTGTTGTAGTTGTTTGATATTTGAAATGTCAGAAAATATGATATCATATATATATATATATATATATATATATATATATATATATATATATATATATATATATATATATATATATATATATATATATATATATATATATTATTTATTTATTTATTTATTTATTTATTTATTTTGTCCACAGCCTATACGTATTCAGTCAAAAAATTACTCAAATCAATCAATCAATCAATCAATCAATCGATTATCTAAACAGCTGACAACTGTTGATTGATTGATGAATCGTTGCAGCTGTATTGGGGTAGACTTTATTTCAGAGACAGGAAGGAACAGCCATGTTGTTTAAGTCAGTGTTTGCAGTTAGATTCAGGTGCTTTTGTCTTTATTATTCATTTACTTGTGGCAAGCCCAGACATGCCCTTCTCAGTATCAAGCAACTCATTCATTGGGGCTAAAGATAAAGATCTTTCCCAGAGGAACATCCTCCTAATGATAAGAAAAGATGAAAGAATCAACCTGTGTTTGTAGATAATACAACCATGACGACACCATTACTCAGAGAGCCAGCTTCAAATTATTTTTGAAGAGCCAGACCGAAGCTGTCATTCGTCGATTTTATCTTGTCTGTTCTTTCAAGTCTCAGTTTTACAACAGAGTAGTTTAACACTAATGTCTCTGACTGGCACAAGATTAAAAAAAAACACACACAAAAAAAAAAACCCATCAATGCATGCTGCTGTCTCACCTGTAGTAAACACCAGTGTGTCCCTCGTCGATCTTGTGCACTGAGGCTAAGAGAGCTGCTCCTCCAAGTGCAGTAATTATTGAGAATATGGCACCCCACTGTGCCATCCTGGCAGAGAGACAAGGAATGAGAGCATGTGAAGACGGGCAGAATGGAACAGGAGTTACACAATATCCTGCCTTAAATTACAATCAAAGGCTCTCAACTACAAGCACAAAGAAACTCTGTCTATGCATTTAGTCAGCAGCTTGTGTAGTGCTGTAGTAACATGTTGGAGTTGGCTTCTGGCTCACTGGTTTATCTCCTCTCAGCTCAGGCTTAGCCAGGCGTCAGCTGGGACTCAGTGACCTTGTCAACTTAAAGAGGATTGAGGCCAAAGTGTGAAAACATAGTAACCTCCCGTCATATAGAAAATAAATCAGCCAGCGGGTTAAATAACATACCTGCAGTCAACTTTTTATGACAAAAGTTTATTGTAGCTGCTTGAAGCTGACAGAGTTGGATAAGGGGCCGTCTCAGCTTTGGTTAGTAGGACTTACAAAGATACAATCTGGTGACCCTGCTGGCTCAGTGTTAGTCTTGTCTCAGAGCGTTTTCTCTTTGCGTATTAAAACCTTTTCTAATTTGAATTGTCCTTTCTTTCATTTTCACTTCACTTTGCTCTCTGCAGGACACTACTGTGAAACTCCGTGTTTTGAAGCTGGCCATGGTTCCTAAGAAAGTTATTCTTAGTTTCAATGAAAATGAACATGTGTAATATTACACTGACCAGTAACACCTCGACAGCTGCATGTTAGATATTGTGTAATAAAGCTGTGCATTTTATTGACATCCGGCATGGACAGACCGGACGGAGGTGGAAATCCTCAGATCACGATAATGTCTTACATCTCGTTGCAATGAGAGAACACTCCTATAACGTTAGAAAGGGTTTTCTTGTAATTTCAGCGTATCGACTTAAAAATTCGGCCAACAAACCTGCTCGAATGAAAAACTTATCGAAAAGTGGCTTCCTCTGCTTCCTCCGCTTCACGGAAACGGCTAACGTAACTAGCACAAACACATAGCAGCTCAATGTTAACCTTTTGTAGAAATAAACACAATTTCAGGCGGCACATGCATGCCGAATGGAAGGGCTTGCTGTATCGTTTTGTATGCAGCCATAAAATAATATAAACGACGAGTATGTGTGATTTATTAGAAAGTCAACTTTAAATATCGAAGCACTTGAACTGTATTTGGTTCAGGGGGCTTCGGAGCTAACTGTGATAACACAACGTTAAACCACTATATCATTACTGTCTGGAAAAGAGGGAGCCTTTTACAACTGTACATCGGTTAAAGGGTAGTATAAGCAATCTGGATGTCTCGATGTAGTCACATTTTACTGTTCATGTCAAAACACACGGCCAAATGCTGATGAACCTTTGCTAATGTTGCAAGTTAGCATCACAATCTGAGCACGCTTTAATCTGCTTTTGACACCCTACTCTCATATTATACAAAGCCGGAGAGCCCAGAGACATTTTATAAATAGAAAGTAACATAGGTTCTTATTATTCGGCAGGTCTTACCTGTAATTTCGTCAGAGAGGACAACACTAGATAAGAAACAGGCACTTCAGGCACCTGCTGCTACCTTCTTCTTCTTCGGTACAGTGCCACTATTCGGCATCCAACTTGCTGCATTAGCGCCCCCTAGTGGACGGAGTTGGTGGTCCAGGACCTTATTTGCTCGTTGGCAGCAGCTTCAGTTGCCTCAGAAATATAGAGGCAACCAAGGTCCATAATGTGTTTATCTAAAATTTAACTTAGTGTATGCAGTGCTTAAAAACACAAGGGAAAAAATAGACCCTCAGTTTCATCTAGCCTGTGTGACTCTGGAGTGTGGGAAGATTCAAGATGTTTATTGTCTCTCCAGGTGTACGAGTACACCCACTACGGAAATGATGAATAGTAAATGAGAGAAGGCAAGTTCCGAAGAACTTCCGAAGGGAGCGCTTGTGAATGCCCGATGATTCAAGTTCCTGGCTTGAATGAATGAAAAGATAATAGTTAAATATAGATCAAATGTTGAGAATTATGCTGTGTTTGTGTGTTAATCATGGCTGTATATGTGTGTGTATATATGTGTGGTCATGTGTGCATGCTTACATGTGCATATCTGGCTGCATTTGTGCGTGTGTGTTAAACTGACTTTGATAACTTGATACATTTGTAAATGATAAATTGATAAATCTGTCTCTCTGCGTTGGCCCAGTTGATCTTGGTTGCCATGGTGATGATAGCCAGGTTGGTCCTGGTAACGGACTGTGAGAGTTTATCTGATAGTGATTTCAGCTGAGGCTCACCTCACATTAACATACTTCTCTGTCCAAAACAATAACTGCTATCACTCAAATAATGATATGGTAGAACTGTGAGAGTCTTGTGAGCACTTTGTGAAGTTTTTGTTTGCGTGTGGTCAAAAATGTGTCTTGTGGAGCAGTTTAGAGAAGTGGATGCCTCTGGATACTTTTCCTTTCAGTTTAATGGGACTTAATGCTGCAGTTGGTCGGTGTTCCTGTCAGTTCAACTATTCATTTTTTTCATAACTGAATAAACAAGCTGTTCTCAGGGGTAAATAAATTCCCCTGAACACTTTTTAAAGATAGTGAGTAAAACAGTATGAAACCATTCATCAATCCATCATCTGTAACCACTTTATGCCTTTTTTAAGGGGTCCGGGGTTTTTTGCTGGAGCCAATTCCAGCTGTTTCTGTGCGAGGGCAGGGTACGTCCTGGACAAGTCGGCAGCTCATGGCAGGGCCCTTCACTGATGGCAGAGGCCGTCATGCAAGGTACCTACCACACCTTAGGAGCAGGTTCAGTATCTTGCTCAAGGACACCTCAACGTGCAGCTCAGCTCAGCCCAGCTTGAACCAGTGATCTCCTGATCACTAGCCGACCTGCTCTACCCACTGAGCTACAGCCGTTCCCCATATGAAACCATGTTTTAGTTTAAGGTCACTTTGATTATTTTGTTTATCAGTCAAGAGTCTTTGTCTATTCAGTTTAACAACAAAAAAACAATGAAGATCTTTCTCTTCTGATTACAATGTCTTCCCCAAAGTGACAAAGTGCACCTTTAAGCCCAATGTTAAAATTAAATCTGTCCTAAGGCTTATGTTAACTGTGGGCTGGAAGCCTACAGAAGCATTCAAAAAGTCTGAAGACTTCCATAAACAGTCTGCCATAAATCAGCAACTATTGTACTGTTTGTACTTCCAGTAAAAATAAAAACAGCATATTTTGTCCACAAGGTCGAGGACACACACTCAGGGGGCTAATCATTGGTCGCTGGTACAGGTCCAGGGGATCTTTTTGCATTTCACTTTCTGTCTCTACTCCCATTTCCTGTCTTTTTCTCTGCTGCTTCTTTCAATCAAATACGTAAAATGATCTCCCCCCCGAAAAGGACACACACTCATTGACTTGAATTTCCTTCCTGTTTTTCCATTTTCACAACACTCCCTGAAGCTGTTCATAGTCTACCTGCGATGGGTGTTTCTGTTGCTTCTAGTTACAAGGTTTCCTTTACCGTACCGTCCACTTCATTGGCCTCATACAACCTTGAACCAAGTAAGCTGGAAGTCTTGTGCTAATGAGCCTTCATAGCATTTGCATCCCTGGTATTTCACTGATGGGGTTAATTTTACACTTGAGTCAGAGCAATTTATGACAGAATCCTCTGTCAAGTATGACCTCATTACAATTATGTTTTCCTTTCTATTTTATTTTTCCTTTCACTTTTATTAACCAAGAAATCCTCCTTAAATTAAGACCTATTTTAGAAAACAGATGTGACCAAGAAGCGGCACAGAATCACAAAATGCAACATATAAAAAATAATCTACAAAAATTAACAATAAATCCCAAGAACAGATATAGTGGCTGTTCAAGAAAATAAAACACATACCCTCTTAACCACATTCCTAGTAAAATCACGATTCAAAATCACCAACAGACATAACTGTGCCTAATTCTGTTGCATGTACCATTAAACTATCACATTAATAGTTAACAACAACCTCTACCTCAGGCATTTTGAATGCAAAAATTAACTGTGGTTCTAATTTGAACAGCAGATGGCGACAGAGACCAGCTGAGATACACACCGCTTCACTTTCATGAAAAAAACTGCATGACAGGCTCCATTATCCTACCACCTCAGTCCGCTATGGTTTTAGCAATTCAGCATTCTGGAGACTTTCACTGTAGATTCATTCTTATTTTTTAAAACATACATCAATTTGCATTGGAGTCTACCAGCTGTTGGCAGAAGCCCCCCGCAGAAAGTCTGACATTTATTAAAGAAAATGGGGCTGATCTAATAATTTAAAAGGGCAATCACTGACCAACTCTTAAAAATAAGTCAATTTGTTTCATCTTCAACCGGAAACGAGCCGCTGGAAGTGACACACAGCTAAGGGTCTTGACACCGAAATGGCTGTGGCGCTTTATTTTTAGACGTTGGCCTCTTGAGAAATTTACAAAGGACCAGAGCTAACCCCTAGGTGCTGCAGTGGCAGCTCTGTGCCGTGCATTTTAAACAGGGAGGGGAGGAGGGGGTGGAGGGGAAAGGGAACAACAGAGCAAGGGAAAAGAAGTTTGTCAGAGTTCATTAAGTATCAAGGGAACATCGCTGGAACTGGCAGCGTAAGCCGCGCCGGGGCCCTAGTGCCATTAATCACGACTGACAAGAAACCAGGGGCCGAGGGAGGAGGTGGTGGGGGTGGAGGGGAGGGGAGGCAGGCCAGCTCTGCCAGAGTCTCTGGTACTGATTATAGAAAGGGGTCCAGGCAGTCCGGGCCAGGGGTGTTGAAGGTAAAACACACCACAGTCAAGGCTATAAAGTTCAGGTACCTTCACACAGATCACACTCACATGATCAGATAGACTGGAGACGCGTAACTCCAGGCTTTGAACACATGACAGGGTAATTGTAGAAAGAGTGAAATATTTAGGTTCGAGAGGAGAAGTGTAGCGCAGTGTGGTTGGATCTCTCCCTTTGTGTATTCCACCCTCTCCCCCCTCATTTATATGAGCTGAGCCTCTGGCTTAATAGCATGCAGGAGGAAGAGAGTGGAAGTGCAGCAGTAACAGAGTGTCGGCCATATATCTCTGTCGGCCTGCCTTATTTTCTCTCCGCACCCCAAGAAATTTCGTGGTAGCTGGCCACACTGCTGCCACCCTGGAAGAAGAAATAAATGGGAGAGAGAGAGAGAGGGGAGAGAAGAAAGAGGAGAGCTCGTGACTCGTGAAGATGGAGGCCTCTGTTAAGTGCTGTGCTTGAAAGCCCGTCCGGCCTCATTAGCTGTCAGTTGTAACAATACTGAGCTGGCAGCGAAGACTGCTCCCAGTCTCGGTGCCATAAATCACAGGCTGACAGGGCCCTGACAGGGCTGGGAACCAACACACATGCAAGACTCGCTTGCTTTCTGTTCCCTTTTCTTTCTCTTCTCTCCCTCTTTTTCCACTGCTCACTCTTTTTTCTGTCTTTATCTTCCATTCCCTCTTTCTCTCTCTCTCTCTCTCTCTGTCAGTACGAGTCCCCTCCCTTCCCTCTCCCTGTCTTTCCTTTATCTGTCTCTCTCCCTCTCTTTCACACACACTTATTACACATCGCAGCATGTCAGCAGACACATGTGCTCACACACTTGCCTTTTGCAGCACTTTTTTGGGGGGGGCCACCCTCTGCATAAGTGTGTTTGACAGACCGGGTTTGGAAAAGTCTGTAAGTTTTTGATGGATGATATGTGTTCACAGGCTCTCTGTGTGCATGCATGTTTGTAGTTTGTGCTTCCTTCTTATTCTTGGTTTGTCCAACAGTTCCATCGCATGCATGGCCACAGTAACACCCTCTATATGTATGATCATGGAGGAATAGAAAAGTATTCTGTTTTCAAATGATTAGTGGGTGAAAGCCTGATAAAAGCTTGAAACTGTAAAAAACTGGATGGGTAGTAAATATTGTTTCCACATCAGCTCCAATGATACAGTGGTGAAACTGAGCCTTTCTCTCATGTTGGAGAAATATTCCAAATTTTGGAAATTCCACTTATTCACTCTTTTTGCCAACAGTAAGAAATGAAGATTGATACCAGGCATATATTTCCAAATAAGCACATGTGACCTGAGCCTGCAGACAGTTAGCTTAGCTTAGCTTAGCTTGGTTTCTGACTTGTACCTTAAGATAAAGTAAAACCTGTCATCAACTCCTTTCTTCAGCACGTCCAACAATTTGACAGATAAGAAACATTTTATAGGATAGTAAAATTCAGTTTTGCATAACCAAACATGTGCATTTGTCCAAAAATGTCAGGCCTTTCCTTTAAGAAGTTTGCTGTAGCTTCACTTTCTTCATCTAAATGGAATCAGTCGATCTCAGGTGCGTACAATTCAAGACTAAGACTGCAAAGTAGCAGATGAAAAAAAGTCTCTTTAAGCCCTGTCCAAACCCGGACATCAGAGAGCTGACCCCCACTTCAGGTCACAGGAGGACACCGTTTACTGCTGTCACATTATGGAGCTACTGGCATGCAAAGTCTCTCAGTGGAGCTTTAAGTGTAAATGTATGAGCGTATTTGCATGTGGAGGATGTTATGGTCTGCTTGCATCCACGAGGCCGAGCAGGAGCCGCCGCAGCCGCCCTGCCCACGTCCATTACGGTGACGCGTGATGATGTGTGTGACACGCCTGGAGAGGAAGGAAGTTGAAGAAAGCAGGGCTGTGGGTCATTAATCACTGTCGCTGACACATGAACACACACACCCACACGTATATGTTTCCACACACACATGCAGCTATGTGCCTCGGTGCTGAGCTTGCAGCTGGAATAAACCAAACTGAACATGTATACACACATTCACTGGATATATACAGTACGTGTGTGTGTGTGTGTGTGTGTGTGTGCATATACATACACGGAGAATGAGATCACAGCTGGGCTATATACCTCACATTTGTTTGGACTCCAAGCTCCCCCTCCAGAGCTGCATGCCAGTACCCAAACCCAACAGGACTGAGCTGGATCTGGCAGACTCAGGGTCAGCTGGGGTTGGATTTTGCACTTAATTGTTCCGCCCTGAGCAAGGCTTAGGTGCATAACTGTTGGTGACAGTCGTTGGCAATTTCATATCAATTTTGTAAGACATTTTTGGTTTTACTGATGTTCCAACTAAAAGCTATCTACAGCTTGGCTCCGATTTCAGCCAAAAGTTGTTGAAACCAGGATTGGGTAAAAATTGCAAAAGCTCTCCTTCCAAGCGACTTCTTAATCTTACAACCCTCTCTCTGATGTGTCGTTCGTCAAAATGTCTCTTAATCCAGGAATGTGAAAGAACTTTTGAACGGCACAAAACATTTTTGTTTCCACCTAAAAGATACTGAGGTCAGATGCTGTTGCGAATCCAGGGATGATGTGTAGTTCTTATAAACAAAAACTCATGTTTAAACCCGCTTAAGCTTATTTTTAAGGCAACACTGACATGTTTTGTTTTTTAAAGGTCCATTATGGAGTATACATCCACACATTACTCCTGACAGCAACCAACTGAATATCCCTCATCCAACACATTTGCACTCCCAACTCGCCAAATATGGCAGCTTGATTTATAGCCCTATGCTTGAAAGTAAGATGCCTTTCCTACCCTCAGTTTCAGGTGCGCAGGGTTCCCCGGTGAAGTTGAAGCAATAATAAATATGCGATGTATGGTTACACTTTCAAAATACAACTTTCTCAAAACAAAAATATTGGCGGTGTTATAGTTGCTAGTATGAAATTTGCCTGGATAGTGATAATGGTCATGTGGTGGTTTATTCACAGGCAAACTGAACTGCAGATTTCCTCCCACTTGACAACTTGACTGCTAAAATTTCCCTCTGCTGCTACATCAACAACACTTGCCTGCTCTGTTTTAGTGAGACCACCAGATAGATACTGTCGAAGGACGGCAAAATATGTCAAGCTCATCCTTAAAATACTGGCTGGCCAAAATTGCTGTGCCTAAGCCTTCCACAGTAACGAAAACGATTCAGCGATTCAGTTTCTGCCAGTAGATTCCCCTGAATCCTGAAACACAAAAGCCACATCAGCATTCATTTGGAGTCAGTTTTTGGTCCCCTGATGAAATCATCAGTCCATCACTGTTCTGGTCTCCACCAACACCTGAGTGAAGTGTCTTGCTCTTTAGCTGCTAAATGCTCCACGATGTTCACCAGCTAGTTGTTAATTCTTCGCTGTTGGATGCTTTTTTCAATGAGAGCAGCTGCCTGCTTTAAATTATCTTAAAGTGGAAAACCAAAGCGATGAGGTGCCATTTGCTGTAAAACTTCTCAGAGCCAGGCGGAATTGCAGAGTCGACTGATACTTCTCTGTGGGTTTGTCACTCGCGTGACCTGTTTCACATTACACACGATAGTTTGCTTCGTTTTTGTCATAAAAACACCAATTAAAGCAACAATGAGAAATCAAACCAATCTGTTGTATGCACTTGGCTCAAGCTGGTGCCAAACAGGGATGACATGACACCAATAAGTCATGATTTAACTTTAGTGGCTTTGACGCCACCTCTCAGTCACCTCTCCTCTCATCTGCTTTTCTCCCTATCATCTGTTACTGTAAACGGTGGAGACTTGAGGTTGTCCTGCTCTTCGCGCTGCTGCAGAGTCCCAGAGGAGGTCCAAGCACAAAGTTACACAACTTGCCCCTCTCTGCAGCGCCACATTAATCTTCTCCTGGTTGCAAAAAAATCTCTACTTTAATGTCTTCCTCATGGGTGTCCGCCTGCTGTTGCTTCACATGGACATTTTTTCAGAGGACGCGCGTGTGTTTGTGATTATGTGCATGCATGTGTGGGTGGACAGGGAAATTGGTCCAGTGAATGTGCCCGGGTCTGCTCAGGCCAAGCGATGCCGCAGTGTACGTACAGTGCTGTGCTGTGCTGAGCTGTGGGGGTGTGGGAAAGCGATCAGAGTGGACTTCAGAGGGAACTGAGGAAGAATGAGGAAATTGCAGACAGATAGGCCTAATGGTTGCGCTGAGGGAAGAGGTTGAAGGGCCAACAGCTGCTAGCCATCCATCTGGACCAGCACGGAGAGCTGGACTGGACCGCTTCTAAGTGACGTGTTCGCTTTCTAGAGAAGAGAGCACTGGGAGTTTCCATCAGCGTGGGGTCACTAACTAGCTACGATAAATTCATTTGTTTGTTTTAAAATCCCTTGAAGGGCCAGTTTATTCAGATGCAATAAAATGGAACGTCAGTTATGGCTGTGGAGAATGTGGACTAAGAACATGATCTGTGTTTGATGGAGTGTGATTTAAATTTTTGGAACCGTTTATTGAAAAGGCAAGCGACACAAATTCCGCTCAGATAACAGATTTTCGGCTGTAAAAAGTGAGGAGGAGCTGATAATATTAATTTGCAGTGATCGTTCAGACAGTCTGAGGTTCAGTGGTGATCTTCTGTTTGTCTGTGGTTCTCTTTTATTCCAAGAAGGGATGAATTCCCAGAAAACTGATTTCGCTGTGAAAAATCAATCAATAATGTGTCATTTTTTTTCTTTTCTTTTCTTTTTTTTTTACCCAGAATATTTTAGCACAAGAGTTTGGAAAAGCAAATGTTCTGCCAAGGGAACGGTTGTGCCTTGGCAGAGTTATGCGCTCTACTGAGTGCCATTGTAGTTAGCACTATACTAATGACAAACAAGCACTTATACTCTAACCTCAGCAAAAGTTCCTTCACTTACACAAAGCGTTTTGTTGACTTTTTCTTCCCTGTGAGTCTTTATGCTAAGCTAAGCTTAGCAGATTCCAGTTGATAAAGTTTGAGCAGGGCTGCCCGTGGCAGTATGAGGCCAGGGGTCAGAAACCTTTAATATCAAACAGCCTATCTTGCTGCAAGTCCATATTAATTTCGAGGTAATGCCCTTGTTCTTCTTTTCTTTCCTCAACCACTTACAGAATATGATGAATGTAAGAATTACTCTGGGCCTACAGCGGTGTGTATATAAATAATCATCATCATTCAATTTCATGTCAGTTTTTGTCAAAGTCACAGGGAGCTGCTGCAGAGGTGCAAAACAGCCACATCTCGGCCCAGAGCTGCAGGATGCTGAGGCTGATGCCCAGAGTGCATCCATAGGGGCGCCACAAGTGAGGGAAGAACATCAAAATGATTAACTTTTTTATGTCATATATAATAACATATGATAACAATAATGTTGCTATTATTGGCTGGGTTTCACCTTTAGCAGCTTTATTCATTAACATAACGTAACACCTGGTTGTCACAGTTATTCCTCTCTTCAGATGCATTTTGAAACATTTTGTTCCCACACCTGCAGATCCTCGGCCACTTGCTGACGCCTCCACCTCAGCACCTAGTTTAGAATGCAAGGGGCACTGGCTAAAATCTTGCCCAAGGCACCAAGTTGTACTTTACACTACATTAGTGAGTATAAGAGAATATTATGAAACCATAAAAGTCCAACAAACAAACAAAACTCTGTTTCTGTGTCTCTTCTACCTCTCGTCTAGAAAGCAAATACGTGTATTTCTCAAAATACCAAACTGTTTATTTAAAACCTATCCAAAGCGATGCTGTTTATGCAATTCCTGTCTTAAAATGTGTTTATATTTTCAAGCTTTTGCATTTTATTTATAGTAATGGCTGAAAAATGGTGGGAAAAGGGGGCGAGATAAGGATGACATTTAGCAAATGGCCTGGGCTGCGGCATTAAAGGGATATTCCGGTGTAAATTGAATCCATGGTCTAACACACCGTGTAAGACCCCCCCTCGAGAGATCAAGTTTTCCAAGTGCTAGCTTATGTAGTTTTAGCAACCTCAGAAAAGACCGCACGATAACAATACTCTGCAGTCTATGCCTCCAACAAGATACTGCCATCAAAAAACCACTCATAGCCACAAATAATGCTCAAAACAACACCAAACTTCAGCAACTGTACAAATAGGGTCCCAGCACATGGGGGGTGGTTATACTCGGTGTCAGGGTGTGTTAGACCATGGATAAACTTACACCAGAATATCCCTTTTAAGACTAGAGACATACCTTACTACACTGCACCTGGTGAGCTACCCGGGTGTTTGTGTAATAAATTCTTACACGTGGCTTAAAAAGTGTTTAGGAAACATTATCTGGCCCACAGGTGACATAAACATCAGTTACAGTTGAGCAGTGGGAGAAATATTGTTCATTCTGTTGCAGTCTCATCTGGAGGGATACTGGCAAGTGACAGATGAAAGCCAAAGCACCTCTGGACAGCTGTTTGATTCATTCTGGATGGGACATCGATCCTGCTGTTGATGTTCAATCATGGAGCCGTAAAAAAACAAAACAAAACAAGGGCTCCGCTCACCTTCTCTGGTTTGTGTAGCTGATTTGTCAGAGTGGAGGGTTTAAAGCCGATGAGGAAAATTCACTCTCCTCTGTTGCCAGATGCCTCCTCGACTCCCCTGGTCATGTGGACCAACATGCTCCTCCCCCCCCCGAGCATGTGCACACAGACCCCCTTGGTTTAGCATGAACACACACATATACTCGCACAAGAAGGCGTCCACACACATTCATACAATTAGCATGAATGAGGGCACACACAAACACGCACACACACCCCTAGGTACACACACACACACACACACACACACACACACACAAACTTTCTCTCACACACACATACACCCTCTAACCTCACTATGGTCTCACACAGCAGGCCTGCCATAAATCAATGGGCAGGATCGTGTCTGCCAGTTAGACTAAACAAGAGCATTTGTGAGGATTTGCTCTCACCCATTAATCATCTTGACAGCTTGAAAAACACATTTCCCCTTTAATGACTGTATTTGGATAATCAGCTCTGTTTCCCTTCCCGCCCTCTCCCTGGCTCTCCGGCTTATCCCCTCCCCATTTTCTTTTTTTTTTTTTCTTTTTTTTTTTTCTTTTTCCCCCCCGAGCGCCATCACAGGCATGCAAGTAACTCACTGCAAGGTGGAGGAGGGACTGTGGAGGTGAGGGAGGGGTCTGTCAACATCAGAAAAAAAAAAAAAAAAAAATGAAAATAATCATGCCGCCTGTGGAAAAAGTTTTTTTTCACCCTCGCTCTACAAACCGCAAGGCCTCTGCTAATATAAACTGGTGTATGTGAGCGCACACTCTCACTGACAGCCCTGCTAAATTCAACACAGAGAGCTCATGGACGCTGTAGAACCGCTAACATGAACCATGAAGGTCTTAATGTGTAAAGTATGTCAGGAGCATAGAAAAATAAACCGACCCTGCGACGTGAAAATGGGATGCAAAATACGCGTGGTGAGATTCGTTGGTTTGAGCTCATACATGTTGCAATCTACAGAAAGTATAAGCAAAAACAAAAAGTGAGTTTATTCTTTATAAATATCAAAGCAGATTATAACAACTCCAAACCCTTATAACACTGTACTTTGCAGAATGGTTTTGGTCTAATTTGTTGTTGTCTGTCTGTTCATCTGGAGGACAGACAGCTCATTACATTCAGTGCGAAGGAATCAGGCCACTGTGTCACACTGGACCAACAGCGTCCAGGGACTCTGGGACTGTCAGCGCAGCACCTCAGGGAGACAAGGGGAGTCGAGCAGAAAGAGAAGGAGAAAGTCTCCTCACTTTAAAGAGCTTTTCTTTGAGATCTGGCTTAGCAATTGGAAAGGATGACAAAACTATTTTGGTATTGTGCACGTGTCAATTTATCTCCGTGTTTTTTTTTCCGCTGAAAACATCATCTGTGTCCCGGCCACATATTTGCACTTGAACACATTGCTATATATAAAAAAAGAGTATCCAGAAATTATGGATACTACAGCAACAGGCTCAAGGTGATTCTTGATCCTTTTTCTGTTTCTCCCCTCGTGTACCTGATAAGCTTTACAGCCAATCACAGTGATTTCTTTCACCGACGGGGTCTGCCCCTACTTCAAGATCAGCAGTCTGTCGAAAAGCCGCAACAAGGGCCGACTTTCTCCAATGGTGCAGGTGTCAGGGCCCTAGGATGCAACCAAATCAGTAATACACTAGTAATACATCAGTAATACTATTAAGTAAGAAATTGATCAATCAGTGTTGTCTATCGCAGATATGATGAACTGTAAAGTTGGCAGAGTAATCACAACATATTTACTGTCAAACTGATCGATATTAAACCAGGAATAAAAGGGATACCCTCGTTTAAATAGCCATTATTTTGGACACATCCAGTTATTCATGGTACTAATGCTCCGTTACACAGGCTAAGAAACACAGACCACATGTACTAATGGGTGAATGTGTAACGTATACAGATTTGTAATGTATACAGGAAGCATGCGTATGGGCCGGGCTGCTAGAATGTGTTGACAAGTGCAATAATGTATCTGCTTAAACAGTCGTGAGGCAGCGATGTCTGAATAGCACGCGGCTGAGTGATGGTGGCTCGCAGACACTCCGAGCTCTGTTCGGTCGCGGCAGCTGAAGTCACACTCAGCTGTCACTCAGCTACCAAACATCTCATGTGTGTTCAGTGACCGAAGTGAGACACCGATTTCTTAATGCTTGGCGAGGACTTGGATTCACATTACTACATTAGTCACTACATGGCCAGTTTTGGGGTACAATTTATTCCAGTTCACCTAATCGGCGTGTTAGCTCTTGCTTTTGCACGCTTATTTCTAACTTTGGACCTTTGTTGTTTTTAATCCCCCTCCTCATGTATCTTCCTTGTTTCTCTTCATTGTTTATTATCCAGAAGGTGTAGTTTTCAAAAAGGTGCAATCTGCCTTAATGTAGCTGCAACAACCCTGCTAGAAAAGTTAAGCATCTAATGTAGGTATAAACTGTGTATCCTGGCCTGCAGTGCTCTGGATACGATGAGTGTAATCATCATAATGGCAGCCTCTGAGTTTGGATGCACTTACAGAGGAGACATAAAACAGACATAAGGCCTGTGACGCTTTAAGTGAGCACATTATGACCGCATGCCGTCCCGAAGTCGAAGAGGGAACCAAGTTGTCAATCAGAGCATGAATCAGGACCGTCAGAGCTGCCCCTCGCTCCCCGCCAAGGCACGTTCACCGCCGAACGCTCGTGACATCTCCTCCGATCTCCCAGCACGGCAGCAAATAGAATCCAGCTGGACACGCGGTCCAAGTGCTATTAGCAGTGCACCGTACTGTAATTGAAACGTTCATTTCTCCACTGGTGGTTATGGAGGGTATGTCTATTAACGGTGCTCACTCACACCACTGGAACTCTGAGGAGACCGCAGCAGCTCCGGGCAGCTTTCCACGTCCAGGCCAAGTGAGGTTTGCCAAGGTCAGGGCTTGCTGGAAATTAAATCAAAAGCACTATTTCTCTGTCTGAGACTTCAGCAGAGCTGACAGACACTCTTACTAATCAATAAATGAATCAACCCAAAAGCAGGAATTATACAACCAGTAGTTTTAGGCAGACTGAATTTAAGTTATACTTCAAATATTATTCAGCCTATTATAACTGTTGAATGATTGAGATAGTTTCACTGATTCACAGCACAAAATACATATGAAATATCGAAATGATTTTGAGGATCAGTACCAATGAGTTTTCAAGAACTGTCATTAAGAATATGCTCAAGGTCTGATAAAAAAAAGAGAGGCAATCAGACAAAGTACCTGGTGTTCCAGCAACTTAAAGGTCCAGTGTGCAGGATTTAGCGGGTGTACAAGGCAGAAATGGGATATAATAAACACGGTTATGTTTCCATCGGTGTATAACCACCTCGAAAAAAAAAAGAGTTGTTGTGTTTATCACCTTAGAAGTAACCTTTAATGTCTAAAGGTGAAGTGGGTCCTTTTCAACTGACTCTATCATGTTGCCTTGCCATGTTCCTACAGTAGCCCAGTGCAGACAAACCAAACACTGACTCTAGAGTAAGCCTTTTGAGTTTTTTTTAATCGTCTCCCCTTACTTCCAGTCTTTATGCTAAGCTAAGGTGAACGGCTAATTACAGCGTATAGACAATTGATAGTGGGAAGTGCAAATGTGGGGTCTAACCCTACTTTAATTGACTGTAATAATGAGTTCAGGTACTGGGAGGAAATTGTAAAACCTTGTATATCTACCAATAGGACACTCGAACCAAAAGGCACAAAAACACAACCTATGCTACAGAGTTGCATAGTTAATTAATTCCACATTGTATAAGACAATAAAATGAGCTCATCATATTTATGTATCTGACATTTTGTTGTGCACAAATAAATTAATCTCAAACCTTATCTGAATCTGTATCCTGTATACACAGGGTCACCAATGAGTTAATCTTCCTAGCCCTGACCCCTTACAGAAAGCAGTCAACAGCATTTTGAAGTCGTGTTTTCATGTTTCTAAAAATCTCGAGAACAGTACAGTATTTTGCACTGTGGGAGGAAGTTGTTCCGACTGGCACACAACCTGCTGAACAACCTGGAAGTGTTTAATGCGGCTGTTATTGTTTTCACAGCGAGCATTACAGCAGATGTGAATGAGAGGGGAGTCGAAGCAGGCATGTAAAACAGTCAGTCACAGGGTTTATGTGGAGAAATAAAGCAGAGATTGTGTGACAGGCCCTGATGAGGGATGTGTTCACGCCATCTGGGTTGCTTTAACACTGCGGTCACTGTTGGATGCCGAAGGCTCTGTATTGTGTCCTGATGTTAAACACAGAGGTGGTAGTCATGGAGTTGAGGTTAATGTTTTGTTCTGGAGACACAGAGAGCGAGAGAGGAAGACTGAGTACCCTCCTCTCTCTCTCTGTCCTAGCTGTCAGCGGGGATGGTGAGCCGGGGTAGAGCTGGCGTCTAATTGAAGAGCAGCTCCACACCCTGTCGTCATTAATCACCAGGCCTGTCAGCCGGCTGCTCAGGACCTCACAGTGGCACTCTGCACCGTCTCAGCACTGACGCACAGAGGGGAAAATATTAGTCCCCTCCATCACCATCACTATCTCTGCTGATACTACCACCGCCATTCTTGTACCATTGCTGTTGCTACCTCCGTTACTGAACACAAACCGCCAGCCATACTCGTGCTACCTTAAAGGAATAGTCCAGCATTTTGAGGAGAATCTTTCTTTTTGACATGGGGTTGTTTTTACATATAAATTCTTGTGCGGGTTAAACAAGTTATATTTAACATATCGATTAATGAGTTTAAAGGGGCACTGTACAGTTTTCGACAAGAAATTCCAACTCAGGTTTTTTTATATGTACATTATCAATGAGGTAAAAATACAAACGTATATATATGAAAAATATATATTGTGAAAGGGAATAAACAAGCTCTTGTCAGAGGACGATAAAGTCCCAGAACACGGTTTGAAGCTAGAAAGGTGGCAGGGTCAGTACACAGTATGGAATCGTGTTCTACTTTAAGATCAGCTGATCAGTGATTAAAATTTCTTCCCCACTACTACATAGTGCACCAAGAGACTGGAAGGCAATTCTGGAGAAGTCTCATTCCTCAGTGTCAGTACTTGACAATCTGGGAATGTTACTTAACGATGGGTGGGGCCTACAACACCCAAAAGCATCTGTATTTGAAGACCTGAGAATGAGACTAAATAACCATCTTCCTCCAGAATCACCTACTGCACCTTTAAATTAGCTGGTATGGTGCCAGGCTAGCTGTTTCACCATTTCCCCAGTCTTTATGCTAGATCAAGCGAAGCTAATTATATCTTTTTATTCTGCCCATTTAATAAAAACAAAAACAAACCTAAGGAGCACCATGTAGCTTTGGATAAGAAATTTCAATCAGAGGAGAACGATCTGATTTTTGTATACCTAACTAAACCACAAAAAACAAACTCAAACAAACTTTGTTTTCATGACTGATAAACTCAATAAACAAACTGACCTTAAAGGACAAGGCATACTGTGTTACTTTGTTTACATGTGGCGGACCCTGCCACACTTCTAGCTTCAAACAGTGTTCTGGGAACCTTTTTTTCCTCTGAGAAGAGCATGTTTATTCAGTCATGGAAATAATGAGTATGTTTGATTGCCACATTAATATTGTAAATATTTAACCTCTGAGTCTGAATTTCTTCTCCAAAACTACATAGTGCCCCTTTAAGTTAAATGTCTGCTTTTGCCATGATTATAGATACTGTCATATATTTCAAGAGACTGAAAAAAAAAACACTACACAAAATCTGAATAATTTATTATGAATGGAATAGTTTTCTGTTTGTGTGAAAAAAAAAGACAGTTACAAAATGACATTGGATATGTTGTACCACTGTAAATATGCACCATTTCTAAGCGGTTTTAAAATGTTTTAAGATGGTAATATTAGCACCTTCTTGAACAGCTGATGACAGTGTTGGGGGGTTTAAGTCTCAAAAACTGTCCCCGATGTGCTTTTTTAAAAACTCTTATAGGATGATTAGAGTTTATTTTTAAAACTGGAAAGTTTTTGGACAAAATAAAACCTGTGTTGTTGTTGTTTCTGGACACACAGAGTCAGAATTCAGACTCACATGTGTCACCCTCTGTGGACAAAGGATTGAGGCTGAATACACACACACACACACACACACACACACACACACACACACACACACACACACACACACACAGCCTAACACAAGCGACATAAATGGAGTGTGTGGGTGTTGACTCAGCTGCGAGAGTGTGTGGGGGAAGAAGATAGATGGGGGAGATTGATGAGTGCCTGGATAGGGAGAATAGTGAGGCATTTGATGAACGAGTGTAAACTGGCAACAGTGGAATTAATTCCACCTCCCCGACAAGATTGAAAGTTCTCCCCTCTGCATGACCTCCAGTGTGAATCATCTTCACATTCAAGCCAATGTAACCACTTCTCTATCTACGCCTTGTAAAGCGGCGTCCCAGAATCTACATTCATACATATCAAAAGCAAGATAGCGCTCTAGATGCTTATGTGTAAGAGAGGTTCCCGCCCTTCCAACACAGCCTTCACCTGTACTTCACCAACACAACTTTAGGGGGCAACACAATCCAGTGTATCTTTTGTGCCACAACTCTGCAAGTCACAAAGAAATATGTTGCACTAAATACATATATGCAACACAGCAGTAAAACCAGAATATCCTTGGCCTATTTTGCCTAGACGACTTTGTAATCTCCATCAAAAATAGCAGCAACATAAAAGTAACTCTGTCCCGTTTGAGAGGAGTGCGCAGCTCCAGTTTCTAAAGAAAAAAAAAACAAGTGTAGTGTCCCAGAGAGCTACCCACAGCACTGATCAGGGCGCCGTGACCTTGCTGGTGCGGCAGGGGCTGGATGTGGTTTGGGAGGGTCATCCATTTTGTTAATGGTCCTGTCAAGTGACACCTGTGCTCGCCTTTCCCCTGTCTGGAGTGCTAATGAACCGCGAGAGTAGAGGAGTCTGGGAGTCGGGGTCAATAGCCGCCTCGGAGACTACAGCCTCTTCGCTCTCCACCACCTACACCCTGTCAGCCAAATAGAGTGGAGACACAGAGACATTATCAGGGCCCAAACACTCTAATGGCAGCAGTGCGGCTTTAAGATAGACCGACTCCTTCCCTTCGAATTACAATCTAACAGCTCCGAGTCGAGAACGCTGACTTCACTTAAACCACAGCGCAGCAGAGAGCAGAGGGGAAAATGGCTCCTCACATCAGGGCCGAGGCCTCCATGTTTGTGGTTCCTGTAAGAGAGCCCGCACTCCTCAGGGGAGGTGTCAGGACTTTGATGAATATTTCTCTATTAACCGCCTCCCATTGTCAGCTCTGGCCTTTGTGTTGCAGGCCAATCCGTCAGAGCGTGAGGAGATCCTGGGTCGACACTTCCCTCGGGTCATTATTGAAGTCCCAGTGACCCAGCGGCCACTCCGCACCGCCATCCACTCTGCTGAGGAAGCTGTTTTCAGGCCTCACAAACACGAATCAGCAATTAAAAGCTGCACTCACAACAACAAAAGCAATGTGGGTGATTGAGAGAGATGGAGGGATGGAAGTCCTCAGAGGCTAGCTAACAGAGCTAATGTGACCTGGGCTGCCCTCTTTGGGACAACCCTGTCAGCTGATATGAGCCATGAATTATTACTCATGGCCACATATAGCATGGCTGTAACAGCCCTAATGATGGCTAGATCTAGATGAGTGCAGTGCAGCAGTCTGGCGAGATTTACTCCATCCTCTTTAGACAAAACGCTACCTCATGGCACTAAATATAGTAATCAGTAAGGAAAAAACAAGTTAAAATACATTTGTGTATCATTTATTTAATAAAATAAGACCTCTTGCTGTTTGTTGTATGGCACAGCCATCATTAATTGTTTTTATTTATGTCATCTTTTCTCGTCTTTGTACCATTTGCGTCAGTGACCCCAAGTAAGCTTGAAAAAATATTACATCTTTGCATATTTACAAATAAAAATAATGGCATTGGCGTTCAAGATCATTCTCGTGGACATGCAATTCTCCAGAGTCTGAATAAGATGAAGAAAAGAAAAGAAAAAAACAACAGCAAAGAGGAAAAGGAGATAAAAAGAGGTTCCCAGAATAAAGCTGCACAGTCCATCTTCATCATGGTGCAAGATTTTTATTTTTAGAGTGTATGATAGGCATAATGGTACTATACTTAAATCATTCTTTTTTCAGTTAGAATACTTCAGAACAATTTATTTGGACAGCAAAATGTTCCCCCCAGAGTTGAATACCAAGCGCTTGAGTGAAAAATAAATACAGACTTTCAGTTCTGGGAGACAGATATAGAGAAAAACAAAGCAAAAACCAAAATCAAGACGGTTGTAATAATCCCACAATTCCATCATTTTCAAGGTCTGTGTCCCACTGTCTTTAATCGCCAAAGTCTGTTGGTTCTGTTCTGCAGACCATCCATCGCAGGATCTTTTGCCTTGGTGAGCCAGTCACAATCCTGAGGCTAACAGGTGGTATTCCTGGCAGGCAGGCCATCAGGCGTGATGCCCTGCACTGGTGATGACCCCAAACTCAAGAATCCATCTTCAGGGCCGCTCTGGAGAGTCCAAGCTGGTGCCTGCAGTGTGTGGGCATCAACACTATTCTGATATCACTGGTAGCCAAGGGCCGAGGCTGAGCCCAGTCTCTGACTGTAGAGGGCGTAGGGTGAGTAATAGGCAGAGGAGGCAGGGAGGGACGGCATGGGAAGTCCAGGGGCTCCGGCAAGGTGGGATTTGCTGTAGGGGTGGTAGCGAGCCAGGCTCAAGCCAGGAGAGCCCCTGAGGGAGAAGGAACTGGGCATGGTACCTGGGCTGCTATGTGGCGGCAGGTGGAGGTGGCAGGAAGCTGTCGATGAAACTGATGAAGGGTAGGCTGACAACAGCTTACTGTCCACCATCCCAGGCAGGGCTGTGTGTGTGCGCAAGTGGGCTAGTAGCTCCTCTGATGTGGCAAAACGCTTGTCACATGGACCTCCGACAGACACCCAGTTACAGGCATGAGGAAGGGGTTCGTTGGGGAGCATGAAACCGTAGGTGTAGAGAGGGTGAGACAGGGAAGGGGTGGTGCTGGAGGACAAGGAGCTGGGGTGTAGGGAGTGGAGGTGGTGGGAGGGGTAAACCAGGGGGAAACCAGACTTGAGGCTGGAGGGATCGTGGACACAGGTGGAGCAGTTACTTCCTCCTAGGTGGGGTGCGTTGGGGTAAGTCAGACAGTACGGGTCCCGACATAAGCCCTGCATCAGGGATGGAGGTGAAGCTCCAGTGAGCGGGCTGGAGCTGGGGTGTTTCCCTGGAAGTCCTAACCCCAAACTAGACTTTGTGTGATCCAAGCCGTGAACAAACTGGGAGGGGTAGCCAGCGTAGGCCCCCACGATGGAGCCGTGGTAGCCCATGGTAGCAGGGGGCAAGGGGAAGACAGAGTGTCCTGGTTTGAAAGGGGAAACGGGGGCAATGTGCCCAGAGCCCAAGCCAGGCTGCGAGGAGGCCTGCAGGTCGGCCTTGCTCTCTGGCCGGGGGCTGCTGGCAGAGCTGGCATTACTGGAGTTGGCGCTGGCCCGTACGTGGCTGGAGTTGGCTAACTGAGCCCCATCCATCCCTGACTTAGCTGCATCTGAGTCTTTTTTGCCAGCGCTGTTGTTGTTGTTACTGTCCGAGCTGGCCTGCTCTGAGCTCCCAGGTTTGTTGTCCATGTGCAGGGCCTGGGAGTGTGGCGGGGGCTGCGTGGAGGGGGAATGGCTTTGTCTGTGGGGCTGGCTCTGAGTGTGCAGGGGAGGAGAGCTGGAGCTGGGCGACTGGGAACGGGGAGGAAAGGACGGACATGAGGCAGTGCCACTGTTGGAGCTTCCATTTGGCACTCTGAAAGCTGCTTTATCTGAAGGCCCCTTTGTCACTTGAACATCCTTACGGCAGTCGCCCGGTGACTTGGAGTAAGGCTTGAAGCTAGACTTGTCCTCCAGGGAGTGGTGCTGCTCTCCAGATTTGGAAGATCGGCTGGACGATTCCTTGTCTCCCCCGGAGGAGAGGGAAGCTAGCTTAGAGGAGGAGGGAGGGTCTGGTTTGCCAATTTGAGAGCAGGTCTGGGCGAGCAGAGCCAACGGACTCTTCTTGGCATCCAGCTGAAAAGGAGAAAAGAGAGAAAAAGTTAATAAAGTGTTTAATTGATTTGATTTGAGCATCAAGACACCACCATCCACTCTGTGACAATTTATATAATCTATAACATTAAAATAATATAAAATAATATATTATGTTTGTTATGATATATTTGACTGGCCAAACAGTGCGCTAAAAGTATTGTTTTTAAAACAGAGCAAGATCCACACCGGCCCTGCGTTTATATTCTGCATGAACACCGGGGGAGGAGTTGAAGCAAAGTTCAAAAAGAAAGGAAGAAGCAAAATTTTTAATATATATTTTATATTAAAATATATGAAGGTGTGTATGAAATATTAAACAGTATATTATTCGCAGTGATCGCACCTTCTTTTTTCTGGTGTTTTATGAACTTGCCAAGAAATCGCTGTGCGTAAAATGGCGCATCTGCTGGCATATTTGTCAGAATTACACTCACAGCACACGTCGTGTACTTACAATTAAACGGATTAATATCAGGAAGAAAAACTCCATCAGGTGACACCAACAGATCTGTGAGGAAATGTCACTTCTTGTTTACTTACTTCAATGCTGACTGGCGCGGACGTGAGGGGCTGGAGATACTCCGGGTGCAGCAAGTGGCCGCTGTGCGCCGTCAACATCTTTATGATCCGGATGGGAAGCCTTTTAGCCTGGCGCGACGGATCCGTGGGAGAAGAACTGGACGTGGGTGTGAAAACGGACGCTTTTCCCGCTCCTGTGCGGTGTGGATCACCGCTGGCGTCGGCGGCGCTGCGCTCCCGGGACTGGCTGCGTAAAAGCGGTTCAGGTCCACCGGGGGGATCTCTCATCTGGATCGGGGCTCGAAATGGCACGGCGGCATTTAACGAGTGGTCGCAGGGTTGAAACTCATTTACCAGCACGGTTCATGATGATAAATTCAACGGAAGAGAGTGCGGTAATCCAGAAGGACATGTGCGCAGTGGCGCGTCCACCGTGTCGGACCCGAGCTGTGTTTAAAGAGGAACAAACCGCCCGAATGTCATCTTACAATTATTCCTAAATAATCCTTCATCCAGTGCTGGAAAAAGAGCAAAAAAACAAACAAACACCACAAGTAGTCACTGCTCATCAGAGTGCGGGGCAAGTGGAAGGAAAATCCCCGCAGAGCTCAGTGTGTGTGACAGTCCTCCGGTGTGTGTGTATGTGTGCGTTTCTCTCCCTCTGCTGCAGCCTCACAGTACCTCACCTCTTCCACATACTAACGACGCGAGGGGAGGGATTTCAAAGCAGCGAGCCGCCGTCCAATCACAAGTGTCCGCATTCATAACAAGGGCGGGGCGATGTGAGGGGGCGGGCTTTGAGTTCTAGCCTCACCCTCAGAGCCGGGCTGTAATGTATGGGTGGAAATGTGTGTCAGTGACCCCCAAAAGCCACATGAAAAGCACACATACAGGAAATAAGTAGTGTGTCAGATCTGTGCGACAAACCATGGACATCCATGGAACACTGAGTGGGAAGGAGTACAATTAATAACCTCCAGTCTGCGAACACTTCTGGTATTTTAATTGCTTTATTTTATAATAGCAACCAAACTGCAGCAGCTGCTGGGCATAATTCAATTTTTCCAAGATCAAAACAAATTTGCATGATTCAATTTTCATGCATTTTGCTGTGAAAGTGAATGACATCTTTAGTTTCCGCAGTGACAGGCACTTCCTTTAAAAATGCTCCACGGTCAGGAGCTCAATTCTTTAAGCGATCCAGACGCATCGAGGACTTTTTTTTTTCCTCCAGCTTGTATGTACGCAGAAAACAGAGCAAACAAAAAAAAAAACGTTTTGGTTACCGCTCAGTAACTTAATTCCATTTCCCATCAAGAACAACAGGCTGTGCTTTATGGGGATTTCCATCCCGGCCGGAACGCACTTCAACTAATCAGACAACTTGGCCCGAGCTCCCGCTTCATAATCCAACATATGACAACACTGCTGTATTTGGTCTGTTTAAAGTGGTGTCATGGATCATTGATTAGTGGCTGAAGAACACCAGAACAAGCCTTTCTTCTGAGGTTTAATAGGTAAACTTGTTTGACATTTCACAACACAGGCTGGCCTTATCAAACTGCACCGCCATCGGCCCGCTCCTTGATTATAATGGCTGATAGGAGAGGCAGTGTGAGGAGGATGAAGTCACTTGAGCCTCACTCAACGGCGTCACTGTTTGACCTGTCATCATTAGGCTTAGTCGTCACTCATCACCTACACACTGCCACTCACGCTTCAATGGCCCGCGCAGATCCGAGAGCATGTGAACGCAGACGTGCACGCCGCCGGGCTAAGTGCGGTACAGTCTCCTTTTGAATCCGTCTGTTTGTTTAAAACTGTCTGTCAGCACTTTGGTGCCGAGACACGTAAACAGGTGACGTGGAACAGCCGCTTTCTCACTGCCAGGTTTAAAGGTAACGCTGGGAGCTTAAAGGGGGGATTTCAAACGTCTCCTCGCGACGCAGACTGCTAGTTAAGTCGTGAGGTTTCCGATTGTGCTCTCGTTTATCACACAGTCATCCACTTGTTAAAAAGGGTGAGTGGGTAAGTCGCTGCAGTGTGGGTGGGGTTGCATAAGGAAGGGGGGGCGTTTTAAAAGGAGACCAAAGAGGAGGGCACTGGGAAAAGCCAGACAAAGGCAGCGAGAGAAAGAAACAAGGGAGGGCTCAAACAACAGGGAGCAACTCCTTTCATGTGTCCCCTTGATGTAGGCTGGTAACAGCTGTTTTGGCGTGTTGATGACTGATGGCTGTTTCCTGTTGTGGATATTTTAAGGGGACAGCTTTCCAGTTAAAGAGGGCTCTCAGCATGTCCAGGGCCCGCTGGCCCTCGGGCCATTTCCATGCCTCACCGTGGCTGTATGAAAGCGTTGGGTTTGGCTGGAACAGCAGCCAAACAAAACCCCCAGGATGAGGCTGATAGAGGCTGAGGAGGAGCGAGGAGGAGCGGACCCCACATGCCCCTGTGATCCTGTGATTTATAGAGCCACTGAGGCCTGTAATGGACGCCATAGCTCCGTGGCGGGGCCTAATTCATCCCCGTGTTGAAAAGCCGCTGTTCTCCTGACTCCAGAGTAAATATATAATGCTGACATTAGGCAGCTGAATTCTTCAAACCTGGCCCGCGCAAACCCTCATCTGCTCGTTTATCTTTCTGCTCTGTGTTTGGAAGTGCTGAGGCGTTTTGTGGCGCACACTGGGATTAGCCTTATGTAGATGCTCTGTGTGATTGTTTAATGAGGGGCTGACATTGATGTGAGCTCATAAGAGTCTTGTTTCTTTTCTCTTTTCAAGGTTTTTTACTTCTACAGGCCCTCGCTGGTGTCAGCCAGACTCTGACAAGGTCTGGCTGCGTGTCGTACTGTACAAAGAGAAGGAGAGAGAAATGATAAAAGCGCCAGAGAGGCAAAGGAGGGAAAACGAGTGTAAATAACTCCTATTTAATTATCTGTGACTGACTTATGGGGTGTGTGGAATGGGAATAGAGGCCTGAGGCTGGGGCTCTGCTCTACCCCTAGTGTTTTCTCCAGCAGTAATAAAACCAGGGAAAAAAAAGTGGATTAAGACAGTTTCATGGGGTGTAGCAGACATGGCATTTAGACCCAAACACTTAAAAAGAGCCTCGCAGGCAACATTCCAGCCAGGACAGAATGTTGAAACAAGGATTTCCTTGAGCTGAAAGGTCCACAAACAATATCTACACAGTGTACTTAATGTATTCACACTTCCTCGTTTATCTTTCTGCGGTTGCCTCTCCCTCTGTCTTTGACATACACATACTAATCCTTTCACAGACGAATGTGCGTGAGCTCAAAGGGAAAATGTGCACACAAACACAAACAGACAGGCCACACTGTGCGTGATACCATCTGAAGAGCGTGTGTTTTTGTAGTTCTTATACAGTATCATCTATCTGACTGCCTACATGGTGTATGTGTTTGTGTGTGTGTGTGTGTGTGTGTGTGTGTGTCAGAGTCAGAGCTGCGGTTGACAACCTTATCTCTCCAGTTTAGGGGGGAGATTGTCTCCCTTGTCAGCTCCTCACGTCTTGCAAGCTAACGCTCTTATCCACTCTGCCTACCTGTCGTCTATCTGTCTGCATTATAATCACACCGGGATAATAGGCTTCCCTCTGTGTTCGCAGATTGGCACTTTTATTTCCGAATCCTACACGGTGCAGGGTTCTGCCTTGTCGTACTCGCTACACCTGAAATGCATTCGCAGACAGGCACGTAGGCTGCACACCGCCCACACCCGCACAACCTCAAGTCCTCTCACCACACTCGGAAACAAAAGCCGCTATTGTCCTCCACACGGAGAAGTTATCAAGAGCACGGAGTGGAGGAGGAGGAGGAGGAGGAGGAGGAGGAGGAGGAGACGAGGGGAGAAGTGGAGGGAGAACGGGCCTGCACTTCCAGACAGCGTCTGCCTCAAATCAGATCGTCCTACATTGTTGTGTGAAATTTTAGATGACATCAAAAGATGTTTTTTCCATCGGCCTGAGGACGGAGGGGGGTCATTTTGATAGAAGCACAATCAAGGTATTCACAGGCTGGACCCGTGACAGGTCTGGTAAAAAAGAACAACAACAGGCCATGCAAAGAAAATCTTCCCAGCACATTCCTCACGCTTGTTAAAGTCAATGCTGCTTCCTCCTCTCATGGTCAGAGTCACCGCCTCTGTGTCTTCATCATCCAACCTTTGTTGAGGGGGAGCCTGCTGAGAACACACATTCTGTCCCCGTCTTTCTTTGGAGCCACTCCTGTTTTGTTGTAACGTCAAAACCACAACGCATTTTCTCATCAGAAAAATTGTTTTGAAAAAGAAAGTTGCTCAATCAAAGCCCCACCGCCTGTGTTTTTTTGTTTTTTTTTTAAGAAAGACTCTTACTGGCATTCATGACATGATAAACAGCAGAAGTCATCTGAGGTTGCAGTAGCCACAAAGTTCCTGCCAAACACAACCTGGGTTTATGATGAGGGGCGGAACGGGCGGGGCTCTGCGAAGCATGTCAATCATCACAGCCTGCAGTGAGGCAGAGTCATGTCAGCTGCCACGACTTTGACGTGACAAGGGATGGCATCGCTCAATTAAAAGCCTATCAATGTGTAAGTAAATCAGTGTCTTTCAAGCTTGACAGATCAAACAAACGGTTATTGAAGTGGCCCGCCCATGTCATTAATCTCTCCGCATGTGTTGCCAACCTTAGGTCACCGCAAGAGCAGAAAAACCTGCAGGAGTGAGAGTATTAAATACAGGGAATATGACAAAGTCAATAAGAACTTTTAAGACCCAGTGGAGAACAACACATGTAGTGGCTTTTTTAAACCATCCTGCTTTATTGAACTAAACTCAACATGGTAAAATAGGAGTTAGGGCTTTTATGAATTCTCCTCACATAGAAAAAAAAAAAAACAGGTTTGAGAACAGGCAGTAATGGAAAACGCATTCCAGACACATACCTCATGTGGCCAAAATATTTGTCTCAACTGGGTCCTTGTGGTGACAAAGCACCGCGCTTGTCCCTGGCAGTAATTCACCGGCTCAGATGAATACATGAAAGTGAAGCACTGCCATATATCACGCGTCCACCCCCCCAATGTGCTCCGTGTGAGCCTCGCAAAGTCACATGCAGCCGTTTGTTATGCGACCGCGCATTCTCATTTCGAACTCTGCGTTGAGGGCTACGGGCCAAGCTGACATTTATGAAATATTTCCCTTGCTGACCTTAGCTACTGCCTCAGCTGGGGAGATTAATCCTCTGTCGGCAGACACTGGGAGCAGACTGCAACAGCAGCACACACATTCACAATACTTGTGGTGACTACAAAACATAGCAGCAGCAACAACAACTCTGTTCTGGTAGGAATAATTACAGCCTCTGTTGATTTATCTCAGCGTTGCTTGATAGTGTGCCAGTTACCGGGGTGGTGGGAAGATAGTTAGCATGCGTCGAAGATTCATCATGCAGCAAATATTGCGCACACATCCGAATGAGAAAGACATGCAGACAGCATGGGAGGACAGCAGCAACGAAGGAATAACGAAGAATTAGGAAAAGATGTTGCACTCTAAACATGGTCTCATGCGATCTTATTATTCAGTGTTTACCGATTTTTCTGTTACGATAAGTAGGATAGCAAAGAAGAAGCTGCAAAGACTTCAGATGAAGTCCTTCCAAACAACAGAATATCAAATTCAAACACCAATGAACCCACTGCTGCAAAGACGGCAGCGCGGCCTGGCTTCTGCTCCATGAAAAAACAGCTTGTAAGAATCCCAAGTTGACTAAGAAATCACTCATCTCAGTGCTACGAAAAGGCAAGAGTTACAAACCCAGTTGTACTTATAAGCAGACAGGTTTTCTTACTCGCCAATCTTGTAGAAAGAATGCCAGTTTCGAACCCTATCAAGTCTCAGACATACCATCAGGCAACAGACTTTGACACAACAACGGAATGCTCTGCATCGAGCGAATGCCCGTTTGATCACTTTTGTTTAGCTGAGAACAATGCCTCTTCCTGTTTTAGTTTTGCAATGACAGTAGTAGAGCCCTTATTTCGAGGAAAAAAAAATCCAGCCTGGTGGCAGGCCAGATAACGTGGTGAAAGGGAGGTCTGTAAGGAACCAGTTAACGTGGATGGTTTAATTTTTACTGTCATCTCACCGCAAATTGCAATTGATATTTTCCTCTTCACAAATTCTGACAAAAACAAATCATGTGTCCAGTATCCAAAAGCTCGTCAGATTTAATAGTCATCCTCAGAGTTACAAGTCCAAGTTAAAAAAATAAAATCTGTTTGTTCGATCTCAAACCCGAGCAGGTTACATTCTGTCGGTCATGTGAAAGAGAAGAACAAAAAGAAACGCTGACAAGCATCTGGAAACTGCAGACTGTTTATTTTTAACTGCGAAACTAAAATGTACATGTAGGCAGAAAATTTCATTTTATAAATCAAATCAAATTATTTTGGCCTGTTTACTTCCATATATCTGGACCGTAACCCAGAGAGAGGAGAGTGTCAGGGGTTGGACCCTCGCTGGCCGTCAGGCTGCTGTGCTTCTTCCTCCTCCTGTATGTTGCTGCAGTCTCTGTTCAGCTCTGTCCTGTCTTAATGCGCAGCAGCAGATGACTTGGCCAAGTTTGGTCTTTTATAAAAGGTTATTTAGTTGCCAGGAGAGAGAGCAAGCTGCTCTTGCAGTTCCTGCCAGAAGGCTGCACTACCGGTATATCGTAAATTACTCAAGACAGCGTACAAGAAGGGGGACTGGGGGTGTCAGGGTGAGGAGGGGAGGGAAGATGGGAGAGGAAGGGGTGAAAGAGTAAGTGCAGTTTTCTTTTTGGTCCATGGTGATGAATGAGCTTCTGAACAAGGCAGAAAATACATCATATCACCTTTAATGGGTACACATTTCTGCAGCCATAACTCAGTGTTTAAAAATAGGGAGGGGAGGGTGAAATACGACATCATATATTCCTCCCAACGACACTTTTACGAGCCCTCCCCGCAGTATAAAGGCATTGATTGCTATTTCAAAGCTCTATGTTAGAGTCAGTGCTGAGTACCTCCAGCTGCCAGCGACGAGGAAAGACACAGAAACTCCTTTAACACATGGAGCCCAAACTGTCGACTGGTTCTGTTGAGTAAAGTCAGGGTTTCTGCGGTTCACACAGAGGTTTTCTATATGGAAAAACTCTGGCATGAGTCTTTTTATCACAAAATATGAGTGTTTCAGAGAGATGAGGTGTTTTTTCGCTTCACCATGGGTGGTCACAAAGTAGGAGATCGGTGATAAGTTTGGGAAAAGAACTTTGTGAACTCTCACAGAGGCTGTCTAAATGATGAATTGGAGCACTTTTCATCCCATCTGTTACTGTTTGTTAGTTACAGGACCGTTGTGACAATGGTTAGTGAGTGACAGACAGTATTAGTATTAGATGGCTGATTTCTGATATGAATAGTATACATGGGGCAATTGATGGGGATGTTACAGAAGGATTACATGTAATGTAATAACCCCACTATCAAAGATACTAGAAGACACATCTTTTCTCTCTTCTTAATGGCAGATATGCCTGAACAGAAATGTAAGCAAGTTTTAGTTTGAACCCTTCAGGTTCCTTTCGCAAAATATGCATATTAGTGAAGAAAACAGACTGACGAAACAAACTTATTTTAAGTCAGACAAGATCTAACACACCATCTGCCATTCTGACTGTAACAATCTAGCAGCTCTGTCAAGCTGTACTTTAGCACAGCAGTACTTTGACATGCTAGCATGCTGTTTGGTAGGTGTAATGTTTATAGCCCAGTCGCCAGAATAAAATCTTGGCATTTGACCGTGTCATAGGCTACGTTCTGTATTGACATTTCCACAAAACGCGTAATTTCATGTTCATGCTACATGTTTTTCACCTGACTTTCACATCAGGAGGTGGAGGGGACTGCGGCGGAGACCAAAGTGGTTGATCCACACTTGCTGTCCCTTGAGCTATGTTGCTACCGTAACTAAAAACTGCTTTTTAGTGATGTTTAGGCCTTGTCCACACTAATATGCCCTATTTGTCCACACAACCTTCGTTTTGCCAGAGTAGTAGGTGGCGAAAGAGTCTATGTCACCAATATGTCAAACACCAGAGAAGTAAGCATGAACGCCCTCAACAGTAGTGACTTACAAACGTAAACAGTAGTAGCTAATCATGCATTTTGTTCACAATTATTTGACACCTTTTTGCTTACCTTTCATTTAACACCTGTTTAATGGTGAGGTGGAGTGAACTGATGAGTTTTCAAAAATCTCTGTTTTTTGTCACCTTACAATGTAATTCTCATGTGGACGAGAGGCCAAAACGTATGGCTACGTAAATGTTCCTTTTGCAAAATATCCGTATAAGTGTGTGCAAGGTTTTGTTAAACACAATAATTACCAAACCAGTCAGGCAACATGCGGGTTGAACATTTCTGTGAAAGACAGCGAAATAAAACTTTCACTGTCACTTATCTACTGACGGAGTGTGAGAGAACAGGATGGAGACACGGTCAGAGGGAGAGACTGCTGACTGGACTTATGGCTTTGGCAAATTTGAGGTTCCTTTCATTGAGCGGTTCCCAGCTGTAAATTTCCAGTGTTTGTGCGAGCTGCTATTAAAACCAATCCATGGCCTGGCCAAGGTTGTTCATTTCAGCGGGCCTGCAGGGAGGGATTCTTCTCCTGACAGATTGCCTGTCCTTTCAATACAGCGAAAGATGACAGACAGGAGAAAATTAAAGTGTATACATGTGTATATATCAACCTGCCTTTGCACCAGATTTATAGTTATGCTAACAGACAGAAGGTAGTGTGATTTTACATGATATCCTACAAATTGAGTGAATCAGGAGGTGGGACGGTGAGGAAGTCAACATTATGGTGAGTGCCACGTGTCTTCATGTGTATGGCCTCTACCTCAGACTACCATGTTGTGTAAGTGTGCATGTATTTATTTAATTACTTTGTGTGTGTGTGTGTTTGTTTATGTAATTAATGTTTTTTATAGTGTTTTGGCCAACATGTCACGTCTCATCAACATTCCCTTAAAGTGATCTAAATTTGAGTGACTTTAATTTCTGTTAACAGTCTTAACCTCATAATGTTCATTATGAGAGTGTGTGCTCATTTTAAGGTGACCTCATCCTATAACACAGCTGTAAAAGTGTGCGTGTGTGTGTGTGCATGCATGCACCTGGTGAGCGGCAGTTTCATCACTGCTTATTACACAAAACATAATGAGAAACACAGACGCCGTTCCCTCACACACAAAAACAGAAATCGCACTTTTCTGGAAATCGTATTTTGTTAACTCTCTCTTTCTCCAAGTGAGACGCAGCCCCCCCTTGTGTTTCCCACTTTGTGACTGTGATCTGGTATATTGGATCTGATCATCTGTAGTGAGGGAGGAGAATCTGCCGTTCAGCAGCCGAGGTCAAGGCCTGGGAGACAGCAAACACACGCTCTGCTGAGGTGCCTCTGAGCAAAGGCACAGCGTCTCCCCCCTCCAGCTCTGTAACTGAAATTGCGCGAGGTTTCACACCAACTTCTTCTATGGCTCAATCCAAAGTGCTGTGCCATGGAGTTCAGTGTCTAATCTCCAAATAACCTCGTCTTTCTTGGTAATCCTGTGCGTTAGTGTTAAATCCTCCTCTTCCATGCCTATAAATCCAATCTGCAGCAGCACCAGATCACTTGACATTGTTGTGATTCTCAACTGTGCACTTGCATCCCTGCAACAGATGATCGGCGGACTCCGTTTCCGTGGCCAGATTTGAGGAATTTTACACAGCAACACCCGCAGTCCTATAGTTACACAGGGTTGTGGTATGTTTGCCGATCACATGTGTAGTTTTCTCATCTCAAAGCCTTTTGTCTTGTGACATAAAACACAGTGCATGGAGAAAAACTTTGAAGAAAGTAGTTACTAGTTCTACCCTCCAAAACAATAACTATTCTGCTTCTTATTTCCACGGAGCATTAGCTGGGGAACATGCTGACTTTTCGGCTACAGTCTTTTCTCACGATAACATGTATGAAGCTATCAAGTGGATAATAAAGACCTTTTGTATGGTTCTCAGAACATTTTCAAACAAATCTTTGAGTCAGTAAAAATTAGCTGGCTAATAGCTATGATAAAATATTAGCAATGGCTGTCACGTTAGCTAGCAAAATCGACATTGTCATCTGGAAATCAGCAGCTTGCTTTTGTCTTGTTTGTTTTGAAAATAGCTACAAAATTTAAAATGTAAATCTGCCATTGTTGGCTAAAATGTATTGTGTATGAGAGAGGACAACCTGACAGGTGTAGAAGAGAGCAGCAGCCCATCCGGGTACTTTGCCCTTGTATCATGTCCCCCAACTTTTGTATGAAAACAGCCTCTCTGAATTGACTAAACTAACTTAAATTAAGTATGATAAAATTATATCATGTAGATTTTTAGCTATAAGGAGCCAAAATCTGAAGACCAGACAGGCAATCAATCATGTGTATTGTAGGTGATCTACGACGGGCATTATTGTCAAGAATATGTGAAAAAAATGTTGATATTCAGTCTGTCTTCATCAAGGTGGACTAACTCGACAAATACAATCATCTTATTCAATGTCCAGGTAATTTCTCAGTCATCTATCATCTTTTCTGTTATCAAGACACTTTGTTTTGCTGTTTAGTCTGGCGACCGGAAAGTGACGTGACACTTCTCCCATCTGAAGTGACAGTAATCGTGGGGGGCGGGGCTTAGTAAACATTTTGTTTACCTGCAATTGCACCTGCCTGCCTTCCATTAGTGCACATTGCCTCAGACAGAGGAAGAAAGTGGGATAAGATCACACTGACAGAGATCCTCCTGTCTCCAGTTTTTGCTGTTCCTGCTGCAAACAGTGTAAACAATAACTTTAAATGAGTATCCAGTCATTTTGCCCTCATAGATGGACTCATAGATAGATAGACAAAACAGACTTGTATTTATTTAAACATGCATTATACTCTTTCATAATGAAGCCTCAGCAGAACTACAACCCCCAGTTATAGGCCTTGTTTTGACGCAAAGTAACACGATCTTATAATCTCCCATCTTTCCGTGTCCAGCACCGATCAGTCAGTTTCAACCTATTCTAGACGCTCGCAGCAGGCACTTCATTTATTTAAGCTGAGGCCAAGGAGAATTATTGTGTAAAAATCCCAGAGCCTTTTAAAAGATCAAGGTCCCACAACATAAATCACGCTTTCTTGCAAATCCAGCACAGCGCTCTCAGCCGCTCTTGCTCTCAGCCGCAGCAAACACACACCATGGCGAGCGCACACATACTGTACTTACGCTCACACAATGCCACACAGATCAAACAAAGGTGTACGCACACATCCCTCTAGCCGTAAGCTCATTCTTTAATACCTCTATGATGTCGAGAATTCAGCGTGTTATGATTAACCAAAACATTTCCATTAGTAGATCCTTTATTTTCATGTGTGCTTTACATATTACACAACCTTTGACTTTGTGAACAGCAATACAAACAAACCACATAAAAGAGCCTCCTTTCTTTTTTCCTTAACTTTGCCTCCAACCTCCTCTGCTTTCTCATTTCTCTGCCCCCCGTCTCCAAAGACATCATCTGTATCTGTATAAGAAACACATAGGCGGCTCAGCCATAAGGCCGCTGAAAGGAAGTTATTCTGCAAAGAGATTTACTGCCTCTTTGACCCTAAGGGAGAAGGATGTCGGCATTACACAGGTGTATGAATGATTTCTCAGGCTCGCCCTCCTTTATATCGAGCGCTGAATAAAAGACTAGCAGGATTTACCTCTTCATCAGACGAGGATTTTAACATCGGAGGGTAAATGTTCTAAACAATGAAGAGGAATCGAGGCCCTCCACTGTCTTTATCCTCGCTCTTTCTTTCTCCCCGCTGGATCAGAGTCATCCCTCAGGCCAAGCCATTATTGGAGGCAGAGCTTTCCGGAGTAAATCATCTGGTTAATTCCTCACCTTACTTTTTCTCCACCCTTATTTGTCATCAGTGTTGCTCCCTTTGATCAGCCAGCCGGGCTGACACGTCGGGCCGTTTGCCGTGAGACTGACAACAATGAATTACGGTTGCTCATGATCTGTTATTATGCAGATATGGTATAAAACATGTTCCCCATTTTTAATAGAGATAATTGACTTGTAGCAGGTAAATTACAGGGGCAGTTCACATGCTGTCATGGCTGTCAGTGCCTTGTTTGGGGTTGTTTGGCAGTCTTCACACCAGCTTCTGTTATTATGTTTTTGTTGATGGTCTTTTCAGCACCATCTTTTAACAAGTCACAAAATCTTTTAATTAGACAAATACCAGTTAAACTTTCCTTAGCATGAAGAAAACTGCCAGTGAAATTGGAAATACTAACTTCTTTGAGATTTAGTTTCGCATGAGGAAATTTCAACCTGAAATTAAAAATGCATTTTGGCCATGAAATCTTTATTCATCTGGTCCTGACTGGCTGTTTTGTGTCTGGTAATATTTGTGTGGGCAGGAACTGAAAATATTAGGGATCACTGTTGCCACATTGGTTGGTTTGCTGCCCATTTTTGCTGCTCTTTCATTTTGTTGGGTAAAACATTTTTTGGAAGGCATGTGGTGTTTCTTTTAACTTTACCATTTCAGTGGGTAACTCGAAGAAAAAAATATTCATAAAATCCACTGAATCAGACCCCGTTTTCTTTAGATATCATGATTAAGACCGACAGTGTTGTTCGATAGGTTCAACATGCAGTGGCTCAAGGCTGATGACTGACAACATGTCATTTCAGATCATTGCAGTGAGACTGGAACAGTTTGAACTATTCAAATTGTTGTTCGTTTGAGAGAAAAGCCTTGTTAAAGGTGGCTTTCATCTGTTTTTATAACTGATTACAGCTTAAATTTCATATAAAGTTATTCACAACCACATCATTGTTATCATGGCTTTGGGCTTGTCTAACTTTACTAGGAAAAAAACAGTGGTGTTTCTTTGGATTGGAGGTTTTATTTTCATTTAGCCACAGAAAAGAGCAGGGAGGAACGGTAAAATGGTACAGGCTGGACACACTGGATGGCTGTGCTTTTTCGTTAACCCCGCTGACAAAGCTGGAGGGGGAACAACAGGGAGCGTTGGCCCTCACCTGCTGAGTTTATTCTCTTCAACACATACAGACATTAAAACTGTAGTGAAATGCTGGTATGAGGTCAGTGTGACTGTACAAGACTCGATTTTGGCTGAGAATGCTGAGAAGCGTGTCTCATGCATCCACTGTGAATGGTCTAACCTGTTAACATGGAACCAGAAATTCACTGTAGTCTATATATTTATTTCCACTGGCTCCACTTCATTGTGTATCTGCTCCGACCCAGCACCGGCAGCCTGGACCTACCAGAGCAGATACGCATGCATTTTATGATTTTTAAAATGAACATCAGGCTGCATTGAAGAAGATTTCAAACTAGCAGTTTAGACCATAAACTCATTGTGAAACTGTTCGCTGAGATGATAAATCACGTGAGACGTACTGTAGAGTCATTTTCTCACAAGCTGACATCAATCTGACATCTTTTTGAAACCAGTATGGTCACCCCTTGCTGTACATTAGACAGACTGCAGGTTTGAGGCCCTTCCACATTGGCTTCACTTCTAGTAAGCAACAAAGTATCACAAAAGCTGTTAAAGCGGTGCTACTTTTATGGCTTTAGAAATGTTAGCTAGTAGTAGTCACTCATAAAGTTGCTAACCTGGATCTTCATAAGCGAATGATCCTGTTGCAATGGAAAATGTAGGTTCTGTTTAGGTGGCATGGTGTGCCAGAGGTCACGCCCATATTTCACACAAGGTATCATGGGGTAGTAAGGTGGATACGGTCAGTGGCGCCTACGTTAGCAAGGTAGGCTAACTAGCTTTCACTCTCCAAGAGAAGTTTCAACTTTTTGGAGGGAAGTTTGTTAGCCTAGCATGCTAGCCTCCACTTTCTATGTGTGCCACAAATGGAACTGCATCATAGTTGTTTCAAACAACACTGAACGCTGTGACAGGCGGGTAATACATCACCATTCAAAGCTATTACCGCAAGTGTGTCAGATTTCAGCTTGACTGGAACATCTGCCTTAGGCAACTAAAAAAATTTGGCCAATTACTAACCATAACTAAGGCTTTATGACAGCATTTGAAGGAAATATAAACCGTTTTTATAAATGCTGGGGCAAATTTTTACATCAAAATATATTTATGTTTATTCATCACACAAATGTCAAACATATCCCCTAACATGTCTATTTATTTCGGTAGGGGTCAGGATGAGGTGGGAGAAAGTGGGAGACTAGAAATCAGCACTTAAACACATGTAAATGCCTCCGCTTCCTTAAATAACAAAATAAGGAATATTATTATGATTTATCTGTGGCTGTGGAGGCGAGCTTCATCCATTCTTCAGTGCGATCTGCCATGGCTTGCATCGGCTGGCAGATTGTATCAGCAAACACGGCAGCTGTATGTACTGTACATGCTGCGAGACAAAATAAGAAGAAGAGGGTTTAGTGATAAAACTGTGAAGGATTATCTGTCATTTGGCGGGCCCGTGGTGATTTGCTATCAAAACGGATTTTGCGGAAAAAAGGAATGACAGGAATGGAAAGATGATGGAAAAGGATGTAGAAGAGGCAAGGGAGGAGTGGAGGCGGGGGGGATTGAAGATGGCAGAAGGAGGGGGGAGTTGTCATGCAGGGAGGATTTTGTTTTCTGTTTAATTTCTTGCCCCTTTCCCCTCCCTTCCTGACACCCCCCTATCCAATGAGCTGAGTGTCAGTCACATTTTGAACTTGCCAAGCAAACACAGTAGAATGATTGGAGCTGTCAGTCAAAGTAATGTGTTGTTTGCCACTGGAGGAACTAGGAGCGGTAGGGGAAGGAATAGGGAGCTAAAACTGTGTAGAATACATTATGTCGTATGGATACCCACTCAACATTCATGCCAGAGATCACAAGCGATAACTTTGAAGGTGGCATAACAGATGCATGGGTGTACAAGCCTTCCCCTGACTCAGACATCACACGCGTGATCTGAAATGCTGCAGCTTTAACCTGTTACTTGCCGTGGGGAGAAGTTTGACATGAAAGAGGCTCTCGATGCCGACTTTCTATAAGCATGACAAGACGTATCTCGGTTTTTGTCGAAGCTTTGTCTGTGTGCAAGCCGAGCCTTTGGAAAATAACCGAACTGGAACTGTAAACATCCAATTGGACGTGCAGCCAAAGCGCGCCGTTTCACTTACCAAATTGTTTTGTTTCGGTTAGCAAGGCCAAAGTCCCAGCGAGTTCGGTGAGGACGTGAACATGCTTTGAACCCACAAAAAACAAGTTTTCCTCCCTTTTCGCTTGTAAAATTAACCAGCAGGAGCCTAATAGCATGTGACTGGTTCTCTCCGACCCTTTGACTCGCCCAATATATCCACTCCAGGCAAACGGCCCTATTGTGCTAAACTTGTCACCCCACTGACAAGCTAATATCCTCATTCCTGGGAGCTGAGTGGCCGTCTCTTGAAGTTTTAAGGGGAGGTGTGAGGTGAGGCACCTCTGCTCATCAAAGACAGCACAATCATCTCTTAAGCCATGACACTCAGCACTGAAGGTTACTGAGTGCTTGAGGTGATTTTACAGCACCCAGCTGGCTGCCTATTCAGCATGACTGACAGAGGGGGTCCAGGAGGTGAGGAGCCCCCCTACAAGCGACGGGGGGCCGTATGTGGAATGGAAATTCATTTACACTAATGCGGATGAATTTGCAAATGCCTGGACGGTTTTCCATCCGTACGTGTTCAGAAAATTGCCCCAGACCTATAAAAATCGATCATCTTACTGCTAAAAAATGAGTTGCATTTGCACAGTTATCCATGTGATGTGAAAATCTAGATGAACGTCTCTCGGTATTCATTAATGCGTGTAACTGCACAAACCCTCCATTAAGGATCTCATCAAAAGCACCACACCTCGTAGTTGCAAGTGATTTCACCTCCTTCATAAGCGCTCATTTTGAAATCATTCCTAATTAACATCAGCAGAGATTTATTCTTTTAGACCGAGGAGCTGCGTTGGTGTGTGCATTTTGCTGAAGGTACTGGTGAGACAATGAAACATGCTAGTTCAGTCTGTGTGATTTATCACCCGTCTCCAGATAAACAATCTTGCACTTCACAAGATAATATAAACCCACCAGAAATGTAAACATAATAATACATCTGACAGACCAGATGACACTGCTTCATGTTCCAGTGAAAGTTGTCAAGACTCCTGCTGTGCCATTGCATGACTCTCACTGAAATAAATGAGCGGGCTGCGTTATGTGACATAGTGTTTCAATAGGTCTGAAAATGGTCTAGCAGCGGTGTGAGAGTGTAGTCTGAGCTGTCAGGAGGCTTAGAAATACCATTTGCCAGTTTCAACCTATAACTAAAGTCAATCTTACACAGGGCGTCCAAGGTGAACACAAAGTATGGTCTGGCAGCACCTTACCCTCCGAGCACAAGACGACATCAAGCAGCATATAACGGGGATGGTAAATGATTGTTATCACAATGTTATGCCATTGTCATTGTCAAGAAATCCTGGTGCAGATATAGTATGTCACAATAGATGTAGCACCAGCGCTGCCTCTTTTGCTTCTAGAGTCAAATCAAATCAATGTAGCCGCAAAATCACAATCACATGCCTTCAGTGGGCTTTACAGTCAACACCCTCTGTCTGTCTGTCCTTGGGCCCTCGATTCAAGTGAGGACAAACTTGCCATGTTGGAAAAAATCACCTTTTAACGGGGAAGAAATGAAATGGAAGAAAACTCAGGAAAAGCCCCAGAGACAGACATGCTGCAGAACAGAACAACAAATCACAGTTTACACATTTCATCGACAGAATGTCTGTACAGGTAAATAATATGAAATATGGAGAGTGTGTGACCTGGAAGAGGACCAGGCCACAAGAGATAATTAGCAAAAAAAACAAAACAAAAAAAAACAGACCTATTTAAATTTTACAGAAGTACATATATGAGGAGAAAGTAAAACAGAAGAGAGCAGTGATCCACGGGAGCCCAGGGTATGATGATCCAGATCCGTCGATATGTGAGACGATGCTGGCAGGCTATCCAAAATCCCTTAAACCCCACTAACATCTGACTTTTGTCTTTAATGCTGGGAGGAAATCCAGACCAGAGTCAGCTTCATGAATCAGTTATCAGTTTACCATTTCACGTCGCATGTTTTGTTATTCAAGATTCTATAGTGGGCGGGATGAGACTGTTGCTCTACACCTGTCTGTGTGTCAGACAAACAGTGGTTAAGGTTGTCAGACAGGTTGGGTTTGATTGACATGGAGGCGTTACCTCTCGCCCTCGGTTAACAGGTATCATTTATGAGACGACATTCAAATAACTCTTTGATGTTCCTTTGGTTGTCTGACAGGCGAGAGACAAAAAAAACAGCATGTCACGGGAAGTGTATTGAAGGTTGAGACAGGTGAACAATGGTTGAACCTGCTGTGACACAGTGAGGTAAGCTGCGTCTGTCCCTCTTCGTGGCCGCAATACATGTGTCTGTTACTGTCTTTCCGAAGCTTATTGTCTTTTGTTTTCAATGAATAAAACGTGATCGCGCATTGCTCTGTTATGTGACCGTCAATGGCAAGGTCAGAATCACGTGTAACGGCTAAACAATGGGCAGCAGAGAGAGCAGAGGAAGAGCTCACATCCGACTTCGTGTCGCTGGAGGACTTGACACTTAATATCAAGAGCTGGTTCAGAGGCTATCTCAACCACTGGAAAGCTGGGATGCTGAATATCAATGCGATGCCGGCTACTAGCATCTTCTGTTAACACTATTCTGGTTGAAGCCTCAAAAAGCACTTCGGAGAAAACATCAGAGTAATTCCTCAGCTTGCCTACAACTGCCTTCACGAGAACAGATGAAGCTGTTCGCCTCCTCTGAGCTGCCCCAGCGCTGCCAAAATCAAGACAGATAGGCAGCGCGTAAGTACGGGCGGCGGTGCGGAGGAGGGAGCGAAAAGGTGTAATTAATGTTTCACAAACTCAATCCTTTCCCTCAAGGCGAACTCTCTCCTCATCATCTCTCTCTTTCAGAAAATTAAATGATACTCCTCTTGTCTTCCTTTTTGCTCCTGCCCTTCTGTCACCCGGGCGTCTTTGTGTGAACTTTAAGGGATTAGGCTTGCGAGGGCTGGCTGGTAGTTATGGCTGCAGGGAGGACTCCTCAGGTTTCACTCAGGGCCGCGTGTCTCCCCGAGGCGACAGGGAGATGTCAGCGTCTGTCAGCCTCTGTCTGTCATCTAAGCCCTGTCAGCGCCGACTCTGCCTGCGCTCCATCACGGCTCTGTCGCTCCGAGTTTCCTTCTGGCTTATGATCTGAGACACCCAGACAGTGCAACTGGCTTCTCAGCCCAGCTCACCACCCCGCCCGGCCCCCTCTATTCAGCGCTGATGCCTTACGTGACACAACAAACACAAGGTCAAGGTGTCTGTCATGTTTCGCTGTGTGGGTTTGAGTGTAAATGTGCGGTGCCGGTGCTGGTGCATGAAAGCCAGGCGTGTCACCTTGCCTGTGTGTGTGTGTGTGTGCGAGTGTTAGTCGGGCTGTTTTGAGTGACAGTGTGAGTGAGGTGCAGCCAGGCGGCGGCTCTTTGTAAAAGTGCACCTACCTTCTCTTCCCACAAGTCCCTCCTGGCAACAAACTGTCACGGCTGACAGCCCTCACAAAAGAAGGAGAGGGAAGGGAGGCAGGGGGTACGGGGATTAAAAAAAAAAAGTTTAAGAGATGAAATTAAAGCAAAGAAGGGAACCTGACAGCACCTTGAGAAGAGGCATTGTCTGTGAGGGGAAATATATCTGTGCGAGCGGGCTTTGATCAGTGGAGGATGAGAGCGGGGAAGAGCTTGTAAAGCTGGATCCTGAAGCCCACTGAAAAGACTGGAGAGGAGAAGAAGAAGAAAATCAGCCCCACAGTTACTTTCCACTCAGGCACAGAGGAGACGCAGTGCTCTCGTTAGCCATTGGGCCTGTGGCGTGGACTTTATTCTCTTTCGGCCTTTGTGGCACACTTTTCACGCTGTTTTTCTCCGGCTTCTAGGAGGACACGCCGTGGTCAAAAGACAAAATGTAGTCAAAGTATACCTTCAGTAAAAAGTGTTTTCCCAAGAACAAAACAGCTGTTTGAAGGGTGGCAGAGGAGGGAACGGGGCGGAGGCGAAGCAGGAGGGGATGAGGTGAAAGAGGAAGTTTTTAAGAGACGAAGCTTTGAAACACATGAAGGGGAACACAGAGAATGAGGAGCTGGAGGGAGAAAAGGAAAGAGGAGATGGAAGTGCCGGTGGGGGTGGGAGGAGATAATCACCTTTATTTTGTGATTCGGGGTCTGGGGGGTGGGGGTGGGTTGTAGCTTTTCTATATGAGGAGCGAGGAAGTGGCGAGGAGCACCGCTCCAGTGCCCTCTCAATACTATGGGAGCACTTTGATAGACAAAGCAGCGTGCTGAAGGGGAACCTCCTGCTGGCAGGATCTGAGGAGGCTGTTTACAGAGGAGCTTGTCTGATCTAAAGCCCTGCTCACCCTCTTGTATGGAAAACACTTGGTCTTTGATGTCTCTCTCCCTCTCGCTCTCTCTTTCTCTAAATTTCTTTCATACTCGTATTTTCTCCCCGTCTCTCCCTGCCGCTGCTTTCTCTTATTGGTGGTTGACACACATCAAGATCTGCATTGCATTATTCAGTTTGAACCTTGGGAGACGTAATGTATTCGGCTGCGAGTTTTAGGATGCAACTGCATAACAATTCTTTAAAACACAGATCAGGGAAGACAAGCAATAGCAATGTGTGTGTGTTTGTGCGTGTGTGTTTGTGTGTGTGTACTGCACACTGACAGGGTCAAACAGTGCTTGTCAACAGGCGGTCTACTTTAATGTGACATATTAACGTGGCCTGCCAGTGCCAATAACTCTGCACAAGTCGCACATGTGTGCATATTTATTAGAGTCCATAACTTTTGCTCCCTCATAAAATATTAAACCCCACTTGTGCTGGGAACTGCCGAGTGTGTTCATAAACCAGCAACAATGTTGTTTTCCCAGTCCCCCTTAGACACTGGATTGATTGTGTTTGTCAGTCTGATTGTTTGTGTATAGGATTACATGAGTGTGACCGTTGTGCTGTGTGGGTGTCACGAGTGTTCAGGTTAATATGTGTGAGAAATCTGATGACCAAAGATAAAGAGACATATAGCCCCTTCCTACCACCGGAACCTTTCTCAGAACCTTGTTAACGACCCAAGAAGTTAACCTGCATTGGCTCTTAATTTAATTCTTAGGCCATGGTTCAGCACGTCCCCTGCTCAGGCGGTAGTGCTTACCAAAGTTTCAGGGAACTATCTGGAAGCCCGATGTGGCTGATCAGTCAAAACTCACATCGCCTCCGTGCAGACAGGCACATGGGAATTTTCAGTCTCTGTTTTCCACTCTGCACACCTCCTTTACATCTGTTCATTACAGATGTTACGCATTAGTAACTTTGAAGAATACGATGACTCAGTGTTGTTACAAAATTAACTTTCTTCATGTGCAGTTCCTGTGGCTCCATAAAGTGAAAGTTTGGCTCTTTTGATGTGGGGTTGTGTGAGGCACTTATCCCTAGTCAGTTGGTTACCTGCAGCAGATGACAGTCAAGGAGCAGCGCGTAGCACCGACAGGGCTGCAGAGCATTGTACTGCTCTGGCTCACCCAAAAAATATACACCCGTGTAAGTGTATGCTTTATGAACGTTTTGGCACTTTACATTCCCATCAAAACTGGTGTCTCAACATCACACCGACTTCTAAAAGGAGTGGCTCAGAGGTGGAACAGCATTGACCCTCACTCGGCCATTACACAGTGCTTAGGGGTCGCAGCTCAGGAACTCCAGTGTCAAAGTGCAGGTTGCTACGCTGCAAGTTGCTTACGGGCTAACACACCAACATCAAGCTGCTACAACTTGTGCTGATTCATACAGCAAGCAAGCAGGCACTGTGTTGTTGCCGCGTATATTGGCAGGTTCTGATTTAGTTCTAAAAAGGTCAGCAAACTTCCCATCTGCTCTGCAACCATTCACCGGCATGTTTACGAAAAGACCTTCGATTTCTGTGTGAAAGCGGCTCTGCCAGTCTACCTACTCAGCTAGTAGTAGTAGTATTTCGCTCCAAAGCTCAGTTGTAGATATAACAGCAGTGACGGTAGCAAAATGGTAAAACTACTAGTGTGACTGAAGTGGATTTGGTGGTCAAGTCAGGGGGATAACCATTCATTCACCAGCAAAACAAAGTTTAAAATACATCACTGAGGGATTCTGTATGAGAAGTGAGAACAAGGAAAAGGAAAAAAACAAACAAAAAAAAAAACTGTGATCCACACAGAATGGTCGGGTCATGTGTTAAAAGAGTTGACCGGGAATTATTGGGGACTGAAGTTCGGGTGCCAGAAACCACCGACTTACACCGGAATGCAACCGGCGATGTACTTTTCATGTGTGACAAGAGTTACAGAGAGAAACACAGACTGAGAGAGAAGAATGAAATGTTGTGTGCGCATGTGTGTCAGAGGTCTGCTTTTCAAACTAATGGTGCACATTATTGAAAGAACAGATCACTCTGTTCTGGGATTGATTTATACTGCCTGTTATTTCACTTTAATCTATGGACATTATCTACACAGGATTTATGGACCATTAGCTCTGTGAGAAGCCGGAATGTAAATGAGGCATAATGAATCAAGTCAGATGAAACACTCTGAGCATGACAAGTTGCTTGCGCTTAAGGATGCCTTGGTAACTGCATTTGGATAATCAGGTCCTTGTGCTGTATCATTTGTCCTCTGTAATTTGGCCGGCATCATACAGGAAATAAGCATGAAGAATGGTGACGACCGATGGATGTATTGCCTCTCAAAGGATTAGCTTTGCATTAACAACAAAGTGACAGAAAAAATAAATTGTTCAAAGTGCCTCACGGAAGCATGAGATGTACAGGATTTGGTAAAGGCGAGGAACAAAACACGCAGCGTCAGCGGCTCCATCCGTAACCACTGAAGCTGCTGTTGAAGTGAAGCTTGCCCCTGGCATGCTGGCATCGTTACCCATGTACTGACATATAGAAGAGGCACATAATTCTTTAGGACTGAAGTGTATAATGAGTTTAATGAATAGTTTAAGGGCAAACTGTATCATTGTTATGCACTTAACTGGGAGCTTTGCTTTGACATGTTAGGTAAGTGCACGTCCTGATTATTCTTTACTGCGAGTAGCTACACCTCATCATTCTATACTTCCATGATAATTATTCTGTCTTCATCCGGATCCCAATTTTCCAGGCTAAAACTGATTTGCAAGTCCAGGCCGATGCTTTGAATATTTCAGTGGTGAGAGGGAATCACTTGAACAGCCGCTTTATTTCATTTCCTGCTTTTTGGTCATTTTGTTACAGATATCTTCGCATTGTTCTGCTCTTCCTCTCTTTCTACTATTTCTCTATCACCCTTCATACAGAACTGTGAGCCAATTCTGGGACACTTCAGAAATGCACGATGGCATGTCGGAACCATGAGCATTATCTAGATCAGCCAAAAACGGCACCAGTGGCTGGAAATCTCTGAGTTAGGTCATTCTGAGGATTTACTCAGGTGAGCTACTTCCACGGCTGTGGTATTGTGCATGCTCACTCACTGTATGCTTGAATGGGACACTTTATTGTTTTAGTAAAATGGCTAGCGAGCTAGCAAGCTAGCTTGCGGAGACCAATTTAGCACCATAGAATGTATCAAGCCTACATCCACTCACTACACTACAGTAACATTTTAATGAGCTGCTATGCTAGCATGCTCACACACAGAACACAGTGATAAGAGTTTGCTACATTGAAAATAAAATCCTATTCTTTATCAGGGTGCTACGTTTGCCTCATAATTATCAATGGCTAGGATGAGATTTGAACTCTGGGTCATCTACCGGCAAATCACCCCCCTCATAGTGGGAAATATTTAACATTTCCAGAGGAGATTGAGATGAAAACCAAGTGGTAATGACAGATACCCAGCTGGATGTCTCAGGATGTCAGCATGGCCACCATGGCCCAACTCTCCCTTTCACTTCCCCTCTCTCCGCCCCTCCTCCTCTCCGCCTGTCTCTCATCTCCACTTAACTTTTGTTTCTTATGACGACCGATATTGAAAGAGCAGCTCAGAGTCCTCAGCCTTGACAGGTTGGTGGACTTTATGACCAAGCCAATGATCTATTGGACAGAGACAGATGGAGATGGACTAAGAGATAGATAAATGGGGGGAGGTAAAGAGGCAGAGAGAAAGGGAGGACAGTGATTGCTCAGGGGAGGCTGGTTCTGAAAAGCTGTGAAAACAGACACTAAGGAGTATAAAAACGGGGGGAATTCGACTCGATCGCTCAAATGTTTCAGTCGCATGCACACAAAAGACCCAACTTCTACCAATTCCTCTGAGTCATTCCACTCAATTGGAGAACAATTGGCTTTGACTGAACTCGCGCCCTGCTCCCCCCATCCCATAACCCCTCCTACCCTCTCTTTCCCTCTTGTCAGTCTGTATCTCCTCAATTTACCCCGCTCATGGAGCTGAGCGACTACATAGACTTTTCCTGCGTAAACCCACATCCCTCCTCCCCCCCCGGGCCTTTTGACACGGTTTCCACGTCAACCAGTGTGACAGATTGGACGATGAGACACATGACATCAGTTCAAACGGGAGACAAGAATGAGATTAGACATGTGATTCAGCGTGGAGAGGTCAGTGGGAATGATTGCCCAAGTCCGCTAGACACACACGTACCCTCCGTCCACACCCATACCAATACTAATTGTAAACATATGATCAGCAATCTTAACAGCAGAGTAACGTCTCCGTTTGCTCGCTGTGTACGCCCAGTTCCAGCCTAGTCGCTATCAAGCCCCAATCAAAACAGAAATATGAAGAAAAGCCAGGGCTCGCCGCTGCAGAGCGGTGGCTCAAATTGAAAGTGACAGCTTGACACATAATATGGCACCCATAATGTGATTAGGCCAGCGTGGCACTCTCTTCTTAAACTCCCACATCCCAAAGAGCGAGCCTCACGTCCAACTCCGCCAAACACACTCAAGCACTTGCCTCCAAAAGGGGGGCAGAGAGGGCCATCTTGTCTCCCACTTTAGTTTCTCTTGCGATGCTTCATGCTTTGAGACGAATTGAGATGATGCCGCTGTTGAATCATAACCCCCCGGAGGGGAATTGCAAACACATGTAGGGGGGTGAGAGAGAGGCTTTTTGGGTTTAAAGGCATCGATGCCAAGAACAGAGGAGCTGAGTGGGAGAAAGTACACAGTGGTATGGATTAGATCAGCCATTATCAGAAGCAGAGCTGGCTCGGGCCCTCCTGTCAATCCATGTGATGTAAATGAACAGTGACATGACAGTGATATCACCCACAGCTACTCTTGACAGCGTCGGGAGGTGAAATGCAAATAAATATCAATGATAATAATGAGAAATCCAAATGATGAAGAAATAATGATTGAAACTGATGTAGTAGGAGGGTTTGAAAGTGGGTTTAAGACTGGAAAGTGAACTGGAAAGGCTTTATAGGTCGACCATGTTGCAACAGACTGTCAGAGGCAGAAAAGTGAAACAGCAGTAGGGAGCTAAGCCGGGGCGAACGAAAAATGGACTTTAGAGCCGAGTCCAGCAGGAAATTCAATAAAATACTTCAAAAGAGCATAACTGACAGTGAAAAATCACAAAATTATAAAATTGAGCTGGAGAAATGAAAAAGAATTATTGTATTTGGCAAGGGCGAGAGGGAACAAGAGCCCAGGGCCACATTTCCAAATGAGCCGTCACAGATTGAGAGATCTTGGCTCCGCTCACATTTAGCATGGAGGGTAGCTGGTACACACTACTGCTAGCCTTTCCCAATGAAGTTTCCCTTCCTCCCGGGGAATTCCCTATCATGTTAGCGATGACAGAATGAAAGATGTAGCGGAGGGCTTAGCGGGGACACGACTTGGGAAATGAATGGATGGCAGACCCAGCAGTTGACAGGCAATTGGGAATCCAAGTGAGCTGCATCGCTTTGCCAAGCACAGTAAAATTGAAAGGCCTTAGGTTTCCAGAAATGAGGGTCATTTCTCAACTGTGTTTAAAAATGTGTCAACAACCAGCAAGATGGACTCAACCTGCCAGTTTCCTTGCCCCTCAAACCATTTATATCCATCCTGCCTCCAAATGCAAAAATGATTTTTTTTCTAAATACGGTGAGCCACGCCAAAACCTGCAATATGTGCCTCACCATAAAAGAAAATAAATGTTCTGCATCAGCCTCCTAACTCCTTGTCTGACTCTGACTCTTCAAAACGCATTCTCCTCTTTCTCTCCGCTCTCCCATCTCTCTAACTCCCCTCCCCGGCCTTTTAGTTTAAGAAAAGCCTGTCAAAGGAAATCAAGTCAAGTCGAAGACATAGTTGAGCGCCTGTGACAGGCTGAAAGCCACTCAAATGGGTCTATAATGAGTCTAATAATGGTGTGGGTAAGCATAATTTACCAGGGCTGGGGCCCCGGCGAGACCGAGGGAGCGGAGGAGAATGATGACTACAGCGCTGGTTGGCAGGCGATGATGAGCCCTCATTCCCAATGATACGACAAGGCCGGAGCAGAAGGTGGACAAGCTCCAAGTCCGCCAGTCTCTCTGCGGGCTGGGCCCTGGGGGCTGAGCCACGGCCAGACCTGCTCATCACGGGGCACTGGACTGGAAAATCTCACATGACTGGTTGCTTCCACAGGGCCTCGGCTGGCTCAGCGGCGACCCTGTCTCCTTTGAAATAGAGAACTGGGTGACCTCACGCTGCCTGGGGACTACATGTAAACCGTATCTCCCCTACCCAGTGTGCGCAGTGTGTGTGTGTCGTAACTTTGTGTGTGCGCAGTGATGTGGGAGGGAGGCAGTGACAGGCAATAGCCACAAGCTAATCACCCACGCTCCCCAGGGAGACGGCTCCCTCAGGACAGGATAATCAAAAGTCCCTTGGCAGAAAGCAGTGGAGTGATGTAAATAAACACACATACACACACAGGAAACAGCGGTACACATACATGTCCTTGTCTGCACTCTGGCGCTGCCCCTGCTGCAGACAGGGTGGTGGTGAAAGGTGGCTCGGGCCCCGGGTTTGTTTCCCACGAGGCTTCCATGAAGCCCGACAGTGGCAGGCTGACCTCCATTCTCCTTCAGCTGTTTACCCTTCAACACGAATGCCACCGACTACTGTTGTGCTCCTACCTTTTGGAAACGTTGATTTCACAAAGCCTCACAAACGTGGCGGCATGTCTGTTAAAGCACACCACAAAGTGCACCTTTGCACACCAAGCCTGTTTTTCATCGTCCGACATCGCCCCATTCCAAAATAAATACAACCTCATGTTGTGTCAATCATGTTCACACCCTCAAATGTCCTGTCATGTTTTTTGGAAAGGGTTACATTTTCTACCTTTTTACTCATCCTCTCCTGAGGTGATGTGTCTGCTAGCCGCTGTTCAGGATCAACTGTTCATGGAAATTGGTGGTCTCTTTTTTAATGCGTGTTCCAGCATTATCGACCAGGCCACTGACACCCTGACACACACCTGTGAGTGATCAGGATGATTCTGCAGCTCAGCAGCAGCAGGTGACATTCTCCTTTCTCTTGGCTTGTTGTGAAGAGCACACAAGTTCTCCAGGCATGTCTATTTTTATGATGTGGGATGTTGCATTTTTCTTAATAGAGACTCGAAGTCGCACCCCTTTTCGTGGAGCATCATGGGACCCTATTTCTGAAAAAATAAGTTAGTGAATGGAAAAAGTGCCATGAATTACACATATGATGTTTGGTATTTTTTCCAAGCCAAGAATGTCTCAGTGTGTTGTTTCATGTCGTCTAGTTTTCATGACTAATAGCTGTGTAGTTTTTATGATTAAATAGTTTCACAGTCTGTTATTTAATTAGTTTTATGACACACTGAGACTTTCTTGATTTGGACAATTGACAAACAGCACATGTAGATCATGGTGCAACTTGAGAAATCATTTGTATCTCTCCATTCACTACCAGACAAAGTTTTCCATAATAATGTCCAATGGGCACAAGGAGAGGGCCATGACCTCCGGTTCTCTATTACATGATACGCAGCAGTGCTTACACTGCACCACGAGGCTGTCCAACCTAATATTGTCACTGCAGAGAATGTCTTCTGGTACACCTTGTTTTCATGAGACGGGGAGCTGTTGGTTCATGCTGAGTTCAGTCACGTTCTCCCCTCCTGTTTTCCCTCCCCAGTGCCTTGTATAAAGAAATTACAGGTTTCTGTGAGTTTTGGATATTGTTAGTATACAACTGAAAATTAGATATATGACAAAGTTGAAGTGTTGTTTTTTTTGTTTCACATTTTAATGCAGAAATGTTACATATAATATCTTAAAATGTGAAATAAAGGTGCATTTTTACGCTCTGATTTAGAAAAAGTAGAACAATAAGAAGACTGGAGTAATCAAAAATGGGGGAAAAAAAAGATTAATTTGCGGTCGGGGATGCTTTAAAATAACTGGAGCAACAGCCCGAACCTCCATGGCCTCGTCTGTGTCTGTCATCCAGGATATATGGCCTCAGCGTTTGTCTAAAATTTGTTTTTCCTCTTTATGCCAAGATAATTAGCTAGACCGTGTGACAGGAGGCTGTGTTAGCCTGGGGGTGTGTAGCAGAACAGCAGAGCGTGTGTTGCAGTTGTAGGATGGCACACACACACACACACAGCTGGGGAGTGCGTGTGTGTTTGCAGCAGCAGAGCGGGGGGTTGCGGGAGGCAGCCATCAGGGCCAGTGCAGTGCCTCCAGTGAAGCAGGTAGGTGCGCGACCGCCTGCCTTGGCTGGCCGCCACCTCGTCAAAGTCACTTTCCCAAAGTCGCGTTGACGCACGGTGCCCCGAGCCCCACGGTTTATGTTACAGTAGCGGTAAAAGGGATAATGGCCTGACGTTTGACATTTCTGTTGTGGGGAAGGAGGGGGTGAGAGCAGCAGGTTAGAGTTGGACTTGACCTCTTTCTGTGGATGGGAAATGTCTTAATCGCTCCGCTAGCTTCACTCTTTTTGACTTGCCTCTCCTTCTCTCCATCTCCCTCTCGATTTACATTTCCCTTCTTCGGTTCAGCTTCCGTCTCCTCCTCGACGTCTCTCTCTCAAGCCTCTCCGCAAGAAACACGCACACCTCCTCGTCTCCCTCCGCTGACATTTCTCTCTGTCTTCCCTCCTGTCTGAGGACAAGCGTGTCCCAGTGTGTTTGGCACTCTGACTGTGTCTGATGGCTAAACTGAGGAGACAGGCTGCTGACAGGCCCTGTGCCAGAGCGGAGTATGCCAACAGGGGAGATTTGTGAAAATATGCCCTGTGTCATTTCCTCTCCATTTCCCTGACAACTTCACTCTGTCAAAAAAAAAAAGCCTACGTGTGAGCGCAGGGATAGGTAGGCGGGTGGGGATAGTGTGTTTGTTTGTGTGCGAGGGATAAGATGTCTCAGAGTGTGTGTGGGTGGGTGAGTGAAGGGGTGGGGAACACGATATCTGCATGTGTGTGACAGAGAAACGGAGAGAGAGCGGTGAATTATGCCCATGTCATCACAACAAAGTCTGCAAAAAAAAAAAAAATAAAGTTGAAGCTAAATGATGAAATCTGTCTAGCAGGCATGCCTTGAATGCGTCTCTACCTCAAAGTTCACCTTTTTTGAACCCACACTTTTCCTTTTGGTGCGCTCGCTCTTCAAACGGCTCCCCAAATCTACCCTGAATTTTATCTTTGATCCCTCCTCTTGGAATGCAGGCTGAAAGATAACATTTCATGCGAGGCAAAGCGGAAGAAAACAGCCTGCAGAAAGCCGGCGAGCTGAACATGCTCGCTGTCAGCCGCTTTCGCTTAATTTGATGCCTCTGTCTCTACCACCGCCAGTTGAGTCTAATCTCGTTGAGCGCTAGAAATGAGTGTTGGTGACAGGGATGTCAACAGCGGTTTGTTTCGAGCTCGGCGGGAGAACAGTACCTGCCTGTGTGTCTCTGTTACACAAGTGCCCCCAGTCTTTCTCCCCCTTGTGTGCTCAAGTCAGCCGGTGTTACTGTCAATCCCACAGGCCAACAGTGACGTTCTTAATCACTCTACACCGCCGCTGCGTACACACACTCGCCTGCATGTCCCTCTGGCTGACAGCTTAAATAGAATCCCACCACACCACACATTTCAAAACATCCCGGCCAAAATCGTAATGTTTTCATTCGCATGGAATCCGCAGTAAGTGGCTTCCAACATGGCTGCCAACAGGTGAGAGCGTGTGAGTGTGTGTGTGTGTGAGATGTCCTGGCAGAGGCCCTGGCAGTGTGTACAGGGGTCACATCAGCTTGTGTGACTTTACAGATGTTGAACTCTCTCTTCTGCTTGCCGTTGCTTGACCTCGGAGCCTCGCCTCCCTCCCTCTCCTCCCGCAGCTCAATAATTCCCCTGCGGCTGTCAATCACCCAGTGGGGTCTGCTGTAAAGACATCCTGCAGAGAGACCGTGTGTGTGTGTGTGTGTGTGTGTGTGTGTGTGTGTGTGTGTGTGTGTGTGTGAGTGAGGGGGTGTTAGCCAGGGTCACAAGTTCAGAGTAAACTGATGAGGGGAGTCGTGCTTTGAGTTTAGGAAGAACGTGTGTGAGTTGAGGTGTGAGTGGAAAACTTTCAGCACCATTAGGCTCCACGTGTGTGTGTGTGTGTGTGTGTGTGTGTGTGTGTGTGTGTGTGTGTGTGTGCGCGTGTGAGAAGAAATCCTTATGGCAGCAACAGTGAGCAGGGGCAGATCTGTTGCGGCAGCGCGACAGCGAATCCGATTCATCCTGATCAAAGGCTGCTGTCAGTGACAAAGGACCGTTTGTTTAGCCTCAGCCTGACATGTATCTGAGAGCCATAAATTACAGGGGGAATTAGAGGAGGTTTGCTGGATTTCATGCTCGTGTGCCTGTCTGTCTCTTTGGGTACAGCGCACACACATGCACATGCATTGACAGTTACACAGACCACACACACCATGCTTGCACACAAAGGGGCTGGAAAGGGAAAATGGATCTGTATGTGCCTCTGGAAGTGATGATGAGAGATGGGAGCTGGCATGTGTCAGGCCCTGGATGAGAGGAGGTTTTAATAAGGACCACAGAGGGGACTGTGCCTACAGGCTGTTCAGAGATGTATCACTTTGTTGATGTTGTTCATAACACAAAACAGAGTTGATAAAAACAAAAGGCCTTTGGGAAATGCTTTTATTCACTTACTTACTGAGAATTGAGAAGGACAGAACCACCCTCATAACTATGTAAGGCTAACAGCCAGCAGCTAGTTAGCTTAGCTTAGCATAGAGACCGGAAATAGGAAGCAGCTAGCTTGACTATGTTGAAAGGTTAAAAAAGAGGCAGTGCAAAATACATGTCTTTTTTTGAAGATAAAACTGCACATTTCACAGTGGCTTTTTTTTTGTTTTTTGTGTCAAGAATTGAATTGACGCCCAGTGGAGCAAAAGGTTTTTTGAAGTCTTTTTTAGATGTTTATTTAGTGACATCGAAACAGGGTTCACAATTAAAGTTTTTACAATTACAGTTTAGACATCTTTTCAACTTCAGTCATAGACATCTAGAGACATTTTTGAGATTCAAAGGGATGATCTAACCATGTTTGGACTTAGTAGCCTGAAGGAGGCATGTAATTTACCAGGAGAGCTATTTATCAGCAGTGCTGCATCCCATGTTTTGGTCATCCAACCTTCGTTAAGTAGTTTAATGTTCCAAGGTTGGATGACATACCACCACATGGTATGTAATAAAGTTGGTGAAAAGCTCACAATTGTATCTTGGACATCAAATTTGAACACTGAAAACACTTCAGAAAAAGACATCATTTGAATATGTTTCTGCTCACTGTGTCTGCACATGTGAATACAAATATATCAAAGATATAACGATCCTATAACTGTCAATGTTTAGGCTTTCTCCTTATGGAAGAACTCAACGTTTTACCCATTTAACTTACCTCTATTTGATGTTGATTTCCATGCTAGCTTGTCAACTCACAGCATTTTGTGTTACAGTGTCAGAACCTCAAACTATCCATTGCAATTTGATGTGACAAAGATGTGTTTTCTTTCAATCATAATTTCAAATTAGCTGATGCATTCCACAGTCTCTCCTGGTACGATACATGTTTAGGGATCACTGCATTGGAACAAGTGCGTGAAAGCAAAAATAATGGGAAGCAATGTAGGTTTACAGTTTGCAAGCAGTCAAAGCCGAGGCAGTCGCTGGAAAAGTTACAGTGCATTCTGGGTACTCGGCAGCACAGCCGTCATGCAGCATCGTTGTCTATCTGGCCTGCGTGACATTTGTTTGTCTGAAGCTCTGAGCCAAAGCCATCATCTGTGTTTACTCTGCACTGGCATGTTTGGCAAAAACTTGTCAATAGCAATTATCCCACTTTAGCAGAACACGAGTGCTGAATTAACAAAAATACGAGTTGTTGAGCTGATGAGCCATGAATGTTGATCTGATGCCTGGAGGTTCTTCAGAGCCCAATCCCTTGACAGCAACCCGTGGAGATAAATTAGACTTGGGTGGGAATTAATTCAAGCCTCTTTCTGTGCAGGGAAATTGATGGAGTTGGTCTCGGCACACGTGACGTACAGTCGAAGGCTTTTAGTTTCCAGAATTATCTCTTCAGCGTTCTGCATGGTGCTGGGAAACATATTTCTGGAAGCCTTGTGGAAAGAAAGAAAAACTGCTGTAATGAATTTAAACAGTGGGAAAAAAAGCCAGTGAGATTTGACAAATTAGTTTGAACACTTTTGACTGTCAAGCTGTTAATTTATGACTGAGTAAACTTTCAAGTGTTTAGCTTGGACGCCTAACACAGAGGCCCACAGCTCTTGGAGGTGACTATTATATGAAATATGGAGGCAGCCGCGCTATTTATTTATTTCTTTCCTTGCCTGGCGCTTTCATGGCCCTATTTGTTTTAATCCTCGCGAGTGTTGTAGGAGAAACCGATTCCTGTTCACATTAATAAAAATAATATTTTGCGGAGCAAGGTCTAATGGTCAAAATGTCACATCTATGACTCTCTCTTTTTCCAACCCGCAGCCATAACTCAACAAGCCGCTCTTTTATTTGCCTCGGTCTGAGCCGCCAAGGACACATCTGCCTGTAACTGCATTTTGTTGGTCCTGACTGCGCACATGTGGTGGTCCAAATTAGGGTTTATGGAGCTTAGATGACAAAACCAATTTATCTTTTGCCTATTAACATCTTGAAATATGACAGGTTCGGACCAAAAAGCCTCTGAAACAGTACTTAGACCATCATGTGACGTTAAAGCTCCATACTAATTGAATCTTTTCAGTGGGTTTGCAGCTCCTTACGGCTTGGTGACACAGAGTTCAGTGCATGTTTTTCAGCCTGTCACTCTTGAAAGCTGTTTAGCCCAATCCTTTATCATATAATCGGTGGAAAACATTGACTGATATGTATTTTAATTTCGTTAAAAAGCTGCTATCAGCACAATGTATCAATCCCAAATGCTTTGCAAATGTCACTTTTGTGCTGTCTGACTTTCCAAAACGCTTTTATTCTTCAGCTGTGAAAACGCTGGAAGCTCTTTATCTCCCCTGCTTGACTCTGAGCCTCCCTCCCTCCCCTTCCTCCATCTTTCTCTCTCTGGGATCACTCCCCTCTGAGGCGTTTGACTGAAAACATGCGCTCTTTAATCACTGGGGTGACAGTCCCTGCCCTGTGTTTGCGCCTCTGCCCCGCTGCAACAATAAAGGCAGGGTCACGCTCAGTGTCAGCTCCAGGCGTGATGTTTGAAGGAGGGAGCGAGGGTAAAGAATGGGAGAAAGAAAGGAAGAAAAGAGGGAGGGCAGGAGGAAGGGGGGGGGGGAATGAAAGCAGGAACTGAAGGGGAGAGGAAAAGCTCAGGAAAGTATTGCGAGCATGTCAGCCACAGGAAGAATCTCCCACTTCACAACAAAAATGGAGGGACTGATTCAAAGTCAACAGGATTCAGGAGTTCTGTGGGTTAGGATAACTGGCTGTATCGTGTGTGTGTGTGTGTGTGTGTGTGTGTGTGTGTGTGTGTGTGTGTGTGTGTGTGCGTGGGTGTGTGTGTGTGTGTGTGTGTATTGAGATGGAGGGTAACAGGGGAATCACAGGATCCCATGACCCTGTGACCTAGGGGACCTTGTGCTTCTGTTTGTCTGGCTGATTGACAAATGAAGGGGCAGGCAGCAGGGGGCTGGGCCTCTGTGTGTGTGTGTGTGAGTGTGCGTGTGTGTTGCTTTTGTATGCATCTATATATCACATGAACAAACGGTGTGTGCACAGGTATGTCTGAATTATAAGGTGTGAATTCTAAAAAAAATGCATTTAATAGTTATGTACATGTATGACGAGCATGTTTGAAAGTCACGAGCAGGTGTGAGCCAACATCTCGCAAGCAACATTTAAATTTGTTTCAGCCTGTGTGTGTCTGCTTTTGCTGTGTGTGCGTGCGTGTGTGTGTGTGTGTGTACAACTTTGAGTGTGTATGTGTGTGTTTGTCTCTGAATTCCTGTGGAGTTCACGGTGAGGCCAGGCCCCATGGCGCAGTGCCGGGAGAGCCCATTAATTACAGAGCAGTGACACCGGGACGGCCGGGGCCTGTAATTGATGCCTCCTGTGTGGCAGGAGAGGCGCTCAGTCACGCAGCGAAAGGAAAGGGTCACCCTGCAGACAGGCAAGGGTGGGTGCTGGTGGGTGGGAAGGGGTGAGGGATGATGGTGGAGGTAAGGGGGCATCAGCTCTTATTTCGGCCCTTACTTATTATAAAACCGCCACAGTGTTTTGCATGTTGCTGTGGCATAGATGTTTGCATGCAATAATAATACTCAAAATCACTGTCATTACCACAACCATCATCTTATCCCTCAAAATAAGCTTCCCAAAAAGGATGGATGTCTCTAATATTTCTGCCTATGAGTCATTCCAAAGACTGAGGCAGTTACAGAACAGGCATGAGTTGTTGATGTAGTCACTGAAAACAGCCAGTGGGAACCTGCCTGATGTGAACTTTGTACAGGGTTGAAAAAACACAAACATAGCTTCATACAAATGCACAATCGCCCGAAGGTGTTCAATAAAGTCGTCTCCAGAGCTAACAGTTAAAGAGCATTGTTACCTCCGCCAAGGAGGTTATGTATTGGTTGGTTTGTCAGCAGGATTACACAAAAACAACTGAAAGGATTTCCATGGAACTTGGATGGAGGATGACTCTCAGCTCAATATATTGCCCAAAGGTTTGGATCCAGATAGGCAGACGGATCCAGGAATTTTTACTCACCTCTTTAACATCGCTAAGCTATTTTTTTTGACATCATCGTTCATTTCTCAGGGAATAATCCATGGATCTTGATTAAAAAGAATCAGACATGTTACGGTGGCTGGTATCTATGAGTGAGTAAGATTTAGTGCAGATCCTAGAGCTGGTGAGCTTAAATTAGGGCCTAAAGAGAGGTGCCTATTGTCATACAACCCAGATATCAGATATCAGACAGGTTTTAATTGTCCTTGCTTCTTTTCTTTTATTGACTTCTTCACTATATGGTCTCCTACCCGGTGACCATATGGAGGTTGAATTCATGGTGGGAATGCTGAATCTGGCTGCTTTTTTTCACGGATCTGAGCTGATTGAAGTATTATCAGGGGTTGGGAGATGGTGTCTTACTCTCCACGTCCTCTTGCTCTGGCTGCGACTTTTTTTTCCAAAGAACCTCTGTATGTGCAGAATAACTAACAACTATTAACGCTGCAGTGTTACTAAACAGTTGGCTAAGAGACGGGTTCTGGTAATATCAGTGACGCGTAGAGGGGGAAAGAATAACACTGATGTTGAATTTGCAACAAATTTGTCTTTTTATTTTTAAGACACAGAGATCCGGGGCTATTCCAAAACATCCAGGGCTATGGCCTCGAATGCCCAGGTCTAAAGCTCACAAACTGACTTTGTGCATCTTTTTGCTTTACTCATACAGACATTTTTTGTTTTGCTTGTCTTATTTGCTTGTGTATATAGTGTGTATACGCTATAGCTACTTCTGGGCAAAGTTAGCTACAAGGTCCCAGAGTCAGCTCAGCACCATGAAGATGCAAGGCAAACAACACAGAAGCTGTACAGAAGTGTGGGGAGGAGGGATAATCTTTCTTTTTTTTTTTTTTTTAAAGAGATTGCTAGACCACATAACTCGTCTTCTTCGTCTTAAAAAAAAACAACAACAATTTATTTAAAAGGAAAATTCGGTGCCTAAATAATGTAAAACTTGGATGAAAAATAAATGATTTCAGAGTATGGTGAGTCTCATGTACAAAGAGGTACTGAGTGAAACCACAATAGCCTTCATCAGAGACTAAACTGTCACATCTAAGAGCCACATTTCAGGCACGAGCCTTGAGTGGAAACAGCAGTCAGATGGAGAGTGTGCCTCCCTGTCAGCTGAGGATGAGCGATGGCCTGCCAGCCAGATGGACTCCTCCTTGTCAGGGTCCTTTCACTTCCTGCGGTCGTCCTTTGATCTGCCTGATGACTAATGACTACCCTGTGAAGAGCCGGGCAGGCGGACACGGGATCCCCATGTCTGTGTGTGTATGTATGAGAGAGGGCTTTTACATGCTGAGCAGGGGGTCCCTCTTTGGTGGCTTTCAGTGTGAGGGACCCCCCCCACTCGGTTTACTCTCCTGTTGCAGCAGGAGAAGAAGAAGAAGAGGAGGAGGAGGAGGAGGAGGAGAGGTGTCTGAGGAGACAGGGGTGATTGAGAGAGGACAGAGAGGGAGGTCAGACACAGGGCATCAGGAGACTCACACACTGTGACGGGACCTCTTCAGAAGATACTCTATCTGACCTCTGACAGGACTCTTTTACTCTGTTAAAGGGACACTGTGTAGTTCTGGAGAAGAAATTAAAACTTATTTTAGCATTTACAATTTTGATGAGTTCATAATACAAGCTCAGAAATATTTATTTGTTCCATGACTGAATAAACACACAGTTCTCCGAGAAAAATAAGGTCCCAGAACACTTTTTGAAGCTAGTGGCAGGGCCCGCCACATTTAAACAAAGTAAAACAGTATTAAACCTTAAAGTCAGGTTTTTTTTATTCAGTTTATTCAGTCATGAAAACAAAGAGAGTTTGTTTATTCAGCTTGTTTGGGCATAAAAAAAACATTCTGATGCAAAACTACTACTACTCAGACTACTCAGTGCACCTTTAATGGGAGTTAAGGAAGCACAGCTGCACTAAAATGACTCAGTATGGTAATTCGCCATATTTGATCTCAGTCGAGATATTTCAGTCCTCATCAGTTCCATGTACAAAGAGCTTTCCTTGTCAAAGGACACCGTATCTACACTTTGAATCTGCCTCACTGTCTCACAGTAAATGTTCTTGGACAGTAATGGTTTATTTCAAGTTGGCAGCTGCGCGTTCTCCAGCCACTATGAAGACAGACAGACAGACAGACAGACAGATGGCGTCCCTCCCGCACCATTGATGGAAAGTGAAATGTGAGAAATGAAAACCAGGTGTTTGAAGGATGAGGGTAAGACTGAGCAGACAGGAGGAAGGAGAGGGAAGAGGGGGGGCGTTTATGTTTTAAGCTGACCTAAGCAAAGGGCCAACAGGTCAGCCGGAGGTCAGGGTGTACACGGGAGGGGAGAGTGGAGGTGAGAAGGTTAGAGAGGTAAATCTAGGGGGGGGAGGGGCTGCAGTGTGTTGGTTTAAACAGGTCACCTCTCAGCCAGTCGCCAGGGGAAGTGACCCCGAGCTGGCCTGCTGATTGGTTACCGGTTAGCCAACAAGCATACCTTCCCTTTGGTTAACTGGTGTGGCATGTTTCGTGTTGATTCATCGCTCTCGAAACCAAATGAGTGACAGTGCTTCTTTGGCGGGATGTCTTTATCTTGCCAATTACTGTAGCCGGGCCTTTTGTTGCCTTCCTGCCAGCCCTTGGGAGAGATCACACGGGCTGTCAGTCAGAGCCGGCTTCCCACAGAGACACGGAGTGATTGACAAGCACGTGGATTGACAGATTGCTGCGGTGGCTGTGTGTGTAGTGTAAATGACTGCTGCTGTTTCAGCATGGGGCTAATGAACTAAGATATTTCCATTGTCACTCTTTTTATGTGGTATGACTGATGAAAAATAGCTTAGGTGGGATCAAAGTGGATTAAAGTCATGGAACACAATCTGATTTGCAATTTAGGCATGTAAAATGACACTGTGAAAGGAGTGACTCATGCATGACAGGCACAAAGTGGCTGTTACGAGGACTGAATGTCTGAACTTTTGCCGATGTGACAGCCTTTCCAGCCACTAAGACACCCTGTCTCCAGCTGGGATTTCATATTAATTCCACTTTGCGCCGACAGCCTGCCCATAGGTAAAATGCTACCTAGCTCGCACAGATGACTGAATCATTTCAATGATAAAGCAAAGCACCTTCACAGGCTCTTTGACTTGACTGTCAATGAATGATCACACCGCACCAGGAGGGTCCCAACCTTTATGCAAAAAAGCCACAACTTTTGACATTTAAATCAAAAAGCTCGGGCTGCCATTCTTCCCCGGGACTCCAGTGAACTTTTAACAGCAACGACGGCGCTTTGAAGAACGCAAATATGATCCGCCCCTCTCGAAACGTTTACAGGAAAAAATCAGCGGCGGCAGCAAAGTATCTAAACACTCGCAGATGATTTATCACCCACAGGATACATCGGCTCGGGTTGAAAGGAACTGAGGAGCAAACCAGTCCGGGATCAAAGATAAACAGGAATAAATCCAGTGAAAAGGGGAGGGAGAGGAGAGTGGGCAGTGGGCCTGGAAGGAAATGTGGAAATGGGAGGAGGTGGCAAAAGGGGAGTGGTGGCCAGTTGATTTATGGGCCTTTTGGTATTTAAATCATCCCTTCTTGTGAAATCATGTGCCGCGTTCCCACCTTTCAGCCCGTTTAACCCCCAGCTGGTGACTCTGATACTCTGGTGACAGGGCCACATTTTTTAACCCGGGGCAGGCCAATGGGGTTGCTTCGCCTCCTTGTTCTCCATCATGGCCGAATGCCAGGAGAGAGCTGAGAGCGTGATAGCCGACGTGTCATACTCGTAACCCGTGACAACTTATTGTCTGCAAGCAAACTTTTTGTATTGGCGGAGAAAGTGATTGAAAAAACTAGGATGTGGTGTGTGTGTGTGTGTGTGTGTGTGTGTGTGTGTGTGTGTGTGTGTGTGCGTGTGTGTGTGCATGTGTCTGTGTGTGTATGTGGGGTGTCTACAGGGTGTCAAAATGATGTAATGATGGTCGCCAAGCCATGAAAGGAGGCCTATGTTTCATTTTCCAAGCAGTGAGAAAGAACAGGAGGAAGGGAAAGAGAGACGTCTGGAAGGGAAAGGCAGCAGGGAGGGAGGGAGGGGGGAGGTGAATGAGCAATATATGAGTGTTGAGAGAGCGGAGGGGAAAAAAGAAGGAACGCCAAGGCTTCAGGTTTGATGTGGGCGTTTTTCTGACAGCTATAATTCTCCAGCCTACAGAATTTCATCAACACAAGTTGTGTTAAAGCTGTGCCGCAGGGCTGCGGCCCTTTCAAGTCCCAAGCTCTGACAGGTAGATTTATTAGTCCTGAAATTTGTACAGATCAGACGTCACTCATGGCAAACTGTCAAAGTGTCAGCGCTGCAATGTTCCTGCAGGGGCCCTTTGCTTTTTCTCGGCATTTCTGCAGGGACAGAAGATTTTTCACCACCGCTCCAACTCAAGACATTATCGCTGTGTGAGCCAGAATACGGAGGAACAGAATTCATATCCCACTTAAGTCTCCTGATCCAAACATTTTTGACATTAGGCGGAAATAAAGAGTGACATAAATCATGGAAAAGTACATTTGTCTGAGATTAGCAAAAAAAAAAAAAAGGAAAAAAAGGGGGAAAAAGAGTGGAATAAGTTTAAAAGTAGTCACTGGACTTCTTTTGAGCGCTTGAAAAGCATAAATTTACCAACTCGGGGTCTCGTTACACTTTCTGGGCATATGCTCAATAAATCAGTTAAAACCTAAATCTTTGGGAGCTCGAGCGAGAAAAGGCAGCCAGTTGGTCAGGAGATGTGGAGGGGCAGGGGGGGTCGAGGAGGAGAATAAATTAGGTGGAGGTGCTGAGTGACACGGAGGGGAGGGGAGGAGGAGGTAAACACAGGGCATATGCAGGTTAACTTCACACTGCCAGATTTATGACCCAGTGCAACGTGTTGGTTCTCAACAGGAAGCCTCAAACTTCTGAGGAAGGCGTCTGTAAAAAAAAAAAAAAAAAAAAAAAAAAAAAGCCAAGAGTATGGAGGAGGGCAGGAGCAGGTTGGAGGAGGCCGGTGTTGTTTGAGGGGTTGAGAAGGAGAGGGAGGCGGGAGGTAGGAGGTGAGCTGACTCTCTTGGCTGCCTGTTAAGAACTTCCTTCAGCTCGACATCTGGTTCTGATATTTCAGAGTTAATTAGTCATATTGAGGTTGTCTGAAGATAAATTTATCATCCAGCAAAGAACACAAACATTTTGAAAAATGAAAGGAAGTGAGGTGACACATTGCCTGACGTTTAAATAAATCATTTCAACATGATTAAAAACTTACGGCCTGTTGATGGGAGCGAGCAGCTCAAGGGGGAGGGTGGGCGAGGGGGAGAGAGAGCCCGTCGTACAGGGAAAGCCTTGTCTCAGCGTTTTTAATTACTGTGCCTGCTGCGTGTGTGGCTCCTCTTCCTTCATGTAGCAATGAGAAGCAATTCATTTGTGGAGAAAGAGCATCTGTGGCACCTCTTACAGCGGCTCGATGTGTTCTCTTTATGATGTGCTGCGCCACGGCTTCGCGCATCATGGCTGCCTTCTCCCAGGTGAAAAGTGTTAGATGTAGGCTACCTTTACCAGAACAAATCGCCATCCATTTTTTTCTTTGATTCCTTACAAGGATAGAGTTATAGTTTATGTAATATTTTCTGTCATCCATAATTGACATGTTCCATAAACGTGAGAAATTAAGTTCTCCGTTTGTGCAAAAATGCATTCTGAAGGTCACCCAAAGCTAATAATAATCTGAGGTAGACAGTTTGAGTGTGATTTTTCCACAGTTACCATTTATTCAGCATGTAATCTATGCGCAATGTTGTCTATCATGTGGTTTAATGTTGTGAACAGGTTGCAGTTAGGTCAGGTTTCCACACAAAAAATGACTTGGTTATGTCATAGTGCTTTTACACAATTCTTGCCACTTGGCAGCCATTTAGGCAGTGTCACCGAGCAAACAAGACCATGCTCCTGTCTGAACAAATAGAGGGAAAGCCAGAACTTTACTTTCAATGTTCACTGGGTCATAAAAAACTGCATGTCTAGAATCATCTGCCAAGTTCAGCAGCTTTGTGTGTGTGTGTGTGTGTATATATATATATATATATATATATATATATATATATATATATATATATATGTGTGTGTGTTCTCTCTTTTACACCGGTTATACTTCTCCTGTGCACACATAGTTTCACGACACCATTGTATTTTATGGCACACAATGCTAAAGCGTATCCTCTGCATTTGAAGACGACGCTGAGGGATGTGTCGAAAATGTTGTTATTTGACCGAGAATGAGACCAGGCCGCCTTTTTCACTACATAACTCCTTTTCAAACGTCTCTTTTCTCTTCTTTTTCGATCAAACTATCAAAATGTGAATTTAGCTAGGTACAACTTAGCTAGCTTGCTAATTAGCAAGGTCTTTTTTTTGTGTAGCTGGACCCTGGGTGTTTCCTTTGAACCAGAAGCTACCTAACTAGCTGGCTTGCTTTGTGTGATGTCTCTGGATAGTGTTAGTCCTTGTTGAGATGTGTCAGACAGATCATTTCTATCTGTGCCGATGGTTTGTTGATGGAAATGGCTGCTCAAGGTGTGCTCAAAATGTGCCCTTGCTGCATTTTTTAAAATCTTTTTGCAGGCTGTTTTGTCAGTAACAAATACAGGTACAGACATTGGCTGAGTCTAACAACATACTCAAAATGAATGTGTAAATACCCACTTTATTTGGCTAACTCAGCTTCCTCTCTATATCTTACCTACATATTTTGGCGTGTAAATGATTAACACTTACCAAAAGTTCCTTCGCCTCGGCTAGCAGCTGCAACATGGCTGCAACGTAATTCGTCGGGGCAAAGTGTCAAAGTTATGTTAGGTTCATGAAAAGTGCTTGGCTGTGTCCGAAATTTCTACTACTAACATACTACTGAGTATGCTAAAACAGTAGTGAGATTTTTTAGTATGTCTGAAACCTTAGTATGAACTCAATAGTATGTGAGGTACATACTGTTTCTGGTAAATATTAGAGTATGCAAGCATGATACTACGCATAAATATCCCACAATGCAATGAAGCGGTGACCACAACAACAGCACAACAGGCAATAGAGGATAGTGACCAATGCAGCTCTGGTGTCATGTCTAGAATATAACGCTTCAATTTAAACGTAAGTATAAAATTTCACTTATGATGACACACTGTTGTGGTTGTAATGTTAACTGAGTTAACTAAGGAGCTAACGTTAATTAAACGGCTACTATTAGAAACGTTAGTAACGTTAACGTTACGTTATGCCAGGTTACCACGCGTATCCAATCCAACCAGCAAGAAGCTCTTAGGAAGTGTGTCACTTCCGCGCAAAGCAGTGCGTCGGAAAAGATGGATACTACTGTCACTCACTCAAAAGTATGTTGAACGATAGAACACATATTGAGTATGTAGTGTATAGTATGGAATTTCGGACGCAACCTTTGTCTTTGTCACTGACAGGCCCCCCACAAGTGTCCCCGGTCCACTCTCTGTTATTCTATCACAGCAGCTTCTCCACATGTCTGTTCAAGGCAGCATCATGGAAAAAGCTGCAGCAGGCGGATGGTTTTCAAAGCTAATGCGTACATTTGACTAGTCATGGTCAGTGGTGTGGTGATGAAAAGAAAAGCAGAGACTATGAGTCAGATGAGTCATCTGATAAGAGACATTTTCAGAAAGATGACAGACTGATGTCTCTAATCTTTCTACATGTGATTGGACAGACCAGATGTGGAGGAGCACACTGCGATTTGAGACATCTGTACTGGATTCACCAAAGTTTAAAGATGCTGAAACAGTTTGCTTTTTTTTTTTTTTGGAATAACAGATATTATTATGCACATACACACAATTTCCTGATTTATTTTCTGGATCATAATATAATATAGGGGACAAGAAGCAATTTTTACCTATTAGAGTTTAATGATAGCGTAATATATTTTGTTCACACTTGAGAGGTACAAAATGGGACTACTGTCCCAATGTATTTGTGGCAGTTGATCTTATTGGGAGATAATAATTTGTCATTTCAAAGACAGTATTTTTTAAATTAATCATGATTCAAGTCATTTTTAGCACTTTTGTACTCTACTAGAAGTTGCTATTTTGATCTCTACCTTCATTTGTACTTGAGTAGGCCTATTTGTTTTTGTAAAGTAACAGTACTAATAATACTTGAGCACAGTTGTTGGCTACTCTACTCCACTGTCTCTGGAAATTAATCTGACAGCTCTCAATACGACAGCTAACTGTCCAGGAGAGATGGAATGTGTAACAGAAAAAAGAAAAACTCGACTGGATTTTTAAAAATAATGTTTAAGAGTAACAGAGTCTCAACAGGTATTAACAGATAGCAGCTCCATAAAAATAAATAAATAATACACATTTGGATCTCACTCATTTCTAAATCCTGGCTACAGCCCTGCTTGCAGACATGTTGCAGCTGCTGAGGCAATCGACTCGATCAATTCCAAACTTTTGGTAATATGAATCATTCACACACTAAAATGTGCGAGCAGGGCCTATGTCTGAAGATACTAGAACTCCCCTTTCAGTGTCACGTTAGCTTTGACTGAACTGTTGCGTGGATTTTTGCACAGAGTGAGAAGATGTTGATCTTCTGATGATCTTCTACAGAAAGAGGCATTTGGAGGGAATCTGTTAAAAGTCCATCAGGGCGAACAAAAACAATCTGAACCTATCCTTGCGATCTCTGTTATCTGATTTACTAGCATCATATCTGAATATTCGTTTGGCTGCTCTTTTTATTGAGATTGCATTACACAGAGAGTAACTCAGGCGCTGCCGCACACAATACAATGGATTAAGTCGGGCTTGCAGAAAGGCCTTGGTAAAAAAAAAAAAAAAAAAAAATGACTGGCAACCAAAATGGTGTCTGTCAAAAAGAAAAAAGGCAAGATGAAAGAACATGTCAAGGGAGAGATGATATCTCTTCTGAGCCCCAGGCTAATGCACACACACACACACTCACACACACACACACACACACACACACACACACACACACACACACACACACACACACCCTCTGACAGAGTTTTAATAAAACCTGTCCGACGCCCTCTCCTTGGGTAAAGTGTGAGTGATGGCCTGGATAGACTCCAGGCTGAGCTGCAAACAGCCAGCCAGACTCTCTCTCACACACACACACACACACACACAGGTGAACAGACAGACATACAGACAGACTGGCAGACAAAGAAGATAGGATGATCTGCCCTGACTGACACTCGTGCCTCATGCATGGCTTCACCCTGAGACTTGGCTGCCTTTGCTTTGAACTCACTTTGTTTGTGTGGCTCACATGTATGTTTGTGTGTGTCCTCATCTACAGCTATACTGCGCATGTAAGCTTTTGTCAATGTATGAACACACACATTGGTAGGTGTGGATTTGTGGCTGTGTGTGTGTGAGTGTGTGTATGAAAATTAAAAAAAAACAGCGAACAACACCTCAGTGGAGACACCTTTTTCTGCGTGGTTGCTCTTGAATCACTGTGGACAGACTCTTTATCAATATTTGTGGAGTCAAGAGGGTGAGTTTGTGTTTGATGGAAGGCCTCCAGCTTCTAATTACCTGCAGGATAAAGTGTGTGTGTGTGTGTGTGTGTGTGTGTGTGTGTGTGTGTGTGTGTGTGTGTGAGTGAGTGAGAGAGAGAGAGAGAGAGAGAGTGAGAGAGGCCAGACCTCCATAGAAGAGCCCTGTCTGTTTGATGTAATCCTGCCTGGTGAGCCAACAAACTGCTCTGCACATCGGACTGACATACCCAAATAGCTCAGCGATTTCTATCCCCTTCAGTGTGTGCGTGCCTGTGTGTGTGTGTGTGTGTGTGTGTGTGTGGTCATTAGTGAAGGCACAACAAGACCAGCAAGATGAGACTGTGCAAATGTCATGTGAGCAGGGAGATGTTGACTAGCCTGTCATCATAGTGAACACGTCAAATGGTGGTAGTGTGTGTGTGTGTGTGTGCGTGTGTGAGAGAGAGAGAGAGAGAGAGAGATGGGGGGGGGAGGAAAAAAAGAAATTATTAACACTCCAGTCAACAAAGATTACAGCACAGTTGTAGGTCAGCCTCTCTGAACATTAATTCCAGGGGTGAAGAGACAGCGGAGACCTGCACCAGTTATGATTTCTACTGTCAGAATCAATTGTTTGTGAGCATCTATCCAGCGGGCGTGGCTCAGGTCTTATTGACAGCGAGAGGTCTGTGGAGAGACAGCAGAGCGTCTCCAGTAGAGACAGGCCGGTCACAGAGCATCAGCATCAACACCTCTCTTCTTCACACCCTGCTACTGGCTACCCCCCCCCCCCCCCCCCCCCCCCCCCCCCCCCACACACACACACACACACACACACACACACACACACACACACACACATACACAGTAATGTGGACTGGTTAGCACTGTTTCCTCTCCGCAAGATGGTGGTGGGTTGGACTCCTGCTGGGTCAGGGCCTTTCTGTGTGGAGTTAGCATTTTCTCCCTGTACTTGTGCTGCAGCCGCAACCTCAGCACCCCTAGTTCCTCCCTAGGAACTTTGCAAGCTAGTAGAGAGGTAGATCGCACATACTGATGAATTTCATGCCAAATTATTGGTCCGATCTTTGGTTATCTACCAATTAAAAAGAGAGAATCAAGAACAAATCATACTGGGGCTTGTTTGCTTGGGGTCGATTGCCAACTGGCCATAATGGTTTTCCCACCTGCCGCACACTCACAGTCTCATACACAGAAGAACACTACCTTTGTCAGGCAGGGAGCTGGCTGTCTCTGCATGCTGGCTTCAGATGTTGAGTGGGTGGATTGTTTTACCACCACCTAATAAACCTGCTACTTCATTAACAGGTTGATGAATGGGTGCAAGGTAAATGGGGCAACGGGGCTGACAGGAAAGGGATGACTTTGGTGGCCAGTGTCTGTGGCAGAGGCACGGGAGAGGAAGGAGGACACAGAGTCCAAACACTGAGCCTGCACACACACACACACACACATGCAGATAAAGACTGGAAGTGAAAAGACAAGAACAATTTACACATTTACATATTCATTCATATCAAATCAAATATTACTTTTCAGCACGTCAGAAATGATGTGTTACAACATCTCGAGGCAGATACACGATTGGAATTCATGCAGATATATGAGGATAATCCCGGCTGACCTGACTGAAATATGAAATGAAATGTTGGCAAATGGTGCCGTGTAACAACTGAAGAAAGGTTTTGATTCATTAAAGTACCTGCAGATGAACAACCTGAAAAATGTGCAGAGAACAGAATGAATGGAGACAAAGGGCATGGGGGGTTGTGGCTCTTATACTAAAATCTTAAAGACCTTATGGTGATGAGACTGACAGCACTCTCCACTGTCATCATCAAAACACCAAGCTTTTATAAGAATGACTTAAGGCGCACTGACATTTGGCTCAGTTGCAGCTGTTGCTTCACAGCAATTAGGTCCTGGGATTGGGACCGGGCCAGGTCGGGGCCTTTCTGTGTGGATTTTGCACGACGACATGTAATTTTGCAGTCTAGTTTGTTTCAGATGTCAGCCCTGTAAAGTACAAGAACTAGAATTATAAAAAATATATTCTATTTCTGCCAACAGAGCCTCCCTAATCCTTCACAGTGGGCCTTTAATGTACTGGAGTAAAATGACTCACCTCACCACCTCACACACAGAGCCCTCCTAGCATGTGGGCTACATGTGACAAGTGAAGTGAAACAAACTGCTAGGGTGACCTGACCCTGTTCCCCGACTCAAAGTCTTCATGGTTTTTCCCAAAGGTAGTAGTCCAATAGGAAACGGATGTAAGGATGACCACCAGAAGCACATTTGTGCAAGCACTGACTGGTGGTGATCCATCACTGAGTTTCCTGCTTCTGAATCCTCGAAGCTCTCAGAGACAGGAAGTTCACCTCTTTTTGCTTCCTATCTGCGTAAGGCAGTAGATGCATGTGGCCAAGAAGATTTTTCGAGGGGGGGTGGGGGATTCGTGTGACCCATGAATAAATGAATAAATGTAGAAAATACAATTCTGCAGAGGGATTCATAATTATCTTTCACAATGTAGATTATTGAAAGGAACAATGCTGATGAAAGTGTACACAGTGGGTCTCAAATCTACTGACAATGGGAAGAATTCAGTTAAACTATGACAGACAGACAGATGATGTTGAACACAGCTGCTTTTGCAACCAAACACCAGCTGCTCATATTAAGCACTGAAGAGTGAACTGAGTCCAGTTTAGGGGAAAAACACACCATTCAGGAATATGTCGGCACAGATGTTCATTTATTAGATATCTGTAAACACTTATCCTTTACAGGGTCACGGGTGGCTGGAGTGATCCCAGCTGACAGTGGCCGAGTGGCGAAGTACATCCTGGACAAGTCGCCACTTCATCACAGACAGTTCACACTCAGTTTAGAATGGCCATTTGACCTAACTCAAAATGCATGTTGTTGGACTGTGGGAGGAAACTGGAGCACCCAGAATGAACCTAAGCACATAAGCCTTGCCGATTAGCTGTATTTAATCATTCACAGGGTCTCAATTCAGAATTTCCTCTGTCAAAATGTGTTAACAGTTATATTCAGCCCAGTGTTTCTCAGTCCTGTTCCTGGGTCATCCTGCCCCGCATGTTTTAGATGTTTCCCTGCTTCAAATGAATGGGTCATTATTAGGCTTCAGATGAGGACCTGATCATTTGAGTCAGGTGTGCTGGAGTGGAGAAACATCTGAAACATGCAGGGCAGGGAGACCCACGACAATAGCTTAAAACACTGTGTTAGAGAGTCTACTAAGAGCTGAAGTCTGTGGAAACGCACAACAAATATGCTAACTCATTTATGACACAAATTTGTCAATCAACATCTCTCTGAACAGTGTTCAAGCAACCTCAGACCGAGCCAAAGCTATAACTAGTGCTAATAGGAGTGTTACCACACACGTCATCGAGAATAAATGATTTCAGCACATGGTCGAAGAGCCTGCACAGTGCACACTGCTACAATATACATTTATGTGCACAATTCAGTCATTCCGTCGTGCGGCACTGCAACTGTTGAGGAATTGTAAACATGCCAAAGGGCTAAAATAGGGCATAACTGACATTGGCTGTCAATTTTGCCAGAATTCGAGTGCCTAAAAGTGACAGTTCATGTAACAGCAAATCCCAGGATAAGGAGGGAATCAAACTAATTAAACTAAATTAGTTTACAGCTAACCAATACTGCTACCTCATCCAGCAACATCAAGCTCAGTAGCTTCTTTTTCACAAGTTCTTGGGTGTAGTTTGGGAGCACGAAAGAAGTTCCTACGTTGAACTGCGTACAACAAGGTGTACTAACTAACTAATTAATCATTTCTGGACAAAAGATATAGCTGTTGAGGTTTTCTAGTAGTTTTTTGTTTGGTGCTTTAAGCACTAAAAGCTGAGTGTCTCTTGTTCCATTATATTTGAGAGAAAACAGATCTCTCCATAGCCGATAACTCCGAAACACTACAATCTAACACCAAAACTATCTTGGTGAATAAATCGCACTACAGTTAAGAAAACATGTGAGGTGAACTGCCCCTCTAACTGTTATCTTAAAAATGAGAAAACAATTGACAAAATGTAAATTAATGCATTTTCAGTGTTTTCCCTTAATGGAAAATTAACCATTACACCCTTATTCCTTCCACTGTCCAAGAAAATAAGTTAATCTCATGCATATAGTGTGGAAATATAAATCTACTGTAACATGGTGTGACTTTTGTCTGTGACTTTAATGGGTTTCAATGTACTATAGTGCATTTTAAGAACTACAAAAATCATTTTTTCATGTATCTATTATTTAAGCAGTCACTCATTGGAATTAGTTAGAACATTGTGATGTTACTGTTGAATAAAACATTATTAGAAAAGTATTTATTTATGCTTTTTCCAGTGAAAGGCCTTATGATTATGAGCACCGTGACCTTTATGTCATCAAGATTTATGACAGCTTAGGTGGTAAAACCTATTCTGCAATTAAAATCACAGGCAAACAGAACTCTGGGTGCTGGGTCTGCCCTCCACTGCATTCCTGTGGCTGTCCTTCCAGCCCTGTCTGTGTGGACTCAAGCCCACGTGTGCTGGTATGCACCATCAGTGTCACAGCTGTGCTGCCTGTCACTCAAGAGAGGGCCCGATGAAAGGCGCTCCATTCCTCCTCATTCCTCCTCTCCCAATCCTGTCACCTCCTCTGTTCCCTCTCGGCCCTGACAGCACGGCTGACCCCTTTCCCCCTGTCAGCACCCAGGTATAATGTGACCTGTCACCAAGGCCCATTCTACCTCAGGCGGGACCCTGCAGCTGGCTGCCCCGTGGTGAGAGCCTCAGCACGAAGGAGGGGTCATTCTGTCTGCAGGAAAGACTTCAGCGTGCAGCAGCATTGAAGCCCACATTAAACCTTTAAAACAAGGGGTTCGCCCCAAATATGAAAAATGAAAATATTCCCTTACTGTCTCTTTGTGGTGTGTAGTTGTTCATCTTATTTACCCAGCTTTTGACACTTCTGTTTTTATTCCATCATAATTCAGTGACTATTCAAATAAAGCAATTTGAAGAGGCGTTAACTTTACAATGAGTTGGGTATTAAATGTCAGATGACACAAAGGGATATTAAAAGAATGCTGCCTTTATAGTCAACACACTATAGCTTAGAAAGAAATTAATATAATAATCACAGACACACAAACCTGAGTCCAAGCAGACTTGTCTCACCTACAAAAACCCCATTTATTTAACAACTGGCCTCTCAGGAATTTCCCAGCAGTGCGAAGAGAAACAGCAGAGACTGACTCATGGATGAAATGTCACGAGAAAGAAGAAAGAGGGATAGTTACAGGGGGAAGTTTTCCCCCTCTGGAGGTTTTTGTTGCCAACTGCCAAAAGGGAGGACCTGGATTTCCTATAAAAGCTGCAGGGTAGCACTGGAGGGTTACTGTCACACAGGAAGAACAAGCTTTACCTAGTGGGAACACAATGTTGTCTGACATTTCACTATTTGCATGTAATGATTTACGTGCACACACTTAACATTTAACCACGCCACAGGGTAATGTCTCGGCCTATTTGACGGCTTTCCAGCTGCCACCAACGCTTGTGTCATGTGAACTGAATTTGACCCGACACGCTGCTGATGTTTCTACAGTTACGCCCTCCAGCTTCACAGCATTAGACCTGTCAGAGAGTGGCCATTCGCACAGTTATTGTACTGTAATGTAACATAGGTCTGTTGTGCCCAGTCAAGAAATCCCAGGAGTAACCGCTCTGCTATTTATTACAGTGCATGTCTTTGTTTAATCCAACTTATTCAGATGATGGGTTCAAGGACTTCTTCCCAGGTGTTTGATTCCAAGAGCCCCCCTTCATTTCAGTGACACACACACACACACACTGTTTACACACAAAGGTGACAGTGTATGTTTGGTTACGGGGTGTGTGATTCAGTGTGGTGCAGGCTGTGGATGGGCCGACCCCATTAGAAGTGAAGGGGGGTTGTTGGCTCGGCTGCGGCCCGGGCTGCTTGCTCGCAGGATAATTTACGGCCCCTTCATCCTGGCGGAATGTGTTTGTAGCCAGGCGTAATGGAGGCCATCCATTCTCCCTGTCAGCATTGGGAAACACTTTTTTAGCCGGCTATGGGAGGAAATGTTTGACAGAGAGAGGGCAAAGCTGTTTCTATGCATGGTAGCTTGCAAGGAAGGAGCACTTGTGGGCTTCAACATTTATGTGTGAAAGATGCTGCTTGTTTTAAGCATTTCTCATCTCATGAATGCATCTACTTATGGCGCCATAATTGCGAGGCCCGCACTGTCGACTGTAGGTTCAGACTTACGGCTCTTGAGAAACATTTAATTGTGCTACTTGCTCTCTTTAAATGTTGTTCAGCCTAGCTTGTAACATCTGTGAATCACTGTCATCGAGCACGTGATATTTCTAGGAAGCTACAGTGGCTTGTCATCGGCGTATCACTGCATCTTCAATACATTTTACAAGCGGTCACTACATTTTACAAGGAGTAGACGAATACCCAACCAGTATAATTTGACAGGTCTCATTGATTTCTTCCATAGCAACCTAAAGTTGTTGTTAGGACACAGATTCGGCTGTGTTAAAACAGCTGTGGTCTGACAACGTCTTGGAACCAACCTGACAGAAAACAGCTGCACAGAGAGCGAGAGACAGGAAGGACAATTTAGGTAAAATACTCTGTGAAGGGAAGAGGAAGACAAGGAGCAGCCACAAGCGGTAATACTGACACCATCTCTCGTCCTTGGCTTGGCTCTGAATCATTCCAAGGCAGCTGTGGGAAGTTCTGAAGTGATGGAAGTCAATGAATCTCACTTGACATTATTCACAGACCTCTGTGTTGAGTTTTCCAGCCTCCTGAGAATCTGCAGGCCTCAGGCACACATGGAGGGAGCTAAGCTCCAAAATGGCTGAGTAGCATCACCTCTGTTCCTCAGCAGAGCTGTCGCATCGACCTTCACTGAGAGCCACCGGAGAGGGAGGGGAGCGCACAGGAGCAAGGGAAATAAATCAAATGCAGATACGCTACCTGTGTGTGTGGCTCTGCGTGTGAATGCATCTGTTTATCCGTGCGTGCGTGTGTGTGGGTGAGCTGCCACTTTAATTAATTCCCCTATCCCTTCCCACTAGTAGCTCCTCCTCTCCTTGTCGAGCCTTGGCAGGTGACTCTTGTTAGCTGCACAGCGAGTGGGGAAGTGACTGTGCCTGACAATATAATTTACATTGTCTGTAGAGAGCGATTGGAGCACGGCAGCCTTATTTATGCCACATTAGGGGATTTGCCTGTGCTGCCGTCTCCAGGTCCAATCCATCAGATGGCTGTTTTCCAATGCCACTTTATTGGAACGTGCCCTTGAGAGAGTGCTGAGTAGCAGGGAGTGTGTTTATCTGTGTGTGCGACAGTGTGTGACATTGCCACGTGTGTTTACATGAAGGTATATGAGAGTTGATGTGTATCTGTGCAGATTGTGGTACTTCTTTGTGTGTGTGTGTGCTCCTGCACAAGTGTGTCAATTCAGTCGACGGACTGTGGTAGTATTCAGACAAATGGATTCCATTCTCCAACAGACCAAATTACAGCTATAACTTAAGATGGGGAACAATGATTACTAGGCCATTGTCATATGAGTGTGCCTGCACAGCAGAAAAGTGGCTACTTTCCTGCTGTGCCAGGTCTTCTTATGCAGCGTGTCCTCTACGGGAGCGCTGAAATCCTTCCTTCTCTGCCTGTCAGGTCTTCCTCTATTGACTTGTCTCGCTCTGAAACGGTCCCAAATTACAATCAAGTCATTCCCTCGCCATGCATTTTACTGGATGGCTGTCTCGATAAGTGAGTTGGATGAAAAGTGACACGGACACCCACACGCAGTGCAAGCATGGCACAAGGCTTTAGTGTAGAGGAATATGCATGGGAGCATTCTGGCAGTGGAACAGTATAATGAACGACACCAAGCAGCTCATTTTTCACAGAGGATACAAAATGTCGGGTCCGGAAAGACATGTCGGAGCTGCGAGGCGGCAACACATGCGGCTCCAAGTGCTGCTCATTAATCATAAGCCAGGGAGCGGCAGCAAGGGGACCCATATCCATCTGTAGTGTACTTATGAGAGTATTATAAACGTGCAGTGCAGCTGGTTGACTGAGAGTAAACAGTCTAGCAGTGTACTGCGGTGTGCCCTTACAAGGGCACTGAGCCTGAGGCACCTGTTAGGACACACTGAGGCCACATTGGTCACCTGGCCTGCTTTACCACATTACACATAAACCCACTATTTAGTCCATATTTAGGTCAAAATGAGTAACTTTCATTCCATTAAAATGTATTCATTTTTCCCATCCTGTTGTCTCCTGTCCTGTTTTCTGCTGTAATTTATCACGTATGTATTGTTGATAGGCAAAGACTCCCAACTTTATGTTCTATGTTCTTGAGGACAGTTTTTTTTTTTTTTTTTTTTTACATTACCAGTTTAAATGTTTCCATCATTTCAAGTGAGGGGAACATATTCTAGTACACAGAAATATACAAATGTATTTTTGCTCTAAATTACATAATCACATAATCGCCATCAATAAACTGGATGCTTTCAGACTCTGTCACTCGTGGGGAGGGATGTTGTTTTCTGGGGGAAGTTCACTGAAGTCTCGGTGGAGAACTGGCACCTGATTATCGCGCTCAGAGGGCAGTGTGAATTGGGCTACTGGTTGTCGTGGTTGGTGTAACCACACCCAGCAGTGATGTCACACTTTGCTCACACACCCTTGAGTACACTTCTGAATCCCTGCAGGAAGATGATAAAAATAGAGTTCAGACAAAACAACACTTTCAGCTGCTGTAAAGTGGCTGTTCATTTACAAAAATGTTGAGTATGACTCCCTTCAAAGCAGGGTGGCAATCCAACAATAGAATAATTAAAGCAGACATAACAAAAAGGAGTTGTGGGAAGAGTTAAAGTTAAGATCCCCGGAAGGGAATAGAATTATGCAACTCCCTTCGACTCCTTCAACTCACCCAGCCTCCGATCCCCACCCAAATCTACCAGCCCCACCTCAGACACCCTTGCCCCTCTGCATATCCTGGGGACACGGGGCAATTTAGCCTTTAATTAATTGATTCTCCTTCCTTGCTGTAAAAAGACAATAAATGAGGGTAGGGTGCGGGCTGGGGTGCTGTGTCAGTTTGTGTAGCTAATGACTGTACAGGGCTGTGGAGGGAGGGTGGTTGATAAATTAGGCAGGAGTGAACTTTACACCCCGCCCTTACCACTGGGAGTGGAAGGAGGGAGGGGGTGAGTGCAGGAGTAGGAGAGAGGGGAAGGAGAAAGAGAAATGACAAGGCCTATCACGGTGATGGAGTGGCTGTGCTACTCTTGGCTGCACACTGCTGTTTGCTCTCATTCTCATTCTCCGCCTGTTCAGAGACACAGACAGAGACAGAGACGTGCTGCCTTTCAAACACACGTCTGCCGTGTCTGTCTCGCCCATAAAATTGTTCCGCAGCCCTCAGATAACGGGAAAAAAATCCTCAAAGTAAGCAAAATAAAGCTCACTGCAGACGGTAAGAGTAACACAACGGCTCTGTATACGTACACAAACACTAATCATTCTGCCCCATACTAGGACAGCGAGATCAGCATTCAGGCTCCATCACACACACTCGTGCATGATCAACAGTCAGGCATCTGCAGAGTGTAAAGATTTTCTTTAAATGCATGCAATCTAACTATCGGTGACGACCTCTTACATCCACCTCTGGCATCTGTAAACTCAGTATTCCAGGTGCCAGAGTTGAATACCTCTAATAATGGTCAAATTCAAGGTCAACTCAGTTATGCCAGAGGGTAAATAAATTGGTGATGCCAAAAAGAAAAAGGAAGAATAAAAAATGGAAATTATTGGTGATATTTTCAAAACACGAAAAAGATCCATTACTCCAGCACCTCTATTCACACTCTGTCTCAATGCTCCATTTTGGCTCCTGTCTCTTTTTGAAAAAAAAAAACCCATGCACTTTCATTGTATTTGTGTTTTTTTGTCGTTTCCATGTAAGCATTCATATTTTACGGGGTTATTAGTTGTGTTTTTAAACATCATACCCTAGGCTATAAGAGCCCATGTTGTTTTGTTTCCACTGAAACAGCTGTGCCTAATATTGTATGCCTCTGCCCAGTTCGCTGTCACATTGTTACCAAAATAAAGAGCTGTAAATGTTATAATATGTTATATAAAATTTTATGTTCCTATTATAAGGCCTCAGAGTTACCGATTGCGGGCGGCTAAGAAGGCTAAATAATAACAGAGTCAATACATTCACGACATACTGAAAACATCTTGACTACCCTGACTATTCTGCTCCCACAATGATTCAGAGGTATGCTTTCTCAACTAGTAGAGTGGGTCAACCATAGAATGTAGGGTTGGTGGTTTCAAATCTATCCAGATTTTGAGCAAGGCATTGAACCCAGAGGCACTTTTTCCTGTTTCTCAGATTGCACATGCAGCCCTTTTAACCCAGATGGCTGGATGGATAAATGATGAAAGGTAACACAACTTGATGTTCTGCTTGAGTCCGATAATTGGAACTAGAGTCATGACATCATGTTACAAATGAATACGACAAAAATAACCACATCTTTAACTTAAACCCAAGTTTGTAAGTAACTTCAGGAGACCAAAAGATGAACACATCCTCTCTCTGCAGAATATACTTTAATATCTGCAGCCTCCATTGCCTGCTCCTCCACCCCACTGAGGTGATAAGTGACCAAACAGCAGTGCTGGCACGCTTGCTCCAAATTCCCCACTGAAGAGAACAAGTCTTTGATAAATTAACTCATCATTGTATATTAAAATGAACCAAGGCCATGCCTTGTTTTAATAAATATGTCCCTGGCCTATTATTGTAAAGGACAAAGCAGATTTTTTTTGCTGCCAATGCCCCCTTTTTACACACACACACACACACACACACACACACACACACACACACACACACACACACACACACACACACACACACACCTTTTCTTTCAGGTCCTACATAGTGCAGGGTGGAACAGTTGTCACAGCAGTTAATGTAGGAGGACAGAGAAGAGGGTTGCACAGGGCTTCCCAACTGTCTCTGGTGCGTTACACCTGTGGAGTAAAGGTCACACGCAGCAAGGTGTGTGTGTGTGTGTGTGTGTGTGTGTGTGTCTGTATTGATGCATATGTGTAGAGTATGAATATCCATATAAGCGCATCTAACTGTACCGTGGGCCCCACTTGTGTTTGGGATTCTCACAAAGGTAACCGTTCTGTATCTGCACAGGTGAGAAACGTGTCCAACATGTGCTGCACTGTGTCCAGGCCAGCGTGCTTGTGAGAAAGAGCATCGTCATCGAGGAGAGAAATGTAAAAGGGGGGAAGCATGATTGAACTGCAAATGTGCCTGGAGTGCAGATGAGAGCGGGCCGTTGGTTAGTCAGTTTATGTCCTTGTGATCAGGACTCACAGCAATCTTCTAGTCTGTCAGGTCCATGGTAAGAGGTTGAATTCACTGACATTAATGGGAATTTATAAAACTGCCCCCGATTGATTCAAGCGGCCGCTGAAATTTGTTTCATTCCATATTGATTTAAATCGGTTGCTTGAAAAGCACTAATTAATAATGATAATAAAAGTGTCACAGATCGTTAACATCAGCACCTTCAGTCGTTACCTCACTTTTTTTCTCCTTTCTCTTCTCTTCTCTTCTCTTCTCTTCTCTTTTCTTTTCTTTTCTTTTCTTTTCTTTTTTTTCTTTTCTTTTCTTTTCTTTTCTTTTCTTTTCTGCAGGACCCTCAGGTTTCCTGCGTGTGACTCTTTGTGGCACTGGAACAACATTTTTTAATGACAGGAAATGTATATGTAACTGTGTTTCACATGATTTATGACTGGATTCTTTATAATAAGCAACCTAATTACAGGAGCTATTAAAATTACATGCAGCCAAGCCAATTAAGTTGTCTGGCTCTCGGAGTGTGTTTCCTGTGGGGGCATTTAAGGTTCATCAGCAGTTAAGGAGCTCAGTGGTTTTATTGAGATATACAGAAGAGCATAACCACTGAACCATTACAGCATGTACAACTGTGTAAATGTATATGTACGGCCTGATTTTTATGAGGATAGGTAAAGCTGGAGGAACAGAATGCAGAATGTGTAATGCCCCCCGTGGAACAAATAAATACTCATGAAGATGAGGATATGGAGCAGTCGCCAAGAGGCACCGTGGTGCTAATGGGAATGGTGCTGTTTATTGGGAAATGGGCCAACTGTCTTCACCACATTACTGATTTTGCTGTATTTTTGTTTAATCTAAGATTCAAAGCTGACCATACAGAAGCTCCAAAAACCACAGAAAGGTAAGAAAATCTTACCAGAGCCCAGATATCGGCTCTGCTTTACTTTGGATCAAAGTGCAGAGGAGTCATTGGAGAGCTCGCCCTGTTTCTCGGTCTGATCTTTGTTGACTGTGACTGCGCCGTATTTACTAACTCTCTCTCTTTTTGCTCTCTCTGAACTCTGTGTTAACTATTTTATGGTTTGCCAGCAGCAGCCTCTCCCTTTACCAGTAACTAGAGACTCTCTGTACATAAACCTTCAGAACTTGAAAGGCTTTGGCAACGAGGGCCATGTCTGGGTGATGTTTGTCTCTGCTGTTCTGTTGTATTTTACAAAGGAGAGAAGCCGAAAAAAAAAACTGGCGGTGTCCCCAAACAGTGTCCAGTTGTCGTTTTGTGGCCTAGTTTTTTATCTTTATTTTTTCTTGATATATTCCCTGAACTATTTATTCTGCCTTGTGCCTGCCTCAGCCTATCATCTTGCCACTGCCTATTTAAATAAACTATAATTCTGTATGGTAACAACATAGCTTTAAATAGTATGTTTACTTAATTTGTTACGTTATGAATAATGTTGTAAAACTGCCACGTAATATCAGAGGTGGGGAATGCTGACAAGCCAGTATCCAATATTTATTCTCAGGCTGATTTATTGTCAGATCAACATGTTTATCCGACCCAAGAGGATATGGTGTAGGAAGTGTAACAAGAACTGTGCAGTATTTACTCTTGACTGTAATTCCGCCTCTCTTCATTCTTTCCCCTCCTGTCCTGCATCCATCTCAGGCCTTACGCCTGTCCCCAGGCTCCTTTGTAAAATCCCCACATAACTTTTGGGGTTGTATTTTAATGTAACAGGCAGAAACGGAGACCTTTGGCAGATGTGAAGGCATTGGCCTTGACTTCTAGCATGTAATTCAACATAGGTGACTAATTCCAGGCATTGCTGACCTTGCTGTCTGCACTAGCAGCTGCTGTGCAGTTAAATTAAGCAATTTATAGTGGCAACACTGCCGACATACGCGGGAGGTCAGCTATATTTTGTGTGATTTGCGACAGTTCCTATGACCAGTGTTCTGATCAGTCCTACATGGCGAGCCGTTGTTCAGATTTGGGTGCTTATCAATGGAGTTGTGTTGCTAGTGGATCGATCAAACTAAGTGAAAGGCGAGGTCTGCATGTGGAGAACACTAACAAAGCTGGCATGCATGTTATATTACCCGGATGATCAGGGAAGACTCAAAACTTCTAATCCATTTGGTCTAATGGATTCATCTGTATGCATCAATTGAAAGTTTGCTGGTGTATGAAGCTCCGGCTAGCTTTCTGTTGGTGTGTGTCATTCAGCATTAGCCTGAGAAGCTACATTTCTGTCTCTCTGTTAGCAGGTAGCGGTGCAGCTTGATACAGTCTTGCAGATTAGAACAATAATAGCAAGTTTATGAGAAATGGGATTTCAGCTGTCAAGCAAGTACTATTCAGATGCAGTTTAAAGAATAAAGAGTACATATGCATGTGTATGTTATCTGTAAGCATCACTGTGAAGTATTTTAATTTGTGCATTGGTGGAATGGATGTTATATTGTCTATATATAGAGAGACATGACAGGACTTGGAAAATACAACGATGTTTCCACCAGCATGCACATGCCCAGTGTACGTGAATGGTCATGTAGTTTGTGCTTCATGCATGTTAGTATAGATGGAGATTATATCTAAAATAGTGCTAAAACGCTTGTCTGGACGGAAGCTGTTTTTGTTTTAAAACTCTGTTTGAAAATGAAAAGGTATTAGTGTGGATGTCGCCTTTGTTTCTCGCTGGTGAGGAGGAGAAAAAAGGAGGGACGGTGTGGATGAGCAGCCGTGTGAAGATAAAGCTATTTGGTACTGTCACAAGTCTCCCATTGAGGAAGGATGGGGGGAGCTGAACAAGCGAGGGGAGTGACGGAGGAGTGCATCGGTCCATCCATCATCACCGCGCAGAACTGACACAACAAAAGATGGAGTGCTGGGAGAGGCCTCTCGGCTGTGAGGGGCCGGGGAACTCGAAACAATATTTTTTGGCGCCTGTCAGGCTGTCCAATACAGGAGGCCGATATATGAACTATCTAGCACTGATGTAATGCGCCTCATAAATCTGCTTTAATTACTCGGCGTGGGGACAGCCAGTGGGAGCCCGCGCCTGGATTTATGGCGTCTCCTTGGCATCTTAACGACTCTGTGCTTTTAATATCATTACCCTGTAATTTATTATGCTGCCAGGGTGCACACCCAAACCTTCGGCATAACTCTTGTTTATTTATGCCCGTTTAAAGGCCACTTCAGTGACACAGGCATTTAGCACATTTCAGTTGGGCTTTAATCATTTGTCCTAATGAGGCCATTATGCAGTGGTGTCCTCTGGCTGGCTCCGACTGTGGCTTGATGGTTTGGGCCAAGCCCTGGGAAGCCAGTGAGGTGGCAGCACAGAGTTTGCTGGGTCACGGTCCCGCCTGTGTGGGTCTTGCTCCCGCTCCAGACCCAGTGCCACTCTCTGGGAGGCCACGGTCCTGAATGGCAGCATTTAGTTCTGGGTGTTCTCATCCAACAAGACTCCCATCAGCCACGCTGGCAGAAAATGTCTCCACTCTTTCTTTATCTTCCTCTTCCTGTCTAAAGATCGTGAAAAGCCTTCACCGTTCCCCTTCAGTGTCCCTTCTATTTCCTACTGTTCACCTCTCATTACCCCTTCACGTCTCCTTTTCTCTATTCACCCCGTTCACACTCGTCCTTGCCCCAATTTATCCTCCTCTGCTCCTCACTTGTCTGACTGCTGAGGAGAATGAGCAGAGGAAGAGGGAGGAGAGAGACAAGGGGGGGATAAAAAATGAGTGTGGGGTGAGGACAGGCTCTGCGTTTCTGTTGCCATGTCATGCTAATGGTTTCCAGATCAGGCTCCATATTACACCCAGGCGATAGCCCGTCTCACCCGTCTCTCTAATGCTAGCTGCTAAATGCCTGCGCAACCGACAGTGACAGTGACATATTAGTTTTGCGTCCCTCTGCAATCTGATACCTCTGAGTTTGCCACCATACTAAAGATTTGATTAATGTTGTTCCATTTGGAGCCTGTAATTGGCTGCGACTGGAGCGCAGAATAATCAGGCGTTCCTATTCAGAGCGGCAAGCGAGCAGAGAGGGAGAGAGTGCAGAGGGGGCAGCGATGCTAACGAGCAAGCTAGTTAATTAAGCCTGCAGCACAGTGGAGACAGTTACTGATGACTCCTATGACAAACCGCCCCCTTCTCCTCTCCTCTCCTCCTCCTCCTCCTCCTCCTCCTCCTCCTCCTCCACTCATTTCCTCTTCCCAAACACCTCCAGCCAGTGTGGAGCGAGGTGGTGACATTGGATTCACTCATAACTTCTGTGTTCTGAGTGTGTCCAACAGTGATGATTATTCAAAGGTGGCATGGGTACATGGTGGAAATATCACAGGTTTAGCTGTAGTTCATGGCGTGACTTCACCATTTCACATTAAAAGACAGCCTTATCATCCATATGAAATTCACACATGCTGGTCGCTGTAATAATTGTGAAGATGTACCAAAAATTGTAAAGTTCAGTCAAGTCCAACTTAATGCTTCACGTTTATGTCCAGGAAAGATTGGTGGAAAAAATGACAGTAACTTTGGAAAATACAGCCCTTACACTTAGCTCATACAGACAATAGGTCAACTATGAAAGCACCAAACCTTATTGTCATCATATGGCCATATTAATTATTACTGCAGCAATGGAGGAAGTCAGGTAAAGTACACAAATACTGCCTGTATTCAGTATGAAACCAGAGGTCAGTGTTTAGTTATTTTAATCTAGTTATGTAGTTCTGTAATGTACGGTTGGTACGTTCATAATTCATCTTAAAAAACTAACATGGTTCTTTTAAACCAAAACAAGATGTCTTCCTAAACATAACCAAGTAGTTGTGTAGCCTAAACCCATCCACCTGCGACTGACTGAAGGTCAGGTGTGCATGTCACGTATCTGCTGCCGTAAAGGTCACATTGTTTTCGGGAACAGTAATCATACAATGTACTCTTACAAGTACAAAGGTGTGCTAGAAAATAGCAATTCAATTGCAAGTGAATCTTGTAATAAGATTGACATGACATGAACAAATGCTTCAGATTTGTTTTATTTGTTGACTTTTGTGGTCTTGTTACATTACAAGGAAGAATGAAAAAGGAAATGTGTAATTTTACTTAGTTGTGCTTCTTGATCAAGTTTTTGGTTGCCAAGATCATCTCAGATGTAGCTGTAGTACGACCTCTCCACTGTAGTTACAGTGTATTAGCTTCACCTCTCAACATAATGCACACAAAGATCATAAAAAAAACTTTTTTTGAAGACGCAGACATGTGAAAAGAGAACGCTGGTTTTTGCTTCAGTAAAATAATTGCGAGTCAGTCGTGTGACAGCTTATTTAGCTGATGGCTGCCACTGAAATGTAAAACAGCAATTAAATGAGTGTGGGATTCATCATGTTCATGTCGCGGCCTTGTCTCCTGGCATCGCTCTCAGACACAGAATACCTCCCCCGACCGACAGACAGTCAATCAGAACCCGTCAGACAGAAGAACTTGTAGCTCTCTATTGAACAGCAGCACGAGCGGAGCAAAAGAATATTTGTTTCATTTATTGTCTCATCACTGTGTGTCACCTTCTTGGTAGTCCGTAATGTTGTTCATGTTTAAGCAGCAGAGTGGTGCTGAGAGGAGAAGCAGAAGGCTGAACTGGGATCAGCTCTCTGTGTTTGCAACTGCTGAAGTGTCCTTGAGTAAGACACTGATCCAAACGTGCATAGTATTTTCATAATGACTACTGAGGCAGTGATTCATAGGGTAAGCTTTTGGGGAATAGTGGGGATACGCATCGTTGACATATGACATTCTGTCTCCTGGTCTGGGATTGGCCGGTGCCAAAATGTCTGCACCACCAAACAAGGAAACAAAATCAAATGATGTTGATGCTGCCTAACTTGGATGGATGAATGGTTTTCAATATATTCATCTAATACCATTGAAATGATTCATACCACGTGGGATCACTTGACTCACAATGATGCCACTCATACGTAAAAAAAAAAATCCAGGCTATTGACACTCAAGTTCCAAAGTGAAACAAGCCATCGGTGCAAACCACACACTGTTCTTGCTCCTCAGCCAACGGAAACAAAGTTGTTAAAGTGCTGTTTAACACTCATACAGAACAGAGGCACAAACACAGCACATTTGACCTCAGGGACCAAACAGTACTGTGTTCAGATACCTGATGATGCAAAACTATTGTTGTCATGGAGTCCTTTTACTAATTCAGCGTTCCAACAGAAAGAAATACTTTAGTTGTACAGAATAAGCTCTTTCTCAACGTAGCCACTGCGGTTAGGAAGCAGAGCGTTGATTTTATCAGCTCGGGTCTTTTGTCATTGTGTTATCCATTTTACAAAACAGTGTGACAAACCTACCAATGGTGCCGCTCCTGAAGGCTGTCCAGCTGTGCTCATTGAATCCAGGTAAGTGAGGAAGAGTTTGTAACATATAGTAACACTGTAAAAATGAACTGTAGTCAATGAGCTGTGGTTAAAGGCACGCTGGGGACGTAGGAATGGACTGTACTCAAGCTGGGCTCACACAGGGGTCAATAGCTCCTCATACTTGTACCAATATTTTTATTTTTTTTGCAGCGTTATTTTTAGCAGCAGCTGTTTTCGGTAAAGTATATAAGTGTACACTACCCGCTCAGCACCAAACAGACAAAGTTAGCAACACGCTGTTAAAAATAGTGGAGCATATGGCAGCTGGAGAGCCAGATATCTGCAGAGCAAAACAGACCTAAAAGAGAGTGAATATAGGATTTACACTCATCAGGTGGAGAGAAACTCGGTCGGTCTCAGTTGCCTCAAAAGGGGAAAAAAAAAAATCCAATAAGGCAGGTTTAAACACCTGAGAAGCTTAAATTTTTAATCAGACCAATAATAACTTTTTTTTTTTCCAAGTCTGCATTTCATCACACCCAGCTTTTTAAAACAGCTTCATATCCTGCAGTTTTGATTTTGGTCCATTGAGATTGTTTCCAGATATGCAGCAACCATATAAAGAAAAATATTATAAAGTAGAATTATTGACAACAGTGCTTCTTGGCTGTACTACCTGGACTCCATCAACAAAGCTGTGCTGCATTTACATCATCTGTCATCTCATCATCTAACTGGGGCTGGAGTGTGTGCTGTGTCCTCAGTAAAATGGACAGAACTGACACAGCGTACGCACTGATCTGCTGCACAGGTCTGGGGTTCTTCAAGCTAGTTCAATTATATCAAACGATATGTATGAATATCTAGTGATTATCATCTACAAAAGAGAGTATTTGGGTTTGTAGACGTGGCTGAATGAGGAATCTGGGAGCCTCGAGCTCAGCGTCACACAAGTGTACGGCATCAGGAAGTGGTGTTGTTGTTTGAGACCGGCTCCTGGGAGCTCTGGAGCCCAAATATGGCTGCTTCCTTAAGTTTACTGGATCAGTGTACCTCTGCATTTGTGTCTGTGAGAGAGAGTTTGCTTGTGTGTGTGTGTGTGTGTGTGTGTGTGTGTGTGTGTGTGTGTGTGTGTGTGTGTGTGTGTGTGTGTGTTGAGCGAGGCAGAGGTGGGAGAATAGAAGGGATGACAGCAGATGAGTGTTTTGTTTGGAGAGAGCTTAGGCCTTCCACAGAATAAGAGGTCGCTGTTTTGTCTACAAGCCAGCTCTCTCTCTTTCTGTACGTGTGTCTGTGTGTGTGCGTGCATGCATGCGTGCGCGTGTGTGTGTGTTAAGTCAGTCCCGAGCTGCCACCCAGTAGACTAATGACAAGACAAACAGCAGGTTAATTCTGTCTCTCTCACTACCTGTATGTTTATGTGTTGAAAGCTCTCTCCCTCTCTGAACACCCTGACAGTCGTGACATTACTGAGCAGCAGGGCCAACAGTCCTTCACTGTGTGTGTGTGTGTGTGTGTGTGTGTGAGAGAGAGAGAGAGAGAGAAAGAGAGAGAGAGACTGATGACAGCAAACAGAGAAAAACAGCATGTGCAGCCTGGGATGGCCTGGCCTGAGGAGGACAGGAGGGAGGAGAGCAATGATTCATGTGTTGCAGGAGGAGGAGGAGGAGGAAGACGGGCGGGCTCAACGGCTTCTTGAACTGAAGCTGACCTTAGAATAACCTCCCTGATCTTTCTTTGACCCCAGGTCTCTCACCAGGGTCCCTGCAACGGGCAGGTTGAAGAGTGGACTGGAGGGACCTATTTTTCTTTGGTTGACATTCATCAGATGAGGGGGAAAAAACTTCATCATGATTTATCATCGCATTATGAGCCTTTATCTTTCTAGCTAGAGACAACATTTAAAGTCCACATTTGAGAGCTTGTTGGTTTGTTTTCATAAACAATTAAAACACTAAAATAATATGAGGAAGTATGGACATCCAATGTCAATGTTCAAATCAGGATATGATTAAATTTAACTTTATTTTAAATAAATAATCAAATGAAAAATCAGTTTCTCACCTCATGGTGTAGGCCTATTACAACTTTTTTACTTGTTGTTTGATCCATATCAGACAGAAATATGGAGGAAACGCACACAGTGATTCGGTGGAAATAAAGTGGAACTTTCCTTTTTCAGATTCATTTACCAAAATGGTGAAATCCTCTCTGGCCTTTTGAAAATCTGTCAGGTCCAACCATCAAGACCACTTGGTGCAGTATAGGGTTGCCTTGCCTGCTTCGTACGCCTGCATTCGTGCTTTATTTTTAGAAAGTTTTCCACAGTGTATTACAGTGGTGGCAGCACTGACCACCTCAGCTGACTGATTTCCTGGGGGAAATCCTCAGTTCTTTACACAGACAGAAAATGATTTTGTCTTCCATTGTGTGTATACTAATTGAATTTTAAAATGATTTCATTTTCATATTTGCTGCTTTAGACTTCCATACCGGGCTGACCGCTCTGTGGTGATGTGGGCAGACCGGCTTTTTTCTCTTGAGGAAGACGGCATGAAGAGAGAGAAAGTGACACACAAACACCATCACCCTGTTTAACATCTGATGCGATGCCAAAGCACTTCACCGAGCGGGCCCCTGACATACAACTCAGGGGTGGTGGTGTGGGGGGTTCTCCTATTGAAAGCTACCAGGCAAATTAGGCCCAATTCAAAAGGTTCATGGTGTCTCATCCATTTATGAGGGGATGATTTATTGTCCAAGTGCTCCTCCTTTAAGTGAGGGGCTGGAGGAGGAATGGTAAACATTGACATAAATCTCGAGGGATTTTCCCAATTGCAAACTGTGGCTCTCTCACTTTAGCCCTCTCTCACATGGTCTCTCCTCCCTCGTTCCCCTGAGAATCAACACAAAACGTTGTCTTGTAAACAAACCCACGTGTCCTGTACACTGACTCTGAAACTCCCCGCTCCCACTCTGGAACTTAAAAGGGATGTGATGACATTCCGAATGACAGTCAGTTTTCTTTAGCAGTCATTTGTCACTGTGGTAAGGATGGAGTTTCTTTTACTGTTCCTAAAGTGGCAGGACATTTGACTGTAGCCACAAAGCTCTATGCGATCCTTTTTGTAAGCTTTTCTCTGTTTTTCTCATGTTGCTATCATGAATTTAATCAGGCTAGAAAGGTGGCAGGGTCCGCCAAATATAAACTAAAAGTGAAACAGTATGAAATTGTGTTGTCAGTCAAGGTCAGAGTATTTAGTCTAAAGAGACTAAATAAATAATCAGTCAATGAAGATCTTTCTCTTCTGTTTAAAATGTCTTCCTCAAAACTACATAGTGCTCCTTTAAGATGTCAAATTTGGTGGGTTAATATAAAGAAAGACAACGCAGGTGAAAATTAAGCTGGTAAACATAGCTTAGCATTTAGCCGCTACAGAACCAGATATTTCCCTCAGGAGCAGGTGGAGATATTGGACCCACACATGTCTGGTAGCCAAACCTAAGACTCAATTAGCAACCGTTTGCTAACCAGTTTCTAATTCAGCTTTTTAGTGTTGCTGCAGCCAAGTCACCCAAAAAATTTGAATACTGTTAGAACTACACCAGTCAACTCCATCACCCAGCAGAGGAAGTGCACATTCACTCATGGACTTATAGAGGCTTACGCTCATGGAATGGAAACATTAGTGGTGTCCTCCTTGGCTTAGCTGTGATGTTAGCTATCTAACTTAGCTTTGTTCACTAGCCTCCCATCCATGAATAAAGGCATGCTTTATTCAAAACAAAATGAGTTCCTACATGACCCTGCTCACAGACAGGTCTGTGGATGATCCGGAGTAGTCGGGTCATAATTTCTGTACGACACTGCTGTTGAGTTTTTCAAGGGTATTCATTTGGACATTACATTAAATCTGGACACAGCGTTGGAGGCAGAGCCCAATTAATTCGTAGTGCTGCTCAGTGACATTTTGAATCCACTTCTCGGTTATGAAAACACCTGGATCCTCCGCATTGTGAGGCCAATAGAGCGTGTTTACTACAGACATCCACCGGCCAAGCCATCTAACTTTCAGTTTTACAGACACTTCTTTCACAATGAAAGCTTTGAACGCTGGCACTCTTCCTGGGGCTTATTTAATATCAATATCCCTAAAACTAGGCAATTGACATGAGCATCTTGAGCCGGATGCAACATAATAAAATCAATAGGGAATCTTGAATCTCTCAAAATGATCTAGATGATAAAGTGCACTACAGGCGAAAGGAAAAATATAAACATGGGTTTTGATTTGACCAACAAGCGATAGAGTAGAAGGAACAACTTGTGGAGTGTGTAACGGAGGAAGAGGTTACAGAATGATTCACTCAAAGTGCCTTTAACCAAAGGAACCATCAGACAAATGCGGAAACTGTGTTCCTGCCATGTGACAAACATCCGGGGAGAAAAATAGAGCTGTAATTCAAAATGTCAAGCTCATCCTCTGTCACTGAGCTGTTCTCTTTCTGTTTGTGTCTTTTTGTGGGGACGGCGGTCGGTCAGTCACCGCCCACCCTGTATTGTTCCCATGAAGTGCTTCATGTCAGGAGACTCAACTGTTTTGACACTGGAGCTTGGACTTGTTGCAGCGCTCAGATTTATGGGTCTGGAGCTGGTGAGAGACAGACGGATAAAGAAAGAAAGAAGAAGGGACAAACGAAGAGACGGTGGATGAATAGGCCTTGATCACTTGTCTCCGTGCCTTCCTGCCAGTCTGCCTGCTGGGCTGTGGCTCTGCGGTGTGTCAACCCCCCCCTGTAATTACACTTTACGACTTGCTCCACAGTAAATGCTACATAAATCTTGTGACGCCCCCCGATTACATCCCCCCCGCCCTCCCCCACACACACACCCCTTATCATGCAAACATCGTAATCCCTGCCCGCAATTTCCTCCCTTTATTGGCAGTCACTTCTGATTTAATGGCGCTTTGATGATTGCACAGTAAAATGCTACATGGGGCGAGATAGGTCCAGATTGCGTGGTGGCAGAGTATGTATGTGTGTGTGCGGATGTGCGTGTCCCTGTCAGCTCTCACTGTCAGTGTGTTTGCTGACAGAGTCCAGGCCTTGCTAGTTTTGGGTTGGCATCCTTCAATAGAGGCCTGTTCAGCCCAGCAAAGCCTGTGCAGCCATGCTGTTTTTCTGTTTTCGATCACTGTAAACACCCGTCCTCTGTTGCCTCACTGGCACCAAAGTCACATAAAGGAATCTCGACTCTCAAAGACAAACTGTTTTATACCCAGTTGTCGTCTGACAGGCTTGTCTTTGGCCCCACTGGCCCCTTGTGAGTTATATGTTGTAAGACTTGGGTTACACAAGGTGAGGGTGAATTTCTCCCCTCAGCCAGCAGGAGCATATTGGTCGGAGCATTGTGTGAGTTGTGTTAACTTACTGTGTGTAATTTCAGGAATGCTTTGTTTGAAAGATTCTGTCCTGCAGCTAACAAGTTGCCTTAATGAGTATCCTACTGTAGGAACATAAGCTGATTTTCTGCTTGGATATTGCACAACTTCTAATGTGACTAAGTTGTGCTTACCACAAAGATGTTAGTTTCAATTTAGACAGTACTGTGCCAGGGTTAGGGTCACAATAAGGGTCAAGTCAAAGCAAAACCATGTAGAAACTGGCATTTTGTGTGCCCCTCATAGTTTCTGAGTTTCGTAAATACAAACCACAAGTCTGTGACAATTTGTCAGACGTAATGTAGTTGCTAATTAAAATACGAAACTCATTTTTTCATGACAGTGTTATATCTTGAAAACTTGTGTCTTGTAGTAAACACAATGCTTCAAAACAATTGCATATAAACTGTCGGTTGTAAAAATCAACAACAGTTTACAGAACTTCCCGGTTTAACTTTGAAACTTCTGTATTTGCCGTAGCCGTGCCAAGTTTAGTCTGTTTAATGCAGGATAATTAATGCTATCTTTTGGTTTGACCTCCAAGTTAAGCAGGTGGTGACAGCTCAGGTTTCATGTTTTGTTATATTCATCACCCTGTTGCCAGATCTCAGCAGTTGCTTTGGTGGATTCGCTGTTAAAATAATTGATCGAAGATGAATAAATGATGGCCACGGCTAGGAAACTAAGATGCAATAAACCAGACTCACTCCTCAAGGTGAGATGTAATGTTGGCATAAATAAAGTCAGAACTCTCAAGGTATCAACTTTTTTATATTACTACTGAGCTGCTACTAGGCTTTGTAAATGCAAAAAATAGTTTACAGGCTTTTTGTCACACCGACAACTGAAATAAAGCATTACCCATTGCATTTTTGCATGCAACCATCCCCTACAAATCAGAGTGGGGAGATACAAACTACCCTCCCACCCGACCATGATCATTTACTGAGCTCTGTTAATGTATAGCAACAACACAACGGCTACACCAGACTGAATAGGCTGGAAGAGCAAAAGAGTGGGAAGAACCATCTGTCATTACCTCTGTGTGTATGTGTGTGTGTGTGTGTGTGTCTGTGTGTGTGGCTCCTCCTGTGGTTTGTTCATCACTCTTTAGCTCGGCGTGGTCTGTCACACCTCTGTCATCGTTTGTCATGGACAGCTGGGCCACGGGGTCACAGAAGGGAGTGTGTGTGTTTGTGTGTCTCCGTGTGTTTGCGTAGGTGGGTGGTAGCGCGCCAGCATATGAAGATGTAGGCTAATGGTTTCACAAGGTGAGAGTTGGCGATCACCTGCGACCCTACAAGCCTTATCCAGTGGGGTTTGACGAACTATATTCACAAACTGTTGCCAGCATGTGTTCATACGTCACGTAAACATAAATGCAGCAGATTACTCCTTTGAGAAATCCCCCAAAAGTGTCGCTTAAAACCATACTATTATCTTGTTCTGTCTAAACTTTGTTCCTGTGATTAACCACAGATGCACCGTGTTTTAAATTCATGAGTTCAGGAGAATAGTTTTCGCTGTTACAACAGTTGTAGCCTGAAACAGAAAATTAACAACTTATGTGGGGAAGGCCTTTCATTTTCATTCCACTCAGATCTGCTAAGGAGAGCCAGGCTGCTCTGAAGCTGCTCTGCTGTCCCCGGGTGTAATGTGTGTGTTGTAAACACCAGCGTGCCACCATATTGTCTGGCAGCAGATCATATTTTACCATGTTAACACACCATCTGTTTACCCTCATAAGCATTCATTACACATAAATGAGTACACACAGCAGGCTGCCACATCACAGAGCGGTGGCACACGCACACACAGACTGACAAACACATTCCCATATGGATACACACAGACACACACATGCGTAGTATAGGATTTTATATGGGTATACCATACAAATATATATGCTGACATAGGCAAAAACACAGACTCAAATACACTCCGTCGAACAGACAGCCGCACTTTAGCAGTACAGTCTCAGCTTTACCTGTTCACTGTTCTGCTCTACTCTTGTTCTGTTTCTGCATTACAATATAAGACTGCTAGTATATCGCTGACCATATTAAGACCGTCCTCATCTTAAAAGTGATATTTTACTTTTGGTGTATGATCCATGGCTCCCTCCGATCCTTCCGCTCATCTCTTGTAGCTGATCCACAAAGCAGAACTAAAACGTTTGGTGATGCTGATTTCAGTCATTACGCTCCGAGCCCGGAACAGCCTGCTGGAGGATCCCAGAGGAGCTGGAAATCTTTTAAACAGAATCATAACGTTACCTATTCAGTCTGGTCTTATGATTGTATTGTTTCAATTTGTATACTTATTTTAATGTACTTCTTTTAACATATTCTTTATTCTATGTTTTATATCTTATATCTCTAGATATTTTATATCTTACTGTTGTTATTATTATCATATTATTTTATCATTTATTAACATTTTTAAATAAACTTTTACTTGCAATATTTTACTTTATCTTCATTGCTATTTTATTGTTTGTTTTTATCTTTTTTTCTTTATTTTGTATTAGTTGAACTATTCACTTGATTGCAGTTGGTGTGCATTTGTCTTTAAACCTGTTTTTGTTTTCTTAAATGCTGATTTATTCTTATATGAAAATGATAATTTTTAACCATTACCACTCTCCCCCTTAACTGTGATTAAATGTAGCAACTTTGAGGTGACTACAGTGTTTGATGTGTCTGATAACACTGGCTATAGCAAGTTAGAAGCTTAATGAGTGACAATATTTTGCCTTCATGAAGGACAGTGCCTTGGTTATTACATTTTAAACTTATTTTTTCCTGTAGTTATTTTATAAGTTATGATGATATTTTACTTTACGAAGCACCTGGGAACATTTTGACATCACAAAACAAAAGTCCAAGAGGGCAGGATGTCTGAGGAGTGAGGCGATCAGACAAGCTGTAAACAAGTGTAAACCTACTGTGTAACGTCCCCTGTTGGATTGTGGACTGCCATTTTGAAGTGGCCATATTTGGATGAGAGGGTAGAGCTGGAGACGGTCTCCTGGTTGGTTGCAACCAGCCAATAAGAAGGTTGCCATGCCTGAACGCATAGCCTGGTCATCTACTTAAGCTTAAACTAAATTGGATCATAATTTGATAAATGGACATCATTTTGTTGTGAAGAAGACTTGAAACTAACAGTTGAGACTGTGGACTCATTTTGATAAATTTACTGAGGTAATAAATCAAGTGAGAAGTAGGGTGATGTTACTATAAGCCTAAATTCAATTTGGCTTCTTTTTGGCACTAGCGGAGTTTCTCCAGCCAGCTACTTGAAAAGATGCAGGTTTTAGGCACTTCTGCATTGAATTTGCTTTTAACTGGAAAGCTCCATCCATATTTTATTCGAGTCAATGAAATGAGGGCACTGCAAATGTAAATCCCAGTTGATCCTGGAAGGTGACCTGTAAACTATGATTGATGTTCCTAACCGTGGCTGCGCTTTAATTATGCGTTTTTTAAAAATTGCCCCATCAGGCTCCTCTTTAGCAACGCTGCCACAATCCCAGATCACAGTTATTATTAATGAGATGAAAACCCAAAACAAGAACCAAATTGTACTAAATTAGAATTTTCCTTTTAAAGACTAAATCTCCGTCCTGATGGTTACCCACAGCTGAATATTTTCTCCGGCGTCCATGTGCCGGACGTCCAGCCTGAGCCTCTGACAACAGACAGGCTTATTCTAATGGACATGAATCACTTAGCCCCTGCTTAGCGCGAGGATATTTACCCATATCAGTTATGTTGCCAGCTGTCAGAGAGAACATTTATAGCAGCAAGTAAACAGTTGCTCTAAGTTTGTTTGTGGCTAATTACGAAACGGTGTTGGGAGAGAAGGGAGGAGCAAGAAAAGGGGAGGGGCAGGGGGGATGATGGGGCTGCAGGGGGAGTTAGGCGGGGGGGGGGAGCTGGGAGAGGGAGAGAGTTCTGGCTGGGCTCACAGAGGTCCATTCATCCTCCATGCTAGAGCAGACAGAGAGCTGGCACTGAGGGACACAGCCCATAAATCAGAGACCATCACACCCTGCTGACACACAGACGAGCACTTACACACAGGCACACAAGTATCCACACACACGTACGGTATGCACACACGCTTGCACACTGTGCACGCACAAACACACAGCGTGTCTGCACACACATCATGATATACACCATCAGACACATTATTCACATAAATGTTTCACTTTTTGTCCTGGTTGCATTGTCGGTTCATTTTGTATTGCATTCCAAAGTATGTATGTCTGAATATTAATGACATCGTGCACTGTTTCCTATACTGCTCCATTTCCTTATCATCTTCCTAAAACTGCCCTGCCTCCTCCATCCTTCACTCCCTGCATCTCCCCTCTTTCTTTTACATCCTTTGTTTTGGTCCATGGGTCTAATAGAGGATGCACTCTAGCGGGCTAATGATCGCCTTGGCCGGGGGTTATTGATCACGCCCATGATTGATCTGAGGATCCCTCTGATTATTGGGTCATTAATCAGGCCTGGATTACCCTATCAATGGAGCTGCCACTGACTGGCCCAGTCTGGAGATGGATGACTGGAGGGGGTGAGGAGGTGGAGAGAGGAGAGGAGAGGAGAGGACCTTGCTCGGGACTTGCATCATGGTACCATTTCTTACAAGACAGTTTTTGTACCTCTGCTATTTGTACTTTTAAAAGGATAGACGTGTGTTTAAATAATACTGACTTATCCAACAGTCCCATTATAGTGTTAACACTGGCAGATGTATCAGTTCGACTGATCATTAGCTCAGCTCTACGTTTCAAAATTAGCCCTAGAAGTCAAAATCACACAGATTTTTTTTTATCTCCTTTGTTTTGATTTATCCAACCACAGCAAGCATGATTAAGTGAGCAAAACATGTTTTGGGGTGTGGGAGATGTCCCCAGAGGTTATAGTTGTAAATTCCTGGAGTAGTCTGGAGACTGTGGAGGCGCAACACACGACCCCACCCTGTCCAAAACTGGTAGATGAGATGAGATGAAAGCGGAAGATCAAAGTGCTCATATGAGAATATTTGTCATGCCAACAGTGTATCTACAACCTATCAGTGTGAAAATACACAAGCTACAGGAATGTTTGACACAGTGAACACGCTTAACAGATGTTCAGCATTTCATAACTGCTATTACTGTCATTTATTTTCCTGTCAAGTGTCATTCGAATATGTATCTTCCTGGTTCCTCTCGTTGTAACATCCCATTGTTGTCTGTCAATTAAACATATCAAAAAATAACTTGGCTGAATTGATCAGACTTTGAACAGTGTGATGGTCCTGAAAGTGGTCACATATTGTACAGGCACTCACACACACACACACACATACACACACACACTGCATGTCCTCCATATCCTCACTGGGACCCGGGAGAATTCCTCTGTAACAGTGTACCATGGGAAAGTGTGTGACTGGGTCTTGCTGCGGTAAACCAGCTGAATGTCAGGCTGTGTGATTATGCAGTTCACATATCTGTGGTGGCCTATAGATCATCATCTGTGTGACAGTCTGCTCCTCTCTGTGCTATCGCTGTCTCAATCTGTCGGCCTCTACAGATCACAAGAACTGACTGACACATAACTGCAGAACTGTCAGAGGATAACTGGTCGTCTGGTGTCGGGAATGTTAACGGGACGCTCTGACGAATTTGGTCGACAGACATAAACACTGAAATCATCCATGTGTTCCTCATAAATCGTTTTCTCTGGTGCTTCATGCAAACTGTTTACTACATTGAATGAAAAAAGCTTTCAACATGACTGGACCTGAAAAGAAGAAAATGAGGACGTATGATGGCTCTGCAGCTCATCATTACTGACATGCAGTCTTGATTTTAAAACATTGGGGCTATGGTGACCACAACATCCTTGTGTCCTGAGAACCTCTTTGCCTTCTAAAGATTAGCATTTATGTGGCTCTGAATAGCCACATATTTTCAAGAACATTCCTTTTGAATTGTTTTTTTTTTTTTTTTTTTTTTTATGGGAGTCCTTAAAGAAACAGTTCACCCAAAAATGAAAAGTCAGTTATTATCAGACACTTGCCAAAGTACTCAGACCTGTTTCTGTGGTAGTTTCTGCAATACTAGGTGTTTCCAGGTCCACATTTCGCTATGATGACACACACACACGTAGACTCACAATGTGTAAACATGACTGGTAAAAATGGCTCCATACAGCTAGTCTGGCCTAATCCAGGTCTCCTGAAGCTCTGAGATCCCAAGTTGATTTGAACAGACGTTATTTACACCCTCAATGAGCAGTCGAGCAGGTGCACCCACCTCAGATGGGGGTGTATGTTAGCATTTTTACCTTAGCAACTACAGAGAATATTTTGTCTATATATCTAATATTGTGTTAATAATGTTTTCTCAAAACCATTTGTGATTTCAGTTGTTTAATATGTTTTAAAAGACCCTAGCTACTTCAGTTGTTAAGGGGAATCCTGCAACACTGTTTTGCTGTGAAGCTCCGGATATGTTTTGTGGACTACAAAACATCACCTGACTTTCCATCTGCGTGGGTGTGCGTGCTGTATATAATGACTGAATTTTCACTTTTTGTTTAGCTGTTCCTTTTTAGCAACATTAGATTCTTGGTTTGTTTTGTTTTGTTTGGCCACTGCGAAGCAGAGCTCCACTAGCTAACAATCACACATTTTGAATACCATTGATGTCTTAAGTTGATATTGGTACCTCATCAGCACACAGTTGCCTATTTAAACATCCAGCTGATCCGAATCTGCATTAGCATTGATTTAGAGCTCAATAGTCCAATATTGACTCTCCTTTGAGCTTTATTTGCCAAAACAGGATAATTTCAGCTATAAAATCAGAACAAGCAGTTGAAAGACACAAAATTGCTCTGCAGAGCTGAAGTGCATAGTTGGGTAACAATTCTGAGTGGGCTCTCAGTTTAAGTCATTATTTTCACTGTAAACATTGCACAAAGAAAAATGTGTTTAAAAATATATTGATTTGTGCAGCTTTGAATGTTCTGGATTGTCTGAATCTGTCATTTTAAAGGTCAAATCAAACATATATTGCAAATTCACCTGAACCTGTATTTCTTATGTGCTACCAATCATCATTTTGTTGCAGAAGGATTTACATTATTGTAACAGCAGGTATGTCTTCTTGAAACTTATGTCTGGATAAGTGACCATATCTGTGTCAATGTCAGAAGAGTGCGTGACGATAAGAAATGCGCACAAGATAAAGAATGATAAAATAAAACTAACTCTGTGGCCGAGTCTGATTGGACGGACCTTGACAAAGTCCATCAATGGCTCTAGCTGTTTCTAATTGGATAGCCAGCAAATCTCTCCCCGGAGGAGGAAAGAAAAGTAGTTTCTTCAGAGTGAGTATTGATGGGGTTGAGTGTAATGGTCCCTTTTGTGTCTGATCCATGTACGTCTCTTTGTGGGTCCAGTCCCCCTCTGAGAGACGGACAGATATAGGGCCCATTATAGATGAATGCCTGCCTATGATCGATGACCAGAGGGACTAAGCACAGATCAGCCATCGATACATGTATCAGCGCACACACACACACACACACACACACACACACACACACACACACACACACACACACACACATACAGTCCTCTATCATTTCATTTATCATTTATTGCAAAGCAGAGACAAATCCCAGGTTGAGGAGGGAGATAATGATCCGCGGCTGTTTGTGTCTGCAGGTCAGTTTATGGAAAATAAATGTCAGAGATCACAGGGAGGATGCTTCGTCTGCTGCTCACATTCCACTGTCTTCCTTTTGCTCAGTGAGTTTAACTGTATTGAACATGAAAAATCATTTAGATTTAGTTAGTGTAAGTGCTTACAGTTGTAAGTAGTACTCCCAGTGATTTCTGACTGTAGGCCTAATTGGGGCTCATGTTCATGAGGACAACTCTAGAGTTAGCACAAGATGCATTTCTCTGTTTTTGGTGGTGCCTCCAGACCCTGAAACAGGCTGAGGCATACTGCAATCAGCCAAACTAATGTCAACAATCCAAAACGTTTTATTAAAGCAGCCCACAAGCTGGATGGTCACAGTGACGGAGCACTAGTGTAATTACTGACTGTAACATTATTACTGATACTAATTTCTAACATTGCATTTCAAAACCACTGTACAAAGATACTCATATTGTCTTCTGTAATGAGCATGAAAAAACAGCCAAAATGACATTGCTGCAACAACTGGACTACATTTTTATCAGTGTGCCCGCTTTACAACTTTTACGCATTTAGTCTGAAGTACTTCCAACACAAGATGCTGGGGAGTTTAAGTATCCAGTGTTTGTGAAGCCAGACGCAAACTGCAGCAACTAGTGCTGCATTGATTTTGACCTTACTGAAAAAATCTCTCTCGTTTTAGATGAGCAACACTTAATCATAGCATCAAAGCACTCTTTTACATCAGTTAGGGATTATAGTAGTCCAGTGTGGGAGGGAGTGATTGTGACAAGTGGGTTGTAAAAAAAAAAAAAAAAAGATAGACAGCTAGCGTTTCGTCTTACGTGAAATGTATGAGTGTGGTACTTTTTACTATGTCCAAATGTTCAGCCGTCACTTGATGTGCACTAAAAATAACAACAGCTGCAGGCACATGTGGAACAGTTTTCAGTAGCTTTGTGCGAATTTCTGGATCAATTATTGATTTTAATACAGATCCCTGTGAGGGAGATGAGTGTTGTAGGATATTATGAGAATATATGAGAACAAGTTTTTCTCTTATTTCAGGCAAGATGATATGTCAGTGTTTCCTAGGGTTGGTATTGAACCCGGTACTGGCCGAATTACGTTGGTACGAGTGAGTAGTGGATATATGACAATATGTATTCTTTGATTCCTGAATCAATTTCATATAACAAGCGCTCAGCCTGCTAGCTCGATGCTAATACATAATGGGAGCTCCCATTAACATGTTAACGGAAGTTAGCAGACGATATGTTGTAATTCACATACTTCATATTTACAGGTATATACAGTATTTAATATGCTTTGGAGATGAAATTATAACTGACACTATTAGCTCAATCTGCTGATGTAGCCTCTACCTAGCCACTACAACAACTCAGGGGGTCAAAGCACAGCCCAAAAATCCCAACAGTTAAATGTCATAGTTTAATTAAAAAGCAGTTTATTTTGATAGATCTATATGCAGTACAGCAAGATGCTATGAATATACGTTATCTCAAACTGAATGATTTAACTGCTCAGAAATTAAATCATATGTTTTGTTATCATGGAGACAGTAAAGTACAGAAAAAAAAGATACTGTTGGGTATCAGTATCTAATTCCATATACCGGTATCAGAACTGGTATTGGCTCAAATGTGGACAGTACCCAACCCTTGTGTTTAAACACTTTACCCATGTACCCATATTAACTAGTAAATTTTTGTTAGCCAATTTTACGATAACCCTCCATGAAGAAATGAGCTATGGTCCTGCAAAAACACACACTTCAAATGGAAGGATGGTTTTGTAATAGACCAAAAAACGTTTGGCTTGAATCACACATCTCATACACAGACGTATCCTGCTGACCACAGAGCAGCTCCAGGGGGGCAGTCTGAGTCTTCTTTTAGCTGAAGGAGGAGGCAGTACGTGTTGTTCATGTGTCTGAGTCTAGATTCAGTCCTGGTCCTTGGACTCCGATGACAGGCTGCCATTATAATGTCAGTCAGCCATCTTCGAGTGTTGTCTGAGAGTTCAGCTCCCCTTGTAATTGTTCACGAAGCTAAGCACTGTGCTCTGCAAGTTGACTTGTTCCCATTTTACCCTCTAACTTTTGATGAAGTTGTTTGTGTATACAACTTGAAATATGTTGCCAAAAAGCCCCCGCACTTCTTGCTCGCATTGTTCCAAAACTTGCTCGCTTCCCCTCCACCTCCCGAGTGTGTGGGCATACAATATGTGTGTGTACGTGTGTGTGTGTGTGTGTGTGTGTGTGTGTGTGTGTTCGCGTGCGCACGTGTGACGAGACACTCCCTGTACTGCTCACAGAGATTAAATTTCAAAAGGATCAAAAATACACCAGACAGTCCTGCTAGGATAATCAATCACCACACCCAAGATGTGTGTCTGTGTGTGTTTGTGTGTGTGTAAGAAGCAGAAAGAGCGAGGAAGAGATAGAGACAGAGCTAAAGATAGGGGGAGAGAGAGAGAGAGAGAGAGAGAGAGAGAGAGAGAGAGAGAGAGAGAGAGAGAGAGAGAGAGAGAGAGAGGAGTGTAGCCAAGGAGAGGGGGAGAGCTGTGGGGGAAACTAAAATACATACATATAGTTGGGAGTGTGGCCTGCGTCTATGTGTCTGCGCTGGGGAATTGGAGTCATAAATCAAACAGCCTGTCAGAAGTGGTGGTTGGGTTGTTGGAGAACATGAAGGGGGGAGAGTGCTATGGGGGGAACGGAGGGATGGAGGGAGAGAGGAAGAGGGGCAGAGCCTCAGTCATTCACACACTGCATCGCACACACTGAGCCCGAATGCAATTTCCCCTGAATGTCAGGCAGAGATGCGAGGTGGGGCAGATAAGAAAACCGTGTGTGCGTGCGTGTGTGTGTGTTGGTGTGTGTCCCTGTCCCCGTCCCTGTCCTCGACCCCAGGACGCGAGACACAGGCCCAAATCTCATTATACCGACATGATAGAATTTGCTCTCTGTGTAACCTCATTATCCTCACTGTTAGATAAGGTGCTGTAATTGCTCACAGCAACAGCAGCCATACAGAAACACCCGTTTCACTGCGTGTCTGTGTGTAAGTATGTGTTTTGTGGCCTAAGCTGGATTGCTATATAACAGGCAGCCATCATCCTGAGCAATGATACGCCGTTCAGACGCTCACGTCGAATGAATAGTGTTGAACCGCAGGTCACTGGAAAATGCAGTTAGTTTGATCATCAATACCAGCAGGTCATGATCTTCAGCTCCACGATCAAAGGGAAAAGCACAGGTACGACCAGTAAAGATTCTATTAAGTGTCCCAGTAAGAGACTGTATTCGCATATTATTTTTCTCTGGGCGCCAGTTGTTCCCAATGAGGGGAAAGCATCCGAGAAAAGGCGCATCACACTTTTTTCTGAGCGCTCCACTTTTCATGCGTGGCCACTCCGAGCGCTTCAAATTGCTTTCAGAAAGACATATCTACACATCATGCACCCAAGTCCTCCTTGTTCTGGTGAAGAATAAAAAGCAACTTTTAAACTAGACTTTTAAAGACTAGTAAACTGCAAAAGGCCAATGTCGATCATACAGCAGTAGTATGTCCCAACTGTATGCATACTGCATGCAACAGTTTGTTTTATTGCAAAGGCAGCCACAGTGTATACTAAAAGGAAAAAGTGTGTGATTTTTAACGCACCATCTTAGTTTTGTAAATCAGAATGCTAACACAAGCTAATTAGCGATGAACAGGTAAGAGCACCACATTTCACAGCAGTCCATCAAATGGTTGTTGAGAGATTTTAATCCTGGTTAAAACTGACATCGTCATCCCGAGAGCCACGCTGCTAGTAAGGCTAAAATAATGCAACTATTGTCTCGTTTCTTCAGTATCAACTTCTCTCTTCCTGTCATTCTAATAATTGTGGTTATTAGATTGGATCCCAAAGCACAAACAGGTCTGGACCTTCACAGTTTACCCTCTATTTCACCTTCAGCTTCCCTCTTACATAAACACCAACACATGTACATGTACGCACACGTTCCCTGTTGTTACGACACTGAAGAGTTTGGTTTACTACTGTGACCTTTCACTGGGTTACAGCTATACTTGACTTGCACCAATTGCTGCCATTTGATAAATTGTTGATGCCTCACCTAGTTTTATTTTGCACATTAGTTTTCTTATAGATTGACTTGAGCTTCACTTGCAAGTCAAGAATCTCAACAAAAAAAGTCAGCTTACAAACAAGCAAGCTTTATTCAATCAAATCAACTGCTAACCCTAATCAAAACTATTCAATTTTTGTGATTTTGTGCAGATTAAACAGATACAGTCTACAGCACTAATTGGTAAGCTTTGTTACATCCGGACTGAGCCAGGTTAGCTGTTTGCCCCCTGATTCCGGTCTTTGTGCTAAGCTAAGCTAAAGGTCCTCTGGATGAAGCTTTACAGACAGATATGAGGGTGGAATTGATTGCATTTGATTTATTGTGCATCTGTAGCTCAGCTCATTGTGTTCTCAGAGGATTCAAATAAATAAATGAAGAAAGCGAATTTCCAGAAATGTCAAATTATTAATTTCATTTTACCAAATAAATTCATTATTCCACGTGTTGGATGGAATAATCCACACAAGAGTTTCTGTCATTGTTTTTTTCTGCTAAAAAGAAACAAACATTATCAAGTTCTTTGGGTCAGCAGGGGTCAAACGAGAGTTTAAGAGAAGAGAAAAGAGAAAAGCTTCTATTTCGTGTGCTCCTGTTTTGCACTGTGTATAATTTTGTCATGAAAAAAAGAACAGAAGAAAAACTTGAAACACTGACTTGAAACTGAGAATGAGGAAGGATTTTGCTCTTGACAGATAATCAATTATGGCAAAGAGAATTTTTATCGTCTGCTGTGATCTTAGAAAAATGTGTCTTGGACGTGTCAGTCTGTTCCTGTAGCTCAGTGTGTCCAAAGACGTCTCAGTGAATTTGAAGCTCCGTCTTTTGCCAGTTATTCTCCGACTGTTGGCAGTTACTCTTCACGCAAATTCACATTCGACCAGGGAGCTTTTCATTTCCTACGCCAGTGTTTTTGTTTTTACTGGAGCAATTATATTAAGTCTATTTTAAACCACGGCTACATTTTCCACATGATCATCACACTGTGAAACTGTGGGTAACATTAACTTGTAGTAGCAGCTCTGACAGACCTGCTGAAGTTAGGCTGAAAATGGACAGCAAATAATCTGAAATGCGAAGGCCTTTAAAGTGATAACCAGCAGTGAGACATGATCCCGCTCGTGGTGAGACATTGGGACATGGCGTGCGAGCGTTCCAGTAGGTAGACAAATTGTTTTGCATCTAAATTAGCAGAGCAGTCAATATAAATGTTGAAGAACAAACATCCGGGTGTGCCGGAGGAAAAGTGTTCGGAGGAAATCAGAGACAGCAGCTGTACAGGAGCGAAGAGAAGCCTGGTAGTGGAGAAAGTAAAGTGTTCCTCATAGTGATCGGTTTACAACAGAGGACAGAAGGTTACTTTTATTGTCTAATAACTCATTAATATCACCCTGTTACTGCAGAGGATGAACTTTTTCTATTTGCTAGACTGAATTTTTCGGCTTAAATCAAGTTTATCACACACAAAACGGCACCACTTGCTCGTATTTCACTGTGACAAGGCAATTACAATTATCCATGACAGAAACAGACTGAAATGTGTTGGACAAGCACAAACACTCTCCGCTGACCCCAGAACCAGATGAGAGGCCTCATGGGAAGCGCAGACATCCCAGATGAGTTATTCCTCGGCAGGATTTATTCAGCTGTAGGCGAAAGCTGCACATGTATTGCTCTGGTAAGAATAGCAGTTTTGTGGTCGACTCCGTTGAAAGTGCACAGAATGCGGTGCGTGTGCGTGTGCATCTGCGTGCATCGGTTCGCACACCCTGCGACCACCCACAACACACCTCGCTGGATGTCTCGCCCGCTCCGTTCGCCAAGAGCAGCATGGAAAAGCTAGCTTTATGAGCTTGTGGGCTGCAGAGGAGAAGAGGGGAAATGTAGATGATTTGTAGGGAGACCATAATGGAGACAGATGATCCTTCTCTGGGTCCGTCTGCTGTTGAATCAGCGCTGCCACCCAGTAGGGGAGTGTGAGTCCTTTGGTCTGGCTCTCTCTCCCTGTTATTTCTCTTTTATGCTGCTCTTCATATAGACCAAATCTGCAGTCAGTTTCACATCCATCCCAGAACCAACCGAGCACACCCGGCCTGCATGTAGTGACTCAGCTGTTAGAGCAAACAGGACACCAGATGGCATCACCACAACCTGTTGTTTCACTTTGACATTAACAATATCATCTAGTGCAGGACAAAAGCGGTTGGTTTATAGGTCCAGTGTGTAGGATTTACCTCAGAAAGCACCTTCCACTACAGAGGGAGCAGGTCCTCTTCCACGTAGTCTGACATGTTTCTACAGCAGCCCAGAACCACCAAACTAAACCGAGCTCAGAGAGGATCTTTTGTATTTTCCCCGTTTTTTTTAACAGCCATTGTAGGGGAAGGTATAATAATTTATTCTGTTCCCTGCAGTTTTAAGACTCTGGTAAAATGCTTGAATATTTCCTGACAAGTTCTGACAAATCTGAGAGGTCGAAAGTCGATTAAAGAGAGGGAAAGTAAAGCAAATGTGCGACACAAAGTTATGATAATTTAATTTCATCTCAGGGTTGCGTTTTGTTTTTTCTTCTTGTGAAATAATCCTTAAATCCTTTATGACTTCAACTCACATCCAAAATAATGCCAAATAATCTGTTATGTGGGATCAACATAAAGACTGCTTCATTTTAACTGGCAATGAGCTGAAAAGGTTTACAATGAGGTAATTAAATGTACTGAAAGGGACAATGAGTATATCATTTTATTTCTCCTCAGTGACGATGTGTTTTTAACAGTCATTAAAAACTGAAGACCCAAGACTTTAATGTCCTTAATGTAGGATAATAGATATTATAATGGCGGCTTCATTTCCAAAATGCAATTATGAAAGTGCATGGACACACTTCAGCTGACACATCATATTTCAGGAGACGGCAGGAGCTGATGGCCTGCTGACCACATCCTGTCTGCCTTCAGTGTCAGGCCCATACACTCATCCTACTCATGTTGAGAACAAAGTAAGCTGATTTTTTTGTTTTATCCTTTCATGAATTTAATTCTTACTTTATACACCTTTTTACCCGGAACACCTGATTGTTTAAGACACACACCCCGTGCTTATTAGATCTCTCTAGGAAATTTTCTATTTTTGCCCTCCTCCACAAAGAGGTCAAAGGTCGGGGTCAGCTACAGATCTGCAGCTTTGTAGCTGAACATGCCTCAGTGTCTTGAGGAGGGACACTTAAGTAGGACGTGGGTTAAGTGGTTGACATACTGTCTCTGTAATCACCAGGCCACCCTGTTGTTGTCCATTTAGCAGAGCACATTGTTTCGTGTGCTAATTTGTGGGAGGCAGGGACTGAGCTGTCCTCTGTGCTCTGTTGTTGTCCTGTTTTCTGTTCTGCTGTACGTACACAATTTTGAAGCAAGCGTTTCAGACGACACACTGGTGAGCATTGTACTGTTTAATCTCCATCATACCCGGAAGGGCATTCTTTGGCGCCATTATGGGTACTTTAGAGATGCCTTTAGATACTTTAGAGAGATCAACAACACCCCCATACCCCATAATCACAGTAAAGAACGCCCTCACAGCTATTACTGCAGTAACATGCATTTAAATTGTCAGATAATGAAGCTCAAATATGGAAATTAAACTGATTATCCGTGTAACCGCTATTCTCTTCACTTTGGAGTAAAAATGACCAAACAATAAGTGGAAGCCATCAGTGGTGACTGTCTTCCAGTTGGAATGCATGAGTATTAAAAATGACAGCCTGTAATGGATTACATTCAGGTTTTAACAGTGCCCGCTGTGGACTTCTGGGAAGTGTCTGGGAGGCCCAGCTGTGGTATTTGGGTAAAAGCCATCATGTCCACCAGAGACGGCTGGTCAAAGCCAACAACCACTGATACAAACAGATAAAACTTACGTACTAGCAGTTTCTAGTTCTCACCAACAAGTTCTATATGTAAATTAAATCAGCTGCATATTGCTTATAAGATATACAACCAATCAAAATATGTATTGTAGTTTGAAAATGAACTTCCACTATAATTGAGACCCACATCATTCACAGAAATAAGTGGCCACGTAACGGTCACAATGCACAATGAGCTCCATTATTTCAGATTTTTGACAATTTGTTTGTTTACATGACACTAGGTTGTAGGGTCAATGTGCCTGGTGGAGTGACACCAGTTCTCTCTCTCGGTTTTCCCCTCTCCACCTGGAAACATCATTCATGAAGTCAAATACATTTTCCCTCCAGCAACATTTCCAGTACATTAACACCCAAAAACTAAGGTCCCCTCCAGATCACTGCTGCAGTCAGGTTGATAAACAGGACTAAAATAATAGTTTGAATGCAAAAAAACCCCACATTATTATTATCATCATCTCATAATAAATGGATTAGCAGCTGTAAAAGTCCTCAAAACTCTCGACAACTGATGGTTTTGCAGTCTTGTTGTCTTAAACTGAATAACACAAATTAATCAGACATCTTTAGCAAATGTTAATGAACAAGTGTCTGAGGCTGGATGGGAACCCATAGTGTTGTGATGGCAAGTAAAGCACTTTAAAGGAATAGTGCAACAATTTACTTATTCACTTCTTGCTAAGAGCAACATGAGAAGAATGATACCTCTCTGATGACCGTAGAACCACAAAATAGCACATAACACCATGTTAAACCACAACTTGTAATTGTTACTCTTCAAGATTTTACAGATTTAGAGAACATGGTAATCAGTGAGCTTTAGAAATCCTGTTAGGTGGATATACGTTTCTTCGATGCAGTGCCTTCTTGTGAAACCATGACAAATCGGTATATAAAATCGTGGGAATTATTTGATTTCTTCGTGTGATTTTCTGTCTTTGTTGGTGGTATCACAAGAACACAGCTCTTTGAGCTGACTCAATGAGAAAAGTGAGAGCTTTGGGGGGCTCGCGAAGGAGGGAGGACACAGAATTTGGACATAGCTGAGCAGTCTCATCAGTGTGACTGACAATCGGACAGGCCAGCTGCTGTTCCACTGCAAGCAGGGAGAAGAGAGGATGACAAGGATGTGTATTTGTGTGTGTGTGTGTTTGTCTTTTTGCATGCCTGCATGCCTGAGATTTGAAGTCACTGTGTCGCCGTCATCTCTTTGTGAGTCCCACATTCTGTGGCTCTTTGTCGGTGGCTCTTGCAGCAGGGCGGGTTGACAGGCTGTGAATGGCCGTCCCTGCTGTGCAGCGGCGGCCTGCCGCGTGGAGTCAAACCTTCAACAGCCCTTATTAGTGTCATCGGCTCACAGACATGAGGGGCCGCCGGCATGTGCATGAGCAATAGTGTGCATGTGTTTATTCTGTTATTTTTTGTTTTATCTATTATTTTCTTTTATTCAACACGGTTTGGGGAAAACTGTTCATTACATGTGGAATAATTGAACTGAACTGAGGGACAGAGACACGGCAGGTCCGTGAAAGAATGTGTGAAGACACGTGTGTGTGTTCGTGTGTGTGTGTGTGTGTGTGTGTGTGTGTGTGTGTGTGTGTGTGTGTGTGCGTGTGTGTGTGTGCTGCCACGTCAAAAGCCACCCCCGCCTCCTCCACCTTGTCCTCCCTCTACTCCTTTCAAGTCTGACAGTGATTAATGATCCTCAGCTGTCAGGTACATTACTCACCAAGCTCTCCTTCTCCTTTTTCTTCTTCTTCTTCTTCTTGGACATCCACAGCATGGACATTAGTGGACGAGAACCAGTGAATCATAAAGATTAAAAGACAGAAAAAACAGTAATACTCCATCTTTCTCTCTCTCTCCTCTCTTGGCCGACCCAGTGCTGAAAAGAATAATACCACTAATGAAAGGCAAGAAACAGGACCGTGAGCCAGAATATATTCACTGGTCTGAATGTGTGTGTGTGTGTGTGTGTGTGTGTGCGTGTGTGTGTGTTTGTGTGCATAGCCCACTCCCCATGTGTATGTGTGTGTTTTTGCATGTGTGTATGAGTGTGAGCCATGAATGTGCCATGCGAAGGCGTTTGAAAGAGGCCAGACGTCGGGTGTCAGGCGTTGCTCTGTCTTTCCTCCCCCTCTCCTCCCACCGCTCCCGGCCCAATGATGGATGACGGCGAATGAGAAGTTTCCTCTCCTGGACTGCCGACTGCAGCCGGCTGCCGTCAGAGGATCAGCCATCTGCTTTCCATTGCAGGGGCCGGCGGGGGCCCTTGGTTTTGGGCCTGGGTTTTGGCTACTTTGGCAGCGTGATGGGGCTACAGAGACAGCCAGGCCTCGAGGCAGGGTGGGCTGCAGAGGAATGAACAACCCTCTAAACCTGACAAATAAAACATAGGGAATTATGTTTATTTTTAACTAAACTGGAAACGTGATTAATCAGTCTGGATCGGTTTGGAGTTGGAGCTCCTGTAATTGGGATTATTTCCAACACTGGCAACTGTATTTCCAACATAGTGAAAAAGTAGAACATCCACAGATCTTTCAAGACTGACAAATGTAGAATTTTAAGCAAATTAAATTTCAATCTGATCATGATCCAGCCGGACAATGAGCTCCTCTGATGTGCACAATGTGATATATGAGCTTCTAAAGAGGTGTGGATGACTCTGGATCCTGCGTGTTGGCAGCACTTTAAAAGACATCACACCGAGCTAACAGTTGATCCTGATTGTTAAGTCAAGTCAAGTTTTATCTGAATTAGTTCAAGTGATGTGTTGAAAAAGTTAACTTTTTCATTCAAGTGTTGGGACCGATAATGATGTAATTTGCATCATGTCTCCTGAACCAAACATTATAACAAAGAAAAGGTGACATCAAGCCCTTTGTTTGGATGGTCAAGTATTCCAATGACACCATATACAACATCATACACTGTTCAGATAAATGGATCATTTTGAATTCAGTGATGTTGTCAGAAGGAAACTATAAACCATCTTCCAATGTTGGCCCAGGAGTGCTCAGTAATAACTACATTATAATGTACAACTGTCCCAATTTTCATTCTTTTATGACATTTGTAACATATTCTCTGGGCTATAAAGCTAAAAAAGCAAATCAAAATTTGCCTCAAGGGGCTTTACTATCTGTACTGTGTAAAACAACTTGTGTCCTAACTTTTTTTAGATAACAAGGAAAATTATAGGAGTCTTAACGTCATCTCACAAAGTGGAGGCAAATCCACACAAATGTTCCTCTTTGGACAGTGAACTTTGGGAAGCTAACCTTGTTTATTAGCTGTTCTGCCCCATCAACTCGTATTTAACTTTCTCTGACAGAATATAAACTGCTCCACAAATGAGGAATGGTCTGCTGACAGTTATGAGACAGGAGACATATGTGAAGCTCCCTAACTGACAGTAAATCTTTATCAAATGAAATGATGCAAGAGCAATAGGGAGAAGCATGGACGCCTATTGTGAATGGCCTCAACCAACTCAGCTGACTTGCAAATCAGTGGGCGATCAGACAGACAACATAACTGCATTAAAACAGCTCAAAGGATCACGTTGGTGGGGGTGTGTTCCTTAGGGTACAAGGGAGACAACTCTGGATTCAAGGGCTTTATCATTATGTATTTGACAGATGTGTCAGTTACTTTACCAGGACACAGTTGGTGTGTGTGCATCTATCCTCAAAAGCCACCCAGCGAGAGCAGCACACAGATTTGTCCAACCGCACATCCACTTCACAGCTTCGCCATGTTGCTGAATGTCAGAAAGTTGCCGCCAGGGCTGGAAAGTGCAGATTTAAACAAATGATTTTAATCAGAACCTGTCCAGGGTCGCGTCGAGCCAAGTCACCACTTGTTTGTCAGATCTGATTTATTAGGCCCGGAGGTATTAACTCAGCAGGAGATGAGGACGATCACTGGCAGCACAGAGGAGAGAAATCATGAGAATGGGGAAAGAAAGAGGTGGACAAAGAGGAAAATAATCACTTTGCTTTGCTCTCCAGGATTCAATAACGGACATTCCTGCTAAGTTGTGTTTTTACTGAGACGCAGCAGACCAACAGTACACGCTGAAACACAGACTGTTACTGTGCAATCAATACTCAGCATCATAGAGTCAAACAAGTTGAGCAGATGTTAAGCATTACACTGCAGTTTTTGTTGTATTTGAAGTCTGTTATTTGATTGCATTTAGATGTTTTGGGCATACTGTGCATACCAGTTTAATGCGCCAGTAATTCATGATGAATTGAAGTGGAACTGAAAAATGGAAACAGAGAGAGAGAGAGAGAGAGAAAGAGAGGGAGAGGTTTGAGGCCACACAGCTACAAACCAGGAACATGTGACTGTCTCTTTTCCTCTGTCTGTCTCTGTAGACACAAGTTATAATCATATTATCAGAATCTTACTGAACATAACATTTTCCATTTACTATGTATGGTTAGTTCGAGTGACATACTGTTATTGTGATAGTTATGTAGTTATATATGTGTGTTGTTATACCTATACTGTATAGATGTAAAGCTGTATCAAGGTTATAAATGTTACATATTTACATTGTTATTACAGTTGTTGCTATTATTATCTTTATAACTATATAACTGCTATTGTTAATTGCTATATATTTGTAGTAAAAACATATAGTTTTATTGCCACAGATGTATTGCTTGATATAGTTACAATATTATATTGTTACAGTTAAATAGTTCAGTCATTATTGTTATACGGTAATCGCTGCATCCAGGTGTTATGTGTGTAGATTTGTAAATGTGCAGAATTAACAATATTTATGATGGGATGCATTCATTTAACGTGTGTGTACGTCCAATGACAGCTAATCAGCCTGAGTCAAAATTGTGCAGAAGTATACAAATGAACCAATCAGACGCTCGCAAGGGCACGCAGACATGTCGCTGAGTCATCACTCGACATGTTTTCACAGTGTCATGGGAAAACACTCCCAGGTGAGTCTCCAGTCCCACAAAAACCATCAATCATCATCCCAGTGTGTCACTGTTATCCCCACCCCACTCCTTTTCACCCTGCACTCCCACACACATCCTCTCAACTCTCTCTTTCTCCTCTTTGTTTCTGATATTTGTCTCGCCCACTCTCTCCTCCCATGCTCTTTTCTTTTTCTCTTTTTTTAAAGGAGAGTGGGTTTTCCACTTCCTTTTGCTTTAGTTCTATTTATAGATTAAAGCAATGACTAGAAGCACGAGGGACTGTTGTGATTCATGCCTCAGCAGCGATGTTCCTTGTCTCTTTTTGTCACACTGCTGCCCAATAAGCATTGACAATAGAAATCTCAGCAATGTCTGTGAGGGTCGGAGGTGTGTGTGTGTGTGTTTGTGGGTCACTGGCTGATAAGTGAAAGGTTTTCATGCGGTCATCAGTCGCCTGCCAGTATTCTGACATCTCTCTCGCCTTGATTCTTCTCCTTTCTGCCCTCCTTCACTCCTGTCTTTCTCCCACTGACACCTGTCCGTCACTGAGATTAACGACCTTCCATCTGGGTGAACGTGTGTGAAGATTTCTGCTGTCTCCAGGCCAAAGCGTCTTGCTCTCCATCTGCGCGTGTTTTCCTGCGTTCGCACAACTCCAGTCGAACATGCACTCAGCCGCACATGGATCGATCCCTGTCTGGACTGACCGGGAAAGAGGTGGGAGGTGGCATTGATAAGGCAGTAAATGAAGTGATTGGCAGGATCAATGGAGACCCCAAGGGAACAATGAGCATTTCTACCTACCTACCTACCTACCTGTCTGTCTGTCTGTCTGTGGAAGCAGAGGGATGAGGTGTTATGGAGGACAGAGACGGAGTGTAGTGCAGAGGGAGTAAGTGCACAAGCAGAATGTAATACATAATGGAGGTGAGTGCAGCCTCTGTTGCTGCTCTGCGCCTCATCCATCCATGTGACAGGACAATAGAACAGCATGGCACAATACTGAGCACTGGCTCCCATTGTGAGGACAGTCAAAGGTCCGTGACACCATCCATGTACTGGAGTTGATCATTCACCACCTCAGACCTACAATCCTTTTTACGCCCAAAGTACATTCAGGGGGTTCTTTTGTGTTAGTTTTTTTTTTGTTTGTTTTATGTTTTTTTTTGTTTTGTTTTTTTTGTTTATGTTCACACCACGTGAATAGATTAACAAACATTTTGAAACTGTTCATCGTGTATGTCCAGGCACATTCCAGAACTCAAACTACCGGCCTAAGCATCAAAGTTAAATCTACTTCTCTGTCCAGCCTTGTATCCTGGACATAACTGATGTTACCAGTTGAGAGGCAGTTGAATTTGTGAGGTTACATGATCACATGCTTATAAACTACTGTCAACGTGGGGATTGGTTTGAAAATAACAAGAGGTTAGCAGTAGGTTAGCATAGCTGCCATAACATCGGTTATATCAGAACCGGAGCGTATATTTCGTTAAAAGATGAGTTAAGAATGGGACTGGAAGATCTTCTCAATGAAAAGATGTTGTCACTCTTCTCACAACTGACAATTCGGTAAGACTGTGATTGACCAGTTGCTGGCAGCTCTCGCCTACTGTTGATGGTCATGGTGCATTCCAGTCCACGACATTACTTCATAATATGTTTGTCTGTGAAACATGCAGTAAATTTCACTTTCATTCACAGTGAAAATGATGGTGAAATGATGTTGAAAGACAGATGGTTTTTCAAATCACCTGCCAAGTGTTGGACCCGTACCAAACCATTTAACGGTGGTGCCTGTCCAGCTTTTTATTTGTAACGAACCACCTGGTGTATCAAGTTAAAACAATTGTGCTTTGCCAGATACATTCTTTTCCGATGAGTAACATGTGTAGCTAACAAAAGAACTTTGGTTAAGTTTTGGAAACAATCTTTGTTTCACTTGGATGGTAATAAAGTTAACACGTTGTGTCTAATGCTTGAAGTCATTTGACAATTTTAATATATTGCCAAGATGATGATCTTTCTCTAATGTCTACCAAGTGCTGTGAGGGCATGATTATGCAGAAAACACAAAGCATTTATCATGCTTTAGTTGCCATCAGTGGATGTTATTGTGCAAGGTGAGATATTGTTGGGAAAACAAATTAAATGTGCTATCAGTGAAATTGTTGATATTTGGAAGATCCATTAATTAAAATGAAAGGAAGGGAAAACAGTTCAGACAGATTTACAAATTAGTTGTAACAAGTTTGCTCTAAAGCAGGGTCAGCCAAGACGTGAATATTATGAGCTTGTCTCCCATAAAATACATTCATGTAGTGTTATTTTACATTAATGTAATGCGGCTGTAGCTCAGGAGGTAGAGCGGGTCGTCGAGTAATCGGAAGGTTGCTGGTTCAAATCCCCAGCAAGATTCTGAACCTGATGAGCAGTTGGTGCCTTGCATGGCAGAGGCTGCATGTATGAATGTGTGTGTCAATGGGTGAATCTGACAAGTGTTATAAAGTGGCTTTGAGCGATCAGTAGAATGGAAAAGCACTATAGAGATGCAAGTGCAAGTCCATTTACCATTAACAAATACACTGAATTACACTCAAAACAATGAACCTTGTCCAAACTTAAACAAGTGTAAAAGTGAATCTAAAAGCTCTGGAGCCCTGCACTTGTACTGCACTGTAGGTCCAACTGTCCATGCTAACTGTGGTGAAGAAATGCCAAACTTCCTCGATTGAAGAAAATACATTGTCAGTAATCCAGAAATCCATTGAGTAATTTTGTTTCATTTGGCAAAGCTAATTAACATTTCATAAAAACGTTTTTTCAGGCAACAGGATTGGCCTCATACAGTTTGCGTAAGATTGCGTGAGATTGCACAACATCTCTTATATTTTCTGGTATTTCAGTGCAACATGCCGATATGTCACCAAAATGAACTCTTCATTTATTGCAAAATCTGTGCTGGTTCTGGATGGATGGACACTTCTCTTTCTCTGATGCAGTCGCAGAAGCTGCCATTGTGTTTTGTTTTGGTTTGTTTTGTTTTTTTTACCTCAGTCCAATAATAGCAAGAGAATGACTTCAGCTCAGCTCTCTATGCCTATTTACTAAATCCAATATCCCCCAATTTTTTACAGTCAAAACACCAATAATCCCATTTTCAACAATAGTCGTCCTTTAGTCCTGATGGTTCGACGGTATTGGATAACATTCCTTTTCTGAACGGCATGTGTCCACTTTCACCTTAAGGACCAGCCACTTTATGAATATGTATTGCATGTATACATAAAGGATTAAGATCTTTCCTTCAGTTCCTCTCCACCTCCTTCCCTTCCTCCTCTCTCTGTCTCTCCTCTCAGCTGTTCAAATATTGTCTTTCTATTTATACTGAGCTTGGGGAAATATTTACCCTGGGCCACTGAAGCAGGGTGGATATGAATGGGCATCATCTCAGCTTGTCAAATTAGCTGCCGCTCGCTGCCTGCTAATGTCTCTGTAATTGGAAAGGCTGGCAGTGCAGCCTGTCTGACTGCTGCCTTGGCATGGACGTCACGTGTTGCCGCCCATCTCACAGGGTTGGGATGCTACGCCACAACCACTGAGGTCACCTCAAAGGGTTCATGTTAAAATATTAAATGACACATATATCTACGATGATTAACAGTAGTTATGTTACCAACATTAAATAGCAGACAAACTGAATGAGTTGCATCAGGTTGTTTTACATTATAAAATGGTATTAATAACATTTCATTGTTAAAGCAGCTACAAGAAACCTTCCTTTTCTGTTGATCTGGCGGCCCCTGTGGACAGAAACGGTATGAGCCTCATCGCCTCATGCTGTCATTGTCTTGATCTGGTTTGCGTTTTTGAAAGCAAGTGAAGGAAAGACACACAGCTGTTTGCAAGATGCATAGTGATGAGGTATTGTATCTATTTCTGGTGGTGTCAGCCTGCGTAGGCGGGCAAAACAAAGCAAAGTCATCGTTTGTGTAAACAGCTGCCAACAACTTTTACACAATTAAACCATGGATGCAGGAACTGGGGGTGTTGAGGGAGCTGCAGCACACCCTGAAATGAGGCTATAAGCAGAGAACTCTAACATATTGCACTTTTTGGAGTAGCATACCTTTACTCTCACTTTCATTCTTTACCAACTTACTAGATTTTTTTGAGAAAAAAAAAACTCGACTTTTACTCTGAACTTCCAAGTAACTTTTTTATTTAGTACTTTTACCGAAGCAGTTTTGAAGACTGAACTTGAGTTCATGAAAAGTACTCAGTACTTTGACTTGAGTACAGTTTTAGGCTACTCTACCCACCTCTGGCTGAAACATATGGCAAATTTACAAGAAGGCTCAAATAATAAAAAAAATATGTATATTATCACAAAGTTTCTAAAGGTCCCTACTAACTCAACAATTCACACAATTTGGTGATTTTATGAGGGAGTCTCCTTCCTCATCTCCTTGGTGTTGGCTTTGACCTATACCATGTTGGTGTTCAGTTTGTAGTCAGCTGAAGTGCAAAACATTCTTAAATTGTTGCAAAGTATTGTTAATAATAACATACAATGTCCTGGAAATTCAAATTAGTTTCTATAAAAAGAATGTCTCACACCATTTACTGACGTCATTATACAGACTGAACCCTCATCACCCTCGGCTGTGACTGACCTCCCACTTCCCTCAAACTATTTACTTTATTGTCCGTACATCAGATTTCAATGATAAATGGTTCGAATCAAACTTTAGTCTCTAAATTCTTATATAAACCCTGATATATCAGTCCATAACTCATTCTAACTCTGCCTCAAACACAAACACAAACAGACGTGAGGTGCAAGTACACTCATGTCATGAATAATTCAGAGGTAACATATGGATTTATGTTGGGAAAAAAAAACTGAAAACAGGACCCACAGGAAATAAAGCACAAGCGGGTGTTTATCCTTTTGAAAACAGCTGAAAGAGAGCAGGCGGTAACGCAGTGATGGAAGTGGTTAACAGCGGAGAGGGAGAGGGCCTAATGGAGAGCCACATTTCCTACTAAAAAGGATCCTCCTGCAGACGAGGAGACGGGCTCGAGAGTGAGAGGAGAGGGGCGGAGAAGGAAGGGAAGAAAAGCAGCCGCGGCGTTGATATTGATCTTCTGCCAGAGAGATTGATAGAGCAATAAGGAGCTGAGGAGAGGAGAGATGAGAAGTGGAGTAGAGGAGGAGGAGGAGGAGGAGGAGGAGGACGGCAAGGTGAGAGAGAGGATTGCAGGGTGCGAGATGAATGGATGGCAGGGCGAGGGCGCGGGAGCGAGGGAGAGAAGGTGGGGAAAGATGGAAGAGGGGGAGGAGGAGGTGGAGGGGGGGCTGAGAAAGTGATAGACAGTGGATGAAAAAGAAGGAGAGAAGGGGGGGAGGTGATGATGATAAAGTAGCCAGCCAGTGACATCATTTGAAAGGTGAAAGATCAGGTGTCTCTCCCTTAATTAGGTCAAGGAGAGCAGAGCGATGGGGTGATGGATGAATTAGAGGAGTAGGGGGGGCGGGAAGCGCTGGAAACAGAAAAAGAGAGAAAGAGAGATGATTGGATTTCATGTGTAAGAGGGAGCGGTGTGCTGGACTAGCTGAGACACTAAAGGTGACCCCCCGCCACCTAATGGAACAATACATATTCTTTAATGAAGTCATGGTGCAGTCACATCTAACTACAGCTCCAACCACTACTCCTGTGTGCTGAGTGAAGATGTCACCGTGTGTGTGTGTGTGTGTGTGTGTGTGTGTGTGTGTGTCTGATGTGCACGGTAGGTGTGCACTCAGACAGACGGTGTGACATGTGAAGCATAGCACGAGCACCATTCATCTGCAGCCCCCAGGTGTGTGTATAGGTGTGTGTGTGTGTGTGTGTACGTGTGTGATATATGGGCGTGCAGTACGGTGAGTGGAGGACCAGCACAGCCATCACTCAGGTCCAAGGCCTAATGGAGAGTCCTGGTAGACAGCAAGCTGATAGATGACCTGACCAACACACACACACACACACACACACACACACACACACACACACACAGTCATCAGATAACAGTACTAATGCCTGACCTCACTCACTACACGTCCTTCAGGAGCGACAGAGGGAGAGAAGGAAAAGGAGAAAGAAACGAAGCACAACTATGAGTGTGTGTGTGTGTGTGTGTGTGTGTGTGTGGTGCACGTGTAGAGTGTGTTCCTACATGTGCATATTGTGCACTGCGAGTCACTGGCATGTCTACATGTCTGCCGATATGATCTCAATTTCCCTGTTAGTCCCTCTCCCCAGTTTGTCAGGAGCCATTAACATCACCAAACGTCCTGGACACACACACAGACACACACACACACACACACACTCACATATGTAAGACTATGTGCTCACAATCGCACTAATGCCTGCTCTCACGCACAAGTATGATCAAGAGTGACGCACACGTATACACACACTCACAAACACACCTGCAGCGGCCACTGAAGCCACATGTGTTTTGTGTTGGTGCGGGCCGCGGTACACGGCCTGCCTTCACTCTTCATTAGCCTCGATTTGAATGAGATGCACAGAGACATTAAGGTAATGTTACAGGCCAATAAAGTATTTAAAGCCCCCCAGGTGCCGGTGCAGGGGGCAGCAGGGTGGGGTGAGGCCACCAGGGGCCCGGAGAGGAGGGGAAGGTGATAGGAGGGTTGTGAGAAGAGCAGGCCGGCTGACAGTTTTACTCATTTTGTCAGTTTTTGTAAACAGCGTGTTGCATTCCTGGATAATCTTGCGGAGAAACTTTCATGTTCGTTGTTTGTTTATTCTTAAAATTGCCGATGATTTGCAGCCTCAGAAATGTTTCCATTCTGTAAATAGCTCAATTAAGATACTGAAGCTGGTAGACACAAATATGCCAGAGGACATTATTGTGATAAATTAGTGACAGCTTGTAGTGAGTCAGACTCCTAAACAGAAATCATGAAATCATGATTTACAACTGGGTAACTCTCTCTACTTAGTTTTAGGGCCAGGAATTTCACTTTCAGAAAAGTACTTTAAAGGGGAACTATGTAGTTTTTGAGAAGAAATTCAAACTCAGAATTGTAATATTTCTAACATGTGTGAGGTTATAATTCAAACACAGAAAAATGTTATCCATAAGTGAATAAACAAGCTGTTCTCAGAGGAAAATAAGGATCTCAGAACACTGTTTGAAGTGACAAAGGTGGCAGGGTCCGCCAAATATAAACAAAGCAAAATAGTAGGAAATTGTGTTGTCCTTTAAGGTCAGTTTGTTTATTTAGTTTATTTAGTCGTGAAAACAAAGAGAGTTTGTTTGTTTTGTTTGTTTAGACTTAAGAACAAATAGTCAATGAAGATCTTTGTCTTTTCACATAAATGTCTACTCTATATTCAGGGCAGGTTATGTAGCAAATCAGGCCCGGATTTTTGTGTGATCTTGCAAATCCAGCTAACTCGCAGGGTATTGTGATTCTAATGCATCAGTAGTCTTAATTGGGGATCAGCTAGGGCAAGTTGAGAGTCATGCACTTGTTAAATAACTTGTTAACTAACACCAGGAGCAGGTCTTCTCACATTTGTCTATGTCAAATTAATGTTTTCTGGACTTTTTTGTCCATGAATCCATCAATGAATTCAGTACAAAAGGGTATACACTGGACATTTTTGTGTGGTGATCGCCAGGCTTCCATCCAAATATAGTGCAACATTTAACCAAGTCTACAGGAAACCTGTCAAAGGAACGCATTAGGAGTTGGACGCATTGAGATAAACAGTTGGTGGCACTCATTCTCCAGTCGGGTGTTAAACGATTGCAGAAGAAGAAGGCACAATGAGATGATGGTAATTTAAGTGGCCCTCTGTTGTGCTGGAAGCCGGACTCCATTTCTAAACCAACATTAGCTGCTATTGCTCTCTGTTGGCGGAGCAGAGAGAGGCACGGAGATGAGGCACTTAAGAACGTGCACAGAGTCGCATCATTTGGACTGTCCTGGAAAACTCCGCCCTGAGTCCTTCACAAAGCAATCCACAGTCCAGCAGCATTAGACAACCTCAGAAAAGCATCCACAGGCTTGTAAAGGCAGCTTAGAGTCATAATCTGCTCACATATGGTCAGTAAAGAAGTGATTAATACATTAATACATACCAAATTTTCTTTACTTTACTCATTACTTTTTTGTCTCTGTGCAGAGGATGTTTAAGGCACATGCTTCATGTACGTCAAGATGTTTTAAGTCTTTTAGACTCAAAAACATCAACGCATTTTGTTGCATTTTGCTGATATCGAATTCTTTCACTTCAGACAGCAAAACGTCCCTCCCTGCATTTCTGCACATATCACAGCAGATCAGCAGTAGATTTAAACACCTGTCATTTAATACAATACTGGCTAATATCTTTAAAAAAATATATATGGTTTGAATCAAATATAATGTGAATTTTGAAGCGCGTGAATCCCATTTTTCATACGCGGGCCTCTTAGAAAATAACTCTCTCCCATTATAAACTTGTGGCTGCGGCGTCAGAGAGGAAGACATCAACCCTCAGCACAAAGAACACGGAGCTTTCAACTTAAATGACTGCAGACACATTAGGAATGGATCTTGCTTTGTGGACAATGGGTATAGTCCCGCTCCATTGATTTCTCACCAGCTTTTATTGCACTCCATCGACGGCTAATGCCCCTAAGATCCTGCCGCAGTCTGAATTATTCAGCAGGAGTGTTTTGTTTTTGTGTCAGGGCCGCGGGAGTAATTCTAGATCGGCGATATTTGATGATCTGCTGCAGGAGTAAAACGTCTATTCTCAGTGTAGCAGGGTGACTTTATTCAATGGCCACGGTGCTGATGTGTGTGCCGGCTGATGCGGGGTGTCCATATCGGGTTGAGAAAGGCCCGTGACAGTGATATTTAGCGTCTGGCTGCATTCCAATGTTGTCCCAGGCAGCATCAAGGCTTTTCATTTTAAAACAGGACAGACAGGTGGAATGAGACGGAACAGGAGATGACCGACTTCTCAATATCACAGGGGATTAAAGGAGGCAGTGATGGAATAGCTCAGAAGTGGAAACAATAGCCAAAGATAGAAGAGGAAGGGGAAGAAGCGATGAAGTGAGGGAGCATGCAAAAGAGAGCTAGAGACAGACGAAAACACAGCAAGGGAGAGCTGAGGAGAAGCGAAGCAAAGCCACGGAGGATAAGACAACACGTACAGGAGATACACAGAGGGAGAAAGAGGGATCCGGGGGAGAGGGGAAGAGACGAGGAGAGAGGACAAAAGTGCGTTGGTTAAGATTCAGGGCAGGCGGTGGCGCAGGGCTATCATTACCATACATCAGGACAATAAATGAGGCTTTCAGCGGGCCGTAATAAGAGTTTGATAAATCATCGGGGCCAGAATTAACTAGACGTCAAAACAATGTGAGGGCTCTGACGGATGGCAGAGGAGGGGCCGATGGCACAGATTAGTCTAGCTGGAAGTGAAGGAGCGCTGAAGGGAGAAGGGTAGGGGGTGGGGGTGAGAGAGAAGGGAGACGAGAGAAGCACGAGGGAAAGGGGGAGGAGGAGGAGGAGGGGAGAGGTGAGGAGCACAAGGACAGAGGCGAGCAGACTGTTAAACAGAGCGATGAGACGAGGTCTGCTCGGCCACGTTCGTGTTGATGAGGGAGTTTGTGGAGATGACACGAGTGCGCGCGTGTGTTCGCCACTTCCCGCGTGCGTATATCTCCTGACCTTTGACCTCCGCTTACACTGCAGAAGGCCGCTCGTGCGTGTATTGTTTCAAGGCGTCCGCGACTGTTCATCTGTGTGCGTGCGTTCGTGTGTGTGCGTGTCAAGCCCTCGGCACCCCGCAGCTAATCCCGTTGGTTATCATGATGAGAGGCTGCTGCGGCGCTGCTACTGTCCCCGCCGCCACCACCGCCCCATCCACACCCCCAGTGGGTAGCTTTAATTGCCAGGCTCTGACCTTTGCCGAGCAGCAGTGACAAGGCCTGTCTGTGGCAGTGGGAGGTGGTAGCCGCTCGATTAGCTGTGACAGCAGAGCCGGGGCGATCGGAGGGAGGGAGAAAGGGAGAGGGAGGTTCAGAGAGAGAGAGAGAGAGAGAGAGAGAGAGAATGAGAGCGAGTGGAGAGCCAGGACCGGCTAATTGGAGCCCCTCATCCTCGGAGCAGTGAGCTAGAGAGCAGTTGCAGTGGTCCGGGGCATGGCAACGTGTGTGTGTGTGGGGGTGTGTGTTTTGAGAGGGGAGGCAATGGAGAGAGTTTCATCCACTCTGCTGTAGCCTGAGAGGAATGTGTGTTCCTGTATTGTTTGTGTGTATTATGGATTCTGCCTATATTTCACCATAAGTGTGTGAATGTGCGTGTTCTGTACTGTAAATGTCTGACATGAATCCATTCAACCAGACCGTGTGCATGTATGTGTGTCGTCTGTCACCTCGCCACATGTGTGTGTGTGTGTGTGTGTGTGTGTGTGTGTGTGTGTGTGTGTGTGTGTGGCCAGAGAGAGACTAAGTGGAATGGACAGTTAGATTGAACAGAACGAGGCACAATTACCAGGTGAGGCTGAGAAGATAATGTTGTCCCAATCTAACCCACCCCTCGGCCCCCATTTCTCTCTCTCTGTCACACACACGCACACACACGCACACACCAACCTCAATACACTCCTCTCTCTCCTCTTTTTCTGTGAACGGTCTCTGAGGAGTCACTGGATGAACATCCTGCAGGCAGAGACCACCCAGCCTTTACCACCAGCCCTTCTCCCATTGCATGCTGGGAGAAGTGAGCTTTCAGGCCCGCTGGTTACAGAGACTCACCCAGGAAGTAAGTCACATAGTTGGATCCTTGCACCTGTCAGCGGCTTGTTTAATGTTTTATCTGTCCTCTCCAAGAGCCCTTCAGGGGGGAAAACAAGACTCGGGGTCTATAAACATGCTCGCAGCTCTGTGAGAGTTTGCTGCTCAGTCCAAAAGCAGCCCTGCATTAAAGCTACACACCGGGCTGCTCCTGCTCGGGTGCATTTTATCTTAGAGCTAAGCTCAACCATCGCAAAAAAATGTAAAAATGTTTCAAATTGTTTCATAAATGAGAATAGGGTGCAGTTTTATCAATCCCAATCCCATCATCTGCATTTAAACCATCCAGCACCAAGTGTTGTGGACAGGACCACCTAAAATGAGACCAACTCACAACCAAGACCATCAAGACCATGACAAGACCAGGACTCAGAGAGAGCAGAGTTAAATCCAAGACCAGTGCGAGTCACACACTACATGACAAACTTAAAATAAAATGTGGAACCTGCAATCCATAGAGACTCCTAAAGTAATATACACGCTATGCTTAGCAGGCAGTAGAAAGATCATTTTGGGCTAACTATGGTGACGGTTAAAATATGAGACCACACAATTTAGTATTACCTGCTACCAACCCACCTTTACGATGCGACGATGGATACAAATGTTAATTACTCAGTAACAACCACAATATTATGATGACCAGCCAAAGCTCTTAATTCGGTTTGAATTTTACCCTGTAGTAATCCAGTTCTGTATTTTACTGTACTGTAATTTCCAATAACTCTACCTCAACAACTTGTCATTATATTGAACTGAGTTTAGTTATGTTCTTTCTTAGCAATGTATTCATATTACTAAGTAACAACAGCCTGTAAATTAAAGGGTAACCCCAAAAGGGGATTAGTATATATTCTTCTTCTTCCATGATGATCATGAGGTAAACTGTATCCACCAGGAACTTGTGCTTGTATTTCACCTCCACATTCCCTCGTGGATGATGTCACATTGCGGTCCAGCAAAAGCGATGTTCAACTATTTTGCAGCATGAGCCTGCGTTTCTGGTCATTTGTGGGTTTCAGAATGACCTCTTCTAAATGAACGAGAGGCCTTCTTTTGAGCTAAAGACTAAGTCACGCATTGTTGAAGCTAACATGCAGATGTTCGGCCGGTGTCATTTTCACCATGATCAGTATCCTGTGTAAGCATTTGTGAATTCTCCATAAACACAAAGCAAGTGTAGCTGCACCTGGAGGGAACATGAGTATCTGTAACAAATTGCATTGTGATCCATTCAACAGTTGTCACAAAAAATCTAAATTCAACCTCACGCAGGTGCCAAAGGAAAAGTCAGAGAATCACAAATCATCATGACTCCTCCTCTGGGGACCACAGACATCTTTACAAAATGTCATGGTAATCCATCCAATAGTTGTTGAGATGTTTCATTCTGAATCAAAGTGGAGTATCTATCATCTAACATGCTCATTTTACCTGTAAGTTCCCCTAAATGAGAGCACCAGCTGAAATAAAAAGCTTTCTCACTGTGTATCAGGTTTGGGATAAAGATTTTTTTTTTGTTGTTTGTTTTAACAACATGTCACAATGAATTAACACGAGACAGATACCGAACACACAGTCAGCAATTTTGATGTAGTTCATCCCACTTAATCATCTAGAAATCAGAATTCAATGGCGGTAACAGATCTCATCTGTGAGTCAAATATTTCGGGGTGCTCTCCAAACGCTGATGAAATTACTCAGCAGCTTGGATTTCCAGTGAGAATCATCACCGTTTATTGAAATGCATCAAAGATCCTCTGTGTGACGCGACGGTGTTGGATAACTCCGGCTTGGCTGCCTCGGCCTCTCAGTCAAAACACACTTCAGATTCAGCTCATTTTGTTCTATTCCCTCCACGTTTCTGAAACACGATACACTGAGGAGTGACAGCAAAGTGGATGACAGGCAGAGAGGAAATGAGGTGCAACCTGGACCGATACCCACAATGTCATAATCACATGGTGCATGCACGCTAAACCTCGGCTGAACCTGGACGCCACAACCACAACCTTCAAATCTAATCATGATCTATGTGAAGAAAAATAACACAATCCAATTCGTACATGTACTGCCACCCTCAACTGCTTCTAATATTAAACTAAGTGCAACCACACACTGAATTTTGATGCCACTAAGTGTACATTGCTTGACAAAGAGCAACATTGGGTTTGAGACACGGCCCAAGTAAAGCTTACTGGTTCAGTTTACAGCTCTATTTGAAAAGGACATACACCCTT